>NC_136411.1:223783105-225014772 GCF_051521515.1 Lactuca serriola | reverse complement strand
TAGTGGTCTTTAACAAACTGACTATATGACTCGGGGAGTGACTGAAGAACCAAGTCAACACCCAACTTCCTTGGGAAAACGACACCCAACATCCCTAGTCTATCAATTTGCGACTTCATCTTCAAGACATGTGCACTCACAGACCTTCCATCTTGGTGTTTGCTTGCCAAGAGGGCTTGAGTGACCTTGAACTTTTCAAGTCGACGAAAACGTGGGTCAGGGAGAATCACTGGAGGAGGTGGAGGAAGAGAAGTATGATTTCTAGTTCCACCAATACACGAAGAAGGGATTGATCTTTCACCTTGATTGACACGTGGAAGATCATCTTCAGAAGGAAAGCCTTTTCCAAAGGATTGATGAAAACCATAGTTGTCTGAACTAGACATCTACAAAAAGGAGAAATTCAAGTTAGTTGATACAATCCTTAATATAACACCCAAATGAAATATTAAGGCTAGGACCCAACACAATAATTCACAATTCGGAAAAGGGATGTCATAATCCAATTGTAAATTATTTGAAGGTCGGTAAGTGATGATTTACCAATTCCACCACGAAAACGAAATTTTAAACGAATTTAGGTTTTAAATGAAATTCCTAGATCTTTTGAGATTCATTGAACTTTTCAATGGCATGTTTAATCTCGATTATGCCCTTCAAGTTTGTGACTGGGATACCGAGGATCACAAACAAGGTGTGAATAACCATGAAAATTAGCTTGGTACTCTCAATGTCATTTATCATCTAATCAATGTGCCAGTTAACCACACACGCTCCATTGATCAACGATAATTTACGAGCTACCCATTTTCATCCTTCAGTAGTCCCAAATTAGTGTGTCGGTTAACCACACACGATCCACTAACAACTAATAAGGTGCAATGTACAATTTCATGGGCTAGCATCAAATTCACATTTTTTTCCTAAAGTAACTAAGATTGGGAATTTATAAAAGGTTTAGTTACTTTGTATATTCATTATACTTTTAATGAGGATTTAGTGTCCTATCCTACCCGTTCGGCTAATGACCCTCCACTAGTCAAGAGTGTGGTGGGTAAGAGTGGATACCTAATGGTGGTCATTTTACAAGCCGCTTCCTTAAATACTCATTATAGATCAGCTTCGTGAATAAGGCCTACTAACGGTAAGACTGACTTTTACTTATACATATACATATACATATATATATATATATATATATATATATATATATAATTAAACTTTTAATCTTATATAGTATAAGGGAGTATTTTAAACTTTTAAAATACTAAGTGGTTTATAATTCTTTAATAAATTAAACGTTTAATTCAATTAAATTTAAACCATATTATGGATATATTAATTCTCTTTTAATTAAACACTTAATTAATATTATTAATAAAATCCATGAGGGTGTATTTTAAACTATTCAAAATGCAAGGGTTTAACTATTTAAATTTCTAAAATCAAAACTTTTAATTTCAAATTTAAACTATAAAACCAAAAGGGTGCAATTTGAAATTATTTAAAATTACTAGGTTTAATCTATGAATCAAAATAATCTTATATTATCCAAATTTAACCAAGTCTTTAATTTTGATAAGGATATGATGATATCAATCAGAAAATCGATTTTAGGCAATAAAAACGAATTATGGTAATTATCCAAATGAAAATCTGATAGAAAACTGACAAGTCAACTCATCGAGTTTATGATGAATTCTTCGAGTTCTAGCTCTGGACAGCAAAACAATTTTGATTTCTTGTTCTTTTGGCAGTTCACTCTTGCATCAATTCAATTGAAAAATATCATAGGCTCTGATACTACTGATGGGCTATGAGCATATCTACAATCCTATGTGATCATGCAACGTTAATTGCTTTGGATCTAAGTTTTTCTCTATTGAACATGCAAATTGAATACCAAAGCAATGAACCCTAGAGCTAGTATATACAATTTCGAAATTCACATATATATATATATATATATATATATATATATATATATTAGGATTTGATGATTACCTCACTTGTTATATTGTAATAACAAGACAATCCTTGAAGTCCTTGACTCTTGAAAGTTTAGTGTCCCAAGTGTTGCACCTCTAATGGAGTCACAAACACTCAATGCAAAGGATGGCTTGGAGAGATGCTAGAAATCGGTCGGGTTCTTCCAAAGACAAGAATGGCCGAAAATCCATGCATGAGGGTCTTTAAATAGTTGTGGTTGCTAGGGTTTTCAAGTAGAAACCCTAATTTCCTTGCTTAGGCCTTAAGCAGTCCATGGACCTCCATAATAGAAGCCTTGGACGAATTCTATAGGGCCTCCTATAGATTTCGTCCAGTCCTACCACAGGAGTCCATCAGCCTAACTTTGCAACTATCAATGATTTGTAAAACCAGTCCCTCCATTATTAATCAGTTCCTTTAATCCCAAAATTAATATCCAATTAATTTATGATTAATTACTAATTAATAATATGATTTCCAAATAATATATTAATCTTATAATATATTAATAAAATCATTCTGAGTACCAATTTATTATTCATATAATAAATTCTACTCTCTCTCTCTCTCTCTCTTCACTAGCCATCCTATCAAGTTGCATGAGTGAAGGCAACCCAAAAGGACCATGCTACAAATCAAATCAAGTACATACCAAATATAGTTATGGTCTTAGACATCTAATCTAATAGCATCCTCATCATGGGGCATTATATGATGCTCCATTCCCTTCTCAGATGCTCCATTTCCTTCTTATGTGCTCCACTCATTCATATGTGCTATATTCCCTTCCTGATGCTCACATGTTCATTCAAGTGCTCCACTGAATTCATAATGCTCCATTGAATCCAGATGCTCCATGAGAATGCTCCAAATGCTCAAGTCACATTTAACACTTGGCACAATGCTCACTTGTCAAAACAGAGTTGGTATTCACACACCAAATATAATAACTCATCCATATCGGATTCTGGATTGGTCACTACCTCCTTGCAAAACAAGTAATGGTCCAATAGTTAGTAGCCTTCCATGCATGTACATAAGCCCACCTACCCAAATAAGACACCTTGAAAAGTACTGCTCATGCCGAGATAGGTTGTAGCCTAGCTATAATGTCCTAACCCAAGTTTGTTTCACATATTGTTGTGATCAGAGCATCGTATACATGATGATGCTAAGAAAACTAAAAAATAGGATCTTGTTCCATACATGATTTTCTTGTTCCCTATAAGATCTTCGTGTTCCGAACTAGATTTTCGAATTTTAGGCACGGGCTACTTGTTACAGACTAGTTCTAATTGTTCTTAAATATGAATTTAACTGCCAGAAAACCTAAATATCAATTACAACTACTTCTATGAAATATTGCCATAAAAAGTATACTACATTCCGGACTTGTTCTACATATTTCAGAAGTATTCTTCGTATTTTGGACAAGTTAAATCTCCAATATGCTCAAAAAAAAATTATTGTAAAGAAAATTTACCCACAACACTACATATCTTCATCATCATAAGTCATATTCTTCAAAAAAAAATCAAGAGTTTGAAATGTCTAAAATGCCATTATATATATATATATATATATATATATATATATATATATATATATATATATATATATATATATATATATATATATATATATATATATATATATCATAAAAACAAAATAGATAATACAAGTATTTGATAATTAGATTTCACTAATTTCATTAAACGTGATAAACAAATAAATTGTAAACTTACAAGATCTTTCAATAAAACTATTAAAATGGACAGTAGTAGATGAAGTGATTTTCCATATCAACTGTTGCACATCTAAGTCCTCATGTTTTATGTTTTTTTTCCTTGACATTTCTCAGTAACAAATTTCAGGTTAAACTCGTTCATCTCTGCCATTACTCATCTCATCGTCTCTATCCTCAGCTTCCTTGTTAACATCCCACCCTCTGCTCACTGAAATAAAGCCTCTTCGTCGCGACCATCACACCCGTCTATTTTCCAACGACAAGATTATCCTCCAAACTTTTTTGTCAAGCTATTTGAAAGCAAATAAAATTGAGCTTGTAGTCACCTCATGTTCTTAAGGTTCTACAAGTCGACTGATAGTAATCAATGGTTTTACCTAGGTATGACATCCGGGTCAACCCGAACGGATTTTGGATTAAACGAGTCGAGTTAGTAGGTGTTTTTTCAAAAAAATAAATAAATAAATACTTGACCCTATTAAGGTTGAGATATTCTGGTTAGTCAGATTGAAATATGAAATAAAATACTGTTGGTGTATACAGCCCCAAATTCCACACCCACCCACACCACATATCAAAAGAACTAACACTAAATACATATTCAGCAAATAGAACTCATAGCTCATTGGTTCTGATTTTCAATGACAACAAAGAAACGATGTTACGATGATTTACATCAAAGAAGCTAACAAATTCTCATGAAATACATATTTCAGCGAGTAAACAAAAAAATCGAGAATGGGCATGGACAATTGAGAAATGTAGAGCTTTATCTGGGTAGAGACGTGGGTTACTGGAGTTTCACGGGTGGACGTGGATTTGAGAAAAGAAAAGAAAAAAAAAAAAGATATTTAAGGGTTTCTTTTGTTATTTGTCTAAGTCCAATACAATGTACCAAATGCTACTTAGATGGCCATTGTCACAATTTCAGAAATTCTTAAACTTTTATTTACTTCCACCAAAATTTGACTACATCACAAGTATCTTATGGAGATCATTGGTTAAGTGATGAATAAATTTTTAAATAGAAATATTTTTCAGCGTAAAAAGTATTGTATTTCCTTTATAATCAGCCAAAAGAAGTATTGTTGCACCTTTTCCAAGGCAAAAAAATATTTTCAAATGGTCATTATTTTTCTTCCAGCGACATTGATGCCAACCTTTTAAAAGAAAGGGAACAAGTATTTGAATTAGAAAATTAAAAAGGAACACAAATACGATGATATATATAAGCAAAAAGCAACGGAGGATAATATTTCTTGTAAAGTCAAAACAAGTAAAGTCACATATCACAAAATTGGTGGAGCAGTTAGAAGCTGCTGTCAGCTCTATAATAACCCAACAACATTTAAAGAAATAAAAAACCCTAATCTTCAAAATTATCATGTACACAGCCAGTTCTCTCTCTGTTTTTCCTTCCAGACACAGACAAAAGTATTTACAAACTACATTACCATAATAAAAGTAAACAAACCTTAAACTGCTGTTTCAATCTCCATCTCATCTCATCTAGTCTTCAACTGTCTCAATCTCCCCCATCATAATCCTGTTACTCACCACGTTAAAACCTAAAACCGCTGGGCTAACCTTCTTCCCTTTCTTCCCCTTCTTCTTCCCCCCTCCTCCTCCTCCTCCCGCCTTGCTGCCGCCATCTGCCGCTGCTACTGCTGCCGCCTTACCACCGCCGACCTCGGAATCCCAGAATCCATCGCTCCCGGAATTGACATCTCCGGTGGTTTTTTGGAAGGCGATTTCGAGAACGTCTGAAGGGAGGAGGTCTTTGTAGTTGAGGAACTTTTCGATGAATGCATGGTCTGGATCATATGACCCGAGATTCTCTTTCAGAAGTATCTCTGCTTCTGATCTCGATTGCTTCAGACAAAACTCCAGAAAACTTGTATCTGACAAATAGCAGAAGAAAAAAAAAAGTACATGTCAAATGAGCATAATTTGAATTTTATTTCACAGAAACTCGAATTTTTACTTTTAAACACTAAAAAATCTAATTTTCTTTAATCATTAAGCAATGGGTATAGCAATAAAAACAATAAAGCTTTCATATTACAGCTACAAGTTCAGATTTTGCAATACCTTTGGATCCAAGAAGCCTGACACATTCATTTTTGCACCAATCTCTGAAGTCCATTGCCTCTGCAAAAACACAAGTAATAGCAATGTACTTTCACTTAGTTGTGTATTATAGTATCTTATTTCCATTCATTTTAAATTCTAATTACATTTTTATCATAATAAAGCCTATTTTTTTGAAAATATAAGCCATTTAAAGCATAGCACTCTCAATTAAACTTCAAAAATACACAATTATAGCTTTGAAAATTGCTTTGTATTTGGATGGCATTGCTATAGCTGGATAGAGTAGGAGAACTGAAAGTAGCATGATATATACTTTGAAAAAAAGATTTTAAACTTTTTTCTTGTGAGAAATCTACCGAAATATAGCTCTTGAAATGGCTATGCATTTACATGACATTGCTATAATCAGATAGGCTTTTCAAAGTAAGAGAAGCTTCAAGTGAAGTCAGTTTACCTGAATGTTTAGCCATCACATCTCTTTTCCCCTTCAATGAAGGAGATGAAGAAAGAGAAGCTTCAACAGGTCTTCCACTTCCAGACTTCTGTCGACTCATAGCCCCACCAGAAGTTCCTTTTCCAGGAGTGTTCTTAGCCCAACTCCCTTGATTTGCAAGTTGAGGAAAATCAGCCCTGTATCACAAACACAGACCAAAACCATCAAACACACTTCCACAAATCACAAACATATACAATAAAAGAAACCATACTTTTTTGCTTCTTGCTTCGGGTGATCCAAAGGACCCCAAAACAGATCATCATCAACTTTGTTCTTTGATTGAGTCCCACCATGTGAAGACATAATCTGGACAGGAGATGAAGCAGATGATGACCATGAAGGACCATTTTTAGTTTGAGCAGATGATGACACAGGTTTTTGTGTTGCCACATGTACTTGATGTTGTTGTTGTTGAACAGAAGAACCACCACCTTTTTTCTCTTGCTCTTTAAGAATGTCTCTTAATGAAGTATGCCTTGCAATCTTTCCTGAATCAGTAGACCAAGCTGGAGCAGGTGTAGGAGTTGCAGTCTCCCCTTTCCAGACAACAAAATCTCCAAATGAAGGACCTGAAGGGACAGCTGGCAACACCTCCTTCTCTTGACGTGAACTTTTCACTTTCTCATTTGGGCTTGAAATGGTGCTGATGTCAGCGACAGGAGACACAGACACTTTGGATACTGCAGCTGCTTTGGCTTTTGCAGACTTTTTTCGACTCTTTTTTGATTCTTTAGCCTCAATGAAGTTACCTTCTTCAATCGAATCAGATTGTACAGTGGTTGTAACTGATGCAGAGTTCTTTTCACTAGTTTTTACTTCAGTTAAAAGTTCATGCAACTGGCTCTTGTTGTTTTGATTTTGGGAAGCCTCAGAAGTGGCCCAATCTTTCTTGTTTTCTGTAAGTTTGTGGTCTGAATTGGCAACAAAACCAGACCAAGGGCTGGATATGTTCATTGACCCTAAAGATGTTGACATATCAGAAACAGCCATCTCTGCTTGGGCTTGGGCCTGAGCTTGGGCCTGGGCCTGGGCCCGGCGTTGCTCTTCTTGTTGAATTTCTAACAGTGACTTTGGTTTAAAACCAGGAGCAGGCTTCCATGCACGTTGAATATGAACTTGTTGTGTGTTGTTATCTTGAGGGATTTGGTTAACATTACTAGACATAGTTACAGGCTCTTCCATGGCTACTCTAGATTTGGTCTCTTCTACTTGAGATGTTTCCATTTCGACCTCGTTGACTTTGGTCAAATCAGTTTCAGGTTCCTTTGGCTGCTGCTGTTGGGGTTTAGATACTGTTTTCGCCATGTCAGACGATTGTGACTTTGAAGACTTCTGTTTCTTTGACTTCTTTTCAGTAGCTTTTTTCACAGTTTCAACAGGCTTTACTTCTTTCACAACACTGGACTCATTAGTAGATGGTTTCTGGACCTTTGGTGCCTCCGTGACAGCTGGCATCACCTCCACATTATCAACAAATTCAGTCTCTAAAACTTCATTTTTCACAGCAACCAGAGGGTCAGAAATCAAAGCAACATTTTCATCTGTTCTTGAATCAATCATCAATGGCTGATCCTGTTCCTGTACATCAGGTTCCTTCTGGTGAACAATCTCATCTCCAACAACCTTTTGTTCCACTCTGTTGTCAATAAACTGATGTGGCAAATGAATAGAATCTTCAAGACCTGGGGTGGGAACAAATTGAGCCATATGAGGAGTGTTAGTATTAAGCCCTTGATGCTGTGATCCCATCTGTAACACCTCATGTGGAGGAGCAAATCCAACAGACTGCTGTTGTTGCTCACCAAAACGTTGCAGAGATTGTTGCTCTATGAGGACTTGGGACAGCAGTTGTTGTCTCATAATCTGCTGTTGTTGTTGCTGAAGCTGTTCCTGTTTCTGTTGTTGTTGTTTAAGTAACAGGTACTCATCCAATACAGACAACTGTGGTGTAGGGATTTGAGGTTTTATCTGTGACATGTGTTGTTGTTGTAATAAGCTTAAGATTTGATCATGAGGAAGGCCAGAAGCTAGAAGCTTTTCAGGTGTTAGTGGACCCAGTGAGGGTAGATTCTGTCCTTGCAGCCTCTGGTGGGCCCCGAATGGTGTCTGAAGAGGGAAATGTTTACCCTGAAGTGGGTCCAACCCGGTTTGAACAGGGAAGTTTGACCAGTTACTCACCCCACTGTTTGCAGCAGAGTTTGACCTTTCAGATAAGCCTTGAAGAATAGACATGAACTCTGGATTTGGAGGATTTTGAGGTAAAACTGAAGGATCTTGAAGAATGTCAGATTTAGGGGGCCCAGACCAAAGAGAGTAAGGACTAGACATAGATTTTTGCCTTTCAAGTTGCATCAATTTTGCAATTTCCATAGCTGGAATCGAACCAGGGTTCCCAAAATACCCCTGCATACCTTCAGAAAGCCCAAATTTCTCCAATGAGCCACCACTACCAGACATGAGAGACTCAATGAATCTATTCTCAGCTTCTGTGGTTGACCCATGTTGAAACCTTGGATCATTTTTCATCATAGCATTAGGATTTGGAATACTGGATTCATCATTGATTTCACTTTTAGCAGCAGTAAATCCAGGTGGAGGTCTGGCTTTTGCACGAAGGTGAGGCATGACATCACCAAGTAAAGCAAAAGGTGAGTCATTTGGTGCATTTGCAAGACGTACTTGCAAATCAATCCCAAAATATCCAGCCTCAAACCATCCAATAATATCAATTCCAGTAAAAGGACCTTGAATTGAACCTTGTGGATCTTTATAAAAAAGAACCAAATCTTCAGGTGATGGCTGTGATTGTGAAAGTATCCTTGCTTCATGCTCCCTATCCATAGTGTTTCCAGATTGTTGCCTTTTGATACCTGGATTTGTAACATTTGAAACATTTGAAACATTTGTGACATTTGTTAAACTGCTACTCCATTCATTGGAAGTATTCGGTTGTGCACGTTGCCCCATGGATAAAGATCTCCAGTTTGCCCCAGAGTTAGCTGAGGTTCCTATTGCTGCAGATAACAAAATGATTCTTGATATAAAAACAGAAACACCCACCATTAAATTTTTTAAAGAAACTGTAGATAATGTATATATACCTTCATTTTTGGATTTGTAATCTATAAAAGACTGGCGATCTTCCATGAGATTAGGTTTGAAATTGGTCTCATATGAGTGCCCTTGTTTCTCATGAGATAAGCCCTCCACATAATCCGAATAATTGTCAGAAGCAAGTGGTAGATCTTCTCTACTCCCTGCTCAAAAAAAAACACATTCAACAAACTCACTAATAGTGATTAATGCTTGACTATTAAATTCACAATTTTTGATAAAGAAATGTTCAAAGTACCAAGTTTGGTTCTTCTTGACTGTGTATCAACCATGTTAACCCCAGATGATCCATCTTTAGTAATTTGAGGAGCACCACTACTTAAAATGTCCCCTTTGTCAATCCCCTTCATTATAAACTGCCATAAAAAAAACATATTAATTTCAAGTTTTACCAATTCTAGTCCCATATGAAGATTAAAGATTAACATAACAGAGAGTGATAAAAGTTACCAATTCTTCAGGGGTAGGTGAAACAAGTGCAAGAGGCTCCAAAGGTTCCTCCTGTGTAAGTGAAGGCACATCCAACATCCTTTCACCACCTTTCATATTAGTTATCTTGTACACATCAAGCAGCTTTGACCTGCTATACCTCATAGGAGATGTATTATCACCACCCATGTCAGGAAAAGATCCTAAAGGCTGCAAATGAGTGGAACTGGAACTATTATTCATAGGGTGGGTCCCACCCCTTCCTCGGCCAATAGAAAATGTGGAATTAGGATTCTCCCCACGACCCCGACCATGAACAAACATAGAAGTCTGCTTGTTTACCCCTGGAGTTTGCTGATGTGGCGGCTCTGCTCTTCCTCTAGGCCTCCATGGTCGAGGGTGGTCACCACCCTCATGGGACACCTGGACATCATGATCTTTTCCAGATTCTGTCCACTTGTCACGTGTGACATCAGCATCCTTGTCATCAGGGCCCCATCGGGTGTTCCATTTGCTCTCACGTGCATCTTTGTTTCCAGTATCACCCCATTTCTCAGAAGGTGCACGTCTGGATTCGCCATAGTGTTGTTTTCCTGGTGTTATGTTGTTATCTGTTGTCCACCTGTCTGCCACCTTGCGGGTGTCCCCAAGCTCTTTTTCCCCCTCCCGCCACCTGTTATCCTTGCGGACAAAAGAATTTGTGTCTCTTTCCTCATCACGCCAACGTTCACGGCTTTCAAGAACAGAAGGCCTAAACACATCTTTTTTCTTCTGGGAATCATCGGTTCCAGGTGATTTCATGAAATCCAAACGGTTGGCAAATGGTGGAAAAGGACTGGTGGGGACCTCCTGTGTTAAAAACATAATAGATGAGTTTATAGACTATTCTCTATAGGGAAGAATCAGAAGGGAAAAAGAAAGAAAGAAGCTTTTTTAAAAGAAAGTGGAATGTCACACACCGAGGTTGGAGTTCCCATCTTGTTCTCCCCAGGTTTGGACAGGAGCCACTGTGGTGAAAGTGGAATAGAACTGTCAGACCCTTGGACATCTGCAGAATCAATAGCCAATGAATAATTAGCTCTAATGTAGCAAATTTCTTGGGTTAGGTGAGACATAGTCATAATAGAAGTCTAAGTGAAATGAGAAAAGGGTTTCTATTCTTCAAAAAAAGGATATAATTTGAGCAGCTGTGTCGCTAAAAAACAAAGATGACCAACATTGAAACACACATGACATGATTTGCAATCTTCAATCTACCAGAGTACATGCATGCACTAAAGAGACTGAATATGGACAATCCACGAAGACACGAAATGAACAACCAACAGCAGAAGCACGTTTTTAAATGTTTATTCTTTTTAAAACACGTCAATTTTATCAACCCCACTAACGAAATCAAGATCTCAAGTTCTCAACGCCAAAATGGGCCAACAAATAAAGCTCATCAATAACACTCGAGCATAAAGAATCACAAGTGCATATAATACCGGATGATGCCATATAGGCCCTTTTTCCTAAACAACGAGTAGGGCAACACTCGTAAATTAAGCGCCGAAACCGAAGAAAAAATGTAAAAATGATGGCATACGAAATCGAAAGTCGAAACCTCATTCCTGGAATCAAAAGGATGATATTATATGATAAATAAAGGACTTTCTTCTGTCAGTCTCGGAATGGACTCGTAGCAAATGAATTAACTTCAGCGCAAATTAATCCATTTTGTGTTTCAAAACCCTAAAACTGCCACAGTAGGCGCAAATCGCAAATAGAACAAACTCAGTAGACTCTTCGTTCTCGACTAAATACATAACCTAAGAAACGAAAGAATAAGACGCGAAGGCGAATATATTTCGGCCACATTTGTTATGACGCATATCTGAAAGATTCAGCGGTAAAGGAAGCAGTCGTAGAAAAGAAAAACCAGTGCCTTCATGATTAACACATTCACCCAAGAAAGAAAACCGACAAATCTCTACAAGAAAAATAGGGTTTTAAGAAAGTCGAGGAAATTATAAAGTGATAAAGTTAAATTAGCGGAAGAAGTAGAAGTGTGTGGTTAATTGATTCACCTCTGGAGATCTGAGAGTTAGGGAGAGAAGAATCGAAGTCGGTCTTGCCGGCCATTGATGATCTGAGAGAGATTGAGAGCTCGGAGACGCCAAAGAGAAGAAGGGTTTTTTGACTGCGTAAAGGAAGGTGTAAGCGAGATAGACACGAATGCGGGGGATATATAGGAATGGGGTTAAGGGCAAACGGAGTGAAGATAAAATGAAATTTCATTTAATAAAATTGAAATCGCTAACAAATTCTTTTAGAACACCATATCTCTATAGATCTTCTCTTCCAAAAAAAAATGAAAAGCTTTTTTTTTTTAAATGATCATTTGATAATTAACCAGTTGGACGATTCAGGTGTTTGCTTGTTAATTTAGTATGATAGTTGTTGTTTTTTGTATGTATAAATGAAACACATGTTGTGTCATTTGTAGAAATAATTTTTGTTTGTATATATATAATTGTGGCATTGTGATACTCAGATGGTTCACAGTATTATTTTATTAATGAGATCAATATTGAGGTTGATGGATGGATGTTCATTTATAGAAGCAACATGTTTGCTTGAAGTCGCCTAAGCTAAGCAAGTATTGATATGGTTTTAATAGACGACAAGGTGTCAGCCTATCATAGTTGGGTTTTCTCATTTTGTTTGTATTGGTATAGTTTTTATTCTTGGTTTGTTTGTATGATAATTTCAGGGAAACCATGTCTTTGTCACCATCAAGAATGCTCCAATTTGGAAGATTGAGATATTATTATTGAAGGAGGAAAATGTGTATGGTTTTTCGAATTTCTTTGTCAGTGATAACTTTGTCCGTTTGGAAATGGCAAATCATAGATTTAAAATAATTTTTCACAATAACATGTATGTTAAGGCCATGACATTTGGCTTCCTCATAGTTTGAGTTATTTTGATTTTTTCAAGTTTGGAGACATTATTTCATGTCAATTTTGAGGAAGACTATGCAATTGGTATGTAGACATTGTTATCAAACGCATAATTGCTCTTATTCTTTTTTGTATGTCTTGGTATTTCTGATATAGTTGGTGTATCATTTTGTAGATGTGATTGGTATAGTAACAGTGTATACCAATTTGATGTTAAGTGTGAAGGATAGCCGATCTACTAAGAGGGTGTCATTTGAATTGTAAGATCTTGGGTTAGACAAGATTAGTTGGAATATTATATGTAAGTTTTTCAGGATAAATCTTAAGACGCATGATAATATTAATGGTTGTTTGTTGTCTAGTATGGACTGTATTCGTTGTATTGTGTGGACTAACAATGGCAATGCAAATTTTCTAAATAAACATCCAATAATTTGGTTAAAAGAATGAAGTTTAAACTTTCAAGTTTTTTATAAATTTGTCATGGTATGTATGTTCATGGTTGTTACATGCCATGTTGTGGTGAGTAACTGCTTTTTTGGGGGACGAGGGTAATTGTCGACTCAACAACCAAAGAGATTGTGGACTTCAGAAAACGGTACAAAGCATGTTAAAATATAAGGAAAATGGTACACTTTAGAAAGCTATGTTATTATTTTAGGCAATGGTATTACAATTTATTTGACTATTTGAGATTCATGCAATGGTTGTTGAACCAGATAAGTTTGTAGATACGAAAGTTATAGAGGTTGATCTTGCCCTAAATTATTGTAACACCCAAGTTTCGATTATGCTTTCTCTCATACTTTGATTGGTGGTTTTAAAGTCCAAGGAAAGGTAGAAGTGAAGACCAAAGCTTAAAGGAATTAATCGCAAAAAATTGAAATTTTAGAGAATTATATTGAAGGTGTAGGGAGCCCATGCTCGTGTGTTGAATGACTTATTTGGGCTTTTAGGCCTATTTAAGGCATGTCAACTCCTAGGGTTTGATCATTTTTACCCTTCATCAACCCTAGATCGACCCTTGAGAAACCCTAGCCCATCTTTGTGGGATTTGAGCTCATCTTCTCTCATCACATCCATTTTTGATGCATTTCACCGTTCTTTTGTGAAAAGTTTTTGAAATATTGGCCTTGGAAGCTTTGCTACTTAAGAGAACAATCGCCATTCATCTTTTAAACCTTTGTAAGTCATAAAGATCCAAGCTTTATTGCTTTTAATCTTTAGATTTAAGCTATATTGGTGTTTTGGTCCTTTTTAATAAAATTTTGGTCCTTTTGTGACTTGATCTTTGGAGTTTGGAAAACTCCAAGGGCTTAGCATCATGTTTTACTTCAGGTATAACCTTTGAGAGAGCTTTGAGGGCATGGTTGTACTCTCTTTTCTCCATGCATGAAGAAAGATCTTAGACTTTTGGAAACTAGGGCTTTAGATCTTGCTTGTTTGTAGCATCTTAATGAATAAAGTTGGAAACTTTATCCATTAATACACTATTGAGAACTATATATGAGAATTGGAGTATTGACTGAAGGGATTAAGTTGAAATAACCTTTGGAAATTGGCTTAGACGCGACGCATTTTTCTGAGGATGTTAGGGTGCTTTTGAATTATCTGGGACGCGGCTTATTTTTTTATCTGGGACCCTACTGTTTTGTCGTGTAGTGGACGTGGGGTCGTAAGGAGGGAGCGGGCGTCTTTTGCCATGAATGTTAACTTTTTGACTTTTTGTCCAATTTTGACCTCAGTTCAAATTGTAGTGTTTTGGGTCATAGTTTGAGTTTTGACCATTATTTAATATCTAGGTGGTTCGTATGATTGACCTTCATATTTATTCGTGTGTTGTGGTGATTTATTGGGGTCATGCGTGAGGTGAGTTGTAACGTCCTGATTTTTCAACCCAAAATTTTCATTTTTATTTATTCAAATATATCAGAGTATAATTACATTAAGAGGAAACATGTTGCGAATACGCGTGTGTAGCAATTTAGGCACTCTACCCTCATAATGAGACCTAACCAATATCCAACTTATTTAGAACGTACCTTTTTATAAGTTCGTAACTATCACAATCTATATCTAAAGGCAGGTTCTGATTATGACATAGTTCCTAATAAGCAATACTATTATAGTTATACAAGTAGCACATAGTATAATTAAAACAATTAGAATTTAATAAATACTTTTCTTAAATTATGTTCTTGAAAGTAACTACACACTCAATTGACAAAATAAGGTCACTCGAGGTTATGGAAGCACTTCGCCTTAACACTTTTTCAAAAGACCTAGAAGTATATAACGCTAAGTCTTAGCCTATTTTTATAATCTTTGTAACTATAATTGTAACATCCAAAAAAATCAAGGTAAAATTTTCAGTTTTCAAAACCAAACCTCAAACCATAAATGTTTACAAAACTTATTTCCCAAAAGTCAAAATCACAAATCAGAGTATCCCAAATCAAATCTCATAAAAATTGAAGGATGTGCATGATCAATCCTTCGCCTTGCCCCGATCATCTGAAGTACCTGAAACATAAAACTTAAACTATAAGCCAAAGCTTACTGAGTTCCCCCAAAGTACCACACAGATAACAACATATAAATATGATCCTTTAGCCTGACTGGACCGCCTTGCAAAGCCTACAACCTATTTGGACAGCTCTCCAGCCCTTTGGCCTGACCGGTTCGCCTTTCAGGCCTTCAGCCTATCCGGACCGCCCCGGGTATCTTGTCCTTCAGCACGAATCAGGACCGCTTTTCGACGTTTACAATAATAACCAATAACTAGCAAGTACATATAATCAAAGTGATCTACCAATCTGGCACATACTCAATAAACACAAGTAATCATATAGATCTAACAGTCTATCGCATAACCAACACAACATCAATCCGATATACCAGGATACATAATCCAGTGGGTCGGCACCACTATTTTTGACCCACAAGTACAATGATAAAAAACTCACCTCACAATCTGAAAAGACAGCAGAAAAGAACGTTGCTCCAAATGCCAACTCTACAGGTCACCTATAAACAAGCAGCGACCTAATCTCAAACTACCGATCACAATACCTAAAATACCCATAAGTCAAACTTTGTCAAAATCCTGGTCAAGGTCGAGTCAAAAATTCAAAGATTCCACCTAGGCTGAGTACGCCCTACGTACCACCTTTACGTTGGGCGTAGAAGGTGCCTTTCCAGTTACAAGCCCCAAACCTAGCACACACAACATACCTCCAGGTACGCCCGACATACTAGCGTTGAATCCAAATTCCATTGTTAAGTCCTTATTTCTTTAAGCCAAAGCACCAAACTTCAGATCCAAGTAAAAAGGGACATCTTAATGGATAAAGTATATGAATTTATCCATTTACATGCATACAAGAGGGTAAAAACTCAAACACTTGGTCCAAAAGTCATCCAAAACTCCAAATCTCTTGCATGGCTTAATAAGAGTATCCAAGCTCTCGTTTTTATGAATCTATGAGCTCAAAACTACAAGAATCTACATTTTAGGACATGGAGTAGCTCATACTTCATTAGATATGGAACCAAAAATGCAGACAAACTCTATACCAGCAATATCTAAGCAAATAACACATCAAGATCCAAGCTTTATACCTTCAAATGATGCTTGAGGATGAGATACTCTTGGATCCAAGATGTATTGATCTTCCAAGATGATTACACTTCTTTCTTTTTCCTTCATGATCTGTAACGTCCCAAAATTCAAGACTAAAAATTTATTTTAATAAAACATTACTTTAGAGCAAAGTCATCATTCCAAAACATAATTAGAGTATTAATTTCCAAAACACATGTTCGTTATCAGAGTAAACATTCCCAGGCTGTCTAATCTATGGTGTGTGCCATGCGATCACCCCGAGCTCTTCCCTCCGCTACCGGAAGCACCTGAAACCAAAACTGAAAACCGTAAGCACGAAGCTTAGTGAGTTCCCCACCCTACAACATACCATGCATAACCACATACTGTACATACTGGGCCACGCCCGCTATCCTGGGCCTTGCCCCCTACCTCAGGCCTCGCCCGCCACCCCGGGCCTCGCCCGCTACAACGACCCCACCGCTCCAGGCCCCGCCTGGCTTCGAGCCCCGCTCGGATACAGATCTGTTTCACTTAGGCCTCGCCTGTCACAAGGCCTCGCCCGCCAACAAATAATAACACATAAACATATCACAACACATAAGCTAAACACATACGGACTGATCCTGTCCTAAGGCCTCACCTATCCTGGGCCTCGCCCCTGCCCTGCTACTGGTGAGTCATGGAACCCCGTCCATGCTCCTACTGATTGTGAGATACATGCCCAACCCACACTCACTCTTTTCCTAACTCGGGCCTTGCCCCTAATCTGCTGCTAATGAGATGTGGAACACCATCCACACTCTGCTATTGGTGAGTTACGGGACCTCGCCCACACTCACCTCCCTACCAGGCACATACAAGCATCACACAGACAACAAGTATAAACTATCACATAAACCATTCCTTGGGCACCCGCACGCTACCACTAGACCTCGTCCTGAATATCATACTAGCATATTGTGCCTAGGGCTAACCCCCGGGTCTTCTACTCATAACTACATGGGCCGACATTGTGGCCTTAGACCCATTCACACCAAGGGAAACTCACCTGCACTGGCTGAACTTGCTGATGATCCCACTAGCCGCTGCCCGGTAACTCTCTGAACTCCTGCTCCACTCGCTCCCTGAGCTACCAATATCAACGCAATACTGAGTCTAACTGACCCTCGAAAGACAACCAAGTCAACTATGCTCAAAGTCAAAGTTGATGGGTTTTGGTCATAAGACATCCTATGTGCTCATACAAACCCTAATGCTTGGATCTAAGTTTCTCTATTGTACATGCATGTTATCCAAGACTATACACCCTAATTCTAGCATACAAGTAATCATATTAGATATTAGAATAGGTTTATAATGTTACCTTGATTGTTATGTAGCAATAACAATCCCAATTCCTCCTTGAATTGACTTAGGAAGGCTTAGAGTCACAAGTGTCACTCCTCTAATGGTTCACAAACACCATAAGCAAGAGGATGAAGAGGAGAGAGGATGGAGGCTGCCCAAAACGTGTTCTAACCCTAGAAGACAAGTTTCCTACGTTTTTGAGCCTTAAGGGTTGTATATATAGTGAGGCTATTAGGGTTATCTAACAAGGAAACCCTAATTTGGTTGCTTAAGCCCTAAGCAACCCATAGATTCCTTTAATCAAGCCCTTGGACAATTTCCTTATGGGCTTCCCATAAGAATTCGTCCACCTCTTGATTTAAGACAATCCATGGCCCAAATTGCAATTATCTTATAATTACAATTCCAGTCCCTTAAGTTTAATTAATCTCTTTTAGTCACAAAACTAATTACTAATTAATTCTTGACTAATATTAATTAAACAATATGATTTCTCCTTTAATATATTATTCCCATAATATATTAATAAATCATATTTAATCCTTTCTCTCCATAATTCATCCTATCAAGTTGCTTTGGTGAAGGCAACCCAAAAGGACCATGCACCATCGGGTCAAGTACATACCAAAATAGTTATGGACTTAGAAACTAATCCAATAGTCTCCCACTTGGATAAGTCTAACAACTATTCTGCGTATGACTTCAGATCCTGATCTGCAATCGTAGCTTTCCAAAGCCGCTGTCAACTCTGATCATATCAGATACGCGTGTCCTTAGATAAGGGATCATATATTCCTCCATTCTAGATATCATATGAGATATGATTTCAAATCATTCTCTTTGTACTATATCTCGATTCCCAATTTATGACGACTGACTAATTGAATAAATTAAATTAGCCCTAGCCCAGCCGAGCATTTACGTTTGTCATCTTTAAATCATTGAGGGGCCCAAAGATATCGCTTTTATCCTACTTTGGATAAAAGGAACGGATAAACTTTGATACAATGCTTGCTTGCACTCACTCACCGAATCACACACAACAATATGTTTTATAACACCAAGTTACTAGTGCGTTTACATATTATCAATGTGCAACCGATTTGCAAGATACAACTTACACATCTCAGTTTCAAGAATATAAGATGTTATCGTCTCACCAATCACTCGTGATGCAATTCATGGAGTGATCCAAGTGAGAGTGGGTTTAATCCAATGCTCAAATTCATATTCATAAGCACTCACGAACGTTGCAGCAAACATTTGCTTATGTCTAATACTCTTTTAGACAATCCACACACCAATTCATGACAGTCTTCATTCATATCTACTTCCAATATATGAACGAATGTGGCCCGTTTGAATAATTTGATTATTCTTAATAAACTCAATTATTCTGGAAGTCAAAACATGCAAATGTGAAACACAAGAATAATACTAATCCAATATAGCCTCAACCCTTTGAGCATAAATAAAACACCTTTTATTTATCACCATATTGATTACTCATTATTTGTCGTTTCGGGTAATCAACTTCTTACTTGAATTACAAACACTTGTCCCATGTTCCTAGCATGCACACAATGTTTACCTATGGTTCTTACTTTGTGAAATAGATCACATTGAACACATTTCCAATCATTCTCATTTCACAAATCCAAATCCTTTTTCATACGTGAAAGAATATCAAATTCTTGCTAGTTATAGAATATGCTAGATTCTAATATTATATGCAACGATCCTTTCGTAATGTCACTGCACCAAAGTCACAAAGACTATTGCCAATGATATTACAAAGTCTTCTATCGGACATTGTTACAATACAATTCCTTAGATATGATGTCTCTCACTCAAAGTACATTCCTTTGAACATCCTTTTGCATAAAAGTTTCTAATCTAGAAATAGATTTTCAATATTCAATTCCCAATATGGACACACTTCCATATTTTCCATATGACAACTCATTCTTAATAGAATCTTATCTATTCGTAATGATGTTGATATGGTCCATCCAATATGGAAACATTTCCATATTTTCCAATACTATACTTCCAACTACTCACAAGCGACCAATCCTCGTCGAACTTTGGATTGTCCTTTGATAGTTGTTTAATTTTTTTAGTCAAAACCAATTCTAGTCCCTTTTCCCTCTAAATGTGCTCGACATTTGGAAAATTTTAGAATGGTCAAACATTAAAGCATTTGCAATCGATCCTATACCCGAAGCGTATGGGACACGACGCATAATGTTTTATTTGCTATGTTCTCAAAATTCGAATTGTGAAGAGGAATGCCGTTATCATAATCGAAATTTTAAGAACACACTATGTACCCTTTACTAAATTTATTAACATTTCTCAACCTAAGCCTTTAGATTTGAAATGAAGCATAATATTCTCCCCCTTAATTATAGCAAAACAACCTTTCAACTCTTACAACTTTGCAAAGTATGACTCTTGTTTTCTATACTTAATATTGCTAACCTTGCAATGCTTTCCTTAATAATCATACAATCATAACATTTATGCTCCCACTATCATGATGATTATTATAAAACATAACACTTATGCTCCCACTAGCTTCGACATGTATTCATAAACATCTTAACTTTCAGAAAAACAATGCTTATAGAATTTCTTAAGTTCATGTTTCTAATACTTAGTGCTTTGATAATCTTTTATCAACGCTTCTTGAACTTATACACCTTTGCCTTAGATAGTTCATATGTGTGTAAACAATTGCCAAACCTCACAATTCAAATTATGGAAAGGGATACCGTAACCATAATCGAATTCGAGAATGCAATTTTATAATCACTATCTTCTTAAAATCTCTCTTAGTGAAAGCATTTCCTCACAATCATTTTCATGAAGGAGGAAATCTTATGACACTTAGATTTAAACGGTGTATGTGTTCCTATCCATGTGAATTTGTTAAAACCAAGGTTTATGACAAATTCAAACTTATATGGATCGAACTTTTTTAATCTTGATTTCTTGCCTTATGGTAACACAGCTGCCCACCATGTCTTCCAAGTAGTTAAGCAGCTCACCTTTTCCTATCAATGTACCTTTCATTGATTAAGGTGCTTTGCCTTTTATGCGTTCAAAATGAGAACTCATAGAACTCACATGCATAATTAACTCGATTGGATTGGCACAAAAACAAAATAATGTCATCACGATAGGTTGTAAACCTCAACTCGTGTGCTAGTGATGATCGATAAGGTTTATTTGATTTGTTCTTGAAACCTTTCAAGACCATTAAGACTCCCACTGACTCCTTGACATATAAGATTCTCTTGTCAAAACATTTCTTGACAAATAAATATTCAAGAGTTAGTGTAGCTTTTATCAAAACACTTCATAACTTTGGTCCTAGTTGGTCTTTGTCTTATCCAAGACATCACAACTTTCCACAATTGATGAATGTTATAAACCTTCTTAATACTTGTCACTCATTGTCACAGTCTTAACTCTAAGACTTGTTTTGGAACGAAGTATGATTGACTTTTTGATTTAACCATTTCTTCAATTCTTGATTCCTCTTCTTAAACATATAATTGTACTAAGAGTCACTTAGAGGATCAATTGAGATATGGTTCTTAATCATTAAGTCCTATCATAAAGCATAAAAGGTACTCTCCCTTCTTCTTAGAATGGAGAAACTTTTATCTTTCTGCCTACTTGATTCTTCTTATTCGCTTTGCTATTGATTTAAACCTTTTCAATCAATTCATAATTACACTTAATCTTGTAAGTATAATCACATTTACTAAACTTTTAGTAAAACATGACGAATATCTTTGTTACTCTTATGATGGACTTGATCAACACCCAACTTTGTATGCTCGATCTCCTAGTCCTTCACTTGACACTTTGTCAATGAATTAGTCTAATTTCCAAATATGAAATTTCTCATTCATCGTGCAACCAAGTTGCATGATTCCAAATTTCTGTCCAATTGAAAATTGGGCGATGAGAAACTCTCCCTATTTGGTAAATTCTCGACTTTCCATAAATAACATAAGAACCAAATCCATTATTGCTAATATTAGAAACATTCAAACATCAATTTTTCATATACGCCATTGCAAGGATAAATAAATAATATAAAATCAAAATTTATTTTATTGCGGAAAAATTTGTCCTTACAATGCAATTAATTGAAAAACTATGCTAATACATCTTTCTTAGCAATCTAATTCTAACTCTAAGTAGTAGTTCAAGAATTTAATCTTCTAGAAATGCGATCGAAATCCATTCCTTCACGGTTAGATTCTGCTCACTTCTTCACTTAAGCTTCCTTTCATTTCTTCGATCCTACAAAACATCAATTGCAATCTTATCACATTATGTATTTAGAATCTAGAATGAAGCTTAAAAGAGTTAGTTAATGGATTTTACCTAAATTAGAGCCATACGTTTCGACTCTCCCATCTCTTAGATCTCTTAGGTAAATGGGGCAACTTCGTCTCTAATGCCCCTTCTATTGGCAATAAAAGCAAATTGACTATATCGGAACAGGACATGGAACTACTTCGGACATCGCCTTTCTCTTATGATCAAACTTTTCAATCATTGCATGTCTTTCGTTGCCATTGTCTACATCTATAGAGCTCTCGAAGCCAGATTCACCAATCAACATTGCTTTTCTACTGCGCCAAACCATTGCTGATTCAGCATCAATAAGCATATAGTTGAGATCTATAAGGGTCACATCGCGGTTCATCATATAGTACTCTCTTACGAACTCACTATATGAGTTAGGAAGTGACTGAAGAACCCAATCAACAGCTATTTCCTCACAGACAACGGATCCCAACATTCTTAACCTATCAATGTGTGACTTCATCCCTAGGACGTGTGCACACACCGGCTTTCCTTCTTTATGTTTACTTGCCAAAGGGCTTGAGTGATCTTGAACTTTTCAAGCCTTTGAACTTATGGGTTAGGGAGAATAATTAGAGGAGGTGGAGCATGATTTCTTGTTCCTTGATCGAATCGTGGAATATCATCTTCATGTGGAATGCTTGTTCCACGGGATTTGGGAAGACCATAGTTGTCAAACTTTGACATCTACAATACGGGAGAAAAACGAATTCAAGTTAGTTGATAGATTGAGAATTGAGTCCTTAGTAAATCACCCAAATGAAATACTAAGGCTAGGACCCAACACAATATTCTACAAATCGGGAGAGGGATGCCGTAACCCAAATTGCAGAACATTTGAAGGTAAGTGAATGACAATTCACTAATTTCCACCATGAAAAACGAAAAAGAAATTTAAGTTTTAAATCTATGAAAACTCCTAGATCCTTTGAGATTCATTGAACATTTCAATGGCATGTTTAAATCTCGATATGCCCCTCTAGTTTGTGACTAGGATGCCGAGGATCACAAAGCGGGTGTGAATAACCATGCAAACTACATGGTGCCCCCACATGTTACAGTCACCTATTCGATGTGCCGGTAAACCACACACGCTCCACCGAACTATGACAAACATTGAGTCACCCTTTGCTACCTTTGCTTAGAACCATTTAGTGTGCCGGTAAACCACACACGCTCCACTAACGTCTTCGCAAGGGCACAAAGTGTAATTTCACGGAATTGCATCAATTCACCTTTGCCTAAGTAACTAAGATTGGGAATTTTATGAAAACATTTAGTTACTTTTATACTTTATTATACTTATAATGGAAGGTTTTGTCCTATCCTACCTGTTCGGCTAACGACCCTCCACTAGTCAAGAGTGCGGTGGGTAAGAGTGGATACCCATTCAATCGCCATTTTATAGGCAATTTCCTTAAACACCCCTTATCGACCAGCTTCGTGAATGAGGCCTACTAACGGTAAGACTGACTTTTACTCATACATATATATAATGTTAGACTTTTAATGTTATATATAGTATAGGGTGTATTTTATACTTTTAAAATATTAGGTGGTCAAATTTAACAATTATACCTTTAATTCAATTAAATTGTAAACCAAAACTTTTATGGATTTATTAAACCTCTTTTAATTATACACCTTAATTAACTAATAAAACCATAAGGGTGTGATTTGAACTTTTTCAAAACAATACTAGAGTTTTAGAATTTAACATTCCTAATTAAACTTTTAATCAACTTTTAAATTCCAAAACTTGAGGGCAAGTTTTGAAACATTTCAACACATTAGGGTTTAGAATTTAAATATACATCAAAATTAAACCATTTAATCAAAATTTAAATTCCAAAACTTGAGGGCAAGTTTTGAAACCTTTTTCAAAACATTAGGGTTTTAACTATTTAAATTTCAAAAGAACAAAACTTTTGGGTTCAAATTTAAACTATAAAACCTAAGGGGAAAATATGAAACTTTTCATAACAACGAGGATCAAATAACAAATAATCTAAATTAACATTTAATTACATAATTATCCATATTTGATTTATTTAATGATTTCTTGCAAAACAATTTACCAATTTTAATCAAAATAATTAATCAATTATCACATAAGGAAACAATTATCTTATTAATTGATAAATATCTTCAATTAGATCAAGAATATAGTCAAATATATCATAAAATCGGATTAATATTGATCTAATATGATAAGGTAACTATCCATAATAAAAAACAGTAAGAAATCCCGGATATACCTCTGTCTGACGAGATGACTCGTCGAGTTAGGCTTGGACTCGTCGAGTCTGCATGGACTCGGCGAGTTCAGCTATGGACTCGGCAAGTCCAGCCTCCAGAATCCAAAAAATCGAATTTTTCAAACATGTCAAGCATCAATACAATAGAAACCAGTTAAGGCTCTGATACCACTCATGGGTTTTGGTCATAAGACATCCTATGTGCTCATACAAACTCTAATGCTTGGATCTAGGTTTCTCTATTGTACATGCATGTTATCCAAGATTATAAACCCTAATTCTAGCATACAAGTAATCATATTAGATATTAGAATAGGTTTATAATGTTACCTTGATTGTTATGTAGCAATAACAATCCCAATTCCTCCTTGAATTGACTTAGGAAGGCTTAGAGTCACAAGTGTCACTCCTCTAATGGTTCACAAACACCATAAGCAAGAGGATGAAAAGGAGAGAGGATGGAGGCTGCCCAAAACGTGTTCTAACCCTAGAAGACGAGTTTCCTACGTTTTTGAGCCTTAAGGGTTGTATATATAGTGAGGCTATTAGGGTTATCTAACAAGGAAACCCTAATTTGGTTGCTTAAGCCCTAAGCAACCCATAGACTCCTTTAATCAAGCCCTTGGACGATTTCCTTATGGGCTTCCCATAAGAATTCGTCCACCTCTTGATTTAAGACAATCCATGGCCCAAATTGCAATTATCTTATAATTACAATTCCATTCCCTTAAGTTTAATTAATCTCTTTTAGTCACAAAACTAATTACTAATTAATTCTTGACTAATATTAATTAAACAATATGATTTCTCCTTTAATATATGATTCCCATAATATATTAATAAATCATATTTAATCCTTTCTCTCCATAATTCATCCTATCAAGTTGCTTTGGTGAAGGCAACCCAAAAGGACCATGCACCATCGGGTCAAGTACATACCAAAATAGTTATGGACTTAGACTCTAATCCAACAAAAGTCCTGGTCAAGGTCAACCTTCCAGGTCAACCCTACTCGCCGAGTCACCTTACTGACTTTTCGAGTTCATATGTTCAGAGTCCTTCCATTCGCTTCTCGACTCGCCGAGTCAGTCCATGACTCGCCGAGTCTACCGATTTCCGAGTCCTAACCTGACCAACTCGCCGAGTCTCCACTCGACTCACTGATTCGAGTCTCAACTCGAAGGGTTTGGGGGTTTCGCGACCCGACTCGCCGAGTCCAAGACAACCTTCAACAGACTCGCCGAGTTGTTCTTCCAACTCGCCGAGTTCCTGCCCAACTTCATCCGACTCGACGAGTTGTTCATCCCACTCGTCGAGTTCCTCCAAATCTTCATGCTACTCGCCGAGTCCACTCAAAGGACTCGCCGAGTCCATTCAGATCTTCATACATGCAGAGGACTTTTGAGTCATGCATGGACTCCAAACTATAGATCTACCCTTCCCAAGCCTATTCCTCACGTAAAGTTGCAAACTTTATGTGTAGAGAAGGAGATCTAGGCAAAATACACCATAAACTAGGGTTTAAGGCAAAGAGGCTCCATAATCAACTCAAGGACAGATACTTTATGCTTCTCAAGACCATAATATGCTTAGATCCGAAGTAGCAACTTCAGATCTGGCTTCTAACTCAAATGGATAGCTAAACATGGCTAAAAAGCCCCCAAAACTCACAACCATAATAGATCTAAAGGAGGGAAACGACTTAATACCTTCAATAACTCAGAAAGTTTCCCCAATCTTCATATCTAAGGCCAATCCTTGAAGCTTCAATGATTCCTCTTCTTCTTCTTCCTTCAAATCACCCAAAAATGGCTTGGAAGCTTGAATGAGAAACAATGGCGCTTAGGGTTCGATGTTCTGGGTGAAAGAGGCAGTAAAGGAACCCTAGGGGAGAGAATGAGACATTTAAATAGGCTCCAAGTCCCGAATTTAGGGTTTTCCTTGCACAGACCAGACTCGCCGAGTCTCCTTGGCCGACTCACCGAGTCGGTCACTTACTCGTCGACCCGGATCCCGCTCGGACTCGCCAAGTTCCTCCTTGGACTCACCGAGTCGCCCCTTAAAATTAGGGTTTGCTTTCCTTTCTTGGCTTTCCAAACTTTGGGTGTTACAACTCTCCCCCACTTAAACTAAACTTCGTCCTTGAGGTTTGCGATGGCCCATCGCCTACGATCTGCCTCCAATACCCCACCAATTATTCCAACACCAGCTGCCTACCTTCGCTGGCCTTTCGCTCGGTCATTCCGACTAACATTAATCCTTGCAGATAATCATCTCGGGTCAACCCTGACCCTGAACGTTCTGGAAACACAACTTACTCAACCGACAATTCTTCTGGTACTCACCGAGTACTGCACTAAACCCATAGGGGTTCTCCCCTTCCTTCCTTGCGCGATTTCCTTGCCTCCCCAAGGCAATGCTCCATAACCAACTATTTCCTCTGCCACTGTGAAGACCCTATCTTCACCAAATCTATTACTCCCGCTACTTCCAGTACGGGTCATTATCGCCAGTATCTACTGGGCATTTCTTTCTACTATAATTTGGTGTCGAGCACCCCACGATCAACTAACTGAATTCCACCATACGCTGCATACTCGCACTGCTACTGGCTGGAAATTCTGCTATTCCTCATCTGACTTCCGTATGAACTGAGACCCCCTTGGTCCCTACCAACCTATCAATATCTGGATTACCGGCTTCCACCGATCGCTGACCCAACACAACTACTAGTCGCTCCCAGCGACTTTCGAAGAAACTTCGACCACCTAAAACTGCTCAATCTATCCTGCCATACAGGCACTACAATTTCCTGGGATTCCCGATCCCCTATCTTGACACTAAGGTCCCTACCAGGTCCCACCTGTGCTGCTAAAACTCACGGGCCTCGCCCATGGGTCTCACCCAACCATACTACTGAGCAACCCTGCTCTCAGGTCTCACCTATACTGCTATTTTCATACGGGCCTCGCCCACGGGTCTCACCCAACTATATCCTGGAGCGGCCTCTCCCAAGGTCTCACCTCTTTAAGGCTATACAGGCAAACTCCCTATCATTCTCATCCACTACCCATTCCTGATCCCTATTTGATCACTAGGAGATAAGGGCCTCGCCCCAACTCCGCCAACGAAGCTACTATGGAATGCTACAGCTGCCCCGTAGTCTGACAACACTTCCCACCACTGACTGCTAATGAATGCTACGGCTGCCCAGTAGTCTTACAACACTTTCCACTACTAACTGCTAGTGAATGCTACGGCTGCCCCGTAGTCTTACAACACTTTCCACTACTGACTGCTAGTAAGTGCTACGGCTGCCCCGTAGTCTTACAACACTTTCCACCACTGACTGCTAATGCGAAAGCACCCCATGCTATTAGTTCTCAAGATCTTCCTTCTGACTCACTCGAGCCCTACAGGCGACCCCCCATCCTGAATTCCCAACCACATACTAACCATCACCAGTACACGCACTGGCTGAGGGGGCGGGGGAGTTTCTCAAGCTCCCAACCCTGGACTTCTCAATCCATCAATGTCGTACCACTTCTTTTTCCTTCTCGGAGGTCGCACACTCATTCTGGATCTGCGTGCTCTTACCTTTGCCTGCTCGGAGGATTCTCCCCCACTTCGATCCTGCTTAAACCTTGTTGCTCAATGCTCGAAAAGAAATCCCCATCCTTGCTACCATTCCATAACAACCTGCTGAGGAACCCCAAGCTTACCATAGCTAGGGATCTCACCAATCCATTTCTAAAATCATATGGCTCCGAATTAGCGGGACATACGAAGTCCCTCCCAGGCATGCTACAGTTACTGCATCCTAAGCAACCTTCCCCAATAGAGCACATCCCCTTAACTACCATTCAAATATCCAAGGTATGTAGATGGCATATAACTCGATCACAAGCAAGCCGCACAAAAATAAAATACTCATACCGATAATGATGCAGAACCATAACAATATAATCATGCACAAATAAAAGAACTGAAAACGGAAATCGCATACCTGTAACGTCCGATGCTGCTTGCACCTCCAAGGTAGTCATCTGAAAATCCCTGCCTCCTACCGCAGGCGCCTCTGCACGGCCCTGACGGCCATCTGTGATCCTCAAAATTGCACGGGCAGGAGCCATCACCCGTCCTGTTGAAAACAAAATGGGGCAATGGGCCTTCTTGTGGCCCCGCTGATTGCAGTGAAAACATATCAAGTCTGATCCCTGTGTCGTGGTAGCAATACAATCCCTGCTGAAATGACCAGTCCGACCGCACTTGAAGCAGCCAGACTCACCGCCGCTACCACTCATGCACGCACCCCCGTGCGCCCTGCCACACTTCCTGCATCGGCTGCGGTCTTGATAATCCCTCGATCTCGAATCCGATCCCTTGGGCCTTTTGCCCGAACTCGCTGCTACCTGAACCTCATCCGGCTTCCTCTTCCGGATCTGCTCCAAATCAATTTCCCTCTCCCTGGCCCGAGAAATCATATCTTCCAGCGTCTTACAGCCGGACCTGCTCACGAACTCCCTGATGTCAGCCCTCAACATCTCGTGATAACGGGCCTTCTTCATCTCCTCATCCGCGACATACTGCGGTACAAGAAGAGCCCTCTCCCTGAACTTGGCGGTGATCTCCGCCACAGTCTCAGTGGTCTGCGTCAAATCCTGAAACTCCCGTGCCAACTGCTGCACCTCAATAATTGGTGAAAACTCCGCCCTGAACCTGGCCGAGAAATCGCTCCAAGTCATCGCGTCCAACGCGGCATCATCCCCCAGAGCATGACCAATCTCCTCCCACCAATCCCTCGCTCTGTCCTTCAGAAGACAGGAAGCGAGTCTGACCTTGTCCTCCTCAGGACACCGGCTCGTACGGAACGCGTTGGCAACATCAGCCAACCATCTGCTGCTAGCGATGGGGTCCCTAGCCCCATGATAATCTGGTGCCCCGCAATCCCCGAACTCCCAAAATGTCAAGGTATGCGCTCCCATCAATGCCATCATCTCAGTACGGAAGGCTCCCAGCCTCTCATCCAAAATCTCCAATATACCCTCCTTGACCGTGCCAAAGATCACAGGAGTCTGATCTAGAATACTGCGCGTAACCTCGGCGGATATCAACTCCCTCATTCGCTCCTCGAGCTGCTCGGCCCCTGAACCCGAGCTTGATCCATCTCCGGCACCTGATCCGCCCGCTGATCTCTCTCACAACGTTACCATGCTGAAAAATATACCACAACCATTATCAGAATACCGATCACTGAGGCAAGACCGAACACACACCCTACCAGGTTCCCGATCTTGTCTCGGCCTTTCTCGAATCGAGTACGGATCATCTGCTTTCAGTAGTACGGGCCCATACTACCTTCCACATCTATCCGTACTTTCCTCAGAAATTGCTTCGACTCCACCAGGTCCCTTATCCACAACTACTGCTCCCAGCACTATCTCATCCTAGGCTTACCCTAGGGAAACCTCTGACTTAACTCAAACCAGTCCTCAGCTGTTGAAGGTCTCCTTGTGATGCCAATTAGCCATCACCTGGATACCATCACATGTGACGAGGCTCAGATAATCCTTCAAGTAAAGGACTCATCCCTATAACGGTTGGACTCAAACAAGAGCTGCGCAATAGGACCAAATCCAACACTTTGAGATTATTCAACCCTGATCACATGTGACGTGTCGTATCCGCCTAATGGCTAACTCCCATTACTCCGAATCCCACAATGCACAAAGCAAGCAACATTCAGACAAGGGAAAATCGAACCATAATATACTCAAGCAATCATATCCACATAGCAAGAATCTGAACTAGCATGCAACACAAACTCATAGACTCATACAAACTCATAAACTTAGGCATAACCTAAACAGGCTATCCTACTACTATCTAATCAGCACTATCATGCAGCTCAAAAGCACATATAACATGCACATAAGGCATCATCCCTAGATCCTTAGTCCTAATCTAGCATGTTGTTCTATTAACTGATAATCATAACATAAACTTGTATGGGTATTTTGGGGTACTTACTTGAGCTCGGCTGATTACATGCACCTCACCACTTTTCTCTTTTCAAAGTTCTTTTCTTTCTGAATTCTTTTTGCTTTTCTAAAACTATTTTTCGTTCTCAAAATTGTTTTTAGAAAACTGTCTTTTCATTTTTTGAAAACTTTTTATCCGACCCCTTAGTTTGAATTCAGGCACACCCGAGAGTATGCCCGAATCCCTCAAACCAAGGCTCTGATACCAACTTCTAACGTCCCAAAATTCAAGACTAAAAATTTCTTTTAATAAAACATTACTTTAGAGCAAAGTCATCACTCCAAAACATAATCAGAGTATTAATTTCCAAAACACATGTTCGTTATCAGAGTAAACATTCCCAGGCTGTCTAATCTATGGTGTGTACCATGCGATCACCCTGAGCTCTTCCCTCCACTACCGGAAGCACCTGAAACCAAAACTGAAAACTGTAAGCACGAAGCTTAGTGAGTTCCCCACCCTACCACATACCATGCATAACCACATACTGCACATACTGGGCCACGCCCGCTATCCTGGGCCTCGCCCCTACCTCGGGCCTCGCCCGCCACCCCGAGCCTCGCCCGCTACAACGGCCCCGCCGCTCCAGGCCCCGCCTGGCTTTGAGCCCCACTCGGATACAAATCTGTTTCACTTAGGCCTCGCCCGCCAACAAATAATAACACATAAACATATCACAACACATAAGCTAAACACATACGAACTGATCCTATCCTAAGGCCTCGCCTATCCTGGGCCTCGCCCCTGCCCTGCTACCGGTGAGTCATGGAACCCCGTCCATGCTCCTACTGATTGTGATGTACGGGCCCAGCCCACACTTACTCTTTTCCTAACTCGGGCCTCGCCCCTGATCTGCTGCTAATGAGATGTGGAACACCAGCCACACTCTGTTATTGGTGAGTTACGGGACCTCGCCCACACTCACCTCCCTACCAGGCACATACAAGCATCACATAGACAACAAGTATAAACTATCACATAAATCATTCCTTGGGCACCCGCCCGCTACCACTGGACCTCGTCTTGAATATCATACTAGGATATTGTGCCTAGGGCTAACCCCCGGGTCTTCTACTCATAACTACATGGGCCGACATTGTGGCCTTAGACCCATTCACACCAAGGGAAACTCACCTGCACTGGCTGAACTTGCTGATGATCCCACTAGCCGCTACCCGACAACTCTCTGAACTCCTGCTCCACTCGCTCCCCGAGCTACCAATATCAACACAACACTGAGTCTAACTGACCCCCGAAAGACAACCAAGTCAACTCTGGTCAAAGTCAAAGTCCTGGTCAAAGTCAACCTTCCAGGTCAACCCTACTCGCCGAGTCACCTTACTGACTCGCCGAGTTCATATGTTCAGAGTCCTTCCATTCGCTTCTCGACTCGCCGAGTCAGTCCATGACTCGCCGAGTCTACCGATTTCCGAGTCCTGACCTGACCAACTCGCGGTGTCTCCACTCGACTCACTGATTCGAGTCTCAACTCGAAGGGTTTGGGGGTTTCGCGACCCGACTCGCCGAGCCCAAGAACAGACTCATTGAGTCCAAGACAACCTTCAACATACTGGCCGAGTTGTTCTTCCAACTCACCGAGTTCCTGCCCAACTTCATCCGACTCGACGAGTTGTTCATCCAACTCGTCGAGTTCCTCCAAATCTTCATGCTACTCGCCGAGTCCACTCAAAGGACTCGCCGAGTCCATTCAGATCTTCATACATGCAGAGGACTTTTGAGTCATGCATGGACTCCAAACTATAGATCTACCCTTCCCAAGCCTATTCCTCACGTAAAGTTGCAAACTTTACGTGTAGAGAAGGAGATCTAGGCAAAATACACCATAAACTAGGGTTTAAGGCAAAGAGGCTCCATAATCAACTCAAGGACAGATACTTTATGCTTCTCAAGACCATAATATGCTTAGATCCGAAGTAGCAACTTCAGATCTGGCTTCTAACTCAAATGGATAGCTAAACATGGCTAAAAATCCCCCAAAAATCACAACCATAATAGATCTAAAGGAGGGAAACGACTTAATACTTTCAATAACTCAGAAAGTTTCCCAAATCTTCAGATCTAAGGCCAATCCTTGAAGCTTCAATGATTCCCCTTCTTCTTCTTCCTTCAAATCACCCAAAAATGGCTTGGAAGCTTGAATGAGCAACAATGGGGCTTAGGGTTCGATGTTCTGGGTGAAAGAGGCAGTAAAGGAACCCTAGGGGAGAGAATGAGACGTTTAAATAGGCTCCAAGTCCCGAATTTAGGGTTTTCCTCGCACAGACCAGACTCGCCGAGTCTCCTTGGCCGACTCGCCGAGTCGGTCACTTACTCCTCGACCCAGATCCCGCTCGGACTCGCCGAGTTCCTCCTTGGACTCGCCTAGTCGCCCCTTAAAATTATGGTTTTCTTTCCTTTCTTGGCCTTCCAAACTTTGGGTGTTACATGATCACAAAAATATACTCTTTTAAGCTCAAAATGCTCACACAATGGATTAGGGTTTGGTAAGGACGATTTTGGAGATGGAGCTGATGGGGGGAAAGGTCTTGAGAAGCTAATGATGTTTATATAGGGCTCAAACCCTAAAAATTAGGTTTTGGACATCAGTCATGTATGCCCGGCGTACTCGTGAGTACACCCAGCGTAATCACCTGAAAGCACGTTCTTCACTTAATGAGCTAAGCGACCAATTTTGCAATTAAATTTCATACTAAGGGTATAAATGGAAAATACTTGCATGAAGGTGTTACAGTTCTCCCCCACTTGAATCAGACTTCTTCATCGAAGTTTGATGTTGTGAATAACTCAGGGTAATGCTCTCGCATCTGTGCCTCGAGTTCCCAAGTCCATTTGAAACCCTTCTGAGGCTGCCATTGAAACTTGACCAATAGAACCACCTTCTTGCGCAAGGCCTTAATCTTCATATCCAAAATTGCCACCGACCTCTCAACATAGTTCATGCGATCATCGTCCTGAATATCATCTAAAGGAACCATTGTTGAGTCATCAACCACACACTTCCAAAGCTGAGAAACATGGAAGGTGTTGTGAATCCGACTAAGCTCCTCAGGTAAATCCAACCGATATGCTACCTTGCGTACCCTGGCTAGTAATGAAGACGAACCAATATATCGAGGCCCCAACTTGCCCCTCTTCCTTAAGTGTATTACACCTTTCTAGGGTGATACCTTCAGTAAGACCATATCACCGACCTGGAACTCCAACTCAGATCGACGTCTGTCAGCATAACTCTTCTGCCAACTTTGAGTTGTCTGCAACCCCAACCTAATATGTTGGATAAGCTTTGTCATCTGAATAACTACCTCAGTCTTTCCTATATCCTTGTGACCGACCTCTCTCCAACAGACTGGGGTACGCCACTTTCTCCTATAAATAAGCTCAAATGGCAGCACACCGATACTGGAGTGATAGTTGTTTATGTAAGAAAACTAAGTTAAAGGAAGTTAGGAGTCCCAACTCCCACCAAAATCAATAACACAAGCCCTCAACATATCCTCGAGCGTATGGATGGTCCTCTCGCTATGGCCATCCATTTGCAGATGATAAGCAGTGTTAAAATGTAACCTCGTACCCAGTTCTCGTGGAACCTTTGCCAAAATCGAGAAGTGAACCAAACATCTCGATCAGATACAATGGAAACTGGAACACTATGTCGAGCGACAATCTCGCGACATAAACATCGACTAATTTCTCGGCTGAAGAGCTCTCCCGAATAGCTAGAAAGTGAGCATTATTGGTCAGACAATCCACTATAACCCATATCCTATCAAATCCCTTAGCCATTCAAGGTAACTTGGTGATGAAATTCATTGTGATCTATTCTTATTTCCACATAGGAACCTTCAAAGGCTGAAGCTTGCCATGCGGTCTCTGGTGCTCGATTTTGACCATTTAATAGGTCAAGCACCTCTCAACATACCATGTTATCTCCATCTTCATACACGACCACTAGTAACTAAGTCTTAAATCCCGATACATCTTAGGTGCTGTTTGTTTTTTTGAAGTCAAAATGTTTGCAGTCTGCGGACCACATTTGCAAGCCTATGCGGCAGAAGAAGTGGACCAAATGTCTGCAGTCTGCAATAAGAAGACTGTTTGTTTTTAACGTTTGCGGGATGTTAAAATAAATTGATTTTTTAAACTTAATTTCATGTCATAAACATTAAAAATACATTTTTAACAAAAAAAAAGAAAAAAAAACTGCACGGTGGCCCATGTTTTTTTTGGTTTAGGTTAAAATGAGGTCTGAAGACCTTTGAAGATAGTGGCCCATGTCTGCGCCAGGAAGACCTCGCGCAGACGTTTTCTGATCTGCGCACTTCCAAAAAAAAACAATCTGCGAGGGCATATGTCTGCACGTTGTTTGCGCGGCGCAGACAAAAGTGGTTACGCAGATCTTCACACAAAAAACAAACAGCCCCTTAGTGGCTCCAGGGTGTATCCAAAATCTGGACTTATGTGCCTCCTCCAACACAGTCCGTCTGATCCTGCCAAAATCTGGTACCCAAACCCGACCGAACTGGGTCAACAATCCATGACTATCGGTAGAAAACATGAAAATCTCACCCTTGATTTTCTCTTGCTTCTAATTCTCCTTCTTGACCCCCTCATGTTGAGCCTCCCTAATCAAATAGTGGGAAAATCAATCGTAATCCTCATACATAAGCTCCCAACAAAAGAACTAGCCGACTTGCGCCTCAATGCATCATCGACCACATTCGCTTTCCCCAGGTGATAAAGAATCTCGAAGTCATAATCCTTGATCACGTCAAGTCATCTACGCTGTCTCATATTCATATTTGGTTGATCCATGAGATATCTTAAATTCTTATGGTCAGTATAAATGGTACATCGGATCCCATATAGATAATGCCTCTAAACCTTGACGCCAATCACCACCGCCCCCAATTCCAGGTCATGCGTCGGATATCGAACCTCATGTTTCTTCAGTTAACTTAAAGCATATGCAATAATGGTGGTTGCCAAGGCCAACAAAATTAATAACCCTAAATGTTTTACACTAAAATAGTGTATAGTGGTAAAGGGATCGAATCCACGGAGATTGGTTCAATTTAATAACTATATGAAAAATCTATTTGTAAAAATACTTGGAAAATGACAATAAATTAAAAATGGGGGTTTTGGTGTTTTGAAATACTTGAAACAAACTAGAATTAAACTATGATTTAAATAGACAATTTCAACAAAAATAAGAGTTTGATGTAAAATCAATAAAGGAGATATGGTTGACTTAAAGTTTCCTCACTTTGACTTTTAATGAACATATCATTAGAATCCAATGGTGCAATACTTGATTTAAATCTTTAAGTTGGCTATAGTAATCCAAGGAGCTTGAGATTATCTAGACTTTTCTTAGTTGTTGAAATGGTTAGAGAAGCTCATAACAATTTCCTTATTCAAAGTCACTAATTCCAAGAAGCATGTAATTAGTGAAAGTCAACTAGTATTAAGAACCAAAAAGTCACCAAATCCAAGAGGAGTCAAAAGCTTCCACTACCATGTTGGAGAAAATGTTTTTATGATTGTGTGAAGTAAAACTAACACAAGAATAACTTGTTGCTTGCTAATTTGAAGATCCTTTACTTAATCAAGAAATTAGCCAACTAATCACCACAAACACATTTAAACTCATGAATGAAAACATACAAGCAATGATAAGATGTTAAAACACAAAACATTTTCATAAAGATTCAAACACAAATTCATGGGTTCTTCAATATTCAACAAAAGTTCAAAGGATTTAACAAAAGTCAACCAAGATTTGTTTAGCCAAGCATGGCTAAACTCAAGAAAACAAAGTTAGTTAAGATTGTACCAAACATTTGACAAGAATCAAGAGAAGAAAAGATGAAGTTCTTCAAGGATTTTGGCCTTCAAATTGCTCCAAAACTCCAGAGAGAATGCCTCCAAATCAGATGTAAAAGATAAAGCTGAAGAGGCACACCAACCTTCCCAATATATAGCTCTAGGTAAAATCCCAAAATTTCCCCTTTTAGGAATCCACGCGGGCCGCGGGCTTTCTTACGCGGGCCGCGTGACTTTGACGGGTTTTTGGGCTCCTTCATGTCTTGGGCCCCCACAGCTAGTCCATTGGCCCAATTCGAGCCCAATCAACTTCTAGTCCATTTTTATGCAATATTTCTTCATTTTAAGCTCAATTAGCCTCTCCAAATCACTCGAGGCTTCCACAAACTCCCGATCATCAATCCCCGCATCTCGCAAATTTAAAGTTTAACTCTTCCAACCCTTCAAATAATTGACAATCCCACTCCATGCATCACCTCCATAGCCATCAAGCCCAAAATCTTCGTTTTCCTCCAAGTTGAAATGCTTCCAAGAACCCACACATTCCCGCTCCACTAGTCTCCTTAAAATCTGCAATTAAGCTCACAAAACTTGAAAGTACCCGAAAGTGGTCATAAAATAACAAAAAAGAATATATGCATGGAAATCATCTAAATTGTGAATTAAATATGCTAAAATAAACTATAAAAAGAAGTAAATAAAATGAAGCTATCAAATCACCCCAAGCTTAAACCTTACTTGTCCTCAAGTAAGACAAGATTAAAATGAACCCGGGATGAACTATCCTAAGGAAAATAAAAAGAATGGATAGAACCGCGGAACCTGATCACCGTTAGTCAACATGGTCAGAATTGATCTTGCTGTTACCTCGACAGTCTCCCTAACATCACCAATTTGCGAAAAACAACTCGATCTATATAAAATAAAACAAACCTATATAAATGAATATCAAACGTCGGGTGACCAAAATGTTGGAAAATTTGTTCAATTATTGAACTGGTCACCCTTCTCAGATAGTTGCAGCTGGAAATTTGCATGCCATTTTTTTGTTATACATACTTGAAGGTAATGTATTAACAATCGAAATTTTTAACAAGAAAACCCTTTGACTCAAAATTTGGTTCCAAAAAGTGTGTAAGTGGAACCGAAAGGGTAGTAATATAATCTGAATGGTCTAAGTGTGAAAATGACCATGTGTGGAGCATAAAGATGTAATGTAAGCTCCTTTTCAAACTTGCAATTTTTCAAAAATAATGAAAATGTCCACATGCGTCCTAAAAGACTCTCTAAAATCCTAAGAAAATCGCAAAAAGATATGGTGATGTAAAGAGACCAAATATGGATTCTACTAAGGGACAAGCACGAGTGCTTCATCTTAACGGTTCAAACATGATCAAGTGTGATCCTCTCGGCGGTAGTGATCGCAAGGCTAAGAACATCCATTGCAATAGTATATCCTATAGTTGTTAGTATTGCATGCATAATTCTTCATGAAAACTACCTGGCCATGATCACTTACCCCTTTAAGCTTCCAACATCTGATCCTAAGTATGAAGTTCCAAATTGCAGCTTGTGGTCCCGGTTCGATGGATGAGATAACAACAAGATCCTGGACCAATAATGATACAATAACTAAGAACATGTTCCATGGCATCCAAGGGGGTGAGAATAAACAGACAACAAAAATGCATGAATGCTAATGCCCTAAGCTAAATGTTATGCAAAAATATAAAAGGTGAAAAAGAAGAAAATAAAATCTTTTTGGAATTTTATATAAATAAAAAAAATGAATGAAAATCAACTTAAAACTAAAATGTTATGCAACCTAGTTAAAAAATGCATGAAAAAGTAAAAGAAAAGGGAAACGCCCAACCCCAAGCTTAAGAACAAGCATTGTCCTCAATGCTTAAGGACAGGGAGGAAATGACCTAAATCGGAGGGTCGGGCGGCGGGAAATGCCTTGTGGCGATAGTGGTAGTCCCACATATTATGGACCTGGCGGGAAGTGGGCGGGAAGGACTGCTCCAGCCGATCAACACGGGTGACCACATCCTGGATGACCCGGGTGTTCTCCTGCGTTTGAGTATCGATTCGCGGGATAATGGAGAACATTGTGGTGAACTGATTGAAGAAGTTAGGGGGGGAAGTATGGTGGGATCTCGTGTCCCTCATGCTGCTGTGGCTGATATTGAGGCTCGGTAAAATGCTGTGGAGGCTGAAATTGGTCATCTTCATCATCCACATGTGGAGGGTAGTCGGATGGAATGACCCATTGTTCGGGGTCGGTTGGTTCGAAACACCCTATATACTCGTGTGAAAGAATGAGGTATGGTTGATTGTCAAGATTCCAAATGGGACCATCGACCGAATCCCGGATGATTTGCATTCGACGGAGTGCGTGGTCGTCAAGGCTAGAGGGGTCGGGAGCCTTCTCAAATGGGAGGGTGGAGAGATGAAGTTGAAGCGGGGGCCGGGAAGCAATAAGGATGATCAATCCCCCAATGAAAATGTCTCCTTTGTCCATAGTCGTGAGGTTGTAACATTTGGTGAAGAAGAAGGAGGCAAAATCCGGTCGGGGGCCATTCTCATGAGTCATGCACCAAAGAAAAATAATTTTGCCTTTGAAATTTGACCCAGTTCGGAGCGGGAAAAAATGGTGCATGTGAGTACTCGATGCGCTAGGCGCAAACATGGGTGAATTATGGAGGAGGCCTTGGACGAAGATGATGAATATCGTGGCTCGTTGGTAATCTGCTGCCAAAAATGATGCTCGCTGAAGTTTCTAGGCCATGGGTCTTGTTGGTAATATAGGTTGTCCACTAGAGTGCCCATCAGGGCGTTCACGACCCGAAGCGGTAGGGATCGTTTCTCGCCGAGCATTTGGAAGGTGACGGTTTCGCCTTCCTCTTCGGGATTGAATGTGGTGAGAAATTCCAAGGTTGGTTCAACATAGGTGGCGACACGGTTATAGAGGAATTAGCCCCGCCCGATGTTGTTAAATAATGCTTGGACTCCATCGAGTACCCCAAGACTAGCAAAAGATTCCCTATGGAGGAATTTTGTTGACATGACTTGACGTTTGTTGGAAACGAGAAAATTATATGTTTTTCAGTCCTCACGATTCAACAAACGAAACGAGGGATCCTTGGATTTTCCTTTTGATCCACCTTTAGAGGAAGTAGCTCCCGTCCCCGTTTTTTCATGTTTAGACATTTACTCGGGACAAAATTTTATCAACAATAATCTTCAAATGACACCAAAGACCACACAATTCCAACAACCAATGGGTAATCAAGATGCAAATAATCAAGATAAAGGAATGAACGTACCCAATTTTCTTAGACCCGGAACGAATGGTGGAAGCGGAATTAGAGCCACCGAAGAGATTCTCCTAGACACACCCCAAGTTTATGATTTTGCTTTGTATTTGACACTTTAATTGCTAAAACAACCCCACAAACAAGCTTCAAGATGACTTTCCGGCGACTAGAGTGGCGGCACCCCGAATTGATCGGAAACTTTTCGTGAGTTTTTGGGAAAAGCTGGGTATCGTTAGAAAGCCCTTGATGAGAGAAACAAAAGCCCATGCTCAGAATCTTCAATGCTGGCCGGAGCTGGCCGGAAAATGCGAAAGAAGGTGGTGGTGGCGCCCGGAATTCCGGCCAAAGATCGGGCCGGATTTTGGGTGGGGTTTGTAGAGGATAAAAAATGGTGAAGAATGGTGGTGGTCTCGCGAGATTCCGACCGGTAGAACTCCAGGAAATCGAATTTTTGTGGGAAGTGGGTTATGGAGTTCTTGAGTTTCTAGAGAGAAAATGGTGGAGTTTGTTAGGTTAGAATGAAGAAGATGAGTGCTGGAGGTGTTTTAATCTTTGGTCAAGAGAGGTCAAACTCGGTCAATGTTTGGTCAACTCATTAAAACTCAGTCAACAAAAGTCAACAACTTAAAAACTCAGCTAAACGACCACACGCAGGCAAGGCGCGGGCCGCGGGTTGGCTGCGTATAGCCACTTGAAAAACCTTATCGCTTCTGAACCTTCACGCGGGTGCTGCTCGGGCCGCGTAGAGGCTGCGGGAATTGAATGGTCCAAAAAAAATTCTAAGTGCTCGAACACCCACGTGGGCAAGGCGCGGGCCGCGTGCTGGCCGCGTCTAGTTTCTCAAAAACTCCTGAACACTCTGATCCTTCACGCGGGTGCTGCTCGGGCCGCGGGTGCTGTACGAGATGGATTCTTTTCGTCTATGCGGACCGCGTGCTTTCCTTCATACATCTTACGTGGGCTTCGGGCTCTTCCTTTGGGTAAAAAATCTGTTCTCTCCAAAAAGCTTGATTTCTAGGCCAAAATGATCCCCGTAAGGCCCGGTTTCAAAATTTTCGACAAAATCGCAAAAAAAAAAACGAGGATTGAAGGGTGAAACCTTTCAAAAATTTATTTTCAAAATCCTAAAAACGCTGTTTTTAAAGTGATTTATTGGATTTAGAAAAAGATAAAAGCATAATGCTTTCAAAAAAATGCCCTTCTTTAACGTCTTTGGCGAGACGTCCTTCCCTTTCGTTTTCAATATACCGGGGCATCCAACTGGATGACATCTAGGACATTTGCGTTAAAACCTTCATAGAAAGGTTTCAAACGATGCCCATTGAATTTAAAGAATTGTCCCGTTTCTTCACTTTGGATCTCAGCCGCTCTGTGCTCAAAGACTTTTAGCACAACAAATGGACCTATCCATCTTGACCTCAACTTTCTGGGAAATAATTTCAATCGCGAGTGGTAAAGCAAAACACTATGCCCCAGATTAAAATGCTTCCGGGTGATGGCCTTGTCGTGGAAGAGCTTCATTCTCTCCTTGTAAATCCTTGAGTTTTCATAGGAGTCGTTTCTCAATTCTTCCAGCTCTTGGAGTTAAAGCTTCCTATATCTCCCTGCCTCATCAATATTGTAATTACATTGCTTAACCGCCCAAAATGCACGGTGCTCTAATTCGATGGGTAGATGACATGACTTTCCAAAAACCAACCTAAAGGCGACATTCCTATCGGGGTCTTGTAAGCAGTCTGATAGGCCCATAAGGCATCATCAAGCCTTAAAATCCAATCTTTACTTGTCAAATTCACTGTTTTCTCTAAGATACTCTTCACCTCATGATTTGAGACTTCCGCTTGACCGTTCATTTGAGGGTGGTAGGCGGTGGAGACACGATAGGTCACGTTGTACTTTTTCAGCAAGGCCTCCATCATCTTGTTGCAAAAATGCGTCCCTCGATCACTAATTAAAGCCCTAGGCACACCAAATCTCACAAAAACATTAGACTTCAAAAACTCGATAACCGTTTTGGCGTCGTTCGATCTTGTGGCTTTAGCTTCAACCCGCTTAGAAACATAGTCAACCGCGAGCAAGATGTAAATGTTGCCAAACGAAACGGGAAATGGGCCCATAAATTCAATCCCCCATACATCAAAAATTTCACAAACAAGGATTGGATTTTGTGGCATTTGATTTTTTTGTGAAATGCTTCCCGTCCTTTGGTACCGTTCACAGCTTTTACAAAACATATAACAATCGCGTGACATGGTTGACCAAATTAATCCACATTCAAGAACCTTTCTCAAGGTTCGGCTAGGTCCGAAGTGTCCCCCACAAGCAAATTCATGACAAAATTGTAAAATGGATTGATGCTCTTGTTGGGGTACACATCGCCTAATGATTTGATCGGGACAATATTTCCACAAATAAGGCTCATCCCACACATAGTATTTTGCATCACTTTTGAGCTTGTCTTTTTGAGCACGTGAGAATGTGTCGGGATAATTTTTTGTGACCAAAAAGTTAATGATATCAGCATAACAAGGAGTAGATTGAATAAGGGAAAAGAGATGCTCATCCGAAAACTCGTCCCGCAAAGGGAGAGGAGTTTCATTTGAAGTGATCCGGCTTAAGTGGTCGGCAACAAGGTTCTCACATCCACTCTTGTCCCGGATTTCCAAATCAAATTCTTGCAATAATAAGATCCACCGGATGAGTCTTGGCTTTGCATATTTATTTGTCATCAAGTACTCGAGAGTCGTGTGCTCCGAATACACTATAACTTTGGTGCCAATTAGATATTGCCGAAACTTCTCCGAAGCGAACACTATGGACAATAGCTCCTTCTCTGTGGTAGAGTAGTTGCTTCGAGCATTGTCTAGTGTCCTGGATGCATAGTAGATCACATGGGAGGCTCGTCCATTCTTTTGACCCAAAATGGCGCCTATTGCATAGTTGCTTGCATCACACATGATCTCAAAGGGGAGATCCCAATTTGGTGCTTGCATGATGGGAACAGATGTAAGCAACTCTTTGAGCTTATCGAAAGCTTCTTTGCACGCCTCATTGAACTCGAAATCAACATCCTTTTGCAAGAATTGGCACATTGGTCTTGTTATCTTTGAAAAATCTTTGATGAATCTCCGGTAGAAACCTGCATGGCCCAAAAAAGAACGAACTTCCTGAACACAAGTCGGGTAAGGTAAGCTTTGAATAACATCTATCTTGGCCTTATCTACCTTAATTCCTTTCTTTGATACAATGTGACCCAAAATGAGACCTTGACTCACCATAAAATGACATTTTTCAAAATTTAAAACCAAATTTGTTTCAATATATCTTTTCAAAATTTTGGTGAGATTGGTCAAACACTCTTGAAAGGAGTTGCCATGTACCGTGAAATCATCCATGAAAACTTCAATTATATTTTCAACATATTCCGAAAAGATACTAACCAAACAACATTGGAAAGTGGTCAGGGCGTTACATAATCCGAATGGCATTCTCCGGTATGCAAAAGTGCCAAATGGACATGTAAATGTTGTCTTTTCTTAGTCTTCCGGTGCCACCGAGATTTGGTGAAAACCAGAATAACCGTCTAGACAACAATAATGGGATTTCCCGTCCAACCTTTCTAACATTTGGTCAATGAAAGGCAATGGAAATTGATATTTTCGTGTGCTTGCATTAAGTTTGCGGTAGTCAATACATACTCTCCACCCGTTTTGCACACGGGTGGGGACCATCATACATTTGTTGTTCTCGACCACCGTGATTCCCGTCTTTTTAGGTACAACTTGGACCGGGCTCACCCATTTTCTATCCGAGATTGGATAGATCATTCCTGCATCTAGGAGCTTCAAAATCTCTTTCTTGAACACTTTCATCATTGGCGGATTCAACCTTCTTTGCGCGTCCCTACTTGCCTTGCATTCATCCTCCATTAAGATCTTGTGCATACAAGTGGAGGGACTAAATCCTTTGATATCCGCAATCGTCCAACCCATGTCTTCTTTATGCTCCTTCAACACCTTGAGGAGTTGCTCTTCTTCAAATTCAGTTAAGTGAGTTGAAATGATAACCGGACGGGTTTCATTCTTTCCCAAGTAGGCATACTTCAAGTGTCGAGGTAGGACCTTCAATTCCAATTCGGGTGGTTGAACAAGGGATGGAGGCAATTTTGTATGAGTTTGGGGCAATTCAATTTTTTGACATCTAATCTTGTGGATTTCTTCATCTAATCTTGTGGATTTATTCATCTCCATTTTATTTACCAACTTCTCAACTTCCGGATCCAAAGAATAAAGCTTTAATTGCTCGGCTAGCTTCCCATAATCGAATCCTTTGCTTAAGAACATCTCCAACATATCACTGTTAGATAACTCAAACAATTCTTGAGTAATTCTCTCAACAACATCAACAAAGTACAAATATTAAACATCACTAGGATATCTCATGGCATCATAAATATTAAAACTTATTGTTTCACCATCAAACTCCATTGTCAAACTTCCCGCATACACATCGATCTTCGTCCTAGCCGTCTTAAAAAACGGTATCCCAAGCAAGATTAGAGCCGATTTGAAGGACACTTGCTCATCTAGATCAATCACATAGAAATCCATCAGGAAGACCAATTGGTTCACTTGCACTAGGACATCTTCCAAAACACCTCTAGGAAAGACGCTTGATTTATCCGCAAGAGAGATTATGACACTAGCTTCACTTAAGGGTCCGACATTCAATGATTCATACACCGAATAGGGCATGAAATTGATAGAGGCACCAAGATCAAGCATAACACTACTAAAAGTGACATCTCCAATCTTGCAAGGAACCGTGAACATTCCAGGATCATTGCATTTGGGTGGAAGTTTCCTTTGTAAAACCATGGATGCGTTTTTATTCATCAAAATTTTCTCATTTCCCTTCAACTTCATCTTGTTGGTACAAAGTTCTTTAAAAAACTTTGCATATCTCGGGATTTGTTTAATTGCATCAAGTAGAGGGATGTTTACTTCCACCTTTCGAAAGGTGTCCAAAATCTCTTTCTCCTCCATGTTCTTTTTCGAAGTCGCAAGTTGGGAGGGGAATGGCGGTTGAGTGGCTATGGGTGTTACTAGAGGGATAGTCTTCTTTGGAACTCCGACTTGTGCATCGTTCTTGACTATAGGTTCTTCAACGGGAATAACTTCTATTTCTTCCTCTTTTTAGGGTTTCAAAGCATTCCATGGATGATGGCAATGGGCCCCTTTGATGAATTCTAGGTTAAAAGCCCAAGACTTGTCTTTTCCCTATAAATAGTCATGTATTATTCACAATTAGGGATATAAGAGTGTGAGGCAAAATGTAGCCGCCACGTGAGGTTTCTTATGTAGTGTTAGATTCTTTAGTCTATGCTTTATGTGTAATTTATTCCTCATATTTGAATAAATCGAGTGATCATTCGACATAATCTTCATTATTTGTGTTTGTTCTTATTTTCCGCATCTTGTTCATCAAATCTAAATTAGGGTTTTAATCCTAACAAGTGGTATCAGAGCAGGTCTTTGAAAATCTGTTGATTTTTGAAGTATCGGTTCTTGATTTGGTGATTTTCTACACATATTGAAGATTATTGGTGTTTTGGCGGTATGGAATCAAAATTTTGTTCAAGTTACTGCTCATGGAAATTCATGCTGTTCATCACTGTTCATCTGGTTTTTTTTTATTCGTTCTTCTGTTCATCTTAGATCTGGTGATTAGCTTAATCCAAAAATCAGTCGATTTTAATCATTTGTTTTGACCCATTTGGATCCATTCGTGTCTTATTTTGATCTGGCCCAATCCTTTGGCCGATTCACTGTTCATGATCCATACGCTTAGTGTCGATCCAATTTTCTTTGGCTTTAATATTGCATCCGAGTCTCCAATTGCATCTTCATTCAGTGTTCAATTCGATACTCCCTTGCTTGTCAAAATTAACAAATCGATGATTGACCGATGCTATCGTTTGTAAGCGTTTGAATATCGATTGGCTTAATCGACCCATCTGGAAAAGACGCATCTTGAATTCGTTACTCTTTTATTCTTTATTCATCGTTTTTTTTTCAGTTCTTACTGATTGACTCGATTTCATTTGTTTCTTCAAATTACTAATGATTCATAAATGAAATCGATATGTGGTGTATTGACTTGGTGTTGGTTGAATGCAATTTTTGAAGTCATATGATACACTGCGTTGAATCTCAATTTGAATTGTCAAACAGAAAAGTCAAAATTGAGTTAAATGATCGAGGGTAGTTGGTGCGATGCTATGAAGATAGTCGGAACATAGGCTATCGGAGCGCTGGTATCTTAATTGGTTGTCTTGCTGATTGGAATAATACATTCGCAGTTTGATGATCACTGATAAAATCAAATTGTGGTGTGCTTCACGTTCTTTTGGTTCGTAATAAAATGGGTCTTGCAATCATGGTTTATGTCAAAATCGATTGTGTGATGAACAAATGAGGATCGAATGAACAGAACTGGGTTTGTTTGTGGTCAAATACTGAAAAGTCAAAATCGCTATGAAAGCCTTACCTGTGAATGCTCGTTTACTGTTCTTCTCTTTGGGGTATAATCGTCAAAATTGAAGCAAATCTATGACTGGGTTTGTCTGTTTCCTTAGAATGAAAGAAGGGAAGATAGTAAGCGAACCTGGGAATGGAGACTCGCCTTGGGGTATAATCAACGGAATTGGAACGAACCTCGATCTGACATTGGGTTCGTGTTTGAAATTGGTTCGCTTTGGGTGAGATTCTTGGTATTCAGAACTCAGGGCTTGGTATGAAGGATTGTGCTCAAAACGAACGTGAAATAAACTTGGGGTCATTTGTTAGCACTTGGAACGAAAGGGGGGAGATTCGCGTTGGCAGCTCTTGGAACGAACCTCGATCTTGGGTTCGCGTGTTTATGCTGGGACTGAAATAGGAGATGAACCGAAAGCGAACCTGTGATTCGGCTTGGCTAAGGTTTCGCTCCTTATTCTAATCGGGATGCTCGGTTTTGCTTTTGTATCAATGAAGCTGGGTTCGGTTGTTAATGGTTGGAGCGAACGAAGGATGAACCGAAAGCGAAAGGAGTTTCGCCTGATGAAGCTTGATTTGGAATAAGAAACGAACCGAACGTTCGGTTGTGTTCGCGTGAATAAATGGAGATCTTGAAACGAACCTTGGTTCGGTTGGTTGTGCTTGAAACGAAAGTGACTCAGATTCGCGTCTTCATTATAGGAAGCGATGGAATTGATTGGAATCGGTACTTTGGTTTGCGTCTACAATTTGATTCGTTCCAATTGCTCTTTTAATCACAGATAAATTGGGGAAGAAGATAAACATATTACACTTATGGTCCCTAAAACTTGGGTGATTTGACTCCTTTGGTCCCTATGCGTTTCATGCCTTGGCAGTTTTGGACCAATTCTAGATTTTGTTACAATTAAAGGGGAATATGATGCAAAAATACTATTTAGTCCCCTGTCTTTCAGCAAACTGACAGTTTCAGCCCATTTTTTGAAAAGTTTGCAAATATGAAGGCCGGTGAACAGTTTTGAATTCGTTAACGCACATATCTTTTTCGTGAACAGAAAAATAAAGATTCCATCAAGTCTTGGCGGTTCGGAAAGTCGTTTTTCGTGATAACGTCAAATTTTCACGATTTTTTTTCGGATTTTATACTTCATTGTGTATATCTTTTTGTCGCGGGGGAGCATAGTAAATTTTTTTATCCATTCAAGATCATTCTCATGACCATTTGAAGGCTTTATAATCATGTTTTTGATTATAAATCGGGGGAGAATTTGGTATGGCCATTCGAAATTGGATTTGTGACTTTTCAAAGTTGAAGATTTTTTATAAAGCTTGTGGGAGAATTATGAAGGTAGCTTTTACAACAGAAGTTCTTCATCGAGCTCTACTAAGGTTTTTACAGAGAAGTATCCTTTACAGCGGAAGTTTTTCATCGAGCTCTGCTAAGGACTTGTTATATCTCCGACTTCTTGTATTTTCTCGATCAAGTGGCGTTACGAATCTTAAAGTTTGGGTTGTTACATGATATTTTTTGATGGCTTATATCATTAGCTTATTTGAAGATCGTTGTGACTTGGAGGGGGAGCTCTTCAAAGACAAGAAGTGATTCAGTTTCTTTGTTCTGAAATGGGTTTTTATGGCGGGTTTGGTTTTCATGAAGATTCTTTGGGATTACATTCGAAAATGAAGTTTAAAGACATTACTTCAGTGCTTGATTTATATATCCTAGAGCCCGTGTTTGAAGACTATTGAAGAATCAAGATTCGTGGATTGCTTCATATATTCCTCGTTGCAGATCTTTTTATTTGCTAGATGCTTGTTTTGGAAGTTAAAGCATTGTCATCCATTCCATACTTTGAGGGGGAGATTGTAGGGTTTCAAAGCATTCCATGGATGATGGCAATGGGCCCCTTTGATGAATTCTAGGTTAAAAGCCCAAGACTTGTCTTTTCCCTATAAATAGTCATGTATTATTCACAATTAGGGATATAAGAGTGTGAGGCAAAATGTAGCCGCCACGTGAGGTTTCTTATGTAGTGTTAGATTCTTTAGTCTATGCTTTAAGTGTAATTTATTCCTCATATTTGAATAAATCGAGTGATCATTCGACATAATCTTCATTATTTGTGTTTGTTCTTATTTTCCGCATCTTGTTCATCAAATCTAAATTAGGGTTTTAATCCCAACAAGCTTCATCTCTTGGCTTCTTCTTTGAACTACTCTTTTCGGTTTGTTTGCCACTTCTCAAGGTCACCGTATTGACATTTGGGTTCTTTTCGGTTTGAGAAGAAAGTTTACCACGTGACTCCAACTTGCTTATGGATGTAACTATATCTCCCATTTGTGCTTCAAGGTTGGAGATACTAGTCCTTGTCTCTTTTTGGAATTGTTGGGTATTAGTGGCTAAGGATTTGACAATGTCTTCTAGAGACATTCCGGAGCTACTTTGTGACATCCCCATTTTCACGGCTAGAAAAGACCGATGTTGTTTATGCTTTATAAAAATCAGAGTACTTCATTTTATAAAAATGTTGCGGAATTTGTTCCCAGAAAAACATGGTAAATACGTTATTAAAACATTTTCGAAGAAACGTATTTATTTCATTTTAAAACGTTTGGGATGTCATCGTTAATACAGAAACATAAGCATAAACAGAACTTACAATTATTTACACTAGTGATCTACATCTCTTTAAATCTCTCAGTGTAATGTCACTTCATATCAACACCTGTGATATAAATAAACTGAGTGGGTCAGGTTGGGAAACCTGGTGAGTACATAGGGTTTTCAACCCACAATAATATAATTATTATGTTTAAACAATCAAACAATCAACCCAATTACCCATCCCCATTATCTTCTTTATTCTTAAGGATCTACCCTAAGAATCAGCTATTTCTCATTCATTCATTCCTAAGGATCATCCTAAGGAAACAACATGAAGTCCATTGTTGCCAATGACACATTGGTCAAGCGCAGCTGCTAATATTGTCACTTAGGCTCAGCTGCCAGAATTAGGACATTTTCTATGAGGCGCTTCTGCCGGTATTGACCTTTAAACACTACTGTCATGGTCATAAGGCTCCCTATTAGGCGTAACTGCCGATACTATCCTTAGAGCGCAGCTGCTAGGACGTTTACCGTAGATCTAAATCATCTATGGGTTGTGGCGCAGCTGCCAGTGCTCATCTATAGGGTACTAGGTCCATTGCTGCCAATGTATACCTATAGGGCACTAGGTCCGTACTACTAATGTTCCTCTATTTCAGCTTTTATCCATCATCATTCATCTACCCATGTTTTACCCAACATATCTTGTAGATATAAAATACTTTATACAGTTTACATCATTTAAAACATGTATAAAAATCTTTCACCAGCATAGACAACAAGTATTCAGACAATATGCACACATAGCACGTAAATTTATAATAAAATACTTCATATCTATGTGTAAGATGAAAGTAACTATGCACTCACTTGAAAGGTGGTGAGTCGGCACTCGGACAGCACTTCGTTACTCTTAAAACAATTATCCCTTGACGAAACCTAGTATCATTACCACTAGAGTTTAGTCTAACGCTTGACGAGACTAATTTAATAGTCTAGCTATTATTACTATTATATAAGCGTTAAATAACACTCAATATAACTCATAATAATAGCCTAAGTAATTATTTTAAGGTCCTAACAATGTTACTATAATTAAATAAAATCTATATTAAATATACTATAGGCGTAGCTCACTTACAACGGGTTTTTATTAAAAACCGGGCTTCGCTGGAGCAGCGTTTCCGAGCCGAAAGCTTTTCTTCTCGGAGCCGTCGGGCGCTCCGGGGCTTTCTTCTCGTGATAGGGAGGTTCCCTAGACTTGGGAGGGGTTTAGGGAGGTTAGAGAGAAGTTAGAGAGAGAAAGAAAGGCTTATGGTGTGAAGAAAATATGAGGAGTTCACCCTTGTATTTATAGGAGTTTTATAGTAAAGTAGTTTCTAAGCATCGTCTGTAACTTTTGCATACGAGCTCCATTTTTGTCTGTCTTTTTACCGTTGAGTTCCTATTAATGAGATCTTCAACTTTCATTTAGACCTCGTTGGCTAATTCTCATTCTATCTCGTATTTACAAAACTGTATCGAATTCGCCGCGCTCGAAAAGTAGGGACTAAGCTTCATCCATAACTTTTGCATACGAGCTCCATTTTTGTCTGTCTTTTTACCGTTGAGTTCCTATTAATGAGTTCTTCAACTCTCATTTAGACCTCGTTGGCTAATTCTCATTCTATCTCGTATTTACAAAACTGTATCGAATTCGCCGCGCTCGAAAAGTAGGGACTAAGCTTCGTCCATAACTTTTGCATACGAGCTCTATTATCGACGTTCTTTATATCCACGCGTTGGTATTTACGAGTACTACAACTTTCATTTAGATCCCGTCGGCTAAAAATCGACCGATCTAAAATTCAGATTTCGGGCTGTGCACTGCTATGCTAAATCTTAGAAAAATCATAACTTCCTCATACGAAGTCAGATTTGGGCGTTCTTTTTATCGATGTTCTTAGTTTAACATATTCTACGACTTTCGTTTAGATCGCTAAGGCTAAATCTCGCTCTATTGTAAATTCACTATTTACGCTTCTCGGTATCGTGCCGGTTCCGTCGCGAAACTTCAACGGGTCATAACTTCTTCGTTATAACTCGGTTTTCGGCGTTCTTTATACGTACGAAAACCTTGTAACATACTCTACAACTTGATTAAGATTATTTATTCTAAATAATCTTTTGTCGAAAAGTCGTTTTCGACCCCTATTGCCTCTAATTTGACTAGCCCAGATTTGCGAGCGTTACAATTATCTCCCCCTAAGGATGATTACGTCCCGGAATCATCAACGAAACAGGGTCGTATAATGACTCCATACGTCATCTCTTCATCCTAGGTAATAATTATAACTTCTACATTCCTTCGATTCTATCTCTTAAACTCATTGACTGTAAGAGTACTCGATCGTGTACCTGCTCTCTACCTCAGGTTAGACTCCAAATTATGACCTTCAAGTCACAATCTCGATCCTTGCTGGATACGAACTTGAGATAAGTTCTTTTATTACTACTATAGATCGATGTGTCATATTCTAATGACCTATCATCGTATGTTGCAACACTTAGACTTAGGTCTCTTAGAGTTAAATTCTAAAACAGACTATGCCTTCCTTCATGTTCTAATGTGATATAATCACACTTTAACATTAGGCATTTCTAGCCACCAACTTCTTTAACAACGAGTGTGATACTTCTATTGATCGCTTTGATTTCAACCGTTTGGTTTAAGTCGGACGCTACATCAAACTTGGTTCTCTGAACCACACAACATACTCATCGTAGTCGGACTCGATTCGATATGACCACTAGGGTCGGAATATCAACAATCTTCTTAGTCATTACCGAAATGATGGTAACAACACACTTGAATAAAACGAAATCAATTACTAGCTTCTTGGTAACCTTGTGACTTTCCCTGATCCAAGTGTGAGTCCTGTGCTTCCGGTAGTATAGGCCTCTACTACCATCCACACCTACTCATACCCGTCCCAAGTATTGTCTCGCAGTTTTCCAAGTCACCATACAAGAAAATCACATAACAGTTTAACACATCAAATATCAAAATGAAGGTTTTATATTATTCCTTAAAATGTTTACATAGGTGTTCAAGTTCACCCTAAACTATGCCCCTAACAGGCTACATCGCGAGGTACTATCTACACGATTACTCCATAACTCGATCCTTGGATGTCAAGCGTTAACTCCTGAATCTTCGCATTGTCATCTGCTTCGTCAAGGATCATTTGAAATGTTCTCGCTTTTTGCTTTGGCGGCACATATGGCTTTGTAGCCCCCTCTCTCTTTGGGTAGTCTTGCTTTCCTTTTTGGACCTTGAAGATCCTTCAAACTTCCGCTTCTCTCCTGACTTATCTTTTTCTAGACCCTTTTCTCTTACCTGGGCCTCTACGTTCTTAGCTGCCCTAACAGCTGTTTTCAAGGTAGTTGCCATTTTGACCATTGGGCCAAAGTCAGTGGGCAGTCCGTTAGCAAACCTATCAATCTTGGAGAGTTTAGAAGGCACCAAGTAGGGGAATAGCTTCATCCTCTTGGTGAATGCGGTGGCATACTCATCAACACTCATCTTCCCTTTCTTCAGGTTCTGAAACTCGTTGTTTAGGTCTATCAGATCTATCTCCGAGCAGTACTGCATTTTCAACTGTTCCAAGAACTCTTCCCATGACATCCTTAAGGCTTCTCCTCGTGGCATCGTATCTGCCAATAGCTTCCACCAGCTCAAGACTCCAGTTTTCAGTTGTCTTACGGCGAAGACATTCTTCTGTTTCTCGCTACAGTCGTAGCTCTCAAACACCATTTCCATCTCGGAGATCCAATCCATAATCTCAACAGGCTTTGGGCTTCCTGAGAGACTTGGTGGTTTCGCACCCAAGAAATTCTTGTACATTCGCCCATCCTTGTCGTTTCTCCTCTCCAGGCCATCTTGAGTCCCCACTTGACTCACTTGGCGACTGTAGTTCCCTTCCTCCGATTGCTCGGGAATCAGCTCAGGTTGCTCAGTGGGCATAGTAGGTTCGTCCCTATTCGACATCCTCCTCATTTCTTCCCTTTATTCAGTTAGCATAGCCCGAATCATGGCTTGAACTCTAGCCATCGTGACTGGCTCAGGTGCAACTTCTTCTACAACAGGTATTTGCTGAACCACTAGGGGTTGGTTCCTATTCTCATTTGCATTCACGTTTCCGCTACGGGTCCTTGCCATCTTGATCTATACACCGAATAAGGTGAATCTAGACCTTTACTTAGGATTGACGTTTAAATCATCCTTATCACTCCGAAACGTTTACATGCTAGTTCTAATATCGTAGTCGTACGTTTAGAATCCTAAACATATAAGGTTTCCAGATCCGGTCGGCAACAGACCATAGATCCGAATAAATAACAGCATATAAGGCATAAAGCATTTAGCACATAAAAGCATTTTAGGCATAATTCCTAAAATAAGCTAGTGCTCACACCTCACAATCATCGCTTAGCATTCTAAGTTTAAGTCTAGAAATAAATCCATATTCCTAGTTCGCTTAAACTAATGCTCTGATACCAACTGTGACATCCCCATTTTCACGGCCAGAAAAGACCGATGTTGTTTATGCTTTATAAAAATCAGAGTACTTCATTTTATAAAAATGTTGCGGAATTTGTTCCCAGAAAAACATGGTAAATACGTTATTAAAACATTTTCGAAGAAACGTATTTATTTCATTTTAAAACGTTTGGGATGTCATCGTTAATACAGAAACATAAGCATAAACAGAACTTACAATTATTTACACTAGTGATCTACATCTCTTTAAATCTCTCAGTGTAATGTCACTTCATATCAACACCTGTGATATAAATAAACTGAGTGGGTCAGGTTGGGAAACCTGGTGAGTACATAGGGTTTTCAACCCACAATAATATAATTATTATGTTTAAACAATCAAACAATCAACCCAATTACCCATCCCCATTATCTTCTTTATTCTTAAGGATCTACCCTAAGAATCAGCTATTTCTCATTCATTCATTCCTAAGGATCATCCTAAGGAAACAACATGAAGTCCATTGTTGCCAATGACACATTGGTCAAGCGCAGCTGCTAATATTGTCACTTAGGCTCAGCTGCCAGAATTAGGACATTTTCTATGAGGCGCTTCTGCCGGTATTGACCTTTAAACACTACTGTCATGGTCATAAGGCTCCCTATTAGGCGTAACTGCCGATACTATCCTTAGAGCGCAGCTGCTAGGACGTTTACCATAGATCTAAATCATCTACGGGTTGTGGCGCAGCTGCCAGTGCTCATCTATAGGGTACTAGGTCCATTGCTGCCAATGTATACCTATAGGGCACTAGGTCCGTACTACTAATGTTCCTCTATTTCAGCTTTTATCCATCATCATTCATCTACCTATGTTTTACCCAACATATCTTGTAGATATAAAATACTTTATACAGTTTACATCATTTAAAACATGTATAAAAATCTTTCACCAGCATAGACAGCAAGTATTCAGACAATATGCACACATAGCACGTAAATTTATAATAAAATACTTCATATCTATGTGTAAGATGAAAGTAACTATGCACTCACTTGAAAGGTGGTGAGTCGGCACTCGGACAGCACTTCGTTACTCTTAAAACAATTATCCCTTGACGAAACCTAGTATCATTACCACTAGAGTTTAGTCTAACGCTTGACGAGACTAATTTAATAGTCTAGCTATTATTACTATTATATAAGCGTTAAATAACACTCAATATAACTCATAATAATAGCCTAAGTAATTATTTTAAGGTCCTAACAATGTTACTATAATTAAATAAAATCTATATTAAATATACTATAGGCGTAGCTCACTTACAGCGGGTTTTTATTAAAAACCGGGCTTCGCTGGAGCAGCGTTTCCGAGCCGAAAGCTTTTCTTCTCGGAGCCGTCGGGCGCTCCGGGGCTTTCTTCTCGTGATAGGGAGGTTCCCTAGACTTGGGAGGGGTTTAGGGAGGTTAGAGAGAAGTTAGAGAGAGAAAGAAAGGCTTATGGTGTGAAGAAAATATGAGGAGTTCACCCTTGTATTTATAGGAGTTTTATAGTAAAGTAGTTTCTAAGCATCGTCCGTAACTTTTGCATACGAGCTCCATTTTTGTCTGTCTTTTTACCGTTGAGTTCCTATTAATGAGATCTTCAACTTTCATTTAGACCTCGTTGGCTAATTCTCATTCTATCTCGTATTTACAAAACTGTATCGAATTCGCCGCGCTCGAAAAGTAGGGACTAAGCTTCGTCCATAACTTTTGCATACGAGCTCCATTTTTTTCTGTCTTTTTACCGTTGAGTTCCTATTAATGAGATCTTCAACTCTCATTTAGACCTCGTTGGTTAATTCTCATTCTATCTCGTATTTACAAAACTGTATCGAATTCGCCACGCTCGAAAAGTAGGGACTAAGCTTCATCCATAACTTTTGCATACGAGCTCTATTATCGACGTTCTTTATATCCACGCGTTGGTATTTACGAGTACTACAACTTTCATTTAGATCCCGTCGGCTAAAAATCGACCGATCTAAAATTCAGATTTCGGGCTGTGCACTGCTATGCTAAATCTTAGAAAAATCATAACTTCCTCATACGAAGTCAGATTTGGGCGTTCTTTTTATCGATGTTCTTAGTTTAACATATTCTACGACTTTCGTTTAGATCGCTAAGGCTAAATCTCGCTCTATCGTAAATTCACTATTTACGCTTCTCGGTATCGTGCCGGTTCCGTCGCGAAACTTCAACGGGTCATAACTTCTTCGTTATAACTCGGTTTTCGGTGTTCTTTATACGTATGAAAACCTTGTAACATACTCTACAACTTGATTAAGATTATGTATTCTAAATAATCTTTTGTCGAAAAGTCGTTTTCGACCCCTATTGCCTCTAATTTGACTAGCCCAGATTTGCGGGCGTTACATACTTGGTTGGGATTGAGGATGTTGTTGGTGATGTGGAGGGTGTGGTTTGGATTGATAGTGTGGTTGTTGATGTTGGTAGTGAGGTTGTGGTGGTGGATAGGAGGTCTAACCAATGTATTTTTAGGCAATGGTCTTAGGTTGTAGCTCATGTTGGTATTTGACTTCCAACTTGAATTTTAAGTATTTTGGTAACCGGATGGTTTGTTGTGGTAATTTTGGAACTCTCCCGTGGCATACCACATCTTCTTGAAGAATGGGACACATATTCGTAGGATGTCCTATGGTTGCATATATCCCACAAACCATCACTTGTGAAGTTTGTCCCATGGCTAGCTTTTGGAAAACGGAGGTTAAATCTTTGATTTGAGACTCGAGATTTGATGATCCCACTTCATTGACTTTGTGTTGTGTTTCTCTTTTCATTTCTTGGCGCAGACCAAAATGTTGAGAATTTGCGGCTATGGTGTTGAAAAGTTGTCTTGTTTGTTGTGGAGTTTTACTAAAGACATCACCACCACTTGAGGCATCAACTAGTCTTCTCTCCATTGGCAACAATCCCTCATAGAAGTGTTGAATGAGGAGTTGTTCCAGAATTTGGTGTTGTGGGCAACTATAGCTTAAGTTGTTGAACCTCTCCCAATAATCATGAAAAGTCTCATTTTGACCTTGGCGGATTCCAAAAATCTCATTTCTAAGACTTGAGACTCTTGAAGCGGGATAGAAATTATCAAGAAAAGCTCTTGCCATGTCGGTCCATGAGTTGATCGACCCCGGGGGAAGATAGAATAACCAATCCTTTGCTCTATCAACCAATGAAAAGGGGAATGCCCTTAGCTTGATTTGGTCATCGGTTGACCCTTGTGGCTTCATGCTAGTGCAAATAATGTGGAACATCTTCAAATGCTTATGTGGGTCTTCATTCTCCAATCCATGAAAATTTGGGAGGTGATGGACTAAACTTGACTTCAATTCCGAACCTCCTTCCAAAACCGAGTACTTGATACCAGTTGGAGTTTGTGTAACATCGGTTTCCATCATTTGCCTCAAATTTCTTTCGGGAACTTCTCCTCCGTCCACCATTGCAACTGGTTCGATAATGGGTGGATTTTGTTGTAGAGGTGGTGTTTCGAGAATTTCTTGGCGAAGGTCGGGACTAGAATCGGGTTCCGTATCACTTGATGAAACGGGTTCAACCTCCGGATCCCCATGAGGATTAGAAGTTTGACCATGTTCAATTCACTTTTCCTTCGCCAAATGCCTTGTTTTTTTTTAAATTTCTGGGTTGTAAATCAAGTCACCCGTACGCTGTGATCTGAGCATAGAGAAACAAATTGATTAAAAAAATAAACAAATCCCCGACAACAGCGCCAAAATTTGGTGGTTGTTGAGGCCAACAAAATTAATAACCCTAAATGTTTTACACTAAAATAGTGTATAGTGGTAAAGGGATCGAATCCACGGAGATTGGTTCAATTTAATAACTCTATGAAAAATATCTTTGTAAAAATACTTGGAAAATGATAATAAATTAAAAATGGGGGTTTTGGTGTTTTGAAATACTTGAAACAAACTAGAATTAAACTATGATTTAAATAGACAATTTCAACAAAAATAAGAGTTTGATGTAAAATCAATAAAGGAGAGATGGTTGACTTAAAGTTTCCTCACTTTGACTTTTGATGAACATATCATTAGAATCCAATGATGCAATACTTGATTTAAATCTTTAATTTGGCTATAGTAATCCAAGGAGCTTGAGATTACCTAGACTTTTCTTAATTGTTAAAATGGTTAGAGAAGCTCATAACAATTTCCTTATTCAAAGTCACTAATTCCAATAAGCATGTAATTAGTGAAAGTCAACTAGTATTAAGAACCAAAAAGTCACCAAATCCAAGAGGAGTCAAAAGCTTCCACTACCATGTTGGAGAAAATGTTTTTATGATTGTGTGAAGTAAAACTAACACAAGAATAACTTGTTGCTTGCTAATTTGAAGATCCTTTACTTAATCAAGAAATTAGCCAACTAATCACCACAACCACATTTAAACTCATGAATAAAAACATACAAGCAATGATAAGATGTTAAAACACAAAACATTTTCATAAAGATTCAAACACAAATTCATGGGTTCTTTAATATTCAACAAAAGTTCAAAGGATTCAACAAAAGTCAACCAAGATTTGTTTAGCCAAGCATGGCTAAACTCAAGAAAACAAAGTTAGTTAAGATTGTACCAAACATTTGACAAGAATCAAGCGAAGAAAAGATGAAGTTCTTCAAGGATTTTGGCCTTCAAATTGCTCCAAAACTCCAGAGAGAATGCCTCCAAATCGGATGTAAAAGATAAGGCTGAAGAGGCACACAAACCTTCCCAATATAGAGCTCTAGGTAAAATCCCGAAATTACCCCTTTTAGGAATCCACGTGGGCTACGGGCTTTCTTACGCTGGCCGCGTGACTTTGACGGGTTTTTGGGCTCCTTCATGTCTTGGGCCCCCACAGCTAGTCCATTGGCCCAATTCGAGCCCAATCAACTTCTAGCCTATTTTTATGCAATATTTCTTCATTTTAAGCTCAATTAGCCTCTCCAAATCACTCGAGGCTTCCACAAACTCCCGATCATCGATCCCCGCATCTCGCAAATTTAAAATTTAATTCTTCCAACCCTTCAAATATTGACAATCCCACTCCATGCATCACCTCCATAGCCATCAAGCCCTAAATCTTCGTTTTCCTCCAAGTCCAAATGCTTCCAAGATCCTGCACATTCCCGCTCCGCTAGTCTCCTTAAAATCTACAAATAATCTCACAAAACTCGAAAGTACCCAAAAGTGGTCATAAAATAACAAAAAAGGAAAATATGCATGGAAATCATCTAAATTGTGAATTAAATATGCTAAAATAAACTATAAAAAGAAGTAAATAAAATGAAGCTAACAAATAACTCTCATTTGCTACATATGTATTGCTGCCAAACCGGTGATAAATGTAAAATCCCATGTTCATATGCAAGAGTCCGGGGGAGGGGGGGGTGTTAAGTATAACTTGGAAAGGGTGGACTCAGCGAGTTGGAGCTGTAACTCGTCGAGTCGGAGCGTGTGTAGATCACGTGATTAAGTGGCCTGACTCGCCGAGTCGGTGGCTGGACTCGACGAGTCAGTGCTGGAACGAGAAACCCTAAATTATAGGGTTTGCACCCTATTTAAAGGACCTTATGTCCTCATATCGACCCCCTATTCCACCAGAGAGTTCCAGAAAACCCTAATTTCGTGTGAGACTTCATTGTTGAGGAGATTGGAGCTTGGAAGAGGAATTTGGTGTAAGGAGCTTGAGGAATTAGAGGCTAGCATCAAGGGGATTGTGTAGATCTGGGCTCTACATCAATTTGGGCACATCTCAGAGGTAAGAAGCCATTATCTTAAGCTTTTTCCTTTTTGATTCATCCTTGGTGGTTGATTTGGAGTTCCTTAGCTTGTTTGAGATCCATTTCGGGTTTAGAGGCTAGATCTGAGGTTGCAACTTCAGATCTAGGTTAGTTTTGAGCCATGAAAGCATAAAGCATCGTCCATGGGGCTTGATGGACAATATCCTTGTCCTAAAACCTTCTTCTAGCTTGTTTGAAGCCCATTGTGTCTTGCATGCACGTAAAGTTGGAAACTTTACGTGTGAATCCAGCCCTAGAAGTCCATATCTATGAGTTGGAAGCAGTGAAATGGCCTGGAATCGTCTGAATAAGGATGCCTTGAATGGACTCGGTGAGTTTGTTCTTGGACTCGACGAGTTGGGTCGCAAATCCTAACTCATCAGGTTGTGATGCGGATCAGCGAGTCGAGTGGACTGAGTGAGTTGGACAGGATAAGACTCGGATGGAAGGACTCGCTAAGTCATGGGGTGACTCGGCGAGTCGAGTCGGGAATGATGGGATTCTGAGGGCAAGAACTCAGTGAGTCACTAGGCTAACTCGAAGAGTAGGATCAACCAGGAAGGTTGACTTTGACTGAGGACTTTGACTTTGACCAAAAGTTGACCAGTTTGACTTCCAAGGGTATTGTGGTAATATTGGGATTTATGGAATTGGTTCTTTGGTAGTGTTCTGTGGTGAAGTTCGTGTCGGTGGTCGGAGCAGTTTGATCTTATCTCTTGAGTCGGCAATTGTAGGTGAGTTATCCTCACCATATCAATAGGGTCTAAGGCACCAAGGCCGTCCCATTTAGTTGTTATCTTGGTTACAGTATGCTACATGAGGTTATGATCTGCTAGATCGGTATCAGAATAGACAGTATGTTGTTATGGTCTTACGATCCGTTAGGATTGGTATGTTAGTGACCTGGTTAGGTCGATGCCTTGGTTATGAGAGATTACTATGATCGATGATCTGTGAGATAATTATATCTGATATCTGTGCTTGTATTGTTTGATGTGCTTATTGATCTGTTAGGTCGGCGTCCTGGTAATTAGGACAATATTATGTCAGTGACCTGGTTTAGGTCGGTATCCTAGTTTATAGGATGATGCTATGTCGGTGACCTAGTTTAGGTCGGTATCCTGGTATATAGGATGATGCTATGTTAGTGACTGGTTAGGTCGGTATCTTGGTTAAGATGTTGCTATACTATATGATCTGCTAGATCGGTTTGTTTGTCTATGGATTGTTATGTGATTATTTGTTATATGTGATGGGTTTTGAGCATTCTAACACTCCTATGGTGTACATGCAATCCTAGAAACCTTGGATCTATGTTTGACTGAGATACATGCAAATAAATATTTTTCCAAGGTTCTTATCCTATCTAGCATGTCATGGGGAACTTGAATCGAATAAAGCTAGTAGAATTACTTACCTTGTAGTTTTAGTTGATTGCTTGCAGTTTTAGAGCCTAGCACCAATAGTGTGGATGCCTCAAATGCAAATAAAAAATCACCACAAACTTTGGAACTTTGAGAGAATAGTAACAACCTTCTTGAAATCGGCCCTCTTAGTATACGCACTACAACTAGTGTGATTTCAAGAACCAAAGCCTCCTTTATATAGTGTGGTGGATTAGGGTTACATCTATGTAAACCCTAATACCCATGTCTTTTCATTTCCATGAGATCCATGGGTTAAAGCTCTATGGAGTATCCATGGACTTTCCATGCAAGCCTAGCCCATTCCAAATAAGCATTATCCCACACTATATAAATACAAGAGCCAATATTTAATTAGTCATACTTTTGATCTCTAAATTAATTCTAGATTAATTATAGATCAATACTAATTAAATAATATGATTTTATATTAATATATTAGAACTTATAATATATTAATAAATCATAACTTATACTATTCTCAAAAGATTATCCATAAATTGTTCGGGTGAAGTGCAACCCAAATGGACCATGCCGGGTCGGGTCAAGTACATACCAAATATAGTTATGGACTTAGACACTCTATCCAACCGTCTCCCACTTGGATAAGTCTAATAACTATAGTTGCAAGTATGAATTCAGGAACCAATCAACAATCGTAGCTCTTTAAACTTTGTTGAACTATGAAGCGCCATTTTAGATAACTGATCATATAATCCTCTGTTCTAGATATCAGCCAGACAAATACATGGAACATGGTCTTGCTTATTGTCCAACATTTGTTCCCCGATTTCCGATTTGTTTGACATAGAACTTAACTGATCACATCAATTTAGTTCTGACCAGGCCTGGTACATAGGTCAAAACAAAATCATCGAGGGGCCCAGATATCACTTCTAATCCTAGAAGGAGAAGATAAACTTTGACTCATATGTTTGCTCTACTACTTGTTAAATTACACACAAAAGCACGGTTTATAACATCGAGTTACCAATGCGTTTTCGTGCAATCAATGCATAAACAACTCATAGGCAACAAATCATATCTCTAGGTTTGAAGACTTATATGATATTACCGTCTCATGATCACTTGAGATAAATTCCATGAAGTGATACAAGTGAGCCTGGGTTGAATCCAATACTCAGAACTTATGAGCACTCATGAGTGTTGTAGCCCCGCTTTGTCTAACATCTTAGACCTCTACAAGCCAACCCATGAGAGTCTTGATTCATATCTACTTCCAACGTATGACCGACTGTGGAGTTTTTGAATAATATGATATAAACCATAACATAATTATTCTGGAAGTCAAAACATGCAAAAAGAAATAATAGTAAACGATTGACAAGAGATAGCAACACTTTACTCATAAATAACAGCTTTTATTTATCATCAAATGTCAATTACATCTTACAGATTTCAAGATTATCTAACTACTAAAACTAATATCATCCTTCAGCCCAATGCTCCGAGCATTCTGGTGATGCTTAACCCGAGTCAGTCCCTTCGTTAAGGAATCTGCTGGGTTCTCATCCGATGATACCCTCTTTGCCACGAGGATTTCTTCTTCTATTCGATGTCTGATGAAGTGATATTTTTTGTCAATGTGTCTAGATCTCCCATGATCTCTTGGTTCCTTGACTAAGGCAACCGCACTATTGCTGTCACAGAAAATCTCCATTGGCTCCTTTATAGCTGGTACAACTCCAAGGTCTCTGATGTAGTTCTTTAGTCATATAGCCTCTATTGCTGCCTCGCTTGCTGCTATATACTCTGATTCACAAGTGGAATCAGCCACTGTCTCCTGCTTGGAACTTTTCCAAGTAATTGCCCCTCCGTTTAGGGTAAAGACCCAGCCCGACTGAGAGCAGAAATTATCCCTGTCAATCTGAAAGCTAGCATCACTATACCCTACAACTCGCAAGTCATCACTCCCACCAAGGGTAAGGACCCAGTTCTTAGTCCTTCGCAGGTACTTGAGAATATTCTTCATCGCTGTCCAGTGAGACTTGCCAGGATTTCCCTGATATCTGCTGACCATGCTCAAAGCAAAGGCAACATCAGGGTGAGTACAAGTCATAGCATACATGATCGAGCCTACAACAGAAGCGTATGGTACTCGACTCATCTCAGCTATCTCAGCCTTTGTACTCGGACTCTGAGTTTTACTCAGTCTGGCATTACACTGGATAGGCGACTCATCTTTCTTGGAGTTATGCATGTTGAACCTTTTCAACACTTTGTCCACATAGGTGCTTTGACTAAGTCCAATTAGTCTTTTATTGTTGTTTCTTAAAATCCTTATCCCTAGGATATAGGCAGCTTCTCCAAGGTCCTTCATAGCGAAACTCTTCCCAAGCCAGGACTTTACTTCCTGTAGGGTTGGGATGTCATTTCCTATGAGTAGTATGTCATCCAAATACAGTACCAAAAAGCTGACTAAACTCCCACTAGCCTTGACATAGACACAAGATTCATCTTCACTCCTTGAAAAACCAAATTCTTTGACTTCCTCATTGAAGCAAAGATTCGTCCTGCGAGGTGCCTGTTTCAATCCATAAATGGATTTCTCGAGCTTACACACTCTAATGGGGTACTCTGTACTGACAAAACCCTCGGGCTGAATCATGTAAACATCTTCAGCCAACTTTCCATTAAGGAAAGTGGTTTTGACATCCATTTTCCATATTTCAAAGTCATGAAATGTAGCAATGGCTAATAGAACCCTAATAGACTTAATCTTGGCCACTGGTGAAAACGTATCATCATAATTAACTCCCGGAGTTTGAGAATAACCCTTTGCAACCAGTCGTGCCTTATAAGTGTGTACATTACCATCCATGTCGGTCTTCTTCTTGAAGATCCATTTGCACCCAACTATCTTACGATCAGGTACATTGTCAACCAAGTTCCAAACTTGATTGCCATACATGGACTATATCTCGCTGTCCATAGCCTCTTTCCATTTAGCAGCCTCAGGGCCTGCCATGGCTTCCGTGTAGCTGTTAGGCTCATCCAGATTTACCAGTGTGTTATCACTGATAAGTGTGTCACCTTCTGCAGTAATATGAAAACCATAATAATGCTCAGGTGCATTCCTAACTCTGGTGGAACTCCTCCGAGGTATAGATTCTTTAGTCGGCTCAGCAGGAGTTTCCTCCTCAGGTTGAGGGCTAGGGTTTGAGGTTCCTTCACCACTTGACTCTTGAATTTCCTCAAGGTCAATTTGCCTCCCACTGTCTCCTTGGCTTATGAATTCTCTTTCTCTCTCTCTCTCTCTCTCTCTCTCAAGAATCCTCTTCTTTCTACAAAGACCACATTATCATTGGCTCTATAGAAGATGTAACCAAAGGATTTCTGTGGGTAGCCGATGAAAATACACCTTTCACTTCGGGGTTCGAGCTTATCGTGAGTCTCATGTCTCACTAAAGCCTCACAACCCCAAATCTTGATGTCGTCTAGATTGGGAACTTTTCCAGTCCACACCTCGTGAGGTGTTTTGGCAACCTTCTTTGTAAGGACTATATTAAGGATATGGGCGGCAGTCTCTAAGGCATACCCCCAAAATGAGATTGGTAGCGAAGCTCGACTCATCATGGAACGAACCATGTGCAACAAGGTTCGATTATGCCTCTCAGCTACACCATTCAACTGCGGTGTCCTGGGAGGTGTCAATTGTGAGATAATACCACATTCCCTAAGATAGTCGAGGAAATCTGAACCAAGATACTCACCACCTCGATCGGATCGAAGCATCTTAATGTTCCTGCCCAATTGATTCTCGAATTCCTGTTTAAACTCTTTAAACCTTTCGAAAGTCTCTGACTTATGCTTGATTAAGTAGACATATCCATATCTACTGTAATCATCAGTAAAAGTCAAATAATAACGATTAGCATCCCTTGTGGCATGTGTGAAGGGTCCACACACATCCGTGTGTACGAGATCCAATAAACCTTCACCCCTCTCAGAAAAACCTGTGAAGGGTGACTTTGTCATTTTTCCAAGTAAGCATGATTCACAACTATCATCTGACTTTAGGTCAAATGACTCCAAGACTCCATCCTTTTGGATTTGGCCTATGCGTTTCTTGCTTATATGTCCAAGACGACAATGCCATAATGACGCTTTATCCAAGTTATTATCATTAACAGAATCAATACACAAAACATTATTTCCTAAGTTATCAACCACAGATACAGTTTCATACACACCATCACAAGGTAATGCTTTAAAATAAAGAACATTATTAAAGAAAGCATTAATCTAACCAACTTCATTATCAAATGAAAAGGTAAAACCTTGTTTATACAATGCATGAAAGGAAATAATATTTCTTGCCATTTTAGGCGAGTAACAACATTTATTCAAATCTAAACTAAACCCACTACTTAGCGATAAAGTATAAACTCCAATCTTGGTGATATGTAAAGCTTTCCTATTCCCCATGATTAAGTTTATTCTCCCATGCTCCACATTCTAACTTCTTCTTAGTCCCTAGAAATCAGAACATATATGAATACCACAACTGGTATCAAGGACCCAAGAGTTAGAATGGGGTGAGTTATTCGATAAGATAGTGTAAATACCTGCATGGTTGGGTTTAACTTTCCCATCCTTCACATCTTGCTGGTATTTTGGGCAGTTTCGCTTCCAATGTGATATTTCATGGCAATAGAAGCATTCAGCCTCTTTTAGGTCAGAAGAAGGAGTGATGAAACCTTTCTTGGTTCCACTTGAAGAAGAGCCATCTAGGGTCCTAGCCTTGGTACCCTTCGAAGAGCTCTTTCTCTTCTTCCCACGGCCTTTCCCGATTGCCAAAATCGGGGCGGAGTTTGGAGTAGGAGTGTTAACAACTGACTTACCCTTAAGACCTGTTTCTGCGGTCTTGAGGAGTCCCTGAAGTTTGCTGAGTGTGAACTCTTCCTTATTCATGTGATATGTCATATGGAATTGATCATAGCACGATGGTAAAGAGTGCAAAAATGATATCTATTGCAAGCTCCTCAGGGAAGTTCACATTAAGCTTCAGTAACTGATCCACATACCTTTTCATTTTCTGCATGTGGCTCGTAACGGATTCTCTGTCCTTCATCATGGTTGTTAACATGGAGCAAATGATTTCATACCTCTCTTGTCGTGCACTTTGATGGTATCTTTCCATCAGATCCTGGTGCATTTCAAAAGGGTAGAATTCCTCATAGGACTTTTGGAGTTCCACTGTCATGGTGGCCAACATGATGCATGCCACTTTTGTAGCATCCCTTTCATGTGCCTGGAAGTCAGCGATCTCCTGGGGAGTTGCAGTGGTCTCATCAATCTCCTTAAGCTCCTTATCGTGGACATATTCTTTGTTCTCGTAGCGGGTAATCATCCTGATGTTTCTAATCCATTCATTGAAGTTGGATCCATCAAAAGTGACTTTCCCACACAAGTTCATAAAGGAAAAGGAGCCATTAGTATTAGAGCCAGAAGCAGCGTTGTTTGAAGACATCTGAAAGAAGAGAACAAGATTAGTTTAGATATTAAGAGAGTCCTTAATAAAACACCCAAGTGTGATATTAAGGTTAGGATCCAATCACAATATATTATAGCTTAGAAGAGGTATGCCGTAATCCAAGCTATAACATATTTGAGAGGTAGGTGAATGACGATTCACCAATTTCCACCATGAAAAACGAAATATTGATATTAAGTTTTTAATTGGTTCTTAGAAATTCCTAGATTCTTTTGATATCCAATGAACTTTTCAAAGGCATGTTTCAATCTCGAGTGTGCCCTCCAAGTTTTGTGATTGGGATACCGAGGATTACAAAACGAGGTGTGAAGTAACCATGCAAATTACTTGGTACCCTTAAAGTTTATCACTTAATCAATGTGCCGGTAAACCACACACGCTTCACTGATACTATGATAAACCTTAAGTCACCCTTTACCTACCTTGTTAAGTCCAAGTTAGTGTGCCGGTTAACCACACACGCTCCACCAAGGAGTTAAACAAAATGTAAAGTGTAATTTCATGGATTAGCACCTTATTCACATTTTTCCTAAAGTAACTAAGATTGGGAATTTAATAAAAGCATTTAGTTACACGACTAGAAAAACAACCTTTTACAACGCTCATTGCGCGTCGTAAAAGGCTCAGACGATGCGCAAATGCGCGTCAAGGAAGGCCCTGTCATAAAGAGAGACGACGCACATTTATGACGCTCATTTACGATGCGCAATTACGGCGCACCTTTACGACACGCAATGCGTATCAAGGAAGGCCTTGTCATAAAGGAAGACGACACGCATTTGCGTGTCGTAACCTTACGACGCGCGTGTTAATGACACGCAATGCGTATCAAGAAAGCCCCTGTCAAGAAAGATCATGTCATAAATGAAGATGACACACATTTTTGCGTATCATAATTTTAAATGTTTAAAAAAAATATTATTTATAGATTTACTAATTTTCAAATTAAATAATACAAAATAAAATACCATAAATAAAAAAGATAATTCATTTCACTAATATGTCAAATACAAATAAACAAAGGATCGCATCATAATTAGCTCAATGAAGTAGTTCTTATACATTGTCTCTACCAAAAGATTCATCATGGAAACATTTTTGTTGGAAATAACTAAACAAAAACCTAAATACTAAGCAAAAAATTATAGTAAGCACCATTTAGAGAAGGATGAGGAGTCCGATCAGGCCATATGAGACCATTTAAGCAGAAATTGAAGTCATTTGGTGTATCTCCAAAGTCACCTCCATATGCCCAGTATTTGCTACCATTTGCATTTTCCTTGAGTAACCCCTGAAACCAGATGCAAATATTTAGAACTACCCTTGCACCACATTTAAAATTTTATAAACTTCAAGAGATGAGTTTCAAACCTTGTCTTACTGTAATCAGTTATGGTCCCGTTGCAAGTCCAATCGCTTAATTTATTTTTTTATCTTAATAATTTATTAGAAAAAAATGTTAATTAAAAAGCTTCTCACCACATGGGTCAGCAATCCGCAAGGTCAAAGAAACCGAATTGTCATCATTCTTTATCCCTTTCAACCTGAACTCGTTTTGCTGATGAATCCTCTTGAATTCAGCAACTCCATTTTTGGTGTTTAAACATACAAATTGATCAATCTCCATGAAATTCAACGATCTTGGTGTTGCCTCTTTCAGAAAAGGATCTTCTAGAAGCTTTCCAGCAGATGATCTTTCAGTTGCTAGAACCAGACATTTTTCTATGAATGCCTTCAGTTCAGAATCACCCACTTTGCTAAGAGAACCCGGTTTAATCCCATGTAGTTTTTTTAAACAAACAATCATTTAACTTATTTGATTCCATTAATAAAGCTACCATTTGCAAAACTTACTAAGGTTACTTTCTTATAGATTTGAGCTGGATTTTTTCATTTGCTATAAGGATACTCAAATGTCACCATTTCCAACAAACACATCCCAAAAGAATATATGTCAACAAGTTCATTGTATTCCTCTTCATAAAGCTCCGGTGCCATGAATTCAGGTGTTCCTGGTGAAAAAAACAACAACAACATTAAATTCATACTACACTTGAAAAACATGTTTTGTTTTTAGTTAGTCTTACCAATAACACTCTTGGCAGTTGGTTGCTGCATGACAGTTTCCAATCCAAGATCACCAATCTTGATTTCTCCATTGTTCCCATTCACAAATATGTTGTCACATTTCAAATCCTTGTGAATCACAGGTGGATTTTGGCTGTGAAGGTAGTGAAGACCATTTAGAATTTGTCTTTCCCACTTCTTGATCGCTTTCAAATCAACCGTTTTATGTTTCTTCAGATATCTAATAAATGCAAATTAAGAGCCGAGTAAAATATATCATTTATTACATTATATATATATATATATATATATATATATATATAATATCACCAATCTTGATTTCTCCATTGTTCCCATTCACAAATATGTTGTCACATTTCAAATCCTTGTGAATCACAGGTGGATTTTGACTGTGAAGGTAGTGAAGACCATTTAGAATTTGTCTTTCCCACTTCTTGATCGCTTTCAAATCAACCGTTTTATGTTTCTTCAGATATCTAATAAATGCAAATTAAGAGCCGAGTAAAATATATCATTTATTACATTATATATATATATATATATATATATATATATATATATATATATATATATATATAATATCAAATCTATTATTTCTTACTGTCTAAGGCTTCCGGATGTGAAGAGCTCAGTTATCATGTTTACATTTTTCTTCTTATGATCAACCCACGAATCAAAGAACTTGATGATGTTATTGTGTTTTAATGATCTAAGAAGATGAACTTCTGAATATAATTTTTCCAAGTCTTGTGGTGACTGCATCACAACATCAATCCTCATATGATTCCAGAAATCAAACATGTAATTACAATAAAGTTGAAAAATCTATTCGATTCTATGTAATCGACTGATTGACCATTCATTTATTTTAAAACGTTTCAAAATAAAAGTCACATGAATCTATATAAATAGTTCTCAACCTACTTTCTAGTATCACAGATCCATTAGATTGATAATTATATTCAAGTACCATAAATTTATTTTCTACAGTTATCTTGTCATTAATAATTACAAAAAAAAATTGTACATGTAGTACCTGAAACTATCACATGTTGGCATCCTACCGAACAAGGGTCCAATATTTACATAAGAGAGGGACCCCAAATATAATAATTACAGAAATGAAGTAATAACTGTAATCCTTATCCATTATGAGTTAATGACAAATTTTAATCTATGACTTACAACAAGTAAAATTAGGAAGAACAAATGTACCTGGATGTCAAGTTTTGAGCACTTGTTATCTTGTAATGATAATCCTCTATTTAATTTAGCTTGTCTTAACACAGAGATAAAATGGTCATTTTGTTTCTGAGATGCTGACATTGTCCTCAAAACATCAGGTTGTATGTAAAGTGTTCTCTTATCATAAAGAGGATTGTTTGGCGTTCTTCCATTAGCATCTTTGATTCGTGAAGGATGAAGCCAGTCAAACTTACTAGCCATTTCAGATGCCACATCATCTTTTTTGTTTTGAGATGATAAATCATGAGAAAAATATGCACTTTTTTTATTGTTCATAGGCATTTCAAATGCCACATCATCTTTCTTGTTTTCAGACAGTAAATCGTGAGAAAAGTTCACTCTTTTGCTATTGTTCATAGGCATTTCAGATGCCACTTCATCTTTCTTGTTTTTAGTAGGTAAATCTTGAGAAAATTTCACTCGTTTGCTATTGTTGATAGAGAAATCAGCAGTGGTACCAGTAGTAAAGCCAAAGGTACAACCATCTTCTTGGACTCGCTTCAAACATGGAATCAGTGGTTGTGCACCTGGAGTTTCTGGCCCTGTTATATCACTATCACTTTCTATGATCAAGGGATGTCCGTTATCCCCTTGACAAGCTGATTTTTCTACATCAGAAACATTTTTCATTTTTGACAAATTAGAAACTGAACCCTCCTCTCTTCCATTAGAGTAACTACTAACTACAGTTGTTAGATATTGAGAAGATATTATCACAGCTGTTATTTGACAAGTTCCTGCAGGTTGTGATCAAACACCATAAAATTCAACACACATTAGCAATCCAGACATAATTACCCATTCAGCCAATACAAGAGTTAATGGATGAGGGGTAGAAAAGGCATTTACCATTTTCTCCAAATATCAGGGGCCTTACGGAGAGTCCCATCTCCACTACATGGAACATCACACAGCACACGATCAAATAAAAGTCCAATCATACTCATACCCCCCAAATCAGAACCATTTGTTGTGTTATTCTTTTTCCAGCAAAAACTTGGGAAATGTTGAGGTTCATGATTAGTCACAACCAAGTTAGAAGTGCACATTCTATTTGTTAATAGAAACATATAATATTTCCAAGAAAATACACTTACTTCAAGTATGTTACTACGAACAGCTTGTCCAACAAAAAACACTTTAGAAAGATCAAATCTTTGGTCATCAATAGCCTGAACAATACAAAATATATGGTTATATAAACAACAATACGAATAGAAATATATATTAAAAAATATTAGCAGAGACATAAGTGATAATACCTCTTTTTTAGGAGCAAAACCAGTCAAACGCCCAATGAAACGCACAAAACAACCAGTGCCGATGATATTACAGATATACCCCTGAATCAAATGAGATAGTAAGTTATTATATTCAAAAACAAACTACTGATGTATTTTCCCTTTTTCCACGAAGGCCACCTAGATAACTAACTTCAAGATCTTTTTCATTCACTTTATAAATTACACCCCACAGCTTCATTCCAGAAGTAATATTCTTCAAAATGGTCTTGTTAGCAAATCTAGGCAATTTCCCACCATATGAATCACCAACAAGGAAACCCAAGTCTTTCGTCTTCTTCTACAAAACTATAGTCTATAGCCTCTGTTAAAAAATCTTTGCAAACCTAGAACCCTAAATATCAGGGGAATGAATTAAAACCCAACATACGTATAAATCAAATCACGCAACATGAAACAATTGGAAAACTAAAATTGCTCTTTAGCTTTAATTTCATAATTAGGATAATGACAATTTACCTGGGAATACAAATGAAGACGAATATGACAGAAAGAGTGATGAAAAAGAAGATACAAAGGAAGAATCAACAAACGCAGAAGAAAGTTGGATGGTCTCGTGAGAAAATCTTACATGTATCTGGTAGGGATCGAAGATGGATTTGGTTATTTCTCCGCTTCTTTTTCCTGATTCTCGATACATTGTTCTTTTCTTTTCTGCCTTTTTCCCTCTGAAAGTTGCCTAAAATTTTAGGGCTTCTGCACTTGGAGTTGCTGAAAGTTTGTTAATCACTCACACAAACACACCCTTATTTCTCCATTACCGAACAATCACCAGCCATCATCTCCTCACAACCCCTTGACAACCTTCAAACGCCACCTCACACCCTCACCTGCAACTAAAAAAAAGAAATAATAAGAAGGGAGAAGAAGGGTTGTGATCGAACCAGAGGAAGAAAAGAGGAAGAAAAAGGAAGAATAGACACATCTTTTCTTTCTTCTTTTTTCTTTTCGCTCTCAAATTCTAGCTGTAAATAGGAGAGCGCAAGAGATATTGAGAGAATAGACACAAGAGAGACAGAGATATTGATTCAGGTACGGTTGAGAGTTAATAACATATAATCATTTGAAGAAGAAGGAATTTGGATGGGTGAGGGTGGGGACGAGGAAAACTTGTTTCCTGTGAGACCCAGAGAACAAAAGCCCTAGTTCTTCCAAGTTTGGGATAGCGTGTCTTTAACGTCTCATAGGGAGAAAATGGTGGATAAAAGAGGATAGTCGACATTGTTGACCACTGTATGGCTGCCAAACTCCAAAAATACGAAAGGGAGGAAGAGTTACCGCCGCATAATGTGGTATAGGGTTTACAGAGAAAAGGAGAAGCAGAGAGTGAAGGTTGTCGGCTGGTGGAGAGGAATAATTCGTTATTCCTTCCCGAACAGAAACAACTTGATCAGAGAAAGAAACCTGCAAATGAGGTCTAGGGTTTACATGGAAACCCTAAAAGATGGATGAAACGTGGGGTTTTTAATTTTTTAGTATTTCATTTCCCCCTGCTATTAAAAGATGGAACGCGCGTTCCATTAAAATTTATAAAGCGACATCCTTAGATGACACACATGTGCCCTCCGTGTTTTTTTTTTTCTTTTTTGTTTAGACACTAATTTAAGGGCACACAATAATGTGTGACCTAAATCGTTAAATTTTTTGAACAGACGACTCTTTTTTAATGTCACTCTCTTTTGCATAACATAAATCAATGAGTGTCATGGTTTGCGTGTCGTAAAAGGGTCTTTTTCTTGTAGTGTTACTTTATAATATTCATCATACTTTTAATGAGAATTTATAAGTCCTTATCTTACCCGTTCGGCTAACGACCCTCCACCGATCAAGGAAGCGGTGGGTGAGAGTGGACACCCATTAAGTTGCCATTTTATAGGCAAAAACCATATACCCCCTTATAGACCGACTTCGTGAATGAGGCGTACTAGCGGTAAGACGACTTGATCTATATATATATATATATATATATATATATATATATATATATATATATATATATATTAACTTATAATATTATAAAGTATAAGGGTTGAATTTTAACTTTTAAAATTCTAAGGGTTGGAACCAAAGTTTTAATCAAGACTTTACTTGTTCCAAAACTTGAGGGAAAATTTTGTAAACTTTCAAAACTTTTCATTTCTTATAACTTATGAATCAACTGAGTAATAAAAATGAAGACTCTTCATTTTTTATAACTCTTGTATTCTTTTAATGGCTTTAATAAAAGTGTGACTTTTGGTTTTCCATAACTTGAGGACAAGTTATGGACTCCATTAAAACACATTATGATCATGAATTAAACTACCATGAAGGTTACTAGCAATTCCTATGATCGTCTAATCTTCATAAGTTCAAGAACATGAATATGAACATTTCAAGAATCAAAAATTACACTTAAAACTTGTAATTTTGATAATTGCCATTGTAAATGGATTGGCATAAACATTACACCATCTAAAACAAGTTTTCATGTACCAAAACAGTTTAGGGTAATGTTTCTAGTCCATTTCCAGCAACAAAAGTCGAAAATCTGCTGTCAGGGCCTCCTACTCGTCGAGTGCATGAACTTACTCGATGAGTAGGTTAAATATACACTTGAACTCGTCGAGTCCCCCCATGGACTCGCCGAGTTCACTGATCAGACAACAAACAGTTTCGATTTTTTAACACAATTTTGCACAAATAACAAACAAACAAGCCTAGGATCTGATACCACTGATGGCTTATGAGCATTCTAACACTTCCTAAGTGTACATGCAACCCTAATAACCTTGGATCTATGTTTGTCTAATTATCATGAAAATTTGAATTCCAAGGTTATATTCCTATCTAGCATACATGGGGAACATTTTTAACTTGAATGAAAGATAGAATAACTTACCTTGTTGTTGAATATGATCCTTGAAACCTTGTGAGCCTAGCACCCCAAGTGTGATGCCTCAAATGCTTCACACAACACCAAATACAAAGGAGTAAACTTTTGAGAGAATACACACACTTGAAAAATCGGCCTAGCCCTCACTTGTTCTTGTGTAACCCATTTTGGTGGAGAATGGGTTCCTTATATAGTGTTGACACATCTAGGGTTACACCATGTAAACCCTAATGTGTCATGACTGTTCATTTCCATGACCCATGGGTTTGTAACTCCCATGGGGCATCCATGGAGCATCCTATGGGTTTAACCCAACTTGATAATCCATGGAGCCTCTTAGCCCACTATACAAGTTATGGATGATTTACACAATCAATCCATATATTTAATTAGTTATCTTTTGATCACTTAATTAATTCTAAATTAATTGTTGATCAAACTAATTAAATAATACTATTAATATATTAGAACTTATAATATATTAATAAACCACAAGTGTTATTTCTCTCATTTAGTCTATCCAATTGCATGGTGCCATGCAACCCAAATGGACCATGCCGAGTCGGGTCAAGTACATACCAGAAATAGTTATGGACTTAGACACCTTATCCAACAAATTAAACCATAAGAGCAAAATTGTTTCCCCAAACAGAAACTAACGAAATTAGTTCATGAATTCAGTGTGTGAAAGCTTAAAAACAAATTCAAATAATCCAAACATGATTCAATGCAAAAGAAAAGTGGAAAATTAAACCTAAAGTGCCTTAATCTCTTAAGAATGAAGGATTAGGGTTCTTCAATCATTTTCCAGAGCTCCAGGGGTTTCTTGATCGCCAAGTGTTCCACCAAAGATCCAGAGAGAGCCTCAATTCGGGGTTGTGAAGTTTATTTATAGTTTCCTCAAAACAGGGGGTACTCGTCGAGTAGCCAACTGACTCGCCGAGTCCCCCTTGAGGAATCCGTATACGGCAAGGACTCCACGTGTCGCTTCGCGAATCTTCGTGTCGACTCATCGAGTAGACGATCCTACTCGCCGAGTAGCTTCAGAATTAGCCTTTTTCTTCTTTCTTTCGTTCCCGAGCTTCTGTGCATATCTCCTGCTTCCTTTTGCTTCCGAGCTTCTTTTGTGGACTGAAAACATAATTTGAACAATATTAAGCATCTTTTGCCCATAATATGCAATTAATTACCAATAAATGATAAAAATCAAACATAAAAATATAACTAAAAATGCAAATATCATTGGCCATCATGATGCATGCCACTTTTTGTAGCATCTCTTTCATGTACCTCATATTCAGCAAGTTCTTCAGGAGTAGCAGTTTGCTCGAGTACCTTTAGCTCCTTGTCGAGAACATATTCTTTGTTCTCATACCGAGTGACCATCCTAATGTTTTTGATCCAATCTGTAAAGTTGGACCCATCAAAGATGACTCTCCCACAAAGATTCATGAGAGAGAAGGAGCTAGTAGGGTTTGAGCCAGAAGAATTGTTATTGGAAGAAATCTGAAAAGAAGAGGGAATATATTAGATTAGATATAGAGATAGTCCTTAATAAAACACCCAAATGTAATATTAAGGCTAGGACCCAGCACAATATTTTACAACTTAGAAGAAGGATGTCGTAATCTAAGCTATAAGATATTTGAAGGTAGGTGAATGACGATTCACCAATTTCCACCATGAAAAACGAAATATTTAATTAGGTTTTAGTTGGTTTTAGAAACTCCTAGATTCTTTGAGATTCATTGAACTTTATTTAATGGCATGTTTCAATCTCGAGTATGCCCTTCAAGTTTTGTGACTGGGATGCCGAGGATCACAAAACAAGGTGTGAAGTAACCATGCAAATTACTTGGTACCCTTAATGTATTACCCCTCAATCGATGTGCCGGTTAACCACACACGCTCCATCGATACTATGATAAAAATTAATCCACCCTTTACCTACCTTGTTAAGTTCAAGTTAGTGTGCCAGTTAACCACACACGCTCCACTAACGACTTAAACAAAGTGTAAATTGTAACTTCATGGATTTGCATCTTATTCACATTTTCCTAAAGTAACTAAGATTGGGAATTTAATAAGGTTTAGTTACTTTAGTGTTATCATTATACTTTTAATGAGAATTTATAAGTCCTTGTCCTACCCGTTCGGCTAACGACCCTCCACCGATCAAGGAAGCGGTGGGTGAGAGTGGACACCCATTAAGTTGCCATTTTATAGGCAACAACGTTATACCCCCCTTATAGACCGGCTTCGTGAATGAGGCGTACTAGCGGTAAGATGACTTGATCTTATACATATATATATATATATATTATTAACTTATAATATTATAAAGTATAAGGGTTGAATTTTAACTTTTAAAATTCTAAGGGTTGGAACTAAAGTTTTAATCATGACTTTACTTGTTCCAAAACTTGAGGGCAAGTTTTGTAAACTTTCAAAACTTTTCATTTCTTATAACTTATGAATTTAATTGAGTATTAAAAATGAAGACTCTTCATTTTTCTAACTCTTGTGTTCTTTTAATGGTTTTTATTAAAGTGTAACCTTTGGTTTTCCATAACTTGAGGACAAGTTATGGACTCCATTAAAACACATAACGACCATGAATTAAACTACGAAATAGGTTACAAACAATTCATATGATCATCTAATCTTCATAAGTTCAAGAACATGAATATGAACATTTGAAGAATCATAAATTACTCATAAAACTTATAATTTTGATAATAGCCATTGTAAATGGATTAGCATAAACATTACACCATCTAAAACAAGTTTCATAACACCAAAACAGTTTAGGGTAATGTTTCTAGTCCATTTCCAGCAGCAAAACTCGAAAAACTGGACACTGCAGCCACTACTCGTCGAGTGCATGAACAAACTTGACGAGTAGCACGCATTTCTTCATGGACTCGTCAAGTCCCCCCATGGACTCGGCGAGTTCATACGTGCAGTGAACAAAAATTCAATTTTTAGGCTATTTGCATCAAGTATCAAGTAAACAAACCTAGGCTCTGATACCACTGATGGGTTTTGAGCATTTTAACACTCCTATGGTGTACATGCAACCCTAGAAACCTTGGATCTATGTTTGACTAAGATACATGCAAATAATTATTTTTCCAAGGTTCTTATCCTATCTAGCATGGCATGGGGAACATGAATCGAATAAAGCTAGTAGAATTACTTACCTTGTAGTTGTAGTTGATTGCTTGGAGTTTTAGAGCCTAGCATCAATAGTTTGGATGCCTCAAATGAAATCACAAATCACCACAAACTTTGGAACTTTGAGAGAATAGTAACAACCTTCTTGAAATCGGCCCTCTTAGTATACTCACTACAACTAGTGTGATTTCAAGAACCAAAGCCTCCTTTATATAGTGTGGTGGATTAGGGTTACATCCATGTAAACCCTAATACCCATGTCTTTTCATTTCCATGAGATCCATGGGTTAAAGCTCCATGGAGTATCCATGGACTTTCCATTCAAGCCTAGCCCATTCCAAATAAGCATTAGCCCACACTATATAAATACAAGAGCCAATATTTAATTAGTCATACTTTTGATCTCTAAATTAATTCTAGATTAATTATAGATCAATACTAATTAAATAATATGATTTTATATTAATATATTAGAACTTATAATATATTAATAAATCATAACTTATACTATTCTCAAAAGATTATCCATAAATTGTTCGGGTGAAGTGCAACCCAAATGGACCATGCCGGGTCGGGTCATGTACATACAAAATATAGTTATGGACTTAGACACTCTATCCAACAATATGTGCACATGGTTATTTGTTTGATGTTGGGTTGAGGCAGACATGCTTCGTGTTGAAGGCCAACATACCCTACGAGCGGTCCAGATAGACTATAGGCCTGTATGGCGGTCCAGTCATACCGAAGGCTCGGAATAGATTCGGATAGACTGAAGGCCCGGTGAGGGCGGTCCATTCATATTGTAGACTCAGAGAGTGGACCAGGTGGACTGAAGGCCCGATGCTGGCAGACCAGCCACACTGTAGCCCCAAGGTGCATGGCTGTTCTGTATTTGTTGATATGATATGATTATGGTTATATGAGGTTGGTATTTTGAGGGTAACTCACTAAGCTTTCAAGCTTACAATTTCAGTTTATTGTTTTAGGTTCAGCGGATGGCCGCGGGTAGGCAAAGGCGTGACCGTACACTTCCTTGATTGACGATTATGATTTCTGGGAACTCTGATGTATAAACTATTTCGAAAACCAATTGTAATAAGTGAATGGTTTTAAATGATTTAAAAAGTTTTAAATGATTTAAAAAGTGTTAAATTGGCTCGAATTTTAAGGATGTTAAAATAGAAGCATCACAATAAACAACAAAATCCTCCACACCCTCCAGAAGGGTCAACATCGGTGTCTCACATAACTTATTTCTCAGTGTCTCGAATGCGTCGTGCTGCTCATGCACCCAACGGAAATCCACACCCTTCCTCGTCAAACGATTGAGGGGTACAACAACCTTGGAGAAATCCTGAATAAATCTCCAATAATACCCTGCTAAACCCAGAAAACTACTAATCTCTGAAGGAGACTTCGGGACATCCACTACATAACAACCTCAATCTTGGTCGGTTCAACAACAATGTCTTTCTGGTTAACGAGGTGCCCCAAGAACTAGACCTCCCATAACCAAAACTCACACTTCGAGAGCTTGGCATACAACTGTTCCTGCCTCAAAACTCCTAGAAGCTCTCGAAGGTGCTCCTCATGTTGCTCCCTGGTCTTGGAATAGACCATGATATCATCGATGAAAACAATAATTGATCAATCGAGCATTAGCCTGCACACTCAATTCATATAAATGTCGCAGGTGCATTGGTGAGCCCAAATGGCATCATCCGAAACCAGAACCTCCTTCCCAACTCGAGTGTCAACCACATACTGACATACGTGAGGTAACTCATACACCCATGTTGCAGATATTATCGAGCCCTGGCAGCAGAACAAAAGGCTGATCTGACCCTGGTAACCTCTCCATAAATAATCAGGTCTCCCCCACTTTAGGTTTGAACTTCCACCTGTTGACCCTCACAGTCAATCATCGCACCAAACCTGCTCAACCAGTCTATCCCTATAATCATGCATAAATTCCCCATAGGGATAGGGACCAGATCAATCGGGTATGACACCCAGAATATCTCTAAGGTGCAATCTCGAAAAACACTCAATGTAGAGACATCGTACTCATTGGCGATGGAAACTCGCAATGGGTACTCCAACTCTCCAAGAGACATATCAAAACTCTTACTAGAGGACTAAGACACAAAGGACCGACTCACACCCGAGTTAAAAAGCACAAGAGCAGGCAAGGAGTTCACTAAGAAGGTACCAAGTAGAATCATAAGCATAAGCATACAATAAATGAATCGACATAATAATAAATGAAAACATACAAGTATTGACATCATGAGCCGCCCTGGACTCCTCCTCTGTGAGTTGGAAAGAACGAACTCGAGCCCTCAATGGATCCGCCCTACCCTGGTGTCCATTTGTGATCCTCAAAGTAGTTTGGGATGGATCCTACACCAGCCTAGTAGAAAGCAAGGGACATTGGGCATTCACATGGACCACCTGATCACAATAGTAACTAATCTAGGTGCTTGGTACCGGGTCCTATTAGCGACAATCCCTCACATGGTGCCCTTCCTTGTCATATTTGTGGCATCCAGAATAAGATCAAAAAACACCCTCATGAACCTTGCCACACTTGCCAGTATGACCCCTATGTCCCCCAGATCGTGAACCAACAGGCTTGAACCACTTCAATGTAGGTTGCGACTAAACGAGAGCCCGCCTCAACTCCCTCGCCCGAGTCTCAATCTCAATCTTCCGTCTACGCGCGGCATCTTGGATCTCAGAGAGGGTACTATAACGTCAGGTGGACACAAATTGTTGAATTTCAATCTTAAGCATGCTCAAGTATCGTGTCATCTGGTCCTGCTCCGAAGCAACAAACTTTGTACAGAATAGAGCCTTCTCAATAAACATCTTGGTGATCTCCGTCACCGTCGTCCGTCTTAAATCCAGGTACCCTTGAGTCAATCTCTCCCTTTCCACTAGGGGAACATATCTTGTGTGGAACATCTCCGAGAAATGCTCCCAATTAATAGTATCCCTCTGGTCATGAGTATAAGAACTGGTCACCATGTTCCACCAGTCCTTTGCGACCGGCTGAAAAAGGTTCAGGGCACACTTGAACTTCCAGTCCTTCGGACAGGAACAGGTGAAGAAGAAATCACCCACATCAGAAATCCATCTCATAGCCACAATCGGGTCCTTGACCCCGTCAAACTCAGGGGGCTTCGTGTTGCTAAAGTACTAGTACTGGAATGAACCTCTTCCTCGACCTCTCACAACAACAACAACTACTGTGGTTGTAACAGCAATAGCCTCCGCCGTATACCTTTTCCAAAAACCTTGTGGATGGAACCCCGGACAGTAGCATCCACCTTAGTAGCGATCAACTCACGGATGTCGTCATCTGTCAATCCTGGCCTATCCTGGCCACCAGCTCCCGAACCAGATTGAAACATCCCAATTATACAATCCATATTTTTTAGTTTAAATCATTAAAAAAACCATAATATCAAACATCATATAAAAACCATAAGTCGAGTATCTTGAAATATTATAAACATCTGTCAAATATATCAGAGTAAAAACATCCCATGCTATAATAAATGGTGTGTGCACTGCAATCATCCCGAACTCCTCTTTTGAAAATCAAAAATACCTGAAACCAAAACCGAAAACCGTAAGCACGAAGCTTAGCGAGTCTCCCTAAACTACCACATACCATACACATAACATGCAACTAGGAGATACGGGCTCCGCCCACACTCATAGAGATTTGGGCCCCGCTCACACTCCACTGTCTAGGAGATTCAGGCCCAACCCACACTCCGATGTCTAGGAGATTCAGGCCCCGCCCACACTCCGATGTCTAGGAGATTTGGGCCACGCCCACATTCCGTTGTCTAGGAGATTCGGGCCCCACCCATACTCTGCTGTCTAGGAGATTCGGGCCCCGCCCACACTCTGCTGTCTAACATGCATACAAGTATGACACAAACAACCAATACATCTAATTCTATCAAACAATGACATATCCATAATATAATACTATGAGATTCGGGCCCCGCCCACACTTGACTACTACTATGAGATTCGGGCCCCACCCACACTCGAATAATAATAAGATACGGACCCCGCCCACACTCACATGCATAACAAACATATACAAGTATCACACAGAAAACAAGTATAACAATTCAATAATATGACTGATATCTATACTTGGATAATAATGAGATACAGGCCCCGCTCACACTCAGCTACTAACATATCACATATACGGGCCAACCTTGGTGCCTTAGACTCGTTCCTACTAAAGGAAACTCACCTCGCACTATTGAAGTCCCGCGAATAAATCTCGGGCTACTGGTTGATAGATCTCCTAGCTGTAAACATCAAAACAAAACCCAATTAACTATTTGGGCTTCTAATACATAACTCTAAAATTCCCACTAAGGGTAAAAGGACCATCTTACCCATAACCTAGCTTGGTCCAAGATTAAGGCCCAAACTCACACTCTGAAAGCCCAAAAGTTAAATAATCAACCAAGGCCCAACTATGGCCTAATTTTCCAAATTGGGCCCAAACCTCTCACATGGTCTTATCTAAAGGCCCAACCATTTATTCTGGTCCGAACACCTGGAAATCCAATGGTCCAATAGCTCATAATCATCAAGGCCCGATTATGGCCCATCTATGGCCCAATTTTCCCAATTGGTCCCAGGCCTGTCCAATGGGCCTTACCTTAAAGCCCAATCCAAATATTCTAGTCCATATACTTGTTAATAGTTAGCCTATCAATAGTCCGTACATCTAGGACCAACTCAAAACCTAACACATTTAGGGTTTTCACATGAAATGACAATTAGGGTTAATTATAAACACTTAACCCATTAAGGACTTAATCAATTAAGTCCATCAATCTACTAGGTCATTCATACAATGTAATTGGGCATAATTCATAACTCAATTCCAATGGCCCATAACGCGGGTCCCGATAGGTCCAAACCAACAAACCCATAATTATGGTTTTCTAAACCCTAATTAGAGCTTCTAACCCACTACACACCAACAAACCGTAAGCTCTTGTTTGGCCGTGTATAGTATCTTCCTCCCTGTTTATCATTATAGTATGTTCTTTTTGTTTCTCGTTATAGTATGTTTGAACTGACTCATGTATGAACTGACTCTTGTATGTTTCATTGTTATAAAATAGTGAGTAGTAATCCTCTAAACTATACCTATTATAGTTTACTAGTAATGTTGTTTGAATAACTGAACATGTTTGTACACCTGTGCTACCCAAAGGTATTGAACTGATGTAAAAAATTATATATATATATATATATATATACACACACACATATACATAATATATAACTAAGATACAAACGACACTCAGACAAACAACCGATACCCTAAGTCCACAACCAAACAAAGAACATGAAATAAAGCGAGTTATCAGTCCTAAGACCTTTCAACCTTATTTATATAACTATATCTATATAGACGTGATTTTGACAATATATAAGTTTAAAAGAGTTTGATAAAGAGTTTAACATATAAAAGAGTTTTAACCATTTGAATGGTTATAGATGATTTGATGTCAGTTTATAAAATGATTTGAAATAGTTTGTTTGATAACACATTTTTGAAGTATAAGAAATCCTATTTTTTGATATTTATAAATGTTGGATTAGTGTCTAAGTCCATAACTATAATTGGTATATACTTGACCCGACCCGGCATGGTCCATTTGGGTTGCATGGCATCATGCATTTGGATAGACTAAAATGAGAGAAATAACACTTAAGGTTTATTAATATATTATAAGTTATAATATATCAATGAGATTATTTAATTAGTATTGATCAAGAATTAATCTAGAATTAATTAAGTGATCAAAAGAAGACTAATTAAATACATGGGTTGATTGTGTAAATCATCCATGCTTGTATAGTGGGCTAATGCTCCATGGATTATCAAGTTGGGCTAAAACTCATAGGATGCTCCATGGATGCTCCATGGTGTATTTGAACCCATGGATCCAAGGAAATGGAAAGCCATGACAATTAGGGTTTACCCTAATTGTGTCACACTATATAAACATATCACTCTTGTCAAAATCAGCCACTAAGTCTATGTGTGGAGGGTAAGCCGATTTCATGAAGTGATGATTTCTCTATAAGTTATTCCAAGGGCATATGATGTTGTGTGAACCATTTGAGGAGTCACATTTGGGGCACTAAGCTCTTGAGCTCCATGGAATCAAGCACCAACAAAGAGGTATGTAATTCTACTAGTTTTATATTACTTGTACTTCATAATATGCTAGTTAGGATAACACCATGGAAATTTGATATTTGCATGTATAATAGAGAAAGCATAGATCCAAGGTATTTAGGGTTACATGTACACCATAGGAGTGTTAGAATGCTCAAAATCCATTAGTGGTATCAGAGCCTAGGCTTGTTTTCTCTTATAGTTGATGCAAATTGGCTGAAAATCGAATTTTGGTGTTGTCTGCACAGTAGACTCGTCGAGTCCATGAAGGGACTCGTTGAGTCCAAGTGTAAACTCATCCAAATCGACAAGTTGGTGATGGGTTTTAGCCGTAAGAACTTTCCTATGTGCGCATGCAAAACCCTAATGCTTGGATCTAGGCTTTCTAATTAAACATGCTTTGAATCCAAGACTTCTAATGACTATTTAGGTGTAATAACAATATTGAAACAGATCTAGAATCATACCTTTGAATTCCTTGTTGATCTTGTTGTCTTGGAGCTTCTAGAGTCACAATTGTCACTACTCTAATGGCTTACAAACACCAAATAGCAAGGAGGATGATTTGATAGAGAGGAAAGGGGAGGAAATCGGCCAGGGTTTCTATGCTTTTGATGAAGTGCCGATTCCCTTATGCCATAGGGTCTATTTATACTTGTAGACTCCTTAATGGTTACAACCTAAACCCTAATTGGATAATCTTCTCTTAAGGCTATCCAAATCCATTCCTTAGATAACTCTTGGACGATTTGAGCTATCCTTTAGCTCCTAGAATCCGTCCAATCCATATCTATATGGATTTACAGTCTAAAGTTTAACTATCAAACAATTGACAATTTATACCCTCTTATTTAATTAATCTCTTTAGGTCACCAAATTAATTCCAATTAATTCTATGACTTATATTAATCAAATAACAATATTATTATTCTTTATATTATTCTCATAATATATTAATAATATTTACTCTCTCTTAATAAATCATCCTATCAAGTTGCTATGGTGAAGGCAACCCAAAAGGACCATGCACAACCGGGTCAAATACTTGCCTAATATAGTTGCAGCCTTAGACACTATTCCAACAGTCTCCCACTTGGATAAGTCTAGTAACTATATGCACAAGTACAATTCGGTTTGCAATCGTAGCTCTCAAAGATGCTGTCAAACTCTGATCTAATCAATCTTGTCCTTTAGATAAGGGATCGTACAGTCCTCTGTTAGATATCATGCTGACAATCCTATGGAATGGTTAGTCAAGCATTTAGGTTTCTCGATCTCTGATTTATTTGACATAGAACTTAATCGAACACATCAATTCAGTTCTGACCGGGCCCGGCACATAAGTCAAATCAAATCATCGAGCGGCCGAGATATCGCTTTTACCTTCTTAGATAAAAGTTACAGTTAAACTTCAACTTATATGCATTTACTTATTCATTAACCAACTATACACAACAATGCGTTTTATAACACCGAGTTACTAATGCGTTTTCGCATTATCAATGTACAATCAATTAACAAATATCAAACCATATATCTAGGTTTTAAGACTATATGATATTATCGTCTTGCGATCACCCTTTTATATCATATTCCATAAGGTGATTCCAGCAAGCACGGGTTTGTTCCAATGCTCAAAACCAGTTTATAAGCACTCATGAACGTTGCAACAACCCTTTGCTATGTCTAACACCATTTAGATAATCTACACACCAATTCATGACAATCTTCATTCATATCTACTTCCAACATATGAACGATTGTGGACAATTTGAACAATTCGATTATTCCTAATAAACTCAATTATTCTGGAAGTCAAAACATGCAAAGTGAAACAATAGTTAAACAATTAACATAAGATAGTAACATTACTTATAAATACAACTCCTTTATTTAATCATCAAATGTTAATTACATTTATCTATTACACGTTTCTAATACTATCTATCTAATCTATGCTAATATCATCCTTCAGCCCAATACTCCTAGCATGCTGCAAGTGGTTAACCCTACTCAGTCCCTTCGTAAGCGGATCTGCTGGGTTATCTTCTGATGATATACTCTTTACTACGAGTTGTCCTTCTTCTACACGATGTCTAATAAAGTGATATTTTCTGTCGATATGTCGTGATCTACCATGATCCCTCGGTTCCTTGGTCAAGGCAACCGCTCCTTCGTTATCATAGAAAATCTCCATGAGCTCCTTTATGGCAGGTACAACTCCAAGATCACCGATGAAGTTCTTTATCCATATTGCCTCCTTCGACGCTTCACTCGCTGCAATGTACTCTGATTCGCACGTTGAATCAGCTACGGTTTCCTTCTTGGAACTCTTCCATGTCACTGCTCCTCCATTTAGGGTAAAGACCCAGCCCGACTGCGAACGGTAGTTGTCCCTGTTGGTCTGAAAACTGGCGTCACTATACCCTCGCACCTTCAAGTCATCACTCCCCCCGAGGACTAAGAACCATTCCTTCGTCCTCCGAAGGTACTTAAGGATATTCTTCACCGCAATCCAATGTGCTCTGCCAGGATTCCCTTGATATTTTCTAACCATGCTCAAAGCGAAGGCTACATCAGGGCGAGTACAAGTCATAGCGTACATGATTGAGCCAACTGCGGAAGCGTATGGTACTCAGCTCATTTCTGCTATCTCAGCTTCGGTACTCGGACTTTGAGTCTTACTCAACTTCACATTACTTTGTATCGGTAATTCTCCCTTCTTCGAGTTCTCCATACTAAAACGTTTTAGTACCTTCTCTAAGTAAGTATTCTGACTAAGTCCAATTAGTCTCTTACTTCTTTCTCTTACTATCCTTATTCCCAAAATGTAAGAAGCCTCTCCGAGGTCCTTCATAGCGAAGCACTTCCCGAGCCAGGACTTAACCTCCTGCAGAGTCAGGATGTCGTTTCCTATGAGTAATATGTCATCGACATATAGAACGAGGAAGCTTACTATACTCCCACTGGCTTTGACATATACACATGATTCGTCTTCGCTTCGTACAAATCCAAACTCTTTGACTTTCTCATCGAAGCAAAGATTCCATCTGCGAGACGCTTGCTTAAGTCCATAAATGGACTTCTCAAGCTTACACACTCTATTCGGATGCTTCGGATCCACAAACCCCTCTGGATGAGCCATGTAAACATCCTCAGCCAACTTTCCGTTAAGGAAAACGGTCTTGACATCCATTTGCCAAATCTCATAATCATGAAATGCGGCAATAGCTAGCATCACTCTAATAGATTTAATCTTCGCAACTGGTGAGAAGGTCTCATCATAGTCAACTCCGGGAGTTTGAGTAAAGCCCTTCGCAACCAATCGAGCTTTATATGTGTGTACGTTTCCATCCACGTCGGTCTTCTTCTTGAAGATCCATTTGCACCCAACGGTCTTACGTCCGGGCACATAATCAACCAAATTCCAAACTTGGTTGTCATACATGGATTGGATCTCGCTATCCATTGCCTTTTTCCATTTCGCAGACTCCGGGCCTGCCATGGCTTCCTTATAGCTATTAGGTTCATCAAGATTTATTAGTGTACCATCACTAATATACGTGTCCCCTTCGGTAGTAATATGAAAACCATAAAACTGGGGATGAACTCTAACTCTATCGGAACGTCTAAGAGGTAATGACTCGTCAATCGGTTCAACCGGAGTTTCCTCCTCGGGTTGAGTGCCAGTGGTAGAGGTTCCTTCATCTATCGACTCTTGAATCTCTTCAAGCTCGATTTGCCTCCCACTGTCTCCTTGGCCTATGAGTTCTCGCTCTCAAAAAACTCCTCTCCTCGCAACGAAGACAACATTGTCCTTCGGTCTAAAGAAGAGATATCCAAAGGATTTCTGCGGGTAGCCGATGAAAATACATCGCTCACTTCGAGGTTCGAGCTTGTCGTGAGTATCTCGTCTTACGAAAGACTCGCAACCCCAAACCTTGATATGTGCCAACGAGAGAGCTTTCCCTATCCACATCTCGTGAGGTGTTTTGGCAACCTTCTTAGTAGGGACTCGGTTAAGGATATGGGCGGCAGTCTCTAAGGCATACCCCCAAAAAGAGATAGGTAGTGAAGCACGACTCATCATAGAGCGAACCATATCCAATAAGGCTCGATTACGCCTTTCTGCCACACCATTCAAATGCGGTGTCCTAGGAGGCGTCAATTGAGAAACTATTCCACACTCCTTGAGATAATCGTGGAATTCAAGACTTAGGTACTCTCCTCCTTGATCGGATCAAATCATCTTGATTTTCCTGCCCAATTGATTCTCCACTTCATTCTTGAACTCTTTGAACTTTTCAAAGGTTTCTGACTTTTGCTTGATTAAATAGATATACCCATATCTACTATAATCATCGGTAAAAGTCACGTAGAAGCGGTTCCCATCCTTCGTGGTTGATCTAAACGGTCCACATACATCGGTATGTATTAAGTCCAATAGACCCTCACCCCTTTCACACGTACTCGTGAAGGGTGATTTAGTCATCTTTCCAAGCAAACAAGATTCGCACGTGTCATCTTCCCTAAGGTCGAATGACTCCAACACTCCATCCTTTTGGAGTTGGGCTATGCGTTTCTTGTTGACATGTCCAAGACGACAATGCCACAAGGATGCTTTATCCATACTAGTGGAAGAATCTATGTTCAAAACATCATTTCCTAAGTTATCAACAATCATAACAGTTTCATAAATTCCATTACATGGTATAGCTTCAAAGTAAAAGACACCATTTAGATAAGCCAAAATAGAACCATTCTCATTATTAAAAGAAAATCTAAAACCTTGTCGATATAAACCATGAAATGAAATGATGTTTCTAGCCATTTCTGGCGAATAGCAACAATTGTTCAAATCTAAACACAAATTATTCCTAAGCACTAAAGAATACACTCCAATCTTGGTCACAGGCGACGATCTTCTGTTCCCCATGATTAGATTGATTCTTCCTTGCTCCACATCCATACTTCTTCTTAGTCCCTGCACATTAGAACAAATGTGGTAACCACAACCGGTATCAAGAACCCAAGAAATAGCATGATTAGAATCGTTAGATTTAATTGTGTATATACCTACGAAAGATGGCTTGATCTTTCCTTCCTTGATAGCTTGCAGGTACTCTGGGCAGCTTCTCTTCCAATGTTCTATCTTGTGGCAGTGGTGGCACTCTGCCTCCTTCGTGTTAGGGCAGGGCTTAGCGGGATCAACTTTGGTCCCACTAGAAGAGGCACCATCTCGGGCTTTAACCTTGCGATAGTTCTTAGACGAAGCCTTCCTCTTCTTTCCCTTTCCTTGACCAATAGCCAAGACAGGAGCAGCGGGTGGATTGGGAGTTGGTGCAACAGACTTGTCTTTGAAGTTGCTCTCAGCGACCCTCAAGAGACCTTGGAGTTTGCTTAGGGTGACCTCCTCTTTATTCATGTGATAGGTCATCCTAAATTGATTGTACATCGGAGGCAAAGAGTGAAGCACCATGTCGATTGCCAAGTCTTCCCCAAAGTCAACATTTAACTTGCGAAGGCGGTCGACATACCTTTGCATCTTTTGCAGGTGCACGGTAAGACATTCTCCATGACCCATCTTAGCGGAAATCATGTTAGTGAAAATCTCATAACGCTCTTGTCTCGCGTTTTGGTGGTATCTCTCCAATAAGTCTTGATGCATCTCGTACGGGTACATGTCCTCGTAGGATTTTTGGAATTCGGAGTTCATGGTGGCTATCATGATGCAATGTACCTTCGTTGCATCTCGCTCATGAGTTTCAAAAGCGGTAATTTCAGCTGGAGTAGCGATTTCAGGGTTGATCTTCTTGAGATTCTCATCGAGGACATACTCCTTATCCTCATAGCGAGCAATGGTGCGAATGTATCTTATCCATTCGCTAAAGTTCGTTCCATCAAAGGTGACCTTTTGGCAAAGGCTCATCAACGTGAAAGAACTAGCAGCAGCGTTGTTAGCGTTCGAAATCTACAAATAGAAAGGACAAAGACAGATTAGAATAAGAATCCCTAATTATCACCCAATAAGAAAAATTAGGGCTAGAATCCAAAAATAACATTTACATACTAGAAAAGGGATGCCGTAATCTAACATGCAAATAAATTGAAGGTAAGTGAATGACGATTCACTAATTCTCCACCACACAACCTAACTATTAGTCCTAAATGTTTTGAGAATTCCTAGGTTCGGATGAGATTCATTGAAACTATTCAATGGCATGTTTAAATCTCGATATGCCCCTCTTGTTTGTGACTGGGATACCGAGGATCACAAAGCGGGTGTGAATTACCATGCAAATTCACATGGTGCCTTCATTGTAACGATCACCTATTCGATGTGCCGGTAAACCACACACGCTCCATCGAACTATGATAAACAATGAATCACCCTTTGCCACCTTTGCTTAGAACCAATTAGTGTGCCGGTAAACCACACACGCTCCACTAACTTCTTAGCAAGGGTGCAAAGTGTAATTTCATGGGATTGCATCAATTCACTTTTCCTAAAGTAACTAAGATTGGGAAATTTTAAAAATATGTGTAGTTACTTTGTATTACTTATTATACTTTTAATGAGAGGATGAGGTTGCCCTATCCTACCCATTTGGCTAACGACCCTCCACCGATCAAGCAAGCGGTGGGTGTGAGTGTACACCCATTAAGCGCCATTTTATAGGCCGCAACCTTATACCTACCTTATAGATCGGCTTCGTGAATGAGGCATACTAACGGTAAGACTACCATTTTGGTTATACATATATATATATATATATATATATATATATATATATATTATTCTTGTAATATTATATTAGTATAGGGTTGTATTTTAAACCTTTTAAAATCTAGGGTTTGAAATTTAAATTGTCTAAATTAAAACTTTTAATCACAAAATATAAATTTCAAAACTTGAGGACAAGTTTTAAACATTTAAAACATGGAGGATCAAATAACAAATAATTTCAATTAACAATTAATTTCCTAACTATCTATATTTGATTTATTCAAGATTTCTTTCAAGATAATTACCAAAATAATCAAAATAATTAATTAATTATCATATAAGGAAATTAAATATTTTATTAGTTGATAAATATCTTTAATTAGATCAAGATTATAGTCATATATATCAAAAAATCAGATTAGGATTGATCTAATATGATTAAGGTAAGTTTCCATAAGATAATCATGAAGAAATCTCGAATCTGGCCATTCCTGACGCTTGGACTCGCCGAGTGCACAAAGGGACTCGCCGAGTCAAGCCAACTCGCCGAGTCCACTTTGGAACTCGCCGAGTCCATGACTTAGAAACACAAAATCGAATTTTGCAGTTATGTTTCACACAAACAAGCAACAATTTAATGAAAACCAACCTGGCTCTGATACCACTGATGGGTTTTAGCCATTAGAACTTTCCTATGTGCGCATGCAAAACCCTAATGCTTGGATCTAGGCTTTCTAATTAAACATGCTTTGAATCCAAGACTTCTAATGACTATTTAGGTGTAATAACAATATTGAAACAGATCTAGAATCATACCTTTGAATTCCTTGTTGATCTTGTTGTCTTGGAGCTTCTAGAGTCACAATTGTCACTCCTCTAATGGCTTACAAACACCAAATAGCAAGGAGGATGATTTGAGAGAGAGGAAAGGGGAGGAAATCGGCCAGGGTTTCTATGCTTTTGATGAAGTGCCGATTCCCTTATGCCATAGGGTCTATTTATACTTGTAGACTCCTTAAGGGTTACAACCTAAACCCTAACTGGATAATCTTCTCTTAAGGCTATCCAAATCCATTCCTTAGATAACTCTTGGACGATTTGAGCTATCCTTTAGCTCCTAGAATCCGTCCAATCCATATCTATATGGATTTACAGTCTAAAGTTTAACTATCAAACAATTGACAGTTTATACCCTCTTATTTAATTAATCTCTTTAAGTCACCAAATTAATTCCAATTAATTCTATGACTTATATTAATCAAATAACAATATTATTATTCTTTATATTATTCTCATAATATATTAATAATATTTACTCTCTCTCTTAATAAATCATCCTATCAAGTTGCTATGGTGAAGGCAACCCAAAAGGACCATGCACAACCGGGTCAAATACTTGCCTAATATAGTTGCAGCCTTAGACACTATTCCAACAGTTGGTTCGTGCACTCGACGAGTTGGAACCCCAAACAACATATCTTCGAGTTTTGGTGCTCGAATTGGTCTAGAATCATTACCTTTGACTGTTTTGGACTTATAAAACCTATTTTTTAAGTGGTAATGATTATGCTAAACCAATTTCAAAGCTATAATCAAAGTTTCAAGTTTTATATGTGTTAATGTAATTCTTGAAAAATGTTGATTATGAATGTTCATGCTTATGAGTTTTGGTAGATCATAGGAATTATGTGCAAATTGTTTGTTAGTATAATTCTTGATCTCAATGAAATTGTATGGAGTCCATAACTTGTCCTCAAATTATGGATTACGAAGAGTTTTATGTTTCCTTGATTTATGAGTTAGTTTAGATTAATGAAAAAAAATTGTGTTTTAGTTGTTTTCAATCCAAATTAATCTAGAGTTAGTTCATAAAATATGTTTTTGTAACTTGTCTTCAAGTTATATGAAAATTCATATGTATGAATCTTAAAACTCATAAAAGTGTCATAGGTTACATAAAAATGAAGAGTCTTTTTCATTAAATAGTATTATGACTCCATAACTTGTCCTCAAGTTATGGATGTTGAAGAGTCACTTCTTTAAAAGATGTCATTAAAAAATAAGGAGTTACATAAAATGAAGAGTTTTCATTTTAATGTACATTAAACTCATAATTTATGAATATGAAATGTTTTGAATAGTTTCAAAACTTGCCCTCAAGTTTTGGAATTTGTAAAGTCACCAGCATGTACACTTTAATTCCAAACCCTAGAATTTTAAAAGGTTAAAATTCAAACTTTATGGACTTCATTAAATTAATTAAAGTGTTTAATAAAAAGAGTTAATAATTCCATAAAAACATGGTTTAAGTTTAATTAAATTAATAGTATATAGTTTAATTAATAGATTAAACCACCAAGTATTTTAAATGTTTAAAATACAACACTTATACTATTATTATAATTTTAATTATATAGATATGTATAAGATAAAGTCAATCTTACCATTAGTAGGTATCATTCACGAAGCCGGTCTATAAGGGGGGTATAAGGTTACTACCTATAAAATGGCAGTTTAATGGGTGTCCACTCTCACCCACCGCTTCCTTGACTGGTGGAGGGTTGTTAGCCGAACGGGTAGGAAAGGACTATAATTCTCCCTTCATTAAAAGTATAATGATAAATACTAAGTAACTAAACATTTATAAATTCCCAATCTTAGTTACTTAGGAAAATGTGAAATAGGTGCTAACCCATGAAATTACACTTTGCACCTTACCAAGTCGTTAGTGGAGCGTGTGTGGTTAACCGACACACTAATAAGGACTAGTAAGAGTGGCAAAGGGTAACTTGACTTTATTTTAGATCGGTGGAGCGTGTGTGGTTAACCGGCACATCGATTAGGTGATAAAGTTAAGGGTACCAAGTCAATTTGCATGGTTATTCACACATTGTTTGTGATGCTCGGCATCCCAGTCACAAACTTGAGAGGGCACAATCGAGATTCAAACATGCCATTGAAAGTTCAATGTATCTGAAAAGATCTAGGAGTTTCAAATACAATTAAAACTTAATTATATTTCGTTTTTCATGGTGGAAATTGGTAAATCATCATTTACCTACCTTCAACTATTTTATAATTTGGATTACGACATCCCTCTTCCAGTTATAAATAGGTTGTTGGATCCTAGCCTTAATATTTCATATTGGGTGTTATGTTAAGGACTTTAAATCAACTAACTTGAATTTCTCCCATTATAGATGTCTTGTTAAGACATCTATGGTCTTCCCAAATCCTTAGGAACAAGCCTTCCTAAAGAAGATGATATCCCAAATGGCAATCAAGGTGAAAGATCAATCCCTTTGTTGTGCATTAATGGGACTAGAAATCATACTTCACCTCCTCCAATAAATCTTCCTATCCACAAGTTTCAAGACTTGATAAGTTTTAAGTCACTCAATCCATATTGGCAAGCAAAGTCTATATGTGCTTACATATTAGAGGTTAAGTCACATATTGACAAGCCGGGAGAGTCGGGTGTCGAAGTCTCGAGGTAGGTGACTGTTGACTTGGTTCTTCAGTCACTCCCTGATGACAGATAACGACATGAACCTTTAATGATATTATTTATTTGCTTGGTGCTGCTGAATCAGCAATGATTTGGAACATTGGTAAAGCAAATTTGATTAGAAGATCAACTTCCCAACTTTCATGGACATTAACAATGATAACACTAGAAGTCTAGAAAAACTTTCTCTTCCCAATGGAAAGGGATCGGCCATGGTCAAGTCGTTTGACCCAATGGTAAAGAGAAAGGCTAAGTTTGTGATAGTCTCGTGTACCATTTCCAAAGAGTCCATATATTTCTTTTGCCAATAAAAGGGACATTGGTTGCGAAGCTGCCCAATTTACCTGAAATTTCATAAGGAAGGTAAAGTCAAAAGGTTTGACTTTGCTCCGGATAAACTTTATTATCTAACTCTATTAAGTCTCTTTTTGTGATTCTTAATACATGATGTAATGTAATTACATTTTGATGTTTTGGAAGAATCAAAGGAAGCTTAAAGAAAGAGTGTGTTGATTCTGATCGCATGGTTCGATGACTAGAATTTTGAGTCGCTGCATAAGAGTTATGGAATATTGCTTAGGAATAGATAACAACAAGTTTTCATATGTAATTTCGTTGTAAGGATAAGTTTTTTCCGCAAGTTTTAAAATAAAAGAATTTTTTTTGATTTATTTTTAAAGTATCCTTACAATGGCATTTGTGAAAAAAAAATTGTTGTTTATATGTTTCCATTGATAAGCAATATTGGTAAATGGATTTGATTATTTCATTTGTGGTAGTGTCATAATTTACCAAATAAGGAAAGATTCTCATCACCCAAGGTTCAGTTGGATAGAAACTTGGAATCATGCAACTTGTATTGTATGATGAATGAGAATTTTTCATCTTTGGGAAATTAAGACTAATTCCTTGTTCACATGTATATGTGAGTAAAGTGAAAGACAAAGGGATCGGGTACATTAGGCTGTGCACTAGTCAGGTCCACCACAAAGGTTGATAAGATTATTCGTTATGATTTACTAAAGTTTAGTAAATATGATTATGCTTACAAGTTTAAGTGTAATTCTGAAACATTGGAAAAGTTTCAATGTATGGCAGAATGAATAAGAAGAATAAAATAAGGCAGAAAGATAAAAGTTTCTCCAATCTGAAGAGATGGGAGAGTACTTGTGTATCTTGTTTTATGATTAACTTAGTGATTATGGAACCATATCACAATTGATCCTCTAAGGACACCTTAGTGCATTTGTTTGCCTAAGGAGAGGAATCGTGAATTGTTGAAATGGTTAAATCAAAAGATAAATCATACTTCGTTCCAAAAACAAATCCTGGAGTTATACTCCAAGATTGTAACTTGAGTGACATAGTCTTTAGAAAGTTTTTAACACTTGTCAAATGTAGAGTAAGATGTTTCCTATTCTTGTACATTTGAGATTGGTAAGTTGTGATGTTTTGGATAAGACAAATACCAACTAAGACCAATTGTGAGAAGTGTTTAACTTGATAAGAATCCGCACTAACTCTTGAATATTTGTTTTACCAAGGAATGGTTCTTGACAAAGAGAATCTTATATGCCAAGAGGTCAGTGGGAGTCTTAAAGATCTTGAGATAGTTTCAAGAACTAATCAAGAGGATTGTTAATCACTAGCCCACGACTTGAGGTTTGTAACCTATCGTGTTGAATTTTCTTATTTCCATGTCTATTCCAGTTAAAAGTTGACTATGCTTATGAGTTCTGTGAGTTCTCAATTGTTTGTTTAACATCCTGGAAGCAATGGTAGGCCCTTGTGCAGCCGGGTGGCAAGAATTTAAGATTGAACAAGTTCAGTCCATATGTGTTTGGATTTGCCACTAACCTTGTCTTGTGATTATGGTTATGACAAATTCACATGGATAGGAACACATACACCATAAAATCTAAGTGTCATAAGGTTTCTCTCCGATTCATGAAAATGATGGTGAGGAAACTCTTTCACTAAGTAGATTTTGAGTATATAGAAATTGTGAGAATGACAAAAGGTATAAACATTATGATTGCGACATCCCTTTTCATAATTGTTTAGACATACAAGTGAGCTATCTAAGGAAAGGTGTATGATTTTGATAAAGTCTTATCAAAGCAATCTCATATCAGAAATATGAACTTTGGTAAGAAAGTCAATAAAGTATTGATTTCTAGAAGTCCAGTTGATCTCTAGATACATGTCAAAGCTAGTGGGAGCATAAGTGTTATGCTAGTAAGATAATAATCATTATGCTAGCGGGAGCATGATTATTATGTTAAGTGTTGCAAGTTAGCAATATTAATTATAGAAAACAAAAGTTTCAATTCGCCTTGAAAAAGTTGTTTTGCTATAATTAAGGAAGAGGATTTTATACCTCATTCCAATTCTACAAGCTTAGATTGAGATTTTAATCTACTTTAGTCAAGGATATATAAGAATGTTATGTTGGAATGGTTCAACATAAGGAAATTCTATATATGTTGCGTTCTCAAAATTCGATTATGATTACGGCATACCTCTTCATAGTTCGAATTATGAGAACATGACAAATAAAAAAAATTTATAGCATGAATCGTGTCCCATATGCTTCGGATATAGGATCGATTACATGTTCTATAATATTTATCCATTCTAAATTTTCCTAATGCTTAGGGCATTAAGAGGGGAAAAGGGATTAGAACTGGATATGACTAAAATGATTAAGCAATTGTCGAGGACAAATTGAGGTTTACCGAAGATTGGTTACTCATGGACAATTGGAAGTATAGAGTAAGGACCATATTGACATATTTTGAAAAGAGGAAACTCTTGTTCAAAAGTGATGGTCAAAATGGGAATATGAAATTGTTTCCACATGTGGAAGTTATTCTTTGAATCCGTGTAAGATTAAAGAACTTAATGCAAAGAAGGATGTTCAAAGGAATTTACTTTAAATTTGAGACTTCATTTCCATGGAATTGCTTTCCATTTGAATATTCTGTAATGTCTGTCGCCGAGTCTTTGTGACTTTTATGCATAGTCATTACAAGGGGATCATTTCATATGAGTTTAGAATCTAACAGATTACAGTAAATAGCAAGAGTTTGGTATTCTTAAATTTACAAAAGGGATTGGGATTGTGAAATGAACATCATTGGAGTCGCGTTCAATTGATCTATTTCACAAAAGAAAGGACCATAGGTAAACATAGTATGCATGCTTGGTGCATGGCATGACTATTGTTTCAATTCAAGTATTAAGTTGATTAATCGAAACAATGAATAATGATTAATCAATATGGTGCTTAGATAAAAGGGTTTTATTTACACTCAAAGTGTTGAGGCCATACAAGATTAGTATTATTTCTGTGTTTCACTTTGCATGTTTTGACTTCCAGAATAATTAGATCATTCATCCCGAATGATTAAGTTATTCAAACCATCCACAGTCAGTCATATGTTGGAAGTAGATATGAATCAAGACTGTCATGAATTTGGCTTGTATGATTTTTCTAATGTCCATTATGTTGGATTAATGTCTAAGTCCATAACTATATTTGGTATGTACTTGACCCGACCTGGCATGGTCCATTTGGGTTGCACTTCACCGGCACAATTTATATGGATAGTATTTTGAGAATAGTATATTTATGATTTATATTAATATATTATAAGTTCTAATATATTAATATAATCATATTATTTAATTAGTATTGATCAAGAATTAATTTATAATTAATTAAGTGATCAAAATGAACTAATTAAATATGGACTCTTAGATATATATATATATATATATATATATATATATATATATATATATGTGTGTGTGTGTGTAGTGGGCCAAGTTCATTTTGGTTGGGCTAAGTCTTCATGGATAGTCCATGGAGCTTTAACCCATGGATCCTAGGAAATGAAAGGTCATGGGTATTAGGGTTTAACCCTAATCATCCACACTATATAAAGATGTCCTTGGTTGGTGAAATGGGCACTAGTGTGGGTACACTAAGAGGGCTAGCCAATTTCACTAGAGAGAACCAAGTATCCATATTCTCTAAAGTCTTCCAAGGTGTTTTGGTGATTTGTGATTCCACTTGAGGCTTCCACACTATTGGGGCTAAGCTCTTAAAGCTTGAAGACATCAAGCTACATCAAAAGGTATGTCATCTAACTAGAACTTTGTAGTATAAGAACTTCATAATATGCTAGTTAGGATTAAAGCCTTGGAAAGTTCTTATTTGCATGTATAATAGAGAAAACATAGATCCAAGGTTTATAGGGTTGCATGTATACCATAGGAGTGTTAGAATGCTCAAAACCCAACAGTGGTATCAGAGCCATGGGTTGTTTTCTGTTATATTGATGCAAATGTTTTATTTTCAAAGTTGAAAAAAAAGAAAAAAAAACATGACGTTTGTCAAATTTTAAGATAATTACTTTTTTTTTTTGTGAAAAACTAATTATTTGTAAAATTTGAATCGTTTGATATATGAGTTGAATTAGGTCAAATTTAGTAAAGGATAAAATGATATGATTATTTTATTAGTTTTAAAAGTTTGATCTAAAGAGTTTTTTGAAACCTCCATAAGTTATGGATATGAAAAGGTTTAAAAAAAAAGTTGATTCAAAGTTTTTATGGAGTTACAAAATTTGGTGTTAATGTTTTAAAGAATTCCATAACTTATTCTTAAGTTATGGAACATGAAAAGTTTCATCATAAAACAAACATTTAACTCCATAAGTTATGGATCACCAAAAAATTTATGTTTCCTTGTTTTATGAGTTATTTTTTAGATTAATGAAAAATATGTGTTAGATGTTTTCAATCCAAATTAATCTAAAAGTTGTTCATAAAATGTGTTTTTGTAACTTGTCCTCAAGTTATATGAAAAGTCACATTTATGAATCTTAAAAACTCATAAAAATGCCTTAGGTTATAAAAAAAATGAAGATTCTTTTCTTATAAATAGTTTTTATGGCTCCATAACTTGTCCTCAAGTTATGGATGTCCAAGAGTCTCTTCATTAAAAGTTTTAATACTTTAATTAAAACTCATAAGTTATGAAAATCCAAGAGTTTTGAATAGTTTCAAAACTTTCCCTCAAGTTTTGGAATTTGAAAAGTTTTCTTTTATGAATACTTTAATTCCAAGTTAAGCCTTAGAATTTTAAAGAGTTAAAATTCAACCCTTATACTTTATAATATTATAAGTTAATAATATTTATATATATGTATAAGAGTAAAGTCTGTCTTACCGTTAGTAGGCCTCATTCACGAAGCCGGTTTATAAGGGGGGTATAAGGTTACTGCCTATAAAATGGTAGTTTAATGGGTGTCCACTCTCACCCACTGCTTCCTTGACTGGTGGAGGGTCGTTAGCCGAATGGGTTTGACAGGACTATAATTCTCCCTTCATTAAAAGTATTAATGATAAATACTAAGTAACTAAACTCTTAATAATACCCAATCTTAGTTACTTAGGAAAATGTGAATAAGGTGCTAATCCATGAAATTACACTTTGCACTTTGTTTAAGTCGGTTAGTGGATCGTGTGTGGTTAACCGGCACACTAACTCGTATTTAACAAGGTAGGCAAAGGGTAACTTAATGCTTATCATAGTATCGATTGAGCGTGTGTGGTTAACCGACACATCGATTGAGGGGTAAACACTTAAGGGTACCAAGTAATTTGCATGGTTACTTCACACCTTGTTTTGGGATCCTTGGCATCCCAGTCACAAAACCTGAAGGGCACACTCGAGATTGAAACATGCCATTGAAAGTTCAATGAATCTCAAAGATATAGGAATTTCAAATCCAATTAAAACCTAATTAATTATTTCGGTTTTCATGGTGGAAATTGGTGAATCATCATTCACCTACCTTCAAATATTCTATAGCTTGGATTACGGCATCCCTCTTCCAAGTTATAAAATAGTTTGTTGCGTCCTAGCCTTAATATTTCATATTGGGTGTTATATTAAGGACTTTAAATCAACTATCTTGAATATCTCCAAAAAGATGTCTAGTTCAGACATCTATGACCTTCCCAAATATCTTGGAACTTCACTTCCTCCACCTCCTCCAATTATTCTCCCTAACCCACAAGTTCAAGGTCACTCAAGCCCTATTGGCAAGGCAAGGTCTAGGTGTGATCACATCTTGGAGATGAAGTCACATATTGACAAGCCGGGAGAGTTGGGTGTCAAAGTCTTGAGAAAGTTAGTGGTTCAATCACTTTCTAAGACACATAGTGAGTTCCTTTGGGGCTCCTATGAGATAGACTATGACAAGACCCTTAATGATCTTATCTATTTGCTTGGTTCCGCTAAATCAAAAATGATTTAGTGTACTAGTAAAGCAAATTTGATTAGGAGATCAACTTCCCAAAACTTTATGGACAGGGACAATAGTGACACGGGAAATCCAGAAATGCATTCTCTTCCCAGTGGAAAGGGGTTAGCCATAGTCAACTTGGTTGACCAAATGGTAAAGAGAAAGGCTAATTCTGAGATAGTCCCATGTACTATTACCTAAGGATCCATATATTTCTATTGCCAAAGGAAGGGGCTTTGGTTATGAAGCTGCCAAACTTACCTAAGGATGATAAAGTCAATAAGTTTGACTTTATTTCAGGTAAAGTCCATGGTCCAACTCTATTAAGTTCCTACTTGGAGATTCTTATTACATGATGTGGTTGGGTCACATGTTGATGTTTTAAGAATCAAAGAAAAGTAAAGAAACATAAAGGAAGTATATGCTGATTCTGATCGCAAAGATGGATTTTGATCGCATGGTTCGGTGATCAGAATTTTGAGCACGTGCTTAAGAGTTATGATAGATTGCTTAGGAATAGATGACAACAAGTTTTCATATACTTCTGCATTGTAAGGATTAGCTTTTCCGCAAAGTTTTAAAATAAAAGAAAAGTTTTTAATTTTATTTATTTTAAAAAAATATCCTTACAATGGCATTTGGGAAAAAAAGATGTTGTTTATATGATTCCATTGATAGCAATATTGGAAATATGAATTTGAGTCTTTCATTTGTGGTAGTGTCTAAATTTACCAAATAAGGAAAGATTCTCATTACCCAAGTTTCAGTTGGATAGAAACTTGGAATCATGCAAGTTGTATAGTATGATGAATGAGAACTTTCGAGCATTGGAAAATTAAGACTAACTGCTTGTTCACATGGATGTGTGAGTCAAGAGAAGGAGTAAGGGATCAAGTACACTTTCTTGTGCACTTGTCAAAGTCCACCACAAAAGATGGATAAGACTATTCGTCATGATTTACTAAGGTTTAGTAAATATGATTATACTTACAAGCTTAAGTATAATTCTGAAGCATTGAAAAAAATTTCAATGTATGACAGAACGAATAAGAAGAATCAAATTAGGCAGAAGGATAAAAGTTTCTCAAATCTGAAAAGATGGGAGAGTCCTTTAGTATCATGTTTTAAGATCATCTTAATGATTTTGAGACCTTATCACAATTCATCCTCTAAGTACATTCTGAGAGTTAAGAAGAGGAGTTATGAATTGTTGAAATGGTTAAATCAAGAAGATGATTCACACTTTATTCGAAAACAATTCATAGAGTTATACTCTAAGATTGTAACTTGAGTGACATGTCTTAAAGAAGGTTTAAAACACTTGTCAAATGTAAGAGTAAAAGTTTTATACTCTTGTACATTTGAAATTGGTAAGTTGTGATGTTTTGGATAAAACAAAGATCAACTAAGGCTAATTGTGTTAAGTGTCTGTCTTGATTAGAATCCACACACTATCTCTTGAATATTTGGCAAGAAAGTCTTATTGGTCAAGGAGACAGCGGGAGTCTAAAAGATCCTGAAAGGGTTTCAAGAAGTAATCAAGAACAAAAACCTGTATTTCATCACTAGCACACAACTAGAGGTTTATAACCTATCGTGTTGACATTTCTGTGCCCATTCCAATTAAATTGGCTATACATTTGAGTTCTACATGTTCTCAATTGTTTGGATAACTACTTGGAAGCAATGGCAGGCCCTTGAGCTGCTAGGTAGCAAGAAGTTAAGATTGCACAAGTTCAATCCATATGAGTTAGGATTTGTCACTAACCTAGTCATGTGGTTATGGTTTTGACAAATTCACATGGATAGGAACGCTTACACCATAAAATCTAAGTGTCATAAGGTTTCTCTTCGATTCATGAAAATGATGGTAAGGAAACTCTTTCAATAAGTAGATTTTAAGTAGATAGCAGTTGTGATATTTGCAGTTCTCGAAGTCGTTAGTGGAGTGTGCGTGGTTAACCGAAACACTAACATTGACTTATGAGAAATGGCAAAAGGTCTAAAAAAATTAGACTATGATTACGACATCCCTTTTCATAGTTCTGAAATTGTTTAGACACACATGTGAGCTATCTAAGAGAGGTGTATGATATTGATAAAGTCTTATCAAAGCAATCTAGTATCAGAAATCTGAACTTTGGTAAGAAACTCAATAAAGTATTGATTTCTAGAAGTCCAGTTGATTTTTGGGTACATGTCGAAGCTAGTGGGAGCATAAGTCTTATGCTATTAATCATCATGTTAGTGGGAGCATGATAAAGGTTGAAAGTTAGCAATGTTAATTATAGAAAACAAAAAGTCTCAATTGGGAAAAGTTGTTTTGCTATAATTAAGGGAGAGGAAATTATACTTCATCTCAAATCTAAAAGCTTAGATTGAGGTCTTGATCGTATTTACTCAAGAATATATATATATATATATATATATATATATATATATATATATATATATATATATATATATATATATATATATATGAATTTCATGTTGGAATGGCTCAACATAAGGAAATTCTATGTATGGGTTCATTATTTGCGTTCTAAAATTCGATTATGATTACGGCATCCCTTTTCATAATCTGAATTATGAGAACTTGGCAAATAGAAATGGAAATATTATAGCAAAAGACTGGTTTAGTCTTTATGTGAGACATCATGAATCGTGTCCCATATGCTTCGGATATAGGATCGATTACATGTGCTATATTCATCCTTTCTAAAATTTTCCAAATGCATGGGGCATTAAGAAGGGAAAAGGTATAGAATTGGATATGACTAAAATGATTAAGCAATTGTTGAGGACAATCTAAGGTTTACCAAGGATTGGTTTCTCAAGGACAGTTGGAAGTATAGTGTTGACTTTGGAAGGACCATATTGACATAGTTTGAAAAGAGGCAACTCTTGTTCGGAAGTGATAGTCAAAATGGAATATGGAAATGGTTCAAAGTTAGAAAGCATTCAATCTGTAAGATTAGGAACCTTAATGCAAGAAGGATGTTTCCAAGGAGTTGATCTCTATTGGAATACTCTGTAATGATTGTTGCCAAGTCTGGTTGAATTTGTGCATAATCATTACAAGAGGATCAATGCATATAAGTTTAGAATCTAACAGATTTCAGCAAATGGCATGAATTTGGAATTCTTGCATTTGCAGTAAGGGTTTGGGACTGTGAAAAGATGATCATTGGAGTTATGCTCAATTGATCTATTTCACAAAGTAAAGATCATAGACAAACATAGTATGCATACTTTGTGTATGGCATAACTAGTGTTTAGAAAACATAGTGTACATGCTTGGAGCATGGGACAACTATTGTTTTAAATTCAAGTATAAAGTTGATAAAACTGAAACAATGAATAATGAGTAATCAGTATGATGATAAATAAAAGTGTTTATTTATATTCATAGGGTTTGATACCATATTTGATCCATTTATTCTTGTGTTTCACTTTGCATGTTTTGACTTCTAGAATAAACTAGGTTATTCTTCTAGATGACTAAGTTATTCAAACCATCCACAGTCGGTCATATGTTGGAAGTAGATATGAATTAAGACTGTCATGGGTTGGCTTGTAGAGGTCTAAGATGTTGGACAAAGGGCTACAACACTCATGAGTGCTCATAAGTTCTGAGTATTGGATTCAACCCGCGCTCATTGGAATCACTTCATGGATTTTATCACGAGTGATCATGAGATGATAATATCTTATATTCTTCCAACCTAGAGATATGAGTTGTTACTATGAGTTGGTTGTACATTGATTGCACGAAAACGCATTTGGTAACTCGGTGTTATAAAACGTGCCTTTGTGTATGATTCAACAAGTAGTAGAACAAGCCATATGAGTCGAAGTTTATCCATTCCTTTTACCTTCGGGATAAAAGCGATATCTGTGGGCCCCTCGATGATTTAATGATGATACATGTGAGTGCTTGGCCAAGCCAGGACTGATTTGATTTGTTCAATCAGTCAGTCATCATGAATCAGAAATCGGGAAACAACAAATGGACAGAGAGAATGATTATAATCCATGTCTCAGTCCATATGATATCTAGAATGGAGGAAGATATGATCCCTTATCTAATGGACAAGTCCGTTGACAAGATCAGAGTTCGACAGCGGCTTTAAGAGCTACGATTTCCAGTTTGGTTTTGAAGTCATACTCAATAATAGTTTTAGACTTATCCAAGTGGGAGATTGTTGGATTAATGTCTAAGTCCATAACTATATTTGGTATGTACTTGACCCGACCCGGCATGGTCCATTTGGGTTGCACTTCACCGGCACAATTTATATGGATAGTATTTTGAGAATAGTATATTTATGATTTATATTAATATATTATAAGTTCTAATATATTAATATAATCATATTATTTAATTAGTATTGATCAAGAATTAATTTATAATTAATTAAGTGATCAAAATGAACTAATTAAATATGGACTCTTAGATATATATGTGTAGTGGGCCAAGTTCATTTAGGTTGGGCTAAGTCTTCATGGATAGTCCATGGAGCTTTAACCCATGGATCCTAGGAAATGAAAGGTCATGGGTATTAGGGTTTAACCCTAATCCTCCACACTATATAAAGATGTCCTTGGTTGGTGAAATGGGCACTAGTGTGGGTACACTAAGAGGGCTAGCCAATTTCACTAGAGAGAACCAAGTATCCATATTCTCTAAAGTCTTCCAAGGTGTTTTGGTGATTTGTGATTCCACTTGAGGCTTCCACACTATTGAGGCTAAGCTCTTAAAGCTTGAAGACATCAAGCTACATCAAAAGGTATGTCATCTAACTAGAACTTTGTAGTATAAGAACTTCATAATATGCTAGTTAGGATTAAAGCCTTGGAAAGTTCTTATTTGCATGTATAATAGAGAAAACATAGATCCAAGGTTTATAGGGTTGCATGTACACCATAGGAGTGTTAGAATGCTCAAAACCCAACACATTAGACATAGCAAGAGTTGCTACAACATTCATGAGTGCTCATAAGTTATGAGTATTGGATTCAACCCACACTCATTTGAATCACTTCATGGATTTTATCACGAGTGAATCATGAGATGATAATATCTTATATTCTTCAAAACTACAGATATGAGTTGGTTATACATTGATTGCACGAAAACGCATTGGTAACTCGATGTTATAAAACGTGCCTTTGTGTATGATTCAACAAGTAGTCAGTACAAGCATATGAAGCGAAGTTTATCCATTCCTTTTACCCTTAATGGGATAAAAGCGATATCTGTGGGCCTCTCGATAATTTAATGATGACAAAATGTAAGTGCTCGGCCAGGCCTAGACTGATTTGATTTGTTCAATTAGTCAGTCGTCATAAATCGGAAATCGATAAACAACAAATGGACAGAGAGAATGATTATAATCCATGTATCAGTCCATATGATATCTAGAATGGAGGAATATATGATCACTTATCTAATGGACGCGTCATTGATTTGTTTAGAGTTCGACAACGGCTTTTGAGAGCAACGATTGCTAGTCGGGTTATGAAGTTATACTTGCAATAATAGTTTTAGACTTATCCAAGTGGGAGACTGTTGGATTAGTGTCTAAGTCCATAACTATAATTGGTATATACTTGACCCGACCCGGCATGGTCCATTTGGGTTGCATGGCATCATGCATTTGGATAGACTAAAATGAGAGAAATAACACTTAAGGTTTATTAATATATTATAAGTTATAATATATTAATGAGATTATTTAATTAATATTGATCAAGAATTAATCTAGAATTAATTAAGTGATCAAAAGAAGACTAATTAAATATATGGGTTGATTGTGTAAATCATCCATATATGTATAGTGGGCTAATGCTCCATGGATTATCAAGTTGGGATAAAACCCATAGGATGCTCCATGGTGTATTTGAACCCATGGATCCAAGGAAATGGAAAGCCATGACAATTAGGGTTTACCCTAATTGTGTGACACTATATAAACATATCATTCTTGTCAAAATCAGCCACTAAGTCTATGTGTGGAGGGCAAGCCGATTTCATTAAGTGAGGATTTCTCTCTAAGTTATTCCAAGTGCATATGATGTTGTGTGAACCATTTGAGGTGTCACATTTTGGGCACTAGGCTCTTGAGCTCCATGGAATCAAGCACCAACAAAGAGGTATGTAATTCTACTAGTTTTATATTAGTTGTACTTCATAATATGCTAGTTAGGATAATATCTTGGAAATTTGATATTTGCATGTATAATAGAGAAAACATAGATCCAAGGTATTTAGGGTTGCATGTACACCATAGGAGTGTTAGAATGCTCAAAACCCATCAATAAATCACATGTGATTGATACTATAACTATAATGTTTTCTACTTGTATTCCCGCTATAAAAGAATTTAAAATCATTTAAAATATAAGTTTAGGGGTATGAACTCACCTATAGTGAGTGATTCAAATGAAAGATCGATATAGGATGCTAAGTGTCAAGTGAAGTCTCGAGCACAAACAGATCATATTAAGCATATAAGGACACATATATGTATATAATTACTGTATATAACAACTGATCGTGATAGGGAACAACCTTAGGGACTAGGAAACACTTGGAATGAAGTGTTACAATCACATATGATTGCACAAAAGGTGTTTACGGCCACACAAGGGTGTGTTTACGGCCTAGACTTGTTCACGGCCAATGAGTTTACGGCCAACACATGAAATAGCTCGGGTTTATAGCCAAGACTTGAAAGGGTTCACGACCATGACATAAATCAAGAAGGGTTTACATCCATACAAGGGTTTGCGGTCGTAAACTCTTGATGTTCTTGCTAAAATGTTTGTTTCTGGGACGCTAATAAAGAGCTTATAATGAATATCAAGTATATGGAAAGGATACTTACGATTTGGAAGCTAGAAAGGGTGATTATGGCCCAAAGAAACTAGTGTGTGTTCTTGAAGATCTAACCCCAAAAAGAGATGAATTCACGGACGAAATCATGGGGTTTTACTAGATCAAGAAGGATATCAACTAATAAATGAAAGAATCACTTACAAATTTGACGAGAAATGGAAGTGTTCTTGATGATACTTGAGAGAGAATTGAGTGTTCTTGACTTGGAAGTGTGAGAAGTTAAGAAAAATGAAGGAATATCATACTTAAGAGGCTAGTTCACGGCCAAACAAGAGATTACGACCATAAGCTCTAGTTTACGGTCGTAAACTCCATGTGATGGAGTCTTCTATTTTGAATGCAACTCAATGAACTTTAGTAGATACTTCCTAACACCCAATCCTTGAATGTACTAGGCTTATGACACTCAAATAGACCCTAAACAATGCTAAAAGATAGCAGAGATAGCAGAAACAAGTTTGATTTTTGATTGAATTGAATGGCTTTACAAGATAGAAATTTTGGGTTGTCACATCATCCCCCCCCCCCCCCCCGTTATAGAGAACTTCATCCCGAAATTAGAGTTTAAGAAATTACAAATAACTTAGTAAAAAGATGAGGATATTTCAGTTTCATTTGATCCTCGCGATCCTAAGTGAATTCAGGTCCCCGCTTGGCATTCCAGTGAACCTTCACTATCGGGATATAACTTTGCTTCATTTGCTTGACCTCTCGGTACATGATCTCTACTGGTTCTTTCACGAAGTTGAGGCTCTCGTTGATCACGATCTTGTCGAGTGGGATTACAAGAGTCTCGTCGGACAGACACTTTTTCAAGTTCGAAACGTGAAAAGTAGGTTACTAAGTTCATAAGGTAGTTTGAGTTTGTAAGCTACAGGGCCGATTCTAGCGATAATCTCGAAAGGCCCTACATATCTTGGATTTAGCTTTCCATGCTTTCTAAAGTGTATCAATCCCTTCCACGGTGAGACCTTTCAGAGAACACGATCACCAACCTGGAATTATAAAGGTTTCCTTCTCTTGTCTGCGTAGCTTTTCTGTCAGTCTTTAGAGGCTTTCAATCGTTCACGAATCTGAACAATCTTCTCTGTCATTTCCCGTATGATCTCCGGACCTATGAGAGTGCTGTCAGGAACTCGTCCTTTAGCTAACTGTGTGTCACCCACCTCAGCCCAACACAGAGGGGATCTGCACTTTCGGCCGTAGAGGGCTTCAAATGGAGCAATCTTTATGCTCGTGTGATAACTGTTATTGTAGGAGAACTCGACAAGGGGTAAATGAGTATCTCATGCCTTCCCAAAGTCTATCACACAGGCTCGCAACATATCTTTCAAAGTTTGAATAGTCCTCTCACTTTGTCTGTCATTTTGCGGATGGTAGGCTGTACTCATGTCTAGCCTAGTTCCTAGGGAACCTTGTAGCGACTGCCAGAACCTTGAAGTGAATCTACTATTTCTATCAGAGATAATGGATATGGGAACACCATGAAGTTGTGCGATCTCCCTAATGTAGGTTCTTGTTAGTTTCACCATCTTGTCAGTTTCTTTGATAGGCAGGAAGTGTGCGGACTTTGTTAACCTGTCTACGATCAACCAAATGGTATCGAGACCACCCGTTGTCTTGGGCAACTTGATTATAAAGTCCATTGTGATTCACTCCCACTTCTGTTTCGGTATCTTTGGTTGTTGTAATAAACCTGAGGGTTTCTGGTATTCGACCTTAACCTTGGTGCAAGTAAGACACTTACTCACGAAGGTAGCAATCTCTGCTTTCATGTTAGGCCACCGATATAACTTTTTGAGATCCAGATACATCTTATCTGAACCTGGGTGGACGGAATATCGAGTGTTGTGCGCTTCGGTCATGACCAAGTCTCTGAAACCACCGTGCCTCGGTGTCCAGATCCGATCCATGAAATATAAGGCTCCGCCACCCTTGACTTCCAAGTTTTTATCCATCCCTCTCAGGGATTCACCCGTCACATTTTCAAGTTTCAAGGCTTTAAGTTGATCCTCCTTAATTTGTGTGGACAAGTGTGAATGGATAGTAATAGTCAATGATTTGACTCTACGACTAGAGTATTCTTTCCGACTTAGGGCATCAGCTACTACGTTGGCTTTGCTGGGATGATAACAAATTTCACATTCGTAGTCATTGATTAGCTCGACCCACCATCGTTGTCTCATATTGAGCTCCTTCTGGTCGAATATATGTTGAAGGCTCTTATGGTCTGTAAAGATAGTGCTTCTTGTATCATACAGGTAGTGTCTCTAGATTTTCAGAGCAAATACCACTGCTCCTAACTCAAGATCGTGTGTGGTGTGGTTGACTTCGTGTGTCTGTAGCTGTATTGAGGCATAGCGATGACCTTACCTCGTCACATAAGAACACAGCCAAGCCCTTGGTTGGATGCGTAACAATAAACCACAAAGTCTTCTATCATTTCTGGGAGGGATAGTATCGGTGCGCTGCATAAGGCTCGCTTTAGCGTTTGAAATGCTTTTTCTTGTTTCTCTTCCTAGTCAAAGACCACGCCTTTCTGGGTCAATGTAGTAAGCGGTTTCGCGATCCTAGAGAAGTTCTGAATGAACCTGCGGTAGTAGCCAGCAAGGCCTAGAAATTGATGAATTTCAGTAGGCGTCTTCGGTGCTGACCATTTCTCAATGGCCTTTATTTTGGAAGGGTCCATGTGAATTCCCTCTTCACTAACAACGTGACCCAAGAATTCGACTCTTCGAATCCAAAATTCGCACTTAGAGAACTTCGCGTAGAGCTTCTCCGATCGTAATGTTTCTAAGACTTGACGTGGATGTTGACTATGCTCATCCTTACTTCGAGAGTAGATAAGTATGTCATCGATGAATACAATGATGAACTGATCCAAGTAAGGACGTCACACCCTATTCATTAAGTCCATGAATATTGTGGGTGCATTGGTCAATCCGAATGGCATCACTACAAACTCGTAGTGTCCATAACGAGTTTGGAAGGCTGTTTTGGGAGCATCCTCCTCTAGCACTCGTAACTGGTGATACTCGGATCTCAGATCAATCTTTGAAAAGTAATTCTCCCCTTGTAGTTGGTCGAATAAATCATCTATGCGAGGTAGAGGGTAACGATTCTTGATGGTAAGCTTGTTCAGTTCTCTGTAGTCGATGCACATACGGAACGATCCGTCTTTTTTCTTGACGAACAAGACCGGTGCTCCCCAGGGTGAAAAGCTTGGTCTAATAAAGCCTTTTCTTAACAGTTCGTTAAGTTGACCGGATAGCTCCTGCATCTCAGCTGGTGCTAGACTATAATGCGATTTGGCTACTGGGGTAGCCCCTGCAACTAAGTTGATTTTGAACTCGACTTGACGCTGTGGTGGTAATCCTGGTAGTTCTTCTGGAAAGATGTAGGGGAAGTCGCATACTTCTGGGATGTTCTTTATGTCTTTTGTCTCTTGGCTCGTATCGACCACATGAGCAAGGAATGCATGACATTCGTAAGTACTTCTGGGCTTGTATACTTGAGATGATATGAAGGTTTGTGTCGGGTTTGTCGCCATAGATAAATAGAGTTTCGTTAGACGGTAGATTAAGGTGAACGGCCTTTTCATAACACATGATGTCAGCACGACGAAGGCTCAACCAATCCATGTCGATAATGACGTCGAAACTTTTAATTGAGACAGGCATGAGGTCGATTGGAAATGAATGGCCATCTAGAGTTAGAGTACATCCTATGTATATACTGCTAGCGCTCTCAGTCTTTCCAATAGCCATTTCTATAGTGAACGGTTCTTTCAGTGCACGTGGTTTTTGTTTAAGTAAGTGAGCAAATTTCTGGTTTACGAAACTCCTCTCTGCTCCACTATCAAACAGTATGCATGCATAAGAGTTATCGAGTATAAACGTACCAGTGACCACTGTAGGGTCGACTACTGCTTCCTCGTGGCCTATAGCCAAAACTCATCCTACTCCACCTGTGTTCCCTGCCTTCGGGCAGTTTTTTTTGTAGTGACCCACTTCGCCACATCCGTAGCAAGTTTGGCCCACACCAACGCCTGGGACTTGGTTGATTGGCCTAGCCGGAGACTTGCAGAAACGGGCAGTGTGCCCCTTCCTGTTGCAGTTAGCGCACTGCATTTCCCGACAGGGTCCATTATGGTGGAAGTTGCACTTGTTGCACTTGGTCAAGCTTCCCGCATACTGCTTCATCAACACAGTAGCAGTAGGTTTTATCACAACATGAACAACCACAACCTGCTGCTTTTTGGTAGAGTTCTGCGCCGCTTTGTTCTTCTTGTTATCCCAAAACTTCCACTTGTTGTCAGCGGCCTTGGATGGTTATGGGATGACTAGGGTTGTTGTTGTTGGGGTGCGGACTCCATGATCAATGAGCCGTTGTGCCAATTGCTTGGCACTATCGAAGGTAGTGGGGTTTAAAGCTAAGACATTCCCCTGAAATGGAGGCATTAGCCCCCAAATGTACCTCTCAACTTTGTTTCCCTCAGTAGGGACCATTCCCGGACATAGTGCTACTAGATCGCTGAATCTGGCAGTGTAGGCAACTATGTCGGAGCCCTTCATGGTTAGACTCCAGAGTTCTTGTTTAAGTTTCCGAACCTCTCCCCTCAGGCAGTATTCTTCAATCATGAGCTCCTTCAGAGCTTCTCAACCCATAACATTAGCCACTATCAGGGTTAGCGACTTGACATGGCTATTCCACCACATCATGGCTTTATCTGTGAAGGTGCAGACAACAAATTTAACTTTGCTCCCTTCTGGACAGGAGCAGATCTCGAAGATCGACTCCGTTTTCTCGAACCATTGCGAGAGGTCAATGATTCCACCAGTCCCGTTAAAGGTCCTGGGCTTGCAGTTGGTGAAGTCCTTATACGAGCACTCTCTAGAGTGCACTGGAGCATCACCTTGAGTGGAATGAACAGTTGTTCCACTTCTGCTAGTACCACTAGCACTAAATTAAGCGAAGGCTTTCAAAACATCCGCAACCACTACAGCTTGGATAGCTGCCAGATTGTATTGTGGAGGAGGTGGTGGTGGTTGAGTAAGAGTTATCAGAGGATTACATCTCGGTGATCGGCGTGGAGTCATCTTTTAACTAAAAGTTTACAAAGATGAAGATGATAGTAAGAATCAGTTGTGAGTATAATGAGAGTGGTTCATGGACTAAATCGCCATAGCCCAACAAAACATATGAGAGTATGATTGAAATAGAGATCTAACTGTAGAAGGATGAAAGTACTTGGATAAAGATTTCCTAAAAGATTAGATGTTTGTCAATAATATTGGCATTAATGTTGTAACAAGTTCGGGAAAAATGACCTAGAAGTAGGCCTTACATCAAACAAGAATAAGAAAATTTTGACAAAACTAAGACCTAATAGACAGAAAGTCCAAGATCTTAAAATAAGCGGGAAATTTAATACTATAGTCTATACATAGACCTAAATATATCCAAAAGACAAAGTATAGTAGACTCTACTTGCGACGAGAACCGCTCGGATGAGCCTTTGATTCTGCCTGATGACGTTCCATTTCCAGCATACGCCTTTCGAACGTTGCCTGGCGTGCTCGAAGTTCCTTGACTTCATCCTGGGTTGCTGTAAGTTCTCTCTGTAGGACCTCATTGTGGTCCAGAGCTCTTCCATGAGCAGCTTGTAGATGGCGAATGCGGACTGTATTGACTCCTGCATCAACATCAACTTCCATGATTCGGTTGATGGCTGCCCTACCCTGTTCGTCATTTCTAGCAACCCTACGAACCAGAATAGGCAGGATTTTGTCTGCTGAGCCTCCCTCGCTCAGATTGTAGAAGCTTCTGTCCCCGTTGTATGGTAAAGGCTGACCCTGCTCACGGCTCCACCTAATAAAGTTCTCAGCTCACAGAGGCGCCGGGCCTTGAAAAGCCGGACGAGGGTTAGGATTTGGGATTGGAGCCACTAAGAGTAGATCATTGACTTCTGGCTCAGAGTCAAAATCTTCCGAGAAGTACTCTGCGAAGTCATCATCCAATGCAATTGCATGATTCTCTTCTGGCTCTGCATCGAGCCATCCACCATTACCTTGGTTGGGAAAGTATGGGTCGCCGGGGAGATGGAATCCAGCCATGTTATCTACGCGAGAATAGGGATGAAAGAAATAGTTAATAGACGTACTACTTAAGATAATTATAGGATGATCCTTACCAGTTACTTCAATATTTGCGTAGTGCATACATAACCAAAACAGGATAGACCTTCGAATAAGTGCCTAACTCTAAGTCCACAACCAAAAAAGGAATAGGAAGTAAAGCAAAGATCACATATTCTAAGTCTATGATACCCTAGTCACATATAACCTTAGCGTATCCACTCAGCAACTATTGACCTACTAATAAAGACCTTTTAGTTCTCAAATAAGTAATTATATTAACACAAAATACTCCTATAGTATTTTAAGTTTATGTTCAGTTCTAAAGTTTTCATTGTAATAGTGTTGGTAACTTTTTAGACTTGTTGCAACACCAAAACCATTCCTAGGCACATGCTAATCACTTCTCGAAAAGATATAGTTGACCAGGCTATATCACTCCCAGATCTGATTATATATCCCCAGGTCTACTTGTGTTGTCCAGCAACCGCAATACTTTTGTTCTGATCTAGTATGGCATTGATTTTAGTATGAATGCATGTATGTATACTTTGGGTAAATATTTTATTATTTAAAAGTATAAACTCTTGGTCAGAGTATTTTAATCCTGATGTGTTTATAGTTGTATATCTTTTATGGGTTGATACTCAATTCACTATAAACATAGCTCTGATACCAATTTGCACACCCCCAAACCAGAACGGCAGAAACGTTCGGGGGCGGAGGACGTCATGTACAGTATCATATCAATGCATAATAGTAAACAAGCAACAATATCATCCATTGCATTAATAATATAATTTAATACAAGTGTGTTCTGTGTATAGTTTGAAAGACACCAAAATATGAATCAAAATAAAAACGAGTCTCGAATGTGCTCCGTCTTCTCAAAACATGGTCCAATGTACCTGTCTGCTGGTGACCTGAGAATACAAGTTATTTTGAAAGAGTAGATCAACATTAAAGCCGGTGAGTTCATAAGTATTTTAGTGTCAAATGTTTGTCTAAATTTGATGAAAGTGTTTGTAAATGTTTGTAAGTGTTTGATGTAAATGTTTGTATCTCCTAGAAAATCCTATATTTTCTACTTATAATGAAATGTAGTCTTCTACCAAGACCTGACTGTTCTGTATGTTTTTTTTTTTTTTTTTTTTTTTTTTTTTTTTTTTTTTTTTTGTAAAAGTGAGTGTTTTTCCCAAGTATGACTATCATTACCAGAAATATAGTTTACATTACCGTTTATGTGAGAAGATCACAATATGAATGTAATCGGAAAATAAAGATGTACTGTAGTATTGTATATAGTAACTACCATTGTACTAACTACCTTAAACCAATTGTTTAATTAAGGTAAAATGTGATGAGATTATAACCATACTTGATTGACTAGTAAAACACGACGATCAAAGATGTCGAAATGGTATGACATTCATCACTCGTAGACCTGCAGGTCCCACTGTAGCTAGCATCAAGGTGTAGGATGGTCAATCGCGTATAGATCTATACACAAATTCACGCTCTCCCTCCATGAGACTTTGGTTACAAAACGTGACACAGGAGTACATTGTCGTGCCATGAAGTAGTGGCTCGCATTAATGTTATAGTGTTCTTGTATTTGTATAATATGTTCTCTCTGTTCTAGTGTATTGTATGTTCTCTCTGTTCTAGTGTATAGTATGTTCCTCCATGTTTCTCATTATAGTATGTTCTTTCTGTTTCTCGTTATAGTATGTTTGAACTGACTCATGTATGAACTGACTCTTGTATGTTTCATTGTTCTAGAAATAGTGAGTAGTAATCCTCTAAACTATATCTATAATAATTTACTAGTAATGTTGTTTGAATAACTGAACATGTTTGTACACCTTTGCTACCCAAAGGTATTGAACTGATGTAAGAACTTTTATATCTATACACATATACATAATATATAACTAAGATCCAAACGGCACTCGGACAAACAACCGATACCCTAAGTCCACAACCAAACAAGGAACAGGAAATAAAGCGAGTTATCAGTCCTAAGCCCTTTCAACCTTATTTATATAACTATATCTATATAGACGTGATTTTGACAATATATAATTTTAAAAGAGTTTGATAAAGAGTTTAGAATATAAAAGAGTTTTAACCATTTGAATGGTTATAGATGACTTGATGTCAGTTTATAAAATGATTTGAAATAGTTTGTTTGATAACACAGTTTTGAAGTATAAGAAATCCTCTTGTTTGATAGTTATAAATCACATGTGATTGATACTATAACCTTAATGTTTTCTACTTGTATTCCCCCCATAAAAGCATTTAAAATCATTTAAAATATAAGTTTAGGGGTATGAACTCACCTATAGTGAGTGATTTAAATGAAAGATCGATATAAGATGCTAAGTGTCAAGTGAAGTCTCGAGCACAAACGGATCCTATTAAGCATATAATGACACATATATGTATATAATTAGTGTATATAAAAACTAATCATGATAGGGAACAACCTTAGGGACTAGGAAACACTTTGAATGAAGTGTTACAATCACAGATGATTGCACAAAAGGTGTTTACGGCCACACAAGGGTGTGTTTACGGCCTAGATGTGTTCGTGGCCAATGAGTTTACGGCCAACACATGAAATAGATAAGGTTTACAGCCAAGACTTGAAAGGTTTCACGACCATGACGTAAATCAAGAAGGGTTTACGGCCATACAAGGGTTTACGGTCGTAAACTCTTGATGGTCTTGCTAAAAATGGTTGTTTCTTGGATGTTAATCAAGAGCTTCTAATGAATATCAAGTATATGGAAAGGATACTTACGATTTGGAAGCTAGAAAGGGTGATTACGGCCCAAAGAAACTAGTGTGTGTTCTTGAAGATCTAACCCCAAAAAGAGATGAATTCACGGATGAAATCATGGGGTTTTACTAGATCAAGAAGAATATCAACTAATAAATGAAAGAATCACTTACAAATTTAACGAGAAATGGAGGTGTTCTTGATGATACTTGAGAGAGAATTGAGTGTTCTTGACTTGGAAGTGTGAGAAGTGAAGAAAAATGAAGGAATATCATACTTAAGAGGCTAGTTCACGGCCAAACAAGAGTTTACGGCCGTAAGATCCATGTGATGGAGTCTTCCAGCTTGAATGCAACTCAATGAACTTTAGTAGATACTTTCTAACACCCAATCCTTGAATGTATTAGGCTTAGAACACTCAAACAGACCCTAAACAATGCTAAAAGATAGCAGAAACAAGTTTGACTTTTGATTGAATTGAATGACTTTACAAGATAGAAATTTCGGGTTGTCACAGATGTAGAGAAAATAAAAGGCATAGGAAAAATAAATATAAAATTACCACTTAATGTTAAGGATATATATTTCTTAATTTAACCAACTAAGACATTTTCTTCACATAAAAAAGACAGCCAAATATAGTTGAACCATTAAATTTTTTATACATTAAGTGCAATAAGTAAAAAAGAAACAACACCTTAATGATTAACCATTAAGAGATTAAGAGGTTGTCTCCCCTCCGTGATGAGAATATAGTATTTAATGAGTGAAAGTTCACACATGAGGTCCAATGTTTAAACCATAAAACATCCAAAATATCGTAGGCCTTATGGCGGATTGATGCAAGCTACTAATATGGTTTTGTGGTTGTCTTTTAATACAACCATTAAGAGATTAAGAGGCTTATTAAACAATCCATGATCTCAACCGATATATCATAACATATCCACTTGACTTTACATAATTCTGATAATCTTTTGTTGAATAATTATATATTTTATGTAATCATTTGTTGAATAACTTATCCAATAATGAGCTTGATTCTAGTTTAATTTAATTAAAGTACAATTATAAATCATGATTCCATAACTTAACGTATATTTACTATTAAAAAATAGGATCATTATTTATAACTTATTTTATCATTACCATACTTAAATAAACAAACAAAAAAAATCACCACAAATGATTTTTCCTCTTGTAATATATCATTTCAGTTGTAGGTTTGTGTAATTTATCTCCTGTAACAAATAAAATGAAATAAAATCAGTGTTGTCTTTTAAACGAAAATTTGCGTTATATATAGATATAGATATCTTCTAGTTTAATAAGTGATAACTTATATTTATGGTACAATGCTAGATGTGGGCAAAATAACACTTTGGGTCGGAAATCCGGTATTTGATCTAGAACAAGCTCCGACAAAAAATGGTTAATAAAACCGAATTGAATCTGCCCGTTTGATATCGAATTAAGGATATAACTTATAGACATAAAACTTGATTGGAACCAAATTTACGAAAACCGGTTCAATAACTGGCTTAGATCCTATAAAAATCCGATATTTTATGTAGTATAAAAATGCGTTTTGATATATTACTTCTGAAATTATTTTTTAAGGGTTCTCAAGAAAGGATTGCATTTTTGATCTGTATGTTTTTATTCTTTTTTTTTTTTTTTTTTTCAATCCGGTTTAGATCCAAGAGGCCAAAACTGGTTTCAATCCGATCCGCTTTCACTCAAACCCGGTTTGTGCATTGTAACATATCTATGATTTTCATTTTTCTCCCACAATAATAACATATCTATAATTTTCTAGTAATTTAAAACATATGAAACCTGTTGGGCCCCTTACCCTTCTACATTTTATTGTTTTGAATATTCAGAAATGTTGCCATGATATTCTATTTGTCGATTTTGTTTTCACATGCATTAGTCATGGACATTTTCATTTATCTTAAAATTCAATCAAACCTTTTTTTATAACAATATGCAAGCCGAAAAAATATAAAATCTAAATTAAAATCCTCAATTGTTTATTAAGCCTAACTTGAAAAAAAAAACACATAGTTCAAAAAAATATAAAACCTTTAACAGTGTTCACAACTAAGCTTCTTATAATTCAAAACCAAGAAATGACACAACCAATATTATATACATGGAGAAGTTATAAGCAACTAATACATAAATTTTCAATAATCAAGACTTTGTATTCATATTGTAACACATATTTCACTTATAATTTGGACAATTGATTCCAAAATATTTATTCCTGAATTGAAGTCGAAGTACATTGGAACAAGACCAACGATATGGAAAAATACTTTGTAATTTCTATATTGATTGGTCACGAAAAAATATCAATAACATTCATAATCACATATTTTCAAAACAAAAAACAAATAAAATAGAAAAATCTTAAACAACATGAATAAGATGATCAAATGATGTCCTACAAATTGGACAAGTTCTTCTATGAACCAACCATAGATCAATACAACGGCTATGGAACACATGATCACAACTTGGAAATCTTTTGCATACCTCAAACTCTTTAAAATCATCCAAACATATTGCACAACTTAATGATTCTTCTTCATCTCCTTGGTTGATTTTGTGGCTAAAACTTTGTAGCTTTTGTAACTCTTCTACCGATAAACCAGGGGTAGATTTGTCATTTTCACGGGAGTCGACTCTAAAAACTTCGGATTTGGCAATGAAGCCGATGACTGCATAGCAAATCATCAAGTAGAGTGTGACAATGGAGATTAAGCAAAGGAGGGAGATGGGAGGAGGGGGAAACACCATTGTTGAGAAATAGAAAGAAGAAATGAAAAAAGGTGTATTCTGAATATTAATTGGAAAGATGGAGTTGTTAGATGAATAAAATTGTTTAAAAAATTGGAAATGTTGATTGGGTTGGAGGGCATCGGGTTGACTTTATTAAATGGTTAGCTTCAACAACAAATAATGGATGAACCTGCAGGAGACTAATTCAATGATTGAATGCAAATCATGAGTTTATGTTTATGAAAATAATTACTACCAAATAAATAATATATATTTAAAAAAAAAACACACGAGTTGAAAAAACTCATCTTTGCATTTATAGGAGGGAATAAGATGAAAAATGTATTAAAACGAAAGAGCAAATCCTAACCCCGACATTTTTGGGAAGTGTTAAAAATATTTGAATCCAAAAATTCAACATGTATTAATCTGAAATGAATTGCATATAAGGATACAGATATGGTATTTCAAAATTTCAAATATTCCGATTATCAAAAATCCAATATATATATACTTAAAATTTTCAATTTTGCAACTTTTTTCGAGATTATTTTTATATTGTTAGTATTTTAAATAGGTATGTTCAGCTTTAGGCTTTAACTTTTGGGGGAAAATCTCAAATTAAGGAAAAAACTTTATTTCCAAACAAACTTAAAACTTTTATTTTAAACAAAAAAAACTTATAATCCAAAAGTTATTTCAAGTAGTTTTTGAGAGTTTTTATTTTTTATGTTTTATATTACTAGTTGTGAGATTCCTGTATTACATGAGTTAACTTTAAAAAAATAATAATAAATACAATGTTAAAATATTTGAGAACTTTGAATTTATAAAAAAATAAAAAAAGTAATTGAAATGTTTTTTATCTTTTAAATTTAAACAAATAATTTAAATAAATAAACAAAAAAACTATATGAACTTTAATTTGAAAATTTTGAAATTAAAATATAAGTTTATTAATGAAATTGATATCCATTTATTACTATATTTATTGCATATTATATTAAATAGAATTTAATAAAATAGAAAAACTCATAAAATAACATATAAAAAAAATTAATTCAAAATGACATTTAATAAATTGAATGAGATTAGATTTCAACAATTCAAAAGCTTAGAGCTAATTTTTAGGAACACTTCTACGCAATTATAAACCAAGTAATCAACTAGTTTTTATCAAACTCCAATTCTTAAAAAACTAAAGAGAGGCGCTTAATAGACATACATCACCAATGGTTTTCTATTTGACTTTCTAATATAAAAGTTTTAATGTAAAAGACAATCATAGGTCTGTAGGTTGAAATTCCAATAAAACTTTTTAGGTTTATATGTGATGATGATAACAATTCCTTCTTTCCTCATACTCTTAATCACCCCTAAGCTGTTGAGGTGATAGAAACATTTCATCAAGCAGTTGGCAGACAATAAATATAGGTGACAAACATCAACCTTTTGAGCTTTTCTTTAACTCGAAGTAATGTTCCAATCATGAGAAAAAATACATACTAATTTATTTTATCAAAAAAAAAAATCCTCAAATACAACTCCCATATTACCTTACCCAAGCCATATCTTATTCAGAAATTAAAAAAAGATAAAACAATTATTCCATCATTTAAAAATGGCAAGATTTATGCTTGTACAGTACAACACGTCTCATGCAATTACCCAAAAAAAAATAAAAAAAAGTTTATATCTTGGGCAGAAGAGTAGTGGGTTCTGAAGGCACATCTTCACTTGCCTGCAAAAAGCCACGTGTACAAAAAAAAATCTCATTGAGTTGTTTATTATTATATATATATATTAAAATAAAAAAAATAAAGAAAATAAAAAAAATGAAAGTAGGTACCTTGAGGTATTTTGTTAGCATTTTGGTGGTACTGAAATTGAAGCCCTCGACTGATTCTCCTTTCTTACGGGATGCATGAAGTTGCTTTCTCACTTGGGATGCTAGTGACTAATATTATTCAATCAAATAAGTTAATTTTTATTTTTATTTATTGAAAAAAAAAAAAGAAAAGGAATTTACCTTTCCTAATTCGACTCCCCATTGATCAAAAGAATTGATTCCCCAAATGAAACCTTCCACAGCAATTCTATGCTCATACATAGCTAGCAACTGAAAAAAAAAAGATATTTTGTAAGATGATGTCAGCAAAATAAATGAGGATTAGCAACAAAAAATAAATAAATAAATAAATAAACCTGTCCGATTCTATAAGCATCCAATGATGGAAGCAGAAGGCTAAGGGAGGGCCTATTCCCAGTAAATGTCTGTCAATAAAAAAATGAAATTAGTATTTTTTTTTTTTTAATTTAAAAAAAAAAAACAAATTTTAATATGAAGTAGGAAGCCACCTTGTGAGGAACAAGATGAGATGCAACATTCTCACTTCGCAATTGTTCAGGGGTCTGGAAAGATAATGTTAGTTGTGAATAATTAATATATTAAAAATGATTAGAAAAACTTATATTATTTAAAAAGGTGAAAATTACCTTTCCATAAGCAAGAGCATCAGGTTGTGCAAAAAAGTTTGACATGAGTTCATCATGATTATTTACGACTTCATCTGAATACCAAATTTTCACATTATATATAAAAATAAGTGAAAATTAAACTAGAGAGGAAAGGGATTGGTACCTCTAAGGTAGACAGGTTGCTGACTCTTGACAATACCAATGAAATCACAAGGAATAACACGCCCCTGAAGGGTAAATTAGACTTTTTATTAGCCAGATAGATAGAAAAACAAAAAAAGTTAGTTAGTTAGTTAGTTAGTTACCTGATGAATTAGTTGATAAAAACTATGTTGACCATTTGTTCCTGGCTCACCAAAATCAATTTCACCAGCTTCAAAAGGAAGGCTTACACCATCTATGGATACTCCTTTCCCATTACTCTCCATACTAACCTATAAATTTAAATTATTATAATAATAATAATAATAATACTTCAAATGTTTACAAAACTTAAAAAAAAATAATAATAAATATATACCTGTTGAATATGTGGAGCAAGCTTCTCAAGAGCTTGAGTGTAGGGTAGAATAGCCTAGGGAAAAAAATGTTAAATGAGGAATTTAACAAAGAGTAAATTACCAAAATACCCTCTCAGGTGAATATAATACAACTCAAACTTACTCTTGCAGGATATCCAAGAAAAGAGACGTTCCATACACTCAACAAACCTAGAAGAACCTGAAATACAAAAAAATATATATATTGTTCATGTCTTCTTAATATTTGTTTGAGTAAATTACTGAAATCATCCCTGTGGTTTTATTTTGTTGCGTTTTTCGTCCCTATGGTTTGGTAAAAGTTGCATGTTTAGTCCCTAACTTTATGTATGTAAGGGACAAAAAATGCAACAAAATCAAACCACAGGGACGAAAAACGCAACAAAATCAAACCACAGGGACAATCCGAGTGCAAAAAAAAAGTTAGGGACCAAACGTGCAATTTTGACCAAACCATAGGGACGATTTCAGTATTTACTCTATTTGTTTTTACTTTTTAATATGAATACTAAATTAACCAAAGTATAAAAATGTGGATACTGGATAATGAAAATTACATTAAAAGAGGGTAAAATGGGAATATGACTATATGAAGAGTAACACATACAGGTATGTTTTTCTCAAAAGGAGCAGATTGAAATTGCTGATCAATGCTTCTAGCACCTTTGAGAAACCTATAAATAAGGGAAAAAGTCTTGTTAATAATAATAATAATAAAAGTGAAGATAAAATTTAATGTATTTTAGTGAGAGAAAGATGAAGTTCTAGTGTTATTGTACTTTTCAACAACTGGAAAACCGTATTGGAGAGATAAAGGTAACACTCCAACAGCACTGCAAACTGAAATTAATAAAAATGAAAAATCACATAAAAACATTTCAAAAAATGAAAAAATGGGTTCTTTTTTATTTATGAATTATTGTAATAAAAAGACTATCTTGTTCTTACCACTGTATCTCCCTCCTACCCAATCCCAGAATGCAAAAGCATTATTAGGATCAATCCCAAATTTCTCCACAAGCTGCATCAAAGAAAAACATATAAAAAAAAATCAGAATGATGAATAATAGTTAATAATTTATGAGTTGTAATAGATAAAAATGAAAAAAAGAACCTTAAGATTTGTGCTAACAGCAACCATATGTTTTGAAACAGCTTGTGGCCTTAAACAAAGAAAATGAAACCATGTTGTGTAAGAGAACATAAAGAGTAAGGGTATAATAGGAAGAAAAAAATGGTGTAGTTACCCTAAAGTAGATGAGATCCATTCCCTTAATGTCCTTGCATTCAGCATAGTCTCAGCAGTAGTAAAAGTCTTGGAAACTACAACAACTGCAGTGGTAGAAGAAAATAACATTAATTATATAAAAAAAAAATATGTTGTTTGAAATAAATTGAATTACAAAAGAAAATATGAACCTAAAGTTGTCTCGGGATCCAAGCCTGTAATATTTCTGGCAACATCTACTGGATCAACATTTGCTAGACTGTAGAAAATAAAAAGATAATACGAATTAAAACCATTTCAATAATCATAAATTTATAACAAATTTCATGATTTTGTAAGACTATGTGAACTTTATTATAAAATATGTATACTTACAAGCGAAGTTGGCGTCCTCCAGCTGATTTACTAGCCTCTGGATCTGTTATTTAGCAAAACAAATTATAATAATAAGTTTTTTTTTATTCTATACAAATAGAAGATTAATTAATATTAGAAAAAGAACATGGAGATGAAGAAATTCACCAGTTTGAAGAGCAGTGTGCACAAACAATGGACCAAGAAAGCTTCCACCAATACCAATAGCAATCACATTTGTAAGTGGTTTCCCTGTGGCTCCAACCTAATAAGGATTAGAAAAGAATTATTTATTATATATAATTAATAAATAAAGATAAAGATTAGTATTTAAGATGGATGACTTTACCCAAGAACCATTGCGAACTTTATCAGAAAACTCTTTAATTTTGTCAAGAACTTGCCAAACATCAGGTACAACATTCTTTCCATCACTGTTTATAGTTGTGTCCTTTGATGCACGAAGAGCTACATGAAGCACAGATCTGTTCTCTGTGCTGTTTATCTGCAGTAATCACATTTGTATCAAAAGGGTAAATTAGTCAATCCCATAAATTTACAGGTTTACTTACATGCTCCCCATTGAACATACTAGTAATCTTTTCTTTGAGATGTGCTGCCTGCATTAGGAAAAAAGAGGTGATCAGAAAATATTATACTTCTGTTTTTGTTCTTTGGAGGCTCAAGCTCATAATTCACTTGATTTGTAAATTCTGTATTTTATAGAATGATGATATTACTATAATATCCTCAATTAAGAGAAAGAAAGAGCAACCTACCTCAGCAAGTTTAAAGAGCTTAGACATTGTATCAAGAGTGGCACATTGTCGTGAATAATCCAGAAATATGTCATCAAATTCTCTGCATAAACCCCAATTGAAAACAACTCATCAGCCTCTTAGCTCAAAAAGTTAATAATCAATGTAAAACCACATAGTTATAAAGAACAGATTGAGTAATTTACAGCTAGAGATTGTAACAAATCTTTCGAAGTATTCAGATTTATAACGAAAGAAGCCAATAAACTTAAAAGAAATGAATATTTGGTGCTAGTTCATAAGAGGCTTAAGCTATCTTACAGCATCATTGACTTGCATCGGTCATTGTCAGACATCAAATCACGTAAATGCGTCTTATTAATGTCCGCAACATGGGCCTGTAGGTAAGAAAGTGTCGCATCATCAATTAACAGGCTTAGCAATGAATACATGCAATTGTTCAAATAGACGAATTGTAATCACCTTCAGGTCCTTCCATGGTGCAGTGTCAGAGATTAAAGTCGCCATCTGCAAAGATTTTCAAGCAAAAATAAATTATTTCCACAGAGCAACGGTTAATGAGATTACTAAAACCTATAAAATCGCTATCCTGATTTATGAAGTAAATATGATAACAGAAAAGACGATGTCGATTTCGATTTCGATTTCGATAACGATTGCAATATTGCTTTGATTAAGCTTAATTTCTCGATAATCAGATGAGAAATTAGATATTCAGAAAAAGAAATTTCACCATTTATCAACCAATGCCAAAAGGCGAAATTTCATTTTCTGTGTATTTGATTAACTGGAAATAATTGAAAAGAAAAGCGACGGAAAGATCAAGGACTGAAAATGAGTAAGGGGATTAGAAAGATAACAATACCTGGAGATGATTGAAGAAGAATTACGAAGAACAAATCGTGAATATATGTGTTGAAATCTGATGAGTTTTGTATAAAGCAGTATGAGTTCCTTGAGAGATAGAAGCGGTGGCGAATGGCGATCATAAACAAAAGAATATGCCGTGGATCAGGCCATTCTTTTTCTATGGACGGCGTCAAAAATCAAAGTAATACCACCATCCTCTATTTTAATTATTTATTTATTATTTTTTTTATAATAATATTTTATTGAGAAAAAGTATAGCCATTGGTATAATTTATTCCACACACTAGTCCTAGGAATTTCAAAATAATGACATTGTTTAACTTAAATTTGGACCTCATTGAGAAAGGGATAATGACTTGAAAGGGTAACGAACTTTCGATTTTGTTCACATTTAGTCACTAAACTTTTTTTCGTTATCTATTTGCCATTGAACTATTGAAACTGTTCACATTTTACCCTTATAACCGGCTGTTACCGGTCATAAGGGTAAAATGTGAACAGTTTCAATAATTTAGTGGCAAATAGATAACGGAAAAAAGTTTAGTGACTAAATGTGAACAAAATCGAAAGTTCGTTTCCTTCTAAAAAGTTCAATGGCTAAATGTGAACAAACTTCATATTGTACTATGTTTTAGCAAATTATTTATTTTTGTTTAATTGTAGCAACATTTGTTGATGAAGAAATCTATGAAATAAAAAAACAAAATGTAACATCCGAATTTCCAGGTATCATAATTTAAGTATTTTTCTTTTGAGTTAAGAAGAGAGACTCGACGAGTTGACGTCTCAACTCGTCGAGTAAGGTCACAACTGATGACTCAGATTAATGAATGGACTCGACGAATCGATGAGGCGACTCGACGAGTCCGCGCTGTTGGCAGAAACCCTAAATCTTTGGGCTCGAGCCATATTTAAAGGCACTTATGGCCTTCAATTGCGACTACCTTTCCCATAAGTGAGAACCCTAGCGAGCTTGAGTGTATAGAGTGAGAGGAAGAGCTATCTTGAGCTTTTTGGTGTCATTTTGCAAGAAAGGAGAAGAGTTTCAGCAAGAGGGACCAAGTAAGGTTATTGTTATGAGTTATTCAAGCAAGGAGCTTCATTCTGAGGTACAAATATGAACCCCTTTTCCTTCCCTATTGTGTAGATTCCATTTTGGGGTTAGGGCTTGAATCACTTAATCTTTGGGGTTTTGAATGCCTCAAACCCCTCTTGCAAGTTTGTTTTATAGATCTGGACCCTTCTAGGTCCAGAGAGCCGAGAATATAAAGCTTTAGTAGAGTAAACCTTGGGGTTTGAAGTTGGGAAGCATTTATGGGATTTTTATGGAATATATAGTTACTTTCATCTTACACATAGATATGAAGTATTTTATATAAATTACGTGCTATGTGTGCATATTATTTGAATACTTGCTGTCTGTGCTGGATGAACGATTTTATACATGTTTTAAAATATTTAAACGGTATATTTATTTTATATCTACAAATATGTTGCGGATGAAACATGGATAGATGAAATAGTTGGTGTGTGAAGAAATAAAATGATGAGAGATAGGTGATGATAGAAAGGTGATGATTGTAACGACGTAAATTTTCAAACAATTTTTTTTTTTCATTTCAAAATAAAGTATTTAATTCAAAACAAGGCATAAACATTCCAAGTGTCATGTAAAAATACAAATCATATGAATCCCAAGATCACAAAACATCTATCAGTGTGTACAGATCACGCCGGCGCCTTCCCAAGGTCCTCGCTAGTACCTGAAACACATACACAGCAACTGTAAGCATAAATGCTTAGTGAGTTCCCCAATATACAACTTACGCACATACACCTTTCCAGGCCCTGACCTTCCGGTCCATGTGTCTCAGGGGACTTCCGTCCCTGCTGGGTAAACCTTCCGGTCCCACCCACGCCAATCTTACGGTCCAGATTACACAACGCCTTCCGGCCCATGACATAATGCCTTCCGGCCCACATAAACATACATAGCACACATAACAAATATCTTATCACGTATAGCACATTTATCACATATCATATCCGACCTTCCGGTCACACAGTCAAACCCTTCCGGGTACGGGATAGTGAGCAGACTCACCTCGTGAATATCGAAAGCTAGCAAATCCCGAAGTCACTCGTGCTCGATTCGCCGAGCTACAATCTCCCTATAACATCATACATCTCTTATTAACACTTTTATCTTCTAAGTTTGACTATCCCTAAGAAGTCAAACATAGGTCAACTCTGGTCAACGGTCAACGGTCAACTTTGACCGGACTCAGCGAGTGCTAGGGCGACTCGGCGAGTCTAGACGTCCTCACCAATTCTCTAAGATTCCCTTTCTACACGTCGAGTATCCCCCTTGACTCGACGAGTTCCTCCTGGAAGAATCGCGGGGCCACCCCGACTCAACTCGCCGAGTCTGAAGAACAACTCGGCGAGTCCCAGTTAATCTTCAAGCTACTCGCCGAGTCTGTTCATCGGACTCGGCGAGTCCATGCCATGCAACCGCTCAAACTGCTTTCTAAGGTCAGATCTGCTCCGACCATTCCTAGGTCTGGCCTTCCTAGACTGATTCATCACGTAAAGTCCTCATTTCGGTGCTCATAATACACCCCATGACTCATAATTTACATTTTGACCTAAGGCATAAGGATTCCAATCCAAAACCTTCATTGATTCCCGAAAAGCTCAGGCATGGGACATTCTGGACTTCCAAGGGTCCCAATACAGGGTTCCAATCGCTTGGGGGACTAAGGTAACACTCAATCTAGCCACAAAAGGGTCCAATAAACCCTAAATCCATACACATCAACATAGAAGAATGCAACTCGAAATATTACCTGAATAACGTGCTCTGTGTCCCCAAATCCTCAGAATGTGGCTTCTCTTGTTGTTCCCTTAGCTAAGCCTCCTCCTCCTTGCAAGATAACACTTCCAAGATCAATAATGGTCTTCTACCTTGCTCCAGATGCTCACAATCGAATTAGGGTTTCTCTCAGAGGACTAGGGTGAACAATGACGGCCATAAAGCCCCTTATATACGTCCCAAACCTGGACGGTTAGGGTTTCGCTAAACAGCGCGGACTCGCCGAGTCCATATCCGAACTCGTCGAGTCCAGTCGCGAACCCGCGACTGGATTCGCGATCCTACTCGGCGAGTCTGAGCTCCAACTCGCCGAGTCCCCTCTTAAAACACCCAAAATCATAAATATAACGATACCTGAAATTCCGGGCTGTTACAACTCTCCCCCACTAGGACTAGACTTCGCCCTCGAAGTCTCACTCTGAAAATAGCTCCGGATGCTGCTCCCGCATTTCACGCTCTGGCTCCCAGGTCATTTCCGATCCCTTCCGGTGCTGCCATTGAACTAACACCAGAGGTATCTCCTTATTCCTCAGAACCTTGATCTTCCGATCTCTGATGGCCACTGGTCTCTCAGCATAATTCAGGCTCGCATCCACCTGAATGTCCTCTAATGGAACCACTGCCGACTCATCGGCTATACACTTCCTCAATTGCGACACATGAAAAGTGTCGTGGATCTGTCTCAATTCCGTTGGCAACTCCAAACGGTAGGCCACCCGGCCTACCCTCGCAATCACACGAAAAGGCCCGATATACCGGGGCCCCAACTTGCCCCTCTTCCTGAATCGAATCACTCCTTTCCAAGGAGAGAGCTTCAGGAGTACGAAGTCGCCGACCTGAAACTCAAGCTCGGACCGACGTCTGTCTGCATAACTTTTCTGTCGGCTCTGGGCGGTCAATAACCTCTGTCTAACCTGCTGAATCTGCTCTGCCGTCTGAAGCACGATCTCTGTACTGCCCATCACTCTCTGTCCCACCTCTCCCCAGCAAATGGGGGTCCAACACCTCCTACCATACAACAGCTCAAAGGGTGGCATACCAATGCTCGAATGATGGCTGTTGTTGTAGGAAAACTCTGCCAAGGGTAAATACGCATCCCAGCTACCCCCGAAATCTAACACACACGCTCGAAGCATGTCCTCCAGCGTCTGAATCGTTCGCTCGCTCTGACCGTCTGTCTGGGGATGGTATGCGGTACTAAAATGCAATTTAGTACCCAGCTCCTCATGGAATTTCTTCCAGAATCTGGAAGTGAAGCGCACATCACGGTCTGAAACAATCGAGATCGGCACCCCATGCCGAGATACCACTTCTCTCACATATATCTCCGCCAACTTCTCCGCTGAAGAACTCTCACTGATGGCAAGGAAGTGAGCGCTCTTCGTCAACCTATCCACAATCACCCAAATTGCATCGACTCCTCTGGCAGTCCTCGGCAATTTGGTGATGAAATCCATAGTGATCTGTTCCCACTTCCACTCGGGAACCTCCAATGGCTGCAACTTGCCATGCGGTCTCTGGTGCTCGGCCTTAACCCTACGGCAGGTCAAGCACCTCTCAACGAACCATGCGACGTCCCTCTTCATACAGGGCCACCAATACTCTTTCCTCAAATCCAAATACATCTTCGTAGCCCCGGGATGGATCGAGAATTTCGATCGATGAGCCTCTTCCATCAAAGTAATACGCGTACCACCCACGAACGGTACCCAAATCCGACCCTGAAATGTCATAAGCCCTCGTTCATCCGTAACGAACTCTGAAACCAAACCAACGACCCGCTCTCTCTTCTGTATCTCTGGTCGCACAGCCTCGGCCTGTGCCCCACGAATGGCATCCAATACTGGAGCTATCACAGTCAACCTCAAACATACATCTCGCAGTGGAGTGCTCTCCGCCCTGCGGCTCAATGCATCGGCTACCACATTAGCCTTGCCTGGGTGGTACAGGATCTCACAATCATAATCCTTGACCACATCCAACCACCTCCTCTGACGCATATTTAGGTTGGGCTGATCCATCAAATACTTCAAGCTCTTATGGTCCGTGTATATCGTACATCGAACCCCATACAAGTAGTGACGCCAAATCTTGAGAGCGAACACTACTGCCCCCAACTCTAAATCATGTGTGGGATATCTCGCCTCATGAGGCTTCAGCTGCCTCGACGCATAAGCTATCACATGACCCCTCTGCATCAACACTGCACCCAGCCCCGAAATCGATGCATCGCAATATACTACAAAATCCTCCATCCCTTCCGGAAGAGCTAATACCGGGGCTTCGCACAACCTTTGGCGAAGTGTCTCAAAGGAGGTCTGCTGCTCGGGTCCCCATGAGAATGCAACACCCTTACGGGTCAATCTGGTGAGCGGCACTGCGATCTTGGAGAAATCCTTAATAAATCTCCGATAATACCCTGCCAACCCAAGGAAGCTCCTGATCTCAGAGGGTGACTTCGGCACCTCCCAACTCATCACCGCCTCAACCTTGGCCGGATCAACCAATATCCCTTCCTGATTAACAACATGTCCTAGGAATTGGACCTCCCGCAAATAGAAGTCACACTTGGAGAACTTTGCATAAAGCTTCTCCGATCTCAAAACCCCAAGGACCTCCCTCAAATGTTCCTCATGCTGCTCTCTGGATCTCGAATATACCAGAATATCATCGATAAATACAATCACTGACCGATCCAACATCGGCCTGCATACCCTGTTCATGAGATCCATGAACACGGCCGGGGCATTGGTGAGCCCGAAAGGCATCACCACAAACTCATAATGCCCATATCGCGTCCTAAACGCTGTCTTCTGGACGTCCTCATCCCGCACTCTCACCTGATGGTACCCCGACCTCAGATCGATCTTGGAAAACCAAGATGCTCCCTGCAACTGGTCGAATAAATCATCGATCCTCGGTAACGGGTAACGGTTCTTGACCGTCAACTTGTTCAACTCCCGGTAATCAATGCACATCCGGTGTGAGCCATCCTTCTTCTTGACGAACAGAATAGGTGCTCCCCACGGCGAGCTGCTCGGCCGAATGAATCCCTTCCCCAGCAACTCCTGAAGCTGCGAAGACAACTCTTGCATCTCTGGAGGTGCAAGACGATAAGGCACCTTAGCGATAGGCGCGGCCCCCGGAACCAGGTCGATACCAAACTCTACTTGCCTCACAGGAGGTATTACCGGCAACTCCTCGGGGAAAACATCTGGAAACTCACGCACCACTGGGACCTCCTCAACTGGTCTCGGTCTCTCGGAAACCTCCCACGTATCCATCACATATGCCACAAAACCCTTACAGCCCTGCTGTAGACACTGTCTCGCCCTAGCGGCCGAACAAAAAGCTGATCCCGAACGGGTACCCTCGCCGTACACCGAAAGGACTCCCCCACTAGGGTCTCGTATAGTCACCAGCTGACGTTCACAATCGATGACGGCGCCGAATCGGCTTAACCAGTCCATGCCCACAATGACACAGACATCACCCATCGCGATAGGAATCAGATCAATCGGAAACTCAACCCCGAAAATCTCTAACACACATCCCCGGAGAACCTCCGTGGCACAAATCACTCTCTCGTCAGCTATAGAAACTCTCAGAGGCCGACTCAACAACTCACGACTAACGCTGATATGCTGACTAAAAGCCAAAGATACAAAGGACCTACTCGCACCCGAGTCAAATAACACTAAAGCAGGCATAGAGTTCACAAGGAAAGTACCTACGCATATCATAACATAAGCATAACATCTCGACATCAAAATAAATACATGAAATAAAGCATACCTGCCACAACATCGGGCGCAGCGCGGACCTCCTCCGCAGTCAGCTGAAAGGCTCTCCCACGAGCCCTCGGGGCCTCAGCCTTCACCGGTCGAGTCTCAGTAGCCCTGGCAGTAGGTGCAGATCCCTGAAGAAGCTGAGGGCACTCGGCCTTCCGATGGCCTGTCTGGTTGCAGTGAAAGCAAACCATAAACCCCTTGGGGCAATCCCTAGCGATGTGCCCCTCCTTGCCACACTTGTAGCAAGCACCAGCTCGACATGTCCCCTCATGACCCTTGCCGCACTTTCCACAAGTGCGGCCCTTCGGACCTCCCGTCCTCGAATCGGCGGACTTAGTCCGCTTGGCTGCCGGCTGAGACTGAGCCGGCCGCCGGTCCACCCGCTGAGACTCGGCCTCCTCCCTGGCCTGGGTCTCCAACTCAATCTCACGCTTCCTGGCGTTCGCCTGAAGCTCAGCAAAGGTATGATAGGTGGAGTTCGACACAAACTCCCGGATATCCCTCCTCAAAATACCCAAGTACCGGCTCATCCGAGCCTGCTCTGTGGACACCAGCTCGGGGTAGAACATCGCCCTCTCATGAAACTTCCGCATGATCAACGCAACCGAATCAGTACCCTGCTTGAGGGTCAAGAACTCCTGAACCAATCGTTCCTTCTCCACCTGGGGAACGTACTCGTCTTTGAACATAGAGGTAAACCCCTCCCATGTCACTGCTGAAATCTCTGCCAAAGTGAAGTTCGCCGTCACGAACTTCCACCAATCCTTCGCTCCCAAACGGAGCTGGTTCAAAGCGAACCGTACCCTCAGATGCTCCGGACATGAACAAGTGTAGAAGCACCCCTCAATATCAGCGATCCACCTCATCGCAGCAATCGGATCCTGCATCCCATCAAACTCAGGTGGCTTCGTGTTGCTGAGCTCCCGAAACAACAACGAATCACCCCCCTGTGGCCTGGCAGCGGCCACAGCTGCGGTAGCTGCAGTGGCTACAGCCTCGGTCAATGCGGCGTACCGCTCATCAAAAGTCTCCATCAAGGTGGTCTTAATAGACCCAAACATCTCCGGAATCTCAGCCCGGATCGCTGCAGCCACCTCTTCATGAATCATCTGACGAATCTCCTCGTCACTCACACCGCTCGTACTCGCCCCGTGGCGTGGTCTAACCATGATGTCTCTGAAATACAACATAAAACTATCAGAGACTCCATCGAGTATAATCGCACTCGATAACGCAACCCTACTCAGTCTCCGATATCCAGGGATTCTTACTTGGGTCTCCCACTGACCCGGTGTCTTCGGTAGTACGGGCCCAATACTACCGACCACACCGCATCAGCATTCATCCCAAATCTTCCTCCCCAAACCCCGGATAGTGAGTACTCTACTTTTGATATGCACTATCTATCTGCACGCTATCAAAGCATCTCATATCGGCAAACTTCCCTAGACTAAGGCATCACAATTCAGGCCACTCTAGTCCTATCATGAATACCTAGTCTTCTAGCATGCATAACAGTTCACATCATATCTTATTTCTTAACATAACATTGTAAGGTATTTTGGGGATCTTTACCGTTCGGGCGCTGACTGATCGTACACACTGCTTCTTTCTTGTTTACCACAAAATTATTTATAAAAGTTTATGCCTTTATTTTAAAAGTTTTCCTCAAATCCTCGGTTTGAGTTCAGTTACGCCCGAAGGTGCACCCGAATCCCTCAAACCAAGGCTCTGATACCAATTTGTAACGACGTAAATTTTCAAACAATTTTTTTTTTCATTTCAAAATAAAGTATTTCATTCAAAACAAGGCATAAACATTCCAAGTGTCATGTAAAAATACAAATCATATGAATCCCAAGATCACAAAACATCTATCAGTGTGTACAGATCACGCCGGCGCCTTCCCACGGTCCTCGCTAGTACCTGAAACACATACACAGCAACTGTAAGCATAAATGCTTAGTGAGTTCCCCAATATACAACTTACGCACATACACCTTTCCAGGCCCTGACCTTCCGGTCCATGTGTCTCAGGGGACTTCCGTCCCTGCTGGGTAAACCTTCCGGTCCCACCCACACCAACCTTACGGTCCAGATTACACAACGCCTTCCGGCCCATGACATAATGCCTTCCGGCCCACATAAACATACATAGCACACATAACAAATATCTTATCACGTATAGCACATTTATCACATATCATATCCGACCTTCCGGTCACACAGTCAAACCCTTCCGGGTACGGGATAGTGAGCAGACTCACCTCGTGAATATCGAAAGCTAGCAAATCCCGAAGTCACTCGTGCTCGATTCGCCGAGCTACAATCTCCCTATAACATCATACATCTCTTATTAACACTTTTATCTTCTAAGTTTGACTATCCCTAAGAAGTCAAACATAGGTCAACTCTGGTCAACGGTCAACGGTCAACTTTGACCGGACTCGGCGAGTGCTAGGGCGACTCGGCGAGTCTAGACGTCCTCACCAATTCTCTAAGATTCCCTTTCTACACGTCGAGTATCCCCCTTGACTCGACGAGTTCCTCCTGGAAGAATCGCGGGGCCACCCCGACTCAACTCGCCGAGTCTGAAGAACAACTCGGCGAGTCCCAGTTAATCTTCAAGCTACTCGCCGAGTCTGTTCATCGGACTCGGCGAGTCCATGCCATGCAACCGCTCAAACTGCTTTCTAAGGTCAGATCTGCTCCGACCATTCCTAGGTCTGGCCTTCCTAGACTGATTCATCACGTAAAGTCCTCATTTCGGTGCTCATAATACACCCCATGACTCATAATTTACATTTTGACCTAAGGCATAAGGATTCCAATCCAAAACCTTCATTGATTCCCGAAAAGCTCAGGCATGGGACATTCTGGACTTCCAAGGGTCCCAATACAGGGTTCCAATCGATTGGGGGACTAAGGTAACACTCAATCTAGCCACAAAAGGGTCCAATAAACCCTAAATCCATACACATCAACATAGAAGAATGCAACTCGAAATATTACCTGAATAACGTGCTCTGTGTCCCCAAATCCTCAGAATGTGGCTTCTCTTGTTGTTCCCTTAGCTAAGCCTCCTCCTCCTTGCAAGATAACACTTCCAAGATCAATAATGGTCTTCTACCTTGCTCCAGATGCTCACAATCGAATTAGGGTTTCTCTCAGAGGACTAGGGTGAACAATGACGGCCATAAAGCCCCTTATATACATCCCAAACCTGGACGGTTAGGGTTTCGCTAAACAGCGCGGACTCGCCGAGTCCATATCCGAACTCGTCGAGTCCAGTCGCGAACCCGCGACTGGATCCACGATCCTACTCGGCGAGTCTGAGCTCCAACTCGCCGAGTCCCCTCTTAAAACACCAAAAATCATAAATATAACGATACCTGAAATTCCGGGCTGTTACAATGATAATTAGGTAAATAGATGATGATGAATAGGTGATGTAGGATGAAAGGAGATACCATAACCTTAACCGGCAATGTGGCGATGTAGTCATCTACCAGAGTATAGATGGCGACCACGGAGTATTCTAGACAACCCAGTGGAAACACTAGCAGGCCCATAACATGTAGGTGATGAATTACGAATTCATGCGATGTTGTAACTACGTATTCATGCGATGATACTCTAACCCCGTACTATGAATTACGAGTTCAGACGATGTTGTAACTACGTATTCATGGGATGTCACAAATTCCGCATGCCAAACCAATGGTCATAATTCACATCAGTGAGAATGGTTCATTTTTTTGTAAAACCAAAATCAGATTGGAAATTTTGATTTTTTATTTTGGAAAATGTCAAACCGTTGGGTTTTTATTTCGGTTTCGGTTTTTTGTTTTTTTTAAATATATTTTCAGGGTTTTGTTTTTTTTTTTTATTTTATTTCATAGATTTCTTCATCAACAAATGTTGCTACAATTTAACAAAAATAAATAATTTGCTAAAACATAATACAAGAGGAAGTTTGTTCACATTTAGTCATTGAACTTTTTAGAGGGAAACGAACTTTCGATTTTGTTCATATTTAGTCACTAAACTTTTTTTCGTTATCTATTTGCCACTAAACTATTGAAATTGTTCACATTTTACCCTTATGACCGGTAACAGCCGGTCATAAGGGTAAAATGTGAACAGTTTTAATAGTTCAATGGCAAACAGATAACAAAAAAAAGTTTAGTGACTAAATATGAAAAAAATCGAAAATTCGTTACCCTTTCAAGTCATTATCCCCATTGAGAAATTCTTATTTGCAAAACTTGTTTGTCAAATTGTGTAAGTAGGTTTTGCGGTTGGCATTGTGAAATTATTTTTTTGAAAATTTCTTGTGGATAGGTTTTAATGCTATATTGTGAAAATTGAAATTATCTATATCACTTCGAAATAGACAACTTTTTATAATACGAAAAATTGTATATATTCAAGCCTTCGAAATTGGTGATGCACCTAGTGGGGAGGGGTTGATTCGGTCACTTAGTAGTGAATGAGTCTTGTTTTTTTGGTTTGTGATGGACATGTGGGTGGGTGTCTACATTTCGAGTTAGTGATGCACCCAAAAGAGGAAATAAGAATAATTAATATCTATTAAATATTAAATGATGAATAATAAAGGTAGACCTTAATGAAAGATCAAATGATGAATATGTGATGTATCTAATGTTATCCAATGTTTATTACTAAATTCATGCTATGTGATGATTATTTACACATTTTGGGATATGTATGTTTCTTAGCATTGTATTTATGATTGACTTGCTTAGCACTTCTTGACACTTTTTTTTGTCTACTGTTTTCACATTGCATTTGTATATGTAGCATGATTGATGGTTTGGTGATGATCAACGACTTTGGGTTGTTTCACTCTAGTTGATGTTTTAGTGATGATACCATCTTGGATATGTTTTGAGTTTTCATTTACGTATGTTTTTGCAAACTTATACATTGATGTTCTTTGTTTTTGGAATGTTTTAGTAATGTTGGTGATGTTTTGATTTAAACGTAAAATAAGACTTCCGCTGACGTATTATGTTTAAAAAGTATTTGAAAAATTAAGGTAAAAGATCCCGATATTACACAGGTTTAGAGGCGCACTACATCCGTTAACCGTTGTGATGACTAGACATACATTAGATTTGTTGGTCATGACTAGACACACACTACAGTCGGTAGTCGTTACATGTCGTCAAACAGATCGACACGAGAGCTGAGAGACTTGTTGGTATTTGGATCGACATGAGGTCCAAGAGACTGTTTGTATACATTGTATGTGTATCGTGATATATGATATTTTGGGGAATTTCATAATAAGAATAATAACAACAATAAAAATTCAAATCAAAATTAACAAAAACATACCTAATTAATTATTTATTTATTTACTCCATCCTAACAAAAGAATTAGATATCCACGCAAGTCTTTTGAACCGGCTTTAAAAATAATCTGCATACAACTATCTTTCTAGGAAGGCGACATTTATTAAGCAACTAGTATGAAAAAAGAAAATGACACATGAAAAGCTAAAAATTAGGAACACCACAAATCCAATCTTCATAAGAATTTTTTGGTCCAAATATTTAATATAAATAAAACAAATAGGTTTTAGTGTAACATCTCAAAAATAATAATAATTTTTTTCATTTTAAAACCATCAAATGTATACCTCGTGTCTCAAAATCAATCCCACAATGTTATATATATATATATATATATATATATATATATATATATATATATATATATATATATATATATATATATATATATATATATATATAAGAACTTGCACTATACAATTTCACCTCATATAAGCAATTATACCCCAACTCGTCGATCCTCACAACGACACGATCCATACTCTCGGATCGAAAATTAACAACTTTACCTAATCCATACTCCTGGATCAGGTATGTCAAATCCATGCTTTCGGATCAATGACAAATGACTATGCCCACTCCATACTCTCGGACTAGGGATGAATGACTATGTCTAGTCTATGCTCTCGGATCAATGACAAATTTTAAAGTTCTACCCTCCGTATATATCTCACTCGTACTCATAAGAAGATATTACCCAATATTTCTCTTAATTAATTTAGGTTTACTCTGTATCCTAAATCATAATATATCGTCAGATATACTCTTAACACGTATTTCAGGCAATATCAAATATTTCACACATAAACATATATTTAAAACTTTAATTAATAATTGTATTAAAACCATTATCATGAAAGGGACTATGCACTCACTTGTTAAAGTGATGACTCGAAATTCGGGCGGCGCTTCGCTTCTTAATAATTTTCTTTCCATCGACGAAACCTAGTATCATTATTACTAGATTTTAGTCTAATATTCATTGCAACTCATTATTAGTGTAGATTCATCATTAACTCAAAGTCTACTTCATGATCTATCAAGTAAGGATCAGTTAGGTATGACAGTTGAGAGGCAAAACCATTTCGGCATATAGCTTTTCTGAAATCCAACAACCAATCTAACACAACCATTCTAGAAACCTTTCTCGTAAGTTGATCAATCAGTATAACAACTACGAATCAGTGATAAATCTTGTTTATAGATTCATAATAACGATAATGAGGTTAAACATAAGTTATACTTAAGGTAGGGTAAGCATAACTCACTTACAAGGAGGTTTAGCGAGGAACCGGGTTCTGCTCGGGCAGAACTTATGAGTCGAAATCTCTTCTTCTCTGAGCCTTCTGGTGCTCCGGGACTTGCTTCTAGCACTTAGGAAGTTCTAGAGAAAAGCATCAAAGGTTTGGGAGTAATTGGGAGAAGAGAAGTGGAAAGGTGTGAAGAAATGGGATGATTTGCGGCTCTATTTATAGACTGGGAAACTGACCAACACGGTGTGTTCTGAGCCCCTATATGGCGTGATGAGGTTCCAAGTGTCACAATCTGGTGGCAAGGCATGGGGAAGAAGCAGTGGCTTGGATCGTGCCATGTGTCACTCACATATTACTCCAAAAACTAATTATCTTCTAAAATCCGTAACTTTTGCATACGTTCTCCGTTTTTGACAGTCTTTATATCCATGTGTATGTATCGACGGGATCTACAACTTTTGTTTAGACTCCGTTGACTAATTTTGAATTTATTTTTAAAGTTATATTTTAACAGGCTTATACAGTTAAAGTCCATTAAAAATTCATAACTTTGTCATCCGACGTCCGTTTCGACTGTCTTTATATCATTGAGCTCATATTAATGAGATCTCCAGTTCTCATTTAGGTTGTGTTGGCTAAGAATCGATCGATTTAAATTTCGATTTCCAGATTGTGAACTACTTTGCAAAATCTTAGAAAAAACATAACTTCCTCATACGAAGTCAGATTTGGATGTTCTCTATATGCATGATTTCGGTTTAACGTATACTACGACTTTCATTTAGATATATAAGGCTAAAAAGTGATTTGTAACATCCAAAATTTCAAACCAATTTAAACTTTTTAAAACATGTCAAGTTCATCAAAACATTACAACTTTGTTTTCAAAACATTAATTATCAGAGTATTTCCCAAAAACATAACATAACAAGAGGAGCTGTACGATCACGCCTTTGCCTTGCCGCGATCCCCTGATGTACCTGAAACAATAAAGTGAAACTGTAAGCCCGAAAGCTTAGTGAGTTACCCCCAAAATACCGATACACATACAGTCCACATAGCAATATCAACATTAACATATCATATCAATCAAAAAACAGAACAACATGCACTAGGTCCACAACTTTACAAGCTGGACTACCCCTGGGCCCTCAGTACGAGTCTGGAATACCTATCGGGTCCTCATCTCGTATCTGGAATGCCATCGAGCCCTCAGTACGAGTCTGGAATGCCTACCGGGCCCTCAACTCGTATCTGGAATGCTCCCGAGTCCTCAGTATGAGTCTGGAATGCCTACCGGGCCCTCGGCTCATATCTGGAATACTCTCGGGTTTGTTGGCTACCGCACGGAGCAGTACAACCTCAAACCATCCCACATAACATGTCGACATGTATCATAACTAATGCACATATAGATAATCATACAATATCACAGGTAGTCCTACAGGTCTACCCGACAAGCATATCAACTAGCATACATCACTAACTCAAACTCAATGTATCAATAACTACTAGGATATCAAATCCAATAGGCCGGACTTGGTGCCTTAGACCCCTTAGTATAATGAGGATAACGCACCTCGTAGATGTCAGCTCGATAAATAAATCACAGCTTCCCGATCACTCGTCAAAGACTCCACCACCTATTACCATAATACAAACATGCTCATAAGTCTTCATCCACATAGAGTACTTCATAACCCCACTAGTTAACCCTGGTCAAAGTCAAAGTCCTTAGTCAAGGTCAACAGTCCGTGTTGACCTTAACTCGTCAAGTACCCTCGGCTACTCGCCGAGTTCCTTGAAATCCTTACCCATTCGCCGAGTCACCGGGGCGACTCGTCGAGTTCCCACGATCCTCGATTGAGGCCCTAAGGCCCCTCGTCGAGTTTCCTTCTAGTAACACGTCGATACTCACGCATTCCTAACTTGGGGAACACTCATCCGACTCGCCAAGTTGTTCATGCAACTCGTCGAGTCCATGGCAATCTTCATAGGACTCGCCGAATTGTTCATCCAACTCGTCGAGTTCACGACTATCTTCATATGACTCGCCGAGTCGACTGTAACATCCTAAACTTCGAGGCCAAAAATTTCATTTTAAAATTTAACATGTAATAAAGCGTATTACTAAAACATTGTCAAGTTACATTATGTAACACCCCGTTTATTTAAATAAATTAATAAATGTAAGTCCCGGGATGATTTGTGAAGAATATTAGAAGTCGAGGGTTAAAAGGGTATGTTCGGGACTTAAATTGAAAAGATTGAAGGCTTAAGGGCTTATTAGTAATTTAAGGATCTATTATAAAAGAGATTTTTGTAGAGTAGGGGTTGATTGGTAAATTTCAGACTTTAAATGTAAAGAATTTCAGAAGATAGGGTTGTAAAGGTAAGTATGTGTTTTATTTTGAAAAAGATATCATGGGGAGGGACTAGAATGGTTAAATGGGCAAAGTTGGAGCATGAACACGGGACAACTCCCGTCACCCTCCCTTGATCCATGTATATATGCATCTTAAATCACTCAAAACCCTAACCCTAAGGGATATGCCTCCAGCCGCCACCCCTCCTACTCTCTCATCTCCGGTCATAAGAGGTCGCCGCCATGCCATGGAACTGCCACCATCGAGACGAGCTGCCGGCAATAACGTGAGTCACCGAGAGTCCGTCGAAGACCGATAAGAAACCTTCCGTCGCTGTGGTCGCTGTTGCCGTGTTGGACGATCATCGCCATTGCGACGCTGGCTGCCGTTATTCTGTCGCTGTGCAAGTATTGGGCTGTCGAGAAACCTTCAGTCAATTCTTCTTTTTTTCCCTCTCGTTACTTTTGTTGGGTTGACGTCATGTATGGCGGTTGTGGTCACCGGTGGGCCGTGAACCACCGTTTCAGATTGCTCCGGCGATAACAGCCTCCTAGTCGGCTGTTTAGAGCTTGGTTCTTGGGTCATTTCATGTGGACCGCCACCACCATTGGGAATGGTGGCTGACGACGCTGTGCTGTTGCTGTTGCTTTTCTAGTGCTCCTGCCGCCACTATGAGCCACCAAGGGAGGGTGGCTGGATCTTTTGAGAAAAAAAATCGTGTAGGTGTGTATGTATGCGTGTTGGATGTTTTATTTAGTCGGAAAGTCGGAAGTAGCCACTGCCACCACCGTGAGGTGGTGGCTGCCGCCTAGCGCCACTGCAGGCCGCCATGGTGTGGTTGTGTGTGTGTGTGTGTTAGTTAGTTAGTGTGTGTTTATCCTTGAGTAAAGCATTGTAATTGTAATTTCCAATAGATTAATGAAAAGAAACTCAAACCACCACCGTGAGCCGCCATCAACCACTACCACCCGAGGTGGTAGTGGGTGATGCCCCGCTAGCAAACCCTAATGGGCTTAGATATTGGTTTTGGGCCTATTGGGCCATGTTTGGGTGGAAAACCCTAATTATGAGTTTTGGGCCTTGGACTTATTGGGCCCACTTGTGGGCCATTGGGATTGGATTGTGAATTAAGCCCAAACTATCCCAGGCCATTTATCTAGTAGAGTAAATGACTTAATGGACTAAGTCCTTAATGGGCTAAATTAGAAGTTATCATGACACACATGAAAATTATTTAATAAGTGAAATATTAAATAACAATCATTGGTAGGAATTAATCTAAGCAATAATGGACTTAATGGATTAAGTCCTTAGCGGGTCAAGCCGTTAATGGGTTAAGTGAGGAACACTTAACCCTAATTATCATTTTATGTGAAACCCTAATTTCATTTGGGCTTGGTGTTGGGTCATCCAAGAATAATCAAATGGACTAGAGTAATTAGTTGGGCTCTAGGGTAAGGTCCATATGAAGGATTGGGCTAAATTTGGAAAATTGGGCCATAGATGGGCCATAGTTGGGCCTAGATGGTTGTATGATATTGGGCCCTTAGAATGAGACATGTTGGACTGGACTGGACAATTGGGCCTTAAGGGAAGTCCATGTAGAGGTTTGGTCCCAATTTGGAAAATTGGGCCATATGTTGGGCTTTGATCCCTAGTTGGTTTTGGGCCTATAGATTGGGCCTTGGGCTTGGGTAAGCCAGGCTAGGGGTAATGTAGTAATTACCCAAAGTATGTATTCATAGTTATGTGTTAGAACCCAATTATTAATTGGGTGTTATTTTGGTGTTGACAGTTCGGGAATCTATCATCCAGCAGCTGGGGTTGAGTCTGCGGGACTACAGCAGTGTGGGATTGTGCCTACGGGACTTCAGCAGTGTGAGGTGAGTTTCCTTCTAGTAGGAACAGGTCTACGGCCACAATGCCGACCCTTTTCGTTAGCAGTAGTTCCGGACTACAGTCCGATGCATTAGTTCATTATGCTTGGTGTCTTTGTGATACAGATGAGTTATGTGTTCCGGACTATGGTCCGATGCAATATGTAGTATATATGTTTATATTATATGCTATGATTATGTTATGCTATGTTCAGTTAGTTTCGGACCTCGGTCCGATGCAGTAGTTAGAGTGCTTGATGTCTTTGTGATTCAAGCATGTTTTGTGTGATGTGTTCCGGACTTTGTTCCGATGCAGTATGCAGTATATGTATTCATGCTAGTTGATATGTCTATGATATGTTATGTTCAGTCAGTTCCGGACTTCAGTCCGATGCAGGGGACGGGGTCCCAGTCAGTTCCGGACTTTGGTCCGATGCAGTTAGTTCCGGACTTCGGTCCGATGTAGTTAGTTCCGAACTTCGGTCCGATGCAGGGGACGAGGTCCCAGTCAGTTCCGGACTTCGGTCCGATGCAGTTTCCGAACTTCGGTCCGATGCAGTGGGCAAGGCCCAATATCTGTTATATGTTGTTGTATGGTATGTGGTAGATTGGGGGAGCTCACTAAGCTTCGTGCTTATGATTTTCAGTTTTGGTTTTAGGTACTCAGTTTTCAAAAGAGGAGCTCGGGAAGATTGCAGTGCACACACCATTTGTTCAGCCTGGGATGTTTATACTCTGATATATTTGACAGTTGTTATGATATTTTACGATACATTGTTTATGATTCTTATATGACGTTGATGAATATGGAATTTAAAACGAAATTTTCAGATTGTGTTTTTGGGATGTTTCACATTAGTTATAAAACATAAGGTCATGTCTCAAAACATTATCATTGGGAACAAAGAAAATCAGAGTACGATCCCAGAAAATCCAGTGCGGAAATCATGTGTGTGATGTGCCGCTACGCCGTCGGCTCTTTTCATTTTGACAAAGAGGTACCTGAAACCAAACCAAAACTGTAATCACAAATCTTAGTGAGTTCCCCCATCATACCACATACCACACAATATCGTCGGTATCTTTCAACTGGTAAACTTCATCGGTATCTTTCAACGGGTAACCAACATCGGTATCTTTCAACCGGTACCAGTCATCGGTATCTTTCAACCGGTAATTGGGGACTATTCACCCCTATCACTAGCATACAATCAATAGATATAAACATACAGTCAAGCATATCCGGGTACTGACCTACCCTTGGGTCCTAAGGACCACTGTTAAGGAAACTAACCCCTACTAAACACATAACATATATTCCAGATAAATCACATAACCAGTCCAAGATAATTATCACAAAGACCAGTATCTTATAAATACCCCTTTTTGGTGGGCCAACATTGTGGCCTTAGACCCACCCCTACTGGAAGGTAACTCACCTCAATGTCGTGCAGTGTCAAAAATATCTTCGGCGCACAAGTCAACTCCCTAAGACTCCTCGATCCCTACACGACAACCTCCAAGTCAACACACATCACATACAACCCTAAACAGGGTCGGTCCAAGTTCAGTCAAAGTCAACGCTGGTCAAAGTCAACATTCAGTTGACCTGACTCGCCGAGTTGGCCTACCAACTCGTCGAGTCCATGCTTCTCTAATCCAACCCAAACCCCGACTCCACTCGTCGAGTCTAGCAAGAACTCAACGGGTTCTCCTTCATCCATAACATCGGAACCATCTTCATCCAACTCGCCGAGTTCCTTCTTGAACTCGTCGAGTTCATCTTCATCATAAGAACTTGTCCAGTCTATGACTCGCCGAGTTGTATGAACAACTCGTCGAGTCTATCTTCAAAGATTGGGAGATTGCCTTGGACTCGCCGAGTCTGTTCATACACTCGCCGAGTCCAGTCTTGACCAACTTCATACAATTGATCTAAATGAGGTCTAACACATCAAAACCATAGATCTGGCCCCCTCATGACCATTTTATACGTAAAGTTCAAAACTTGATGCACATGCATGGGGTTTTTAGCTCAAAAATCCATATAAAGTGTCTTACAATGTGCATGGGGCTCTCATGGCCCTAAAGTTGGCACCTTTATGCCATGAGACCCCTCTTAAAGCCCAGATCTGAAGCTAAAGTTCATATAACACTCCTTAAATCCAAACGTGGCTTGAAAATCCCTAATTGCACCCAAGATCCATATCCTAAAGGTGAACAACCAAATGAAAGACCAAAGCATGAGCATTTTACCTTGATTAAGTTGGAATTGGAATGAGCTTTCTGGATCTACAAGCCCCAATTCTAATACTCAAGCTCTTTTTCTATCTTCCAAGCTTCACAAATCAACAAAAGCACCAAAATGGCCTTAATACACACATATACGGCTAGGATTTTGATGGGTTTTAGACATAAGAACATCCTATGTGCTCATACAAACCCTAATGCTTGGATCTAGGTTTCTCTATTGTACATGCAATTCATCCAAGACTATAAACCCTAGATCTAGTATATGATAATCAATATAACATATAAATTAGGGTTTAGATCATACCTTGATTGTTATGTAGAAATAACAATCTCAAATTCTTCTTGTATTGACTTTAGAAAGCTTAGAGTCACAAATGTCACTCCTCTAATGGTTCACAAACACCAAGAGCAAGAGGATGAAGAAGAGAAGAAGAAGGAGGCTCTAAAAAACGTGTGGAAACCCTACCCAACAAGTTCACCACGTTTTTGGGGCATAAGGGTTCTTTAAATAGTGAGGCTATTAGGGTTATCTAACAAGGAAACCCTAATTTGGATGCTTAAGCCCTAAGCAACCCATGGACTCCTTTCCTTAAAGGCCTTGGACAATTTCCAATGGGTTTCCCCATAGAATTCGTCCAACCTTATAATATAAGGCAATCCATAGCCCAATTGCAATTATCTTATAATTACAATTCCAGTCCCTTAAGTTTAATTAATCTCTTTTAGTCACAAACTTAATTCTTATTAATTCTTTACTAATATTAATTAAACAATATGATTTCTCCTTGAATATATTATTCTCATAATATATTAATAAATCATATTTAATCCTTTCTCTCCATAATTCATCCTATCAAGTTGCTTTGGTGAAGGCAACCCAAAAGGACCATGCACCATCGGGTCAAGTACATACCAAAATAGTTATGGACTTAGACACTAATCCAACAGTCTCCCACTTGGATAAATCTAATAACTATTATGCGTATGACTTCAGATCCTGATCTGTAATCGTAGCTTTCCAAAGCCGCTGTCAACTCTGATCCTATCAGATACGCGTGTCCTTTAGATAAGGGATCATATATTCCTCCATTCTAGATATCGTATAGATATAAGACATGATTTCTAATCATTCTCTCTATATTATTTCTCGACTTCCGATTTATGACGACTGACTAATTGAACAAATCAAATTAGCCCTAGCCCGGCCGAGCATTTACGTTTGTCATCACTAAATCATCGAGGGGCCCAAAGATATCGCTTTTATCCTACTTTGGATAAAAGGAATAAATAAACTTTGATTCAATGCTCGCTTGCACTCACTCACCGAATCACACACAACAATATGTTTTATGACACCAAGTTACTGGTGCGTTTACATATTATCAATGTGCAACTGATTTGCAAGATACAACTCACACATCTCGGTTTCAAGAATATAAGATGTTATCGTCTTACCAATCACTCGTGATACAATTCATGAAGTGATCCAAGTGAGCGTGGGTTTAATCCAATGCTAAAATCATATTCATAAGCACTCATGAACGTTGCAGCAACCATTTGCTTATGTCTGATGCTCTTTAGACAATCCACACACCAATTCACGACAGTCTTCATTCATACCTACTTCCAACATATGAACGACTGTGGCCCGTTCGAATAATTTGACTGTTCTCAACCAATTAAATTATTCAGGAAGTCAAAACATGCAAAGTGAAACACAAGAATAATACTAATCCCATATGGCCTAAAACCTTTGAGTATAAATAAAACACCTTTTATTTATCACCATATCGATTACTCATTGTTTATTGTTTCGGGTAATCAACTTCTTACTTGAACTATTACTACACTTGTCCCATGCTCCTAGCATGCACACAATGTTTACGTATGGTTCTTACTTTGTGAAATAGATCAAATTGAACACATTTCCAATCATACTCATTTCACAACTCCTAATCCTTTTTCATAAGTGAAAGAATATCAAATTCTTGCCACTTATGGAATATGTTAGATTCTAACATTTTATGCAACGATCCTTTTGTAATGTCACTGCATGAAAGTCACAATGACTATTGCCAATGAAATTACAAAGTCCTCTATCGGAGATTGTTACAATACAATTCCTTAGATATGATGTCTCTCACTCAAGGTACATTCCTTTGATCATCCTTTTGCATAAAAGTTTCTAATCTAGACATAGATTTTCAATATTCAATTCCCAATATGGACACGTTTCCATATTTTTCCATATGACAACTCATTCTTAATAGAATCTTATCTATTCATAATAATGTCGATATGGTCCATCCAATACTATACTTCCAACTACTCACAAGCGACCAATCCTCGGCGAACTTTGGATTGTCCTTTGATAGTTGTTTAATTATCTGAGTCAAAACCGATTCTTGTCCTCTATCCCTCTAAATGCGCTAGACATTTGGAAAATTTTAGAATGGTCAAATATTATAGCATTTGCAATCAATCCTATACCCGAAGCGTATGGGACACGATGCATAATGTCTTACATAAAGATTTGATACTTTATCAATCTTCTGCCATAATATTTTATGTGCTATGTTCTCACAATTCGAACTATGAAGAGGAATGCCGTAATCATAATCGCAAATTAAGAACACACTATGTATCCTTGACTAACTTTATTAACATTCCACAACCTAAGCCTTTAGATTTGAAATGAAGCATAATATTCTCTCCCATAATTATAGTAAAACAACTTTACAACCCTTACGACTTTGCAAGGTATAACTCTTGTTTTTCTATAATTAATATTGCTAACTTGCAATACTTGCCTTAATAATCATACAAGCATAACATTTATGCTCCCACTATCACGATGATTATTATAAACATAACACTTATGCTCCCACTAACTTTGACATGTATTCATAAACAACTTAACTTTCAGAAAAACAATACCTATTGAATTTCTTAAGTTCATGTTTCTAATACTTAATGTTTTGATAATCTTTTATCAAGGCTTCTTAAACTTTTACACCTTTGCCTTTAGATAACTCATATGTGTGTCCAAACAATTAAGACTAATTGCCAAATCTCATAATTTGAATCATGGAAAGGGATACCGTAACCATAATCGAATTCGAGAATACAATTTCACAATCACTATCTTCTTAAAATCTCTATTAGTGAAAGCATTTCCTCACAGTCATTTTCATGAAGGAGGGAATCTTATGACACTTAGATTTTAATGGTGTATGTGTTCCTATCCATGTGAATTTGTCAAAACTAAAGTTTGCGACAAATTCAAACTCATATGGACTGAACTTTCTCAATCTTGATTTCTTGCCTTATGGTAGCACCAGTGCCCACCATGTCTTCCAAGTAGTTAAGCAGCTCACCCTTTCCTATCAATGTACTTTTCATTAATCAAGGTCCTTTCCTTTTATGCATTCAAATGAGAACTCATAGGGCTCACATGCATAATTAACTTAATTGGAACGGCACAGAAACAAAACAGTGTCAACACAATAGGTTGTAAACCTCAACTCGTGTGCTAGTGATGATCGATAAGGTTTATTTTGATTTGTTCTTGAAACCTTTCAAGACCATTAAGATTCCCACTGACTCCTTGACATATAAGATTCTCTTGTCAATAAACATTTCTTGACAAACAAATATTCAAGAGTTAGTGTAGTTTTTTTTTATCAAAACACTTCATAAATTGGTCCTAGTTGGTCTTTGTCTTATCTAAGACATCACAACTTTCCACATTTGATGAATGTTATAAACCTTCCTAATACTTGTCACTCAATGTCACAATCTTAACTCTAAGACTTGTTTTGGAACGAAGTATGATTGACTTCTTGATTTTAACCATTTCTTCAATTCTTGATTCCTCTTCTTAGACATACAATTGCACTAAGACTCACATAGAGAATCAACTAAGATGTGGTTCTTAATCATTAAGACATATCATAAAGCATAAAAGGTACTCTCCCTTCTTCTTAGAATAGAGAAACTTTTATCTTTCTGCCTACTTGATTCCTCTGATTCGTTCTGCTATTGATTTAAACTCTTTTAATCAATTCAGAGTTACACTTATTCTTATAAGTATAATCATATCTACTAAACCTTTAGTAAATCATGACGAATATCTTTGTTATTCTTGTGGTGGAATTGATCAGCACACAACTTTGTGTACTCGATCTCCTAGTCCTTCACTTGACACTTTGTTAATCAATTAGTCTAATTTCCACAAATAACATAATTAAGAATCAAATCCATTATTGCTAATAATAGAAATATTCTAACATCAATTTTTCATACACGCCATTGCAAGGATAAATAAATAATATAAAATCAAAATTTATTTTATTGCAGAAAAATTTTGTCCTTACAATGCAATTCATTGAAAAACTATGCTAATACATCTTTCTTAGCAATCTAATTCTAACTCTAAGTAGCATCTCAAGAATCTAATCTTCAAGTAATGCGATCGAAATCCATTCCTTCACGGTTAGATTCTGCTCACTTCTTCCCTTAAGCTTCCTTTCTTTTCTTTGATCCTACAAAACATCAATTGTAATCTTATCACATTGTGTATTAAGAATCTAGAATAGGAGCTTAAAAGAGTTATTCAATGGATTTTACCTAAAGCAGAGCCATACGTTTTGACTCTCCCATCTCTTAGATCTCTTAGGTAAATAGGGCAGCTTCGTCTCCAATTCCCCTTCTCTTGGTAATAAAAGCAAATTGACTCTTTTGGAACAGCACATGGAACTACTTCAGATATTGCCTTTCTCTTATGATCAAACTCTTCGATCATGGCATATCTTTCGTTTCCATTGCCTATATCCATAGAGGTCTGGAAGGCAGATTCACCAATCAACTTTGCTTTTCCATTGCGCCAAACCCTTGCTGATTCAGCAGCAATAAGAATATAAGTGAGATCTATAAGGTTCACGTCGTGGTTCATCATATAGTACTCTCTTACGAACTCACTATACGAGTTAGGAAGTGACTGAAGAACCCAGTTAATAGCCATCTCTTCACAGACAACGGATCCTAACATTCTTAACCTATCAATGTGTGACTTCATCCCTAGGACGTGTGCACACACCGACTTTCCTTCTTTATGTTTACTTGCCAAAAGGGCTTGAGTGAGCTTGAACTTTTCAAGCCTTCGAACTTGTGGGTTTGGGAGAATAATTGGAGGAGGTGGAGGAAGTGAAGCATGATCTCTTATTCCTCAATCGAATCATGGAATATCATCTTTGTGTGGAATGCTTGTTCCACGGGATTTGGGAAGACCATAGTTGTCATACTTTGACATCTACAAAACGGGAGAAAACAAATTCAAGTTAGTTGATTGATTGAGTCCTTAATAAATCACCCAAATGAGATATTAAGGCTAGGACCCAACACAATACGCTATAACCTAGAAAAGGGATGCCGTAATCTAGTTGCAGAATATTTGAAGGTAAGTGAATGACGATTCACTAATTTTCCACCATAAAAAAAACAAAAAAGAAATTTAACTTTTAAATTTCTGAAAACTCCTAGATCCTTTGAAATTCATTGAACATTTCAATGACATGTTTAAATCTCGATATGCCCCTCTTGTTTGTGACTGGGATGCCGAGGATCACAAAGCGGGTGTGAATAACCATGCAAATCTACATGGTTCCCCCACATGTTACAGTCACCTATTCGATGTGCCGGTAAACCACACATGCTCCACCGAACTATGACAAACATTGAGTCACCCTTTGCTACCTTTGCTTAGAACCATTTAGTGTGCCGGTAAACGACATACGCTCCACTAACGTCTTCGCAAGGGTACAAAGTGTAATTTCATGGAATTGCATCAATTCACTTTTGCCTAAGTAACTAAGATTGGGAATTTGTAAAACATTTAGTTACCTTTGTACTTCATTATACTTATAATGGAAGGTTTTGTCCTATCCTACCCGTTCAGCTAACGACCCTCCACTAGTCAAGAGTGCGGTGGGTAAGAGTGGATACCCATTCAATCGCCATTTTATAGGCAATTTCCTTAAACAACCCTTATAGACCAGCTTCGTGAATGAGGCCTACTAACGGTAAGACTGACTTTTACTCATATATATATATATAATGTTAGAATTTTAATGTTATATATAGTATAGGGTGTATTTTACACTTTTAAAATACTAGGTGGTCAAATTTAACAATTATACTTTTAATTCAATTAAATTGTAAACCAAAACTTTTATGGATTTATTAAACCTCTCTTAATTATACACCTTAATTAATTAATAAAACCATAAGGGTGTGATTTGAACTTTTCAAAACAATATTAGGGTTTTAGAATTTAACATTCCTAAATTAAACTTCTAATCAACTTTTAAATTCCAAAACTTGAGGGCAAGTTTTGAAACATTTCAAAACATTTAGGTTTAGAATTTAAATATACATCAAAATTAAACTTTTAATCAAAATTTAAATTCCAAAACCTGAGGGCAAGTTTTGAAACCTTTTCAAAACATTAGGGTTTCAACTATTTAAATTTCAAACAAAACTTTTGAGTTCAAATTTAAACTATAAAACCTAAAGGGGAAAATTGAAACTTTTCACAACACAAGGATCAAATAACAAATAATATAAATTAAAAAATTAATTTCATCATTATCTATATTTGACCTAACTTTAATATCTTGCAAAATAAGTTACCCAATTAATACAAATAATCCAACTTTAATCATATAAGGAAGTTATTATCTAATCAACTGGTAATTATCTTTTTTTTAATCAAGGATATACTCATAAATATGTATAAAATCGGATTCTAATGATCTAAAACAGATAAGGAAAGTATCCATGAGTAAAACAGCAAGAAATCCCGAAATCCCCTCTTTCCGACGCTCGAACTCGCCGAGTACCACCATGGACTCGCCGAGTAGGAGCCTACTCGCCGAGTCCACAATGGGACTCGCCGAGTCCATCAGGCAGGCTCACAAAAATCGAATTTTCAACTTGAACAAACATACAAGGCATCAATACAATAGAAACCAATCAAGGCTCTGATACCACTGATGGGTTTTAGCCATAAGAACATCCTATGTGCTCATACAAACCCTAATGCTTGGATCTAGGTTTCTCTATTGTACATGCAATTCATCCAAGACTATAAACCCTAGATCTAGTATATGATAATCCATATAACATATAAATTAGGGTTTAGATCATACCTTGATTGTTATGTAGCAATAAGAATCTCAAATCCTTCTTGTATTGACTTTAGAAAGCTTAGAGTCACAAATGTTACTCCTCTAATGGTTCACAAACACCAAGAGCAAGAGGATGAAGAAGAGAAGACGAAGGAGGCTCTCAAAAACATGTGGAAACCCTAACCAACAAGTTCACCACGTTTTTGGGGCATAAGGGTTCTTTAAATAGTGAGACTATTAGGGCTATCTAACAAGGAAACCCTAATTTGGATGCTTAAGCCCTAAGCAACCCATGGACTCCTTTCCTTAAAGGCCTTGGACGATTTCCAATGGGTTTCCCCATAGAATTCGTCCAACCTTATAATATAAGGCAATCCATAGCCCAATTGCAATTATCTTATAATTACAGTTCCAGTCCCTTAAGTTTAATTAATCTCTTTTAGTCACAAACTTAATTCTTATTAATTCTTGACTAATATTAATTAACCAATATGATTTCTCCTTTAATATATTATTCTCATAATATATTAATAAATCATATTTAATCCTTTCTCTCCATAATTCATCCTATCAAGTTGCTTTGGTGAAGGCAACCCAAAAGGACCATGCACCATCGGGTCAAGTACATACCAAAATAGTTATGGACTTAGACACTAATCCAACATGTTTCACTATGCAGCTCTAGGGGAGTGTTAGGGACAAGGAAGACCGAGTTAATGTGTTTATATAGGGTGCAAACCCTCATATTAGGATTTTTGTCCATACAGCACGGACTCGCCGAGTCCGACTTCTGAATCGCCGAGTCAACCACTTGACCCCCGGGTCCAATTTGCTTCCACTCGATGAGTTGGGCCACCAACTCGCCGAGTCCTAGGCCAAAGTGCAAAATACTTAATTTAAATTACATACCAGGAACCAGGTACTACATCGACCTTGCGACTCGCCAAGTTCCTTCAGTCCTTAAGCCATACAGATCCATTTTAAGCCATGCAATGACTCCAAATTACAGATCCAAGCTTCCAGGGCATGCCTTTCACGTAAAGTTGCAAACTTTACGTGCATGCATGGCTAAAAAGGTTCTTAATGCCCAAAACTAAGCTCTTAATGGGTTTCATGCACAAGGGGGGCCTCATTTACGACCAAGACAGGAACTTTATGAATCTAGAACTCGGGAATGGTTCAGATATGAAGTTACAACTTCAGATCTAACTCATGTCTTGCAAAATCACCTTACTCAAACCATAAAAACCCTAGATTTCCACCATATGAGATCTAGAAGGGAAAATAGATAAGGGTGTCGACTTGATACCTCCAATGGGTGCTAACTGAGGTAGATTTCGGATTTCCACTCCTTCCTTGCTCCTATCCCCTTGTTCTCCAAGCTCTTTCTCACACAAGGCCCTCCTTCCAAGCTTATAATGCACAAGAATGACACAATACACGGTTAGGGTTTTCTATGAGCTCTTATTGACTGCAAGGAGGCCAAATGAGGCTTATGCCTCCTTAAATAGAGTACAGAACCCGAGACTTAGGGTTTCTTCTTCCAGTTCCTACTCGTCGAGTCCCTTTTAAGGACTCGGCGATTAGATCACTAATTTCGCGATCCCGCGTCGACGCTACTCGACGAGTAGGGCATCTTCTACTCGTCGAGTAGGGCTTAAAAGCTAAAGAAATTCTTAATTAATTTAATACCTGGGAATCGGGGCATTACAACTCTCCCCCACTTGAACTAGACTTCGTCCTCGAAGTCCTCTTGAATAAAAAACGTTGGGTAGTGCTCGCGCATCTCTGCCTCCGGTTTCCATGTCCATTCAGATCCCTTCTGGTGTTCCCACCGCACCTTCACCAAAGGTGTTTCCTTGTTCCGTAAAATCTTCTTCTTCTTTTCTAAGATTGCCATAGGCCTCTCCACGTAGTTCAGGCGCTCATTGACCTGTATATCATCCAGAGATACTACTGCCTCCTGGTCCGTGATGCACTTCCGTAATTGCGAAACATGGAACGTGTTGTGAATCCGACTAAGCTCTTCCAGAAGCTCAAGCCTATCAGCCACCTTGCCAACCCTGGAAATGATCCTGAATGGCCCAATATATTGAGGGCCCAATTTTCCCCTCTTCCTGAAGCGGATCACACCCTTCCAGGGCGAGACCTTCTGAAGCACCATGTCACCTACGTGGAATTCCAACTCAGATCGGCGTCTGTCGGCGTAATTTTTCTACCGACTCTGAGCTGTATGCAGTCTCTGCATGATCTGCTAAATCTTCTCAGTAGTCTGCAAGACCACCTCCGTCCGACCCATCACCCTGTGACCCACCTCACCCCAACAAACCGGGGTGCGACACCTCCGCCCGTACAACAGCTCGAACGGCGGGGCGCCGAGACTAGAATGATAGTTGTTGTTGTAGGCGAACTCTGCAAGCGGTAGGTGGGAATCCCAACTCCTACCGAAGTCAATGACACACGCCCTCAAACTGTCCTCGAGGGTCTGAATAGTCCGCTCGCTCTGACATTTTGTCTGTGGGTGGAATGTTGTGCTGAAGTGCAATCGCGTGCCCAACTCCTCGTGACGTGAAACTTTTGCCAGAAGCGGGAGGTAAACCTAACATCCCGATCAGAGACAATGGAAACGGGAATACCATGAAGAGACACGATCTCGCAAACGTACACTTCCGCCAACCTCTCGGCCGACGAACTCTCTCGTATGGCCAAGAAATGGGCACTCTTGGTCAATCGGTCCACGATGACCCAAATGGCATCAAACCCATTCGACGTCCTTGGTAGCTTTGTGATAAAGTCCATTGTGATATGTTCCTATTTCCACATGGGAATCTCCAGGGGATGCAGCTTGCCATGCAGCCTCTGATGCTCGACCTTGACCATCCTACAAGTCAAGCACCTCTCGACGTGCCAAGCAATCTCGCGCTTCATACACGGCCACTGGTAGCTCAAACTCAAATCCCGGTACATCTTGGTGGCCCCCGGGTGAATGGAGAAGTGAGACTTATGAGCCTCCTCCATAACCATCTGCATAACCCCACCAGACATCGGAACCCAAACCCGACTGCATCGGGTCAGTAATCCCCGACTATCCTGCACGAACCTGGTGTTTTCACCCTTGATCCTCTATCTGGGCATCTCTGATCAAACTCACAAGCGGGGAATCCACTGCTATCCACATACATATTGCAGGGGTGGACGACCCAACCGACTTGCGGCTCAAAGCATCCGCAACCACATTCGCTTTACCAGGATGGTAAATGATCTCGCAATCGTAGTCCTTGACTACATCCAGCCACCTGCGATGCCTCATGTTCAGGTTCGGCTGATCCATGATGTGTCTCAAGCTCTTGTGATCCGTGTAGATGGTACAACGGACCCCATAAAGGTAATGTCTCCATATCTTGAGAGCAAACACCACCGCCCCCAGCTCCAAGTCATGCATAGGGTATCGCGCCTCATGTGGCTTCAGCTGCCGCGATGCGTAGGCTATCACTCGTCCTCTCTGCATGAGGAACGTTGTAACAACCCAAATTTTTACAAAGAAAATTTTCGTTTTAATTAATCAACCAATTACATATTCCATAAGTTTTCAAAACATTTCTTTCCAATTCACATTCATTACATCAACGTTGCGTTTTTATGAAATCATCAAAGAGTCCCCAAAACTTCCAAAAGAGAGGTAGAGTACACGCCACGTCATCACGCCTTGCCTTTGCCCTTAGGCTCCGAAGTACCTGTAACAATCAACAACCTGTAAGCGAAATGCTTAGTGAGTTTCCCAGAGCATACCACACACAATCATATATCTTGATAGCCATAAAGCTACACACATAACACATAAACCATGCATACATAAAATCTGTAATAGTGCCATGGGCTACCCCACATGGTCTTTACCTAGGACTCCCATGGGCTCCCCCACATGGTCTTACATCTAGTGTCATGGGCTACCCCACATGGTCTTCACCTAGGATTGCCATGGGCTACCCCACATGGTCTTACATCCAATGCCACGGGCTCCCCCCGGGGTCTTCATACAAACATGCAATTTCATAGCAAAGCTAACACAGAGTATCTAGCGTATCTACCATAATCACATAATGGGCCGGCGTTGGTGCCTTAGACCCATAGGTATGGTGAGAAGACTCACCTGATGCGAATGCTGAACTAATACTTTTTCGACTGGATATGCCCTACGAACTGCTCCAACTCACTACCTAAAAGTGACATATAATACCCAGTCATTAACCTTAAAGTCCGCCCTGGTCCACTTCAGTTAGGATCAAGTCAACAGTCCATGTTGACCCTAACTCGCCGAGTACAACAAGTGACTCGCCGAGTTTCCTGGGATAACATCTACTCGCTGAGTCATCGAGATGACTCACCGAGTTCATATGGTCTTGACAGATAATCTAAGGTCCACTCGTCGAGTTTCCTTGCTTGCCACTCAACACGTTTATGACCATCGAATCAATTGGGGAATCTTACTTGACTCGCCGAATTGTTACTTCAACTCGTCGAGTTCTAGGCGATCTTTGTCCGGCTCGCCGAGTTATTCATCCAACTCGTCGAGTTCAAAGCAATGTTCATCGGGCTCGCCGAGTTGTTCATCCAACTCGCCGAGTCCATGCCCGTCTTCATATGACTCGCCGAGTCTCCCTTTGAGACTCGCCGAGTCCTATCAGATCTCGAGTCATACAGACTCCTTGGAGCCATGCAATGCTTCCAAATTACAGATCTAGGCTCCTGAGGCATGCTTTTCACGTAAAGTTGCAAACTTTACGTGCATGCAAGGCTTTAAGGCCTTAAAATAGCAAATCTAAGCTTGGAATTGAGTCATACACTTGAGGGGAGGCTCATGCTAGGCTAAATGAATAAGTTTATGCATCTCAAGGTCAAAAGGAGTCCATATCTGAAGTTACAACTTTAGATCTTGGCGTAAACACAAAAGCCCTTTCCTAGAATCCATGCACAAAAGGGTTTTGGAAGGAATGAGTCAAGGAATAGCTTAATACCTTCAGAAAGTGCTCCACAGAGGTAAATCTTGAATCCCCACGAGTCCTTTGCTTCTTCTAACTTGTTTCCTCAAGTGCTTCCTTCACCAAATCTCTCCTTCAAGCTTAAACCACCAAGAAACACACTCACACTTGAATCAGGGTTTTTGGGAGGAAAGGAATTGTAAAGGGGAGGCTTATGACCCTTTAAATAGGGTGCAAGGCCCCGAAGTTTAGGGTTTCATCTGCCAGCATCTACTCGTCGAGTCCCATAGCGAACTCGGTGATCACGCCTTTGCCTTGCCGCGATCCCCTGATGTACCTGAAACAATAAAGTGAAACTGTAAGCCCGAAAGCTTAGTGAGTTACCCCCAAAATACCGATACACATACAGTCCACATAGCAATATCAACATTAACATATCATATCAATCAAAAAACAGAACAACATGCACTAGGTCCACAACTTTACAAGCTGGACTACCCCTGGGCCCTCAGTACGAGTCTGGAATACCTATCGGGTCCTCATCTCGTATCTGGAATGCCATCGAGCCCTCAGTACGAGTCTGGAATGCCTACCGGGCCCTCAACTCGTATCTGGAATGCTCCCGAGTCCTCAGTATGAGTCTGGAATGCCTACCGGGCCCTCGGCTCATATCTGGAATACTCTCGGGTTTGTTGGCTACCGCACGGAGCAGTACAACCTCAAACCATCCCACATAACATGTCGACATGTATCATAACTAATGCACATATAGATAATCATACAATATCACAGGTAGTCCTACAGGTCTACCCGACAAGCATATCAACTAGCATACATCACTAACTCAAACTCAATGTATCAATAACTACTAGGATATCAAATCCAATAGGCCGGACTTGGTGCCTTAGACCCCTTAGTATAATGAGGATAACGCACCTCGTAGATGTCAGCTCGATAAATAAATCACAGCTTCCCGATCACTCGTCAAAGACTCCACCACCTATTACCATAATACAAACATGCTCATAAGTCTTCATCCACATAGAGTACTTCATAACCCCACTAGTTAACCCTGGTCAAAGTCAAAGTCCTTAGTCAAGGTCAACAGTCCGTGTTGACCTTAACTCGTCAAGTACCCTCGGCTACTCGCCGAGTTCCTTGAAATCCTTACCCATTCGCCGAGTCACCGGGGCGACTCGTCGAGTTCCCACGATCCTCGATTGAGGCCCTAAGGCCCCTCGTCGAGTTTCCTTCTAGTAACACGTCGATACTCACGCATTCCTAACTTGGGGAACACTCATCCGACTCGCCAAGTTGTTCATGCAACTCGTCGAGTCCATGGCAATCTTCATAGGACTCGCCGAATTGTTCATCCAACTCGTCGAGTTCACGACTATCTTCATATGACTCGCCGAGTCGACTGTAACATCCTAAACTTCGAGGCCAAAAATTTCATTTTAAAATTTAACATGTAATAAAGCGTATTACTAAAACATTGTCAAGTTACATTATGTAACACCCCGTTTATTTAAATAAATTAATAAATGTAAGTCCCGGGATGATTTGTGAAGAATATTAGAAGTCGAGGGTTAAAAGGGTATGTTCGGGACTTAAATTGAAAAGATTGAAGGCTTAAGGGCTTATTAGTAATTTAAGGATCTATTATAAAAGAGATTTTTGTAGAGTAGGGGTTGATTGGTAAATTTCAGACTTTAAATGTAAAGAATTTCAGAAGATAGGGTTGTAAAGGTAAGTATGTGTTTTATTTTGAAAAAGATATCATGGGGAGGGACTAGAATGGTTAAATGGGCAAAGTTGGAGCATGAACACGGGACAACTCCCGTCACCCTCCCTTGATCCATGTATATATGCATCTTAAATCACTCAAAACCCTAACCCTAAGGGATATGCCTCCAGCCGCCACCCCTCCTACTCTCTCATCTCCGGTCATAAGAGGTCGCCGCCATGCCATGGAACTGCCACCATCGAGACGAGCTGCCGGCAATAACGTGAGTCACCGAGAGTCCGTCGAAGACCGATAAGAAACCTTCCGTCGCTGTGGTCGCTGTTGCCGTGTTGGACGATCATCGCCATTGCGACGCTGGCTGCCGTTATTCTGTCGCTGTGCAAGTATTGGGCTGTCGAGAAACCTTCAGTCAATTCTTCTTTTTTTCCCTCTCGTTACTTTTGTTGGGTTGACGTCATGTATGGCGGTTGTGGTCACCGGTGGGCCGTGAACCACCGTTTCAGATTGCTCCGGCGATAACAGCCTCCTAGTCGGCTGTTTAGAGCTTGGTTCTTGGGTCATTTCATGTGGACCGCCACCACCATTGGGAATGGTGGCTGACGACGCTGTGCTGTTGCTGTTGCTTTTCTAGTGCTCCTGCCGCCACTATGAGCCACCAAGGGAGGGTGGCTGGATCTTTTGAGAAAAAAAATCGTGTAGGTGTGTATGTATGCGTGTTGGATGTTTTATTTAGTCGGAAAGTCGGAAGTAGCCACTGCCACCACCGTGAGGTGGTGGCTGCCGCCTAGCGCCACTGCAGGCCGCCATGGTGTGGTTGTGTGTGTGTGTGTGTGTTAGTTAGTTAGTGTGTGTTTATCCTTGAGTAAAGCATTGTAATTGTAATTTCCAATAGATTAATGAAAAGAAACTCAAACCACCACCGTGAGCCGCCATCAACCACTACCACCCGAGGTGGTAGTGGGTGATGCCCCGCTAGCAAACCCTAATGGGCTTAGATATTGGTTTTGGGCCTATTGGGCCATGTTTGGGTGGAAAACCCTAATTATGAGTTTTGGGCCTTGGACTTATTGGGCCCACTTGTGGGCCATTGGGATTGGATTGTGAATTAAGCCCAAACTATCCCAGGCCATTTATCTAGTAGAGTAAATGACTTAATGGACTAAGTCCTTAATGGGCTAAATTAGAAGTTATCATGACACACATGAAAATTATTTAATAAGTGAAATATTAAATAACAATCATTGGTAGGAATTAATCTAAGCAATAATGGACTTAATGGATTAAGTCCTTAGCGGGTCAAGCCGTTAATGGGTTAAGTGAGGAACACTTAACCCTAATTATCATTTTATGTGAAACCCTAATTTCATTTGGGCTTGGTGTTGGGTCATCCAAGAATAATCAAATGGACTAGAGTAATTAGTTGGGCTCTAGGGTAAGGTCCATATGAAGGATTGGGCTAAATTTGGAAAATTGGGCCATAGATGGGCCATAGTTGGGCCTAGATGGTTGTATGATATTGGGCCCTTAGAATGAGACATGTTGGACTGGACTGGACAATTGGGCCTTAAGGGAAGTCCATGTAGAGGTTTGGTCCCAATTTGGAAAATTGGGCCATATGTTGGGCTTTGATCCCTAGTTGGTTTTGGGCCTATAGATTGGGCCTTGGGCTTGGGTAAGCCAGGCTAGGGGTAATGTAGTAATTACCCAAAGTATGTATTCATAGTTATGTGTTAGAACCCAATTATTAATTGGGTGTTATTTTGGTGTTGACAGTTCGGGAATCTATCATCCAGCAGCTGGGGTTGAGTCTGCGGGACTACAGCAGTGTGGGATTGTGCCTACGGGACTTCAGCAGTGTGAGGTGAGTTTCCTTCTAGTAGGAACAGGTCTACGGCCACAATGCCGACCCTTTTCGTTAGCAGTAGTTCCGGACTACAGTCCGATGCATTAGTTCATTATGCTTGGTGTCTTTGTGATACAGATGAGTTATGTGTTCCGGACTATGGTCCGATGCAATATGTAGTATATATGTTTATATTATATGCTATGATTATGTTATGCTATGTTCAGTTAGTTTCGGACCTCGGTCCGATGCAGTAGTTAGAGTGCTTGATGTCTTTGTGATTCAAGCATGTTTTGTGTGATGTGTTCCGGACTTTGTTCCGATGCAGTATGCAGTATATGTATTCATGCTAGTTGATATGTCTATGATATGTTATGTTCAGTCAGTTCCGGACTTCAGTCCGATGCAGGGGACGGGGTCCCAGTCAGTTCCGGACTTTGGTCCGATGCAGTTAGTTCCGGACTTCGGTCCGATGTAGTTAGTTCCGAACTTCGGTCCGATGCAGGGGACGAGGTCCCAGTCAGTTCCGGACTTCGGTCCGATGCAGTTTCCGAACTTCGGTCCGATGCAGTGGGCAAGGCCCAATATCTGTTATATGTTGTTGTATGGTATGTGGTAGATTGGGGGAGCTCACTAAGCTTCGTGCTTATGATTTTCAGTTTTGGTTTTAGGTACTCAGTTTTCAAAAGAGGAGCTCGGGAAGATTGCAGTGCACACACCATTTGTTCAGCCTGGGATGTTTATACTCTGATATATTTGACAGTTGTTATGATATTTTACGATACATTGTTTATGATTCTTATATGACGTTGATGAATATGGAATTTAAAACGAAATTTTCAGATTGTGTTTTTGGGATGTTTCACATTAGTTATAAAACATAAGGTCATGTCTCAAAACATTATCATTGGGAACAAAGAAAATCAGAGTACGATCCCAGAAAATCCAGTGCGGAAATCATGTGTGTGATGTGCCGCTACGCCGTCGGCTCTTTTCATTTTGACAAAGAGGTACCTGAAACCAAACCAAAACTGTAATCACAAATCTTAGTGAGTTCCCCCATCATACCACATACCACACAATATCGTCGGTATCTTTCAACTGGTAAACTTCATCGGTATCTTTCAACGGGTAACCAACATCGGTATCTTTCAACCGGTACCAGTCATCGGTATCTTTCAACCGGTAATTGGGGACTATTCACCCCTATCACTAGCATACAATCAATAGATATAAACATACAGTCAAGCATATCCGGGTACTGACCTACCCTTGGGTCCTAAGGACCACTGTTAAGGAAACTAACCCCTACTAAACACATAACATATATTCCAGATAAATCACATAACCAGTCCAAGATAATTATCACAAAGACCAGTATCTTATAAATACCCCTTTTTGGTGGGCCAACATTGTGGCCTTAGACCCACCCCTACTGGAAGGTAACTCACCTCAATGTCGTGCAGTGTCAAAAATATCTTCGGCGCACAAGTCAACTCCCTAAGACTCCTCGATCCCTACACGACAACCTCCAAGTCAACACACATCACATACAACCCTAAACAGGGTCGGTCCAAGTTCAGTCAAAGTCAACGCTGGTCAAAGTCAACATTCAGTTGACCTGACTCGCCGAGTTGGCCTACCAACTCGTCGAGTCCATGCTTCTCTAATCCAACCCAAACCCCGACTCCACTCGTCGAGTCTAGCAAGAACTCAACGGGTTCTCCTTCATCCATAACATCGGAACCATCTTCATCCAACTCGCCGAGTTCCTTCTTGAACTCGTCGAGTTCATCTTCATCATAAGAACTTGTCCAGTCTATGACTCGCCGAGTTGTATGAACAACTCGTCGAGTCTATCTTCAAAGATTGGGAGATTGCCTTGGACTCGCCGAGTCTGTTCATACACTCGCCGAGTCCAGTCTTGACCAACTTCATACAATTGATCTAAATGAGGTCTAACACATCAAAACCATAGATCTGGCCCCCTCATGACCATTTTATACGTAAAGTTCAAAACTTGATGCACATGCATGGGGTTTTTAGCTCAAAAATCCATATAAAGTGTCTTACAATGTGCATGGGGCTCTCATGGCCCTAAAGTTGGCACCTTTATGCCATGAGACCCCTCTTAAAGCCCAGATCTGAAGCTAAAGTTCATATAACACTCCTTAAATCCAAACGTGGCTTGAAAATCCCTAATTGCACCCAAGATCCATATCCTAAAGGTGAACAACCAAATGAAAGACCAAAGCATGAGCATTTTACCTTGATTAAGTTGGAATTGGAATGAGCTTTCTGGATCTACAAGCCCCAATTCTAATACTCAAGCTCTTTTTCTATCTTCCAAGCTTCACAAATCAACAAAAGCACCAAAATGGCCTTAATACACACATATACGGCTAGGATTTTGATGGGTTTTAGACATAAGAACATCCTATGTGCTCATACAAACCCTAATGCTTGGATCTAGGTTTCTCTATTGTACATGCAATTCATCCAAGACTATAAACCCTAGATCTAGTATATGATAATCAATATAACATATAAATTAGGGTTTAGATCATACCTTGATTGTTATGTAGAAATAACAATCTCAAATTCTTCTTGTATTGACTTTAGAAAGCTTAGAGTCACAAATGTCACTCCTCTAATGGTTCACAAACACCAAGAGCAAGAGGATGAAGAAGAGAAGAAGAAGGAGGCTCTAAAAAACGTGTGGAAACCCTACCCAACAAGTTCACCACGTTTTTGGGGCATAAGGGTTCTTTAAATAGTGAGGCTATTAGGGTTATCTAACAAGGAAACCCTAATTTGGATGCTTAAGCCCTAAGCAACCCATGGACTCCTTTCCTTAAAGGCCTTGGACAATTTCCAATGGGTTTCCCCATAGAATTCGTCCAACCTTATAATATAAGGCAATCCATAGCCCAATTGCAATTATCTTATAATTACAATTCCAGTCCCTTAAGTTTAATTAATCTCTTTTAGTCACAAACTTAATTCTTATTAATTCTTTACTAATATTAATTAAACAATATGATTTCTCCTTGAATATATTATTCTCATAATATATTAATAAATCATATTTAATCCTTTCTCTCCATAATTCATCCTATCAAGTTGCTTTGGTGAAGGCAACCCAAAAGGACCATGCACCATCGGGTCAAGTACATACCAAAATAGTTATGGACTTAGACACTAATCCAACAGTCTCCCACTTGGATAAATCTAATAACTATTATGCGTATGACTTCAGATCCTGATCTGTAATCGTAGCTTTCCAAAGCCGCTGTCAACTCTGATCCTATCAGATACGCGTGTCCTTTAGATAAGGGATCATATATTCCTCCATTCTAGATATCGTATAGATATAAGACATGATTTCTAATCATTCTCTCTATATTATTTCTCGACTTCCGATTTATGACGACTGACTAATTGAACAAATCAAATTAGCCCTAGCCCGGCCGAGCATTTACGTTTGTCATCACTAAATCATCGAGGGGCCCAAAGATATCGCTTTTATCCTACTTTGGATAAAAGGAATAAATAAACTTTGATTCAATGCTCGCTTGCACTCACTCACCGAATCACACACAACAATATGTTTTATGACACCAAGTTACTGGTGCGTTTACATATTATCAATGTGCAACTGATTTGCAAGATACAACTCACACATCTCGGTTTCAAGAATATAAGATGTTATCGTCTTACCAATCACTCGTGATACAATTCATGAAGTGATCCAAGTGAGCGTGGGTTTAATCCAATGCTAAAATCATATTCATAAGCACTCATGAACGTTGCAGCAACCATTTGCTTATGTCTGATGCTCTTTAGACAATCCACACACCAATTCACGACAGTCTTCATTCATACCTACTTCCAACATATGAACGACTGTGGCCCGTTCGAATAATTTGACTGTTCTCAACCAATTAAATTATTCAGGAAGTCAAAACATGCAAAGTGAAACACAAGAATAATACTAATCCCATATGGCCTAAAACCTTTGAGTATAAATAAAACACCTTTTATTTATCACCATATCGATTACTCATTGTTTATTGTTTCGGGTAATCAACTTCTTACTTGAACTATTACTACACTTGTCCCATGCTCCTAGCATGCACACAATGTTTACGTATGGTTCTTACTTTGTGAAATAGATCAAATTGAACACATTTCCAATCATACTCATTTCACAACTCCTAATCCTTTTTCATAAGTGAAAGAATATCAAATTCTTGCCACTTATGGAATATGTTAGATTCTAACATTTTATGCAACGATCCTTTTGTAATGTCACTGCATGAAAGTCACAATGACTATTGCCAATGAAATTACAAAGTCCTCTATCGGAGATTGTTACAATACAATTCCTTAGATATGATGTCTCTCACTCAAGGTACATTCCTTTGATCATCCTTTTGCATAAAAGTTTCTAATCTAGACATAGATTTTCAATATTCAATTCCCAATATGGACACGTTTCCATATTTTTCCATATGACAACTCATTCTTAATAGAATCTTATCTATTCATAATAATGTCGATATGGTCCATCCAATACTATACTTCCAACTACTCACAAGCGACCAATCCTCGGCGAACTTTGGATTGTCCTTTGATAGTTGTTTAATTATCTGAGTCAAAACCGATTCTTGTCCTCTATCCCTCTAAATGCGCTAGACATTTGGAAAATTTTAGAATGGTCAAATATTATAGCATTTGCAATCAATCCTATACCCGAAGCGTATGGGACACGATGCATAATGTCTTACATAAAGATTTGATACTTTATCAATCTTCTGCCATAATATTTTATGTGCTATGTTCTCACAATTCGAACTATGAAGAGGAATGCCGTAATCATAATCGCAAATTAAGAACACACTATGTATCCTTGACTAACTTTATTAACATTCCACAACCTAAGCCTTTAGATTTGAAATGAAGCATAATATTCTCTCCCATAATTATAGTAAAACAACTTTACAACCCTTACGACTTTGCAAGGTATAACTCTTGTTTTTCTATAATTAATATTGCTAACTTGCAATACTTGCCTTAATAATCATACAAGCATAACATTTATGCTCCCACTATCACGATGATTATTATAAACATAACACTTATGCTCCCACTAACTTTGACATGTATTCATAAACAACTTAACTTTCAGAAAAACAATACCTATTGAATTTCTTAAGTTCATGTTTCTAATACTTAATGTTTTGATAATCTTTTATCAAGGCTTCTTAAACTTTTACACCTTTGCCTTTAGATAACTCATATGTGTGTCCAAACAATTAAGACTAATTGCCAAATCTCATAATTTGAATCATGGAAAGGGATACCGTAACCATAATCGAATTCGAGAATACAATTTCACAATCACTATCTTCTTAAAATCTCTATTAGTGAAAGCATTTCCTCACAGTCATTTTCATGAAGGAGGGAATCTTATGACACTTAGATTTTAATGGTGTATGTGTTCCTATCCATGTGAATTTGTCAAAACTAAAGTTTGCGACAAATTCAAACTCATATGGACTGAACTTTCTCAATCTTGATTTCTTGCCTTATGGTAGCACCAGTGCCCACCATGTCTTCCAAGTAGTTAAGCAGCTCACCCTTTCCTATCAATGTACTTTTCATTAATCAAGGTCCTTTCCTTTTATGCATTCAAATGAGAACTCATAGGGCTCACATGCATAATTAACTTAATTGGAACGGCACAGAAACAAAACAGTGTCAACACAATAGGTTGTAAACCTCAACTCGTGTGCTAGTGATGATCGATAAGGTTTATTTTGATTTGTTCTTGAAACCTTTCAAGACCATTAAGATTCCCACTGACTCCTTGACATATAAGATTCTCTTGTCAATAAACATTTCTTGACAAACAAATATTCAAGAGTTAGTGTAGTTTTTTTTTATCAAAACACTTCATAAATTGGTCCTAGTTGGTCTTTGTCTTATCTAAGACATCACAACTTTCCACATTTGATGAATGTTATAAACCTTCCTAATACTTGTCACTCAATGTCACAATCTTAACTCTAAGACTTGTTTTGGAACGAAGTATGATTGACTTCTTGATTTTAACCATTTCTTCAATTCTTGATTCCTCTTCTTAGACATACAATTGCACTAAGACTCACATAGAGAATCAACTAAGATGTGGTTCTTAATCATTAAGACATATCATAAAGCATAAAAGGTACTCTCCCTTCTTCTTAGAATAGAGAAACTTTTATCTTTCTGCCTACTTGATTCCTCTGATTCGTTCTGCTATTGATTTAAACTCTTTTAATCAATTCAGAGTTACACTTATTCTTATAAGTATAATCATATCTACTAAACCTTTAGTAAATCATGACGAATATCTTTGTTATTCTTGTGGTGGAATTGATCAGCACACAACTTTGTGTACTCGATCTCCTAGTCCTTCACTTGACACTTTGTTAATCAATTAGTCTAATTTCCACAAATAACATAATTAAGAATCAAATCCATTATTGCTAATAATAGAAATATTCTAACATCAATTTTTCATACACGCCATTGCAAGGATAAATAAATAATATAAAATCAAAATTTATTTTATTGCAGAAAAATTTTGTCCTTACAATGCAATTCATTGAAAAACTATGCTAATACATCTTTCTTAGCAATCTAATTCTAACTCTAAGTAGCATCTCAAGAATCTAATCTTCAAGTAATGCGATCGAAATCCATTCCTTCACGGTTAGATTCTGCTCACTTCTTCCCTTAAGCTTCCTTTCTTTTCTTTGATCCTACAAAACATCAATTGTAATCTTATCACATTGTGTATTAAGAATCTAGAATAGGAGCTTAAAAGAGTTATTCAATGGATTTTACCTAAAGCAGAGCCATACGTTTTGACTCTCCCATCTCTTAGATCTCTTAGGTAAATAGGGCAGCTTCGTCTCCAATTCCCCTTCTCTTGGTAATAAAAGCAAATTGACTCTTTTGGAACAGCACATGGAACTACTTCAGATATTGCCTTTCTCTTATGATCAAACTCTTCGATCATGGCATATCTTTCGTTTCCATTGCCTATATCCATAGAGGTCTGGAAGGCAGATTCACCAATCAACTTTGCTTTTCCATTGCGCCAAACCCTTGCTGATTCAGCAGCAATAAGAATATAAGTGAGATCTATAAGGTTCACGTCGTGGTTCATCATATAGTACTCTCTTACGAACTCACTATACGAGTTAGGAAGTGACTGAAGAACCCAGTTAATAGCCATCTCTTCACAGACAACGGATCCTAACATTCTTAACCTATCAATGTGTGACTTCATCCCTAGGACGTGTGCACACACCGACTTTCCTTCTTTATGTTTACTTGCCAAAAGGGCTTGAGTGAGCTTGAACTTTTCAAGCCTTCGAACTTGTGGGTTTGGGAGAATAATTGGAGGAGGTGGAGGAAGTGAAGCATGATCTCTTATTCCTCAATCGAATCATGGAATATCATCTTTGTGTGGAATGCTTGTTCCACGGGATTTGGGAAGACCATAGTTGTCATACTTTGACATCTACAAAACGGGAGAAAACAAATTCAAGTTAGTTGATTGATTGAGTCCTTAATAAATCACCCAAATGAGATATTAAGGCTAGGACCCAACACAATACGCTATAACCTAGAAAAGGGATGCCGTAATCTAGTTGCAGAATATTTGAAGGTAAGTGAATGACGATTCACTAATTTTCCACCATAAAAAAAACAAAAAAGAAATTTAACTTTTAAATTTCTGAAAACTCCTAGATCCTTTGAAATTCATTGAACATTTCAATGACATGTTTAAATCTCGATATGCCCCTCTTGTTTGTGACTGGGATGCCGAGGATCACAAAGCGGGTGTGAATAACCATGCAAATCTACATGGTTCCCCCACATGTTACAGTCACCTATTCGATGTGCCGGTAAACCACACATGCTCCACCGAACTATGACAAACATTGAGTCACCCTTTGCTACCTTTGCTTAGAACCATTTAGTGTGCCGGTAAACGACATACGCTCCACTAACGTCTTCGCAAGGGTACAAAGTGTAATTTCATGGAATTGCATCAATTCACTTTTGCCTAAGTAACTAAGATTGGGAATTTGTAAAACATTTAGTTACCTTTGTACTTCATTATACTTATAATGGAAGGTTTTGTCCTATCCTACCCGTTCAGCTAACGACCCTCCACTAGTCAAGAGTGCGGTGGGTAAGAGTGGATACCCATTCAATCGCCATTTTATAGGCAATTTCCTTAAACAACCCTTATAGACCAGCTTCGTGAATGAGGCCTACTAACGGTAAGACTGACTTTTACTCATATATATATATAATGTTAGAATTTTAATGTTATATATAGTATAGGGTGTATTTTACACTTTTAAAATACTAGGTGGTCAAATTTAACAATTATACTTTTAATTCAATTAAATTGTAAACCAAAACTTTTATGGATTTATTAAACCTCTCTTAATTATACACCTTAATTAATTAATAAAACCATAAGGGTGTGATTTGAACTTTTCAAAACAATATTAGGGTTTTAGAATTTAACATTCCTAAATTAAACTTCTAATCAACTTTTAAATTCCAAAACTTGAGGGCAAGTTTTGAAACATTTCAAAACATTTAGGTTTAGAATTTAAATATACATCAAAATTAAACTTTTAATCAAAATTTAAATTCCAAAACCTGAGGGCAAGTTTTGAAACCTTTTCAAAACATTAGGGTTTCAACTATTTAAATTTCAAACAAAACTTTTGAGTTCAAATTTAAACTATAAAACCTAAAGGGGAAAATTGAAACTTTTCACAACACAAGGATCAAATAACAAATAATATAAATTAAAAAATTAATTTCATCATTATCTATATTTGACCTAACTTTAATATCTTGCAAAATAAGTTACCCAATTAATACAAATAATCCAACTTTAATCATATAAGGAAGTTATTATCTAATCAATTGGTAATTATCTTTTTTTTAATCAAGGATATACTCATAAATATGTATAAAATCGGATTCTAATGATCTAAAACAGATAAGGAAAGTATCCATGAGTAAAACAGCAAGAAATCCCGAAATCCCCTCTTTCCGACGCTCGAACTCGCCGAGTACCACCATGGACTCGCCGAGTAGGAGCCTACTCGCCGAGTCCACAATGGGACTCGCCGAGTCCATCAGGCAGGCTCACAAAAATCGAATTTTCAACTTGAACAAACATACAAGGCATCAATACAATAGAAACCAATCAAGGCTCTGATACCACTGATGGGTTTTAGCCATAAGAACATCCTATGTGCTCATACAAACCCTAATGCTTGGATCTAGGTTTCTCTATTGTACATGCAATTCATCCAAGACTATAAACCCTAGATCTAGTATATGATAATCCATATAACATATAAATTAGGGTTTAGATCATACCTTGATTGTTATGTAGCAATAAGAATCTCAAATCCTTCTTGTATTGACTTTAGAAAGCTTAGAGTCACAAATGTTACTCCTCTAATGGTTCACAAACACCAAGAGCAAGAGGATGAAGAAGAGAAGACGAAGGAGGCTCTCAAAAACATGTGGAAACCCTAACCAACAAGTTCACCACGTTTTTGGGGCATAAGGGTTCTTTAAATAGTGAGACTATTAGGGCTATCTAACAAGGAAACCCTAATTTGGATGCTTAAGCCCTAAGCAACCCATGGACTCCTTTCCTTAAAGGCCTTGGACGATTTCCAATGGGTTTCCCCATAGAATTCGTCCAACCTTATAATATAAGGCAATCCATAGCCCAATTGCAATTATCTTATAATTACAGTTCCAGTCCCTTAAGTTTAATTAATCTCTTTTAGTCACAAACTTAATTCTTATTAATTCTTGACTAATATTAATTAACCAATATGATTTCTCCTTTAATATATTATTCTCATAATATATTAATAAATCATATTTAATCCTTTCTCTCCATAATTCATCCTATCAAGTTGCTTTGGTGAAGGCAACCCAAAAGGACCATGCACCATCGGGTCAAGTACATACCAAAATAGTTATGGACTTAGACACTAATCCAACATGTTTCACTATGCAGCTCTAGGGGAGTGTTAGGGACAAGGAAGACCGAGTTAATGTGTTTATATAGGGTGCAAACCCTCATATTAGGATTTTTGTCCATACAGCACGGACTCGCCGAGTCCGACTTCTGAATCGCCGAGTCAACCACTTGACCCCCGGGTCCAATTTGCTTCCACTCGATGAGTTGGGCCACCAACTCGCCGAGTCCTAGGCCAAAGTGCAAAATACTTAATTTAAATTACATACCAGGAACCAGGTACTACATCGAACTTGCGACTCGCCAAGTTCCTTCAGTCCTTAAGCCATACAGATCCATTTTAAGCCATGCAATGACTCCAAATTACAGATCCAAGCTTCCAGGGCATGCCTTTCACGTAAAGTTGCAAACTTTACGTGCATGCATGGCTAAAAAGGTTCTTAATGCCCAAAACTAAGCTCTTAATGGGTTTCATGCACAAGGGGGGCCTCATTTACGACCAAGACAGGAACTTTATGAATCTAGAACTCGGGAATGGTTCAGATATGAAGTTACAACTTCAGATCTAACTCATGTCTTGCAAAATCACCTTACTCAAACCATAAAAACCCTAGATTTCCACCATATGAGATCTAGAAGGGAAAAGAGATAAGGGTGTCGACTTGATACCTCCAATGGGTGCTAACTGAGGTAGATTTCGGATTTCCACTCCTTCCTTGCTCCTATCCCCTTGTTCTCCAAGCTCTTTCTCACACAAGGCCCTCCTTCCAAGCTTATAATGCACAAGAATGACACAATACACGGTTAGGGTTTTCTATGAGCTCTTATTGACTGCAAGGAGGCCAAATGAGGCTTATGCCTCCTTAAATAGAGTACAGAACCCGAGACTTAGGGTTTCTTCTTCCAGTTCCTACTCGTCGAGTCCCTTTTAAGGACTCGGCGATTAGATCACTAATTTCGCGATCCCGCGTCGACGCTACTCGACGAGTAGGGCATCTTCTACTCGTCGAGTAGGGCTTAAAAGCTAAAGAAATTCTTAATTAATTTAATACCTGGGAATCGGGGCATTACAACTCTCCCCCACTTGAACTAGACTTCGTCCTCGAAGTCCTCTTGAATAAAAAACGTTGGGTAGTGCTCGCGCATCTCTGCCTCCGGTTTCCATGTCCATTCAGATCCCTTCTGGTGTTCCCACCGCACCTTCACCAAAGGTGTTTCCTTGTTCCGTAAAATCTTCTTCTTCTTTTCTAAGATTGCCATAGGCCTCTCCACGTAGTTCAGGCGCTCATTGACCTGTATATCATCCAGAGATACTACTGCCTCCTGGTCCGTGATGCACTTCCGTAATTGCGAAACATGGAACGTGTTGTGAATCCGACTAAGCTCTTCCAGAAGCTCAAGCCTATCAGCCACCTTGCCAACCCTGGAAATGATCCTGAATGGCCCAATATATTGAGGGCCCAATTTTCCCCTCTTCCTGAAGCGGATCACACCCTTCCAGGGCGAGACCTTCTGAAGCACCATGTCACCTACGTGGAATTCCAACTCAGATCGGCGTCTGTCGGCGTAATTTTTCTACCGACTCTGAGCTGTATGCAGTCTCTGCATGATCTGCTAAATCTTCTCAGTAGTCTGCAAGACCACCTCCGTCCGACCCATCACCCTGTGACCCACCTCACCCCAACAAACCGGGGTGCGACACCTCCGCCCGTACAACAGCTCGAACGGCGGGGCGCCGAGACTAGAATGATAGTTGTTGTTGTAGGCGAACTCTGCAAGCGGTAGGTGGGAATCCCAACTCCTACCGAAGTCAATGACACACGCCCTCAAACTGTCCTCGAGGGTCTGAATAGTCCGCTCGCTCTGACATTTTGTCTGTGGGTGGAATGTTGTGCTGAAGTGCAATCGCGTGCCCAACTCCTCGTGACGTGAAACTTTTGCCAGAAGCGGGAGGTAAACCTAACATCCCGATCAGAGACAATGGAAACGGGAATACCATGAAGAGACACGATCTCGCAAACGTACACTTCCGCCAACCTCTCGGCCGACGAACTCTCTCGTATGGCCAAGAAATGGGCACTCTTGGTCAATCGGTCCACGATGACCCAAATGGCATCAAACCCATTCGACGTCCTTGGTAGCTTTGTGATAAAGTCCATTGTGATATGTTCCTATTTCCACATGGGAATCTCCAGGGGATGCAGCTTGCCATGCAGCCTCTGATGCTCGACCTTGACCATCCTACAAGTCAAGCACCTCTCGACGTGCCAAGCAATCTCGCGCTTCATACACGGCCACTGGTAGCTCAAACTCAAATCCCGGTACATCTTGGTGGCCCCCGGGTGAATGGAGAAGTGAGACTTATGAGCCTCCTCCATAACCATCTGCATAACCCCACCAGACATCGGAACCCAAACCCGACTGCATCGGGTCAGTAATCCCCGACTATCCTGCACGAACCTGGTGTTTTCACCCTTGATCCTCTATCTGGGCATCTCTGATCAAACTCACAAGCGGGGAATCCACTGCTATCCACATACATATTGCAGGGGTGGACGACCCAACCGACTTGCGGCTCAAAGCATCCGCAACCACATTCGCTTTACCAGGATGGTAAATGATCTCGCAATCGTAGTCCTTGACTACATCCAGCCACCTGCGATGCCTCATGTTCAGGTTCGGCTGATCCATGATGTGTCTCAAGCTCTTGTGATCCGTGTAGATGGTACAACGGACCCCATAAAGGTAATGTCTCCATATCTTGAGAGCAAACACCACCGCCCCCAGCTCCAAGTCATGCGTAGGGTATCGCGCCTCATGTGGCTTCAGCTGCCGCGATGCGTAGGCTATCACTCGTCCTCTCTGCATGAGGAACGTTGTAACAACCCAAATTTTTACAAAGAAAATTTTCGTTTTAATTAATCAACCAATTACATATTCCATAAGTTTTCAAAACATTTCTTTCCAATTCACATTCATTACATCAACGTTGCGTTTTTATGAAATCATCAAAGAGTCCCCAAAACTTCCAAAAGAGAGGTAGAGTACACGCCACGTCATCACGCCTTGCCTTTGCCCTTAGGCTCCGAAGTACCTGTAACAATCAACAACCTGTAAGCGAAATGCTTAGTGAGTTTCCCAGAGCATACCACACACAATCATATATCTTGATAGCCATAAAGCTACACACATAACACATAAACCATGCATACATAAAATCTGTAATAGTGCCATGGGCTACCCCACATGGTCTTTACCTAGGACTCCCATGGGCTCCCCCACATGGTCTTACATCTAGTGTCATGGGCTACCCCACATGGTCTTCACCTAGGATTGCCATGGGCTACCCCACATGGTCTTACATCCAATGCCACGGGCTCCCCCCGGGGTCTTCATACAAACATGCAATTTCATAGCAAAGCTAACACAGAGTATCTAGCGTATCTACCATAATCACATAATGGGCCGGCGTTGGTGCCTTAGACCCATAGGTATGGTGAGAAGACTCACCTGATGCGAATGCTGAACTAATACTTTTTCGACTGGATATGCCCTACGAACTGCTCCAACTCACTACCTAAAAGTGACATATAATACCCAGTCATTAACCTTAAAGTCCGCCCTGGTCCACTTCAGTTAGGATCAAGTCAACAGTCCATGTTGACCCTAACTCGCCGAGTACAACAAGTGACTCGCCGAGTTTCCTGGGATAACATCTACTCGCTGAGTCATCGAGATGACTCACCGAGTTCATATGGTCTTGACAGATAATCTAAGGTCCACTCGTCGAGTTTCCTTGCTTGCCACTCAACACGTTTATGACCATCGAATCAATTGGGGAATCTTACTTGACTCGCCGAATTGTTACTTCAACTCGTCGAGTTCTAGGCGATCTTTGTCCGGCTCGCCGAGTTATTCATCCAACTCGTCGAGTTCAAAGCAATGTTCATCGGGCTCGCCGAGTTGTTCATCCAACTCGCCGAGTCCATGCCCGTCTTCATATGACTCGCCGAGTCTCCCTTTGAGACTCGCCGAGTCCTATCAGATCTCGAGTCATACAGACTCCTTGGAGCCATGCAATGCTTCCAAATTACAGATCTAGGCTCCTGAGGCATGCTTTTCACGTAAAGTTGCAAACTTTACGTGCATGCAAGGCTTTAAGGCCTTAAAATAGCAAATCTAAGCTTGGAATTGAGTCATACACTTGAGGGGAGGCTCATGCTAGGCTAAATGAATAAGTTTATGCATCTCAAGGTCAAAAGGAGTCCATATCTGAAGTTACAACTTTAGATCTTGGCGTAAACACAAAAGCCCTTTCCTAGAATCCATGCACAAAAGGGTTTTGGAAGGAATGAGTCAAGGAATAGCTTAATACCTTCAGAAAGTGCTCCACAGAGGTAAATCTTGAATCCCCACGAGTCCTTTGCTTCTTCTAACTTGTTTCCTCAAGTGCTTCCTTCATCAAATCTCTCCTTCAAGCTTAAACCACCAAGAAACACACTCACACTTGAATCAGGGTTTTTGGGAGGAAAGGAATTGTAAAGGGGAGGCTTATGACCCTTTAAATAGGGTGCAAGGCCCCGAAGTTTAGGGTTTCATCTGCCAACATCTACTCGTCGAGTCCCATAGCGAACTCGGCGAGTAGATCATTAAACTTCACGGGCAAACCCGCTACTACTCGACGAGTAGGGAGGTCAACTCGCCGAGTAGGTTCTAAAAGACAAACCAAAATATTAATATTAATACCTGAGGATCTGGGCGTTAAAAACGCTCCTAACCCTGTGATGGATGCATCACAGAACACTACAAAATCCTCAACTCCCTCCGGGAGTGTCAAGACTGGCGCCTCACACAAACGCTGACGGGGGGTCTCAAACGCCCTCTGCTGCTTGGGACCCCACCGGAAATCCACCCCTTTCCTCGTCAGACGAGTGGGGGGGGGGTATTGCAATCTTGGAGAAATCCCGTATGAATCTCCGTTAGTATCCTGCCAATCCCAGAAAGCTCCTAATATCTAAGGGAGATTTCGGGACCTCCCACTGCATAATCGCCTCGATTTTGGCCGGATCGACCAAAATCCCCCCGTGGTTAACGAGATGTCCGAGGAACTGGACCTCTCGCAACCAAAAATCACACTTTGAGAACTTGGCGTACAGTCGTTCCCATCTCAGAACTCCCAACAACTCTCGTAGATGCTCCTGATGCTGCTCTCTGGTCTTGGAATACACCAAGATATCATCTATAAACACTATGACCGAGCGGTCAAGCATCGGTCTGCAAACCCGATTCATCAGGTCCATAAATACTGCTGGCGCATTGGTGAGCCCAAACGACATCACCACGAACTCGTAATGTCCATAACGAGTTCGGAACGCGGTCTTCTCCACGTCCTCCTCCCAGACCCTGACCTGATGATACCCAGATCTCAAATCTGTCTTGGAAAACCAAGATGCACCCTGCAACTGATCAAAGAGGTTGTCTATCCATAGGAGTGGGTAACGGTTCTTCACTGTTAGCTCGTTCAACTCCCGGTAATCAATGCACATCCGGTGTGAACTATCCTTTTTCCGGACAAAAAGAATCGGCACTCCCCATGGAGAACTGCTAGGTCGAATGAACTGTTTTCCCAGCAGTTCATGCATCTCTGGTGGTTCTAATCGGTACGACGCCTTAGCGATAAGGGCCGCACCTGGCACCAGGTCGATCCCGAACTCGACCTGCCTCTCCGAAGGTATCCCTGGCAACTCCTCTGGAAACAAATCTGCAAACTCCCTGACCATTGGTACATAGAAAACCGAGGTCTGGTCCCTGACTCGCGTATCTACCACATACGCTAGATAACCTATACACCCATGTTAAATGTACTGCCGAGCCCTGACAGCTGAACAGAACCCTGATCCTACTCTGGTGCCCTCACCATATATAACCAGTTCTCCCCCACTTGGGGTTCGAACTACCACTCGCTGGCCCTCACAATCAATCATAGCACTGAACCGACTGAGCCAATCCATGCCTACAATCACGCACACCTCCCCCATGGGGATCGGAATTAGATCTATCGAAAAAGACACCCCGAAAATCTCCAAGTCACATCCTTGATAAACTGAAGAAGCAGAAACCCCGTGTTCGTTGGCGATAGACAATCGCAACGGACACTCTAACTCGCTCACTGGCACACTGAACTCCCTACTGAAAGACTGAGACACGAAGGACCGACTCGCCCCCAGGTCAAATAAGACCAAAGCAGGCAAAGAGTTCACCAAAAACGTACCTAATTACAGGTACAACAGATAAGCATATAACAGATAAATAAAACGAGATGAGGATAGAAACATACCAGCAACCACATCTGGTGCTGGTCTGGCCTCCTCCGCCGTAAGCTGAAAAGCACGACCCTGAGCCTTCGGAGGCTCTGTCCTGACTGGTCTCCCATCCGTGATCCTCAAAGTAGCCGGTGCTGTAGCCTGCAGTGGCTTGGCGGCAAGTAGTGGACAGTTGGCCCTCATGTGGCCAACCTGATCTGCAGTGATAACATAACCTCATACCCTGAACTGGGGCAACCTGGCGACAATCCTTCGCGTAATGCCCCTCCTTGCCACACTTGTGGCACCCACTACCAGCTCGACATATACTAGAATGACTCCTGCCACACTTCCCAAAAGTGTGACCCTGCTGACCCCAAGTCCTAGCATTAACGGTCTTGGACCGCTTTGGCGCCGGCAGTGACAGTGTCGGGGTCGGCCGCTGCTCCCTTAGTTGCAGCTCAATCTCCAACTCCCGCCATCTGGCGGCCTCCTGCAACTCCAGAAGAGTATCACATCACTGGGTAGATACAAACTGTCAGATATCAGTCTTGAGCATACTCAGATAATGGGTCATCTGAGACTGCTCAGAAGCAAATTGTGGGCAGAACATCACCCGCTCGGTGAACATACGGGTGATCTCCGTCACCGAATCTTCATCCTGTCTCAAACTCAGAAACTCCTGTGCCAAACGTTCTTGCTCCACCCTCGGAATGTAACGGGCGCGGAACATATCCTTGAACTGCTCCCAAGTAACAGCAGCTCTCTGATCATCAGTGTAAGCCCCAGTCGCAAGTCTCCACCAGTCCTTGGCCCCGGAGCTAAGCAGGTTTAGAGCACACCTGGCCTTCTGGTCAGTAGGACACGAGCAGGTGAAGAAGCACCCCTCCACATCTGAAATCCATCTCATAGCCTTGATGGGACCCTGAGTCCCATCAAAAATAGGGGGCTTCATGTTGTCGAAGTCCCGGTACTGAAAACCCCTACAAACTCCTCCCCTTGCTGTAGATACAGCCGATGCAGTTGCTGCGGCGGCTATCTCTGCAAGGGCTGCGTAACGGTCATCAAAATACTCCACCATGGCGGTCTTAATTGACCCGAACATCTCCGCCAACTCGACCCGGAACAACGCAACAACCTCATCATGCAGGATCGCTCAGATCCTGTTATCCATCTCATCTGGCCTCATCTGGCCGATAGTCTCGGGCGCTGTCAGCTCCCCCTGTCCGCCCTCTCCTGATCCTGATCCTGATCTGGTCACAAAGCGCCTGGTCATCACCATTTTGAAACACAACAAAAGGTATCAGATAACTCATAAGAATAACTGGGGACCAACCCCCAACAAAACCCTAGGGGTTGTGACTTCCTTGTTACGTGTATGGGTCCTGTGCTTTCAGTAGTACGAGCCCATACTACCTTCCACACCTACCCATATTTGTTCCAAGTATCATCACAAGCCCTAACAATACACATAATCATATCGAGCACTTAAGCCTCACTCCTAAAGGAAGGCTAAATGCCTCTAAGTTGGCAGACTCATCCCAACAACCTATCCATCCATGAAACTTCCACCAACCCTGTAGCACTAGTGTATGCTAGCCATACGTAACGTTGGACCCTATAGACTTTCGAATATTCAATCCTACCCTAAGCCCCCAATCAAACAAGAACAAAAAATAAGGCTAAATCAAACATTCTCAGGCTATAAGATCTTAATTATATACAACCGTGATGCCTACACTAGATAACTACAGTAATGATGTCAATTTCATATAAGGAAAAACCCTAAGCTAGCAGGCATCGTGTATCAGGCAATTCTATTATGCAATTCTTGTAGATCCCTAGCCTAGTACTAGCATGCTGTTCTAACATATCACATAATCAAATAAATGTATGGTATTTTGGGGTTTACTTACTGGCTCTAACTGATCGTACACCCTGCATCATCCTTTATTTATTTTGAAAACCAATTTCTTAAAACATTTTTGAAAACTTTTCCTTGATTTCAGACTGGATTAACACGAATGTTCCTCCAATTCACTCAAACCAAGGCTCTGATACCAACTTGTAACATCCAAAATTTAAAACCAATTTAAACTTTTTAAAACATGTCAAGTGCATCAAAACATTACAACTTTGTTTTCAAAACATTAATTATCAAAGTATTTCCCAGAAACATAACATAACAGGAGGAGCTATACGATCACGCCTGTGCCTTGCCGCGATCCCCTGATGTACCTGAAACAATAAACTGAAACTGTAAGCCCGAAAGCTTAGTGAGATACCCATAAAATACCGATACACATACAGTCCACATAGCTATATCAACATTAGCATATTATATCAATCAAAAACAGAACAACGTGCATTGGGTCCACCGGGCCCTCAGCTCGTATCTGGAATGCTCCCGAGTCCTCAGTATGAGTCTGGAAAGCCTACCGAGCCCTCAGCTCATATCTGGAATACTCTCGGGTTTGTTGGCTACCGCACGGAGCAATACAACCTCAACCCATTCCACATAACATGTCCACATGTATCATAACTAATTCACATACAAATAATCATACAATATCACAGGTAGGAGGTCTACCCGACAAGCATATCAACTGGCATACATCACTAACTCAAACTCAACGTATCAATAACTACTAGGATATCAAATCCAATGGGCCGGACTTAGTGCCTTAGACCCCTTAGTATAGTGAGGATAACTCACCTCGTAGATGTCAGCTCGGTAAATAAATCACAGCTTTACGATCACTCGTCAAAGACTCGACCACCTATTACCATAATACGAACATGCTCATAAGTCTTCATCCTCACAGAGTACTTCATAACCCCACTAGTTAACCGTGATCAAAGTCAAAGTCCTTAGTCAAGGTCAACAGTCCATATTGACCTTAACTCATCGAGTACCCTAGGCTACTCGCCGAGTTCCTTGATATCCTTATCCACTCGCCGAGTCACCGGGGTGACTCATCGAGTTCCAACGATCCTCGATTGAGGCCCTAAGGCCACCCGTCGAGTTTCCTTCTAGTAACACGTCGATACTCACACATTCCTAACTTAGGGAACACTCATCCGACTCACCAAGTTGTTCATGTAACTCATCGAGTCCATGTCAATCTTCATAGGACTCGCCGAGTTGTTCATCCAACTCGTCGAGTTCACGGATATGTTCATATGACTCGCCGAGTTGACCTTGCGACTCACCGAGTTCCTTCATTCCTTAAGCCATATAGATCCTTTTTAAGCCATGCAATGGCTCCAAAATACAGATCCAAGCTTCCAGAGCATGCCTTTCACGTAAAGTTGCAAACTTTACATGCATGCATGGCTAAAAAGGTTCTTAATTCCCAAAACTAAGCTCTTAATGGGTTTCATGCACAAGGGGGCCTCATTTACGACCAAGACAGGAACTTTATGAATCTAGAACTTGGGAATGGTTTAGATCTGAAGTTACAACTTCAGATCTAACTCATGTCTTGCAAAATCACCTTACTCAAACCATAAAAACCCTAGATTTCCAATATATGAGATCTAGAAGGGAAAAGAGATAAGGGTGTCGACTTGATACCTTCAATGGGTGCTAACTGAGGTAGATTTCGAATTTACACTCCTTCCTTGCTCCTATCCCTTTGTTCTCCAAGCTCTTCCTCCCACAAGGCCCTCCTTCCAAGCTTATAATGCACAAGAATGACACAATACACAGTTAGGGTTTTCTATGAGCTCTTACTGACTGCAAGGAGGCCAAATGAGGATTATGCTTCCTTAAATAGAGTGCAGAACCCGAGACTTAGGGTTTCTTCTGCCAGCTCCTACTCGTCGAGTCCCTTTTATGGACCCGGCGAGTAGATCACTAATTTCGCGATCCTGCGTCGACGCTACTCGACGAGTAGGGCATCCTTTACTCTTCGATTAGGGCTTAAAATCTTAAGAAAGTTTTAATTAATTTAATACCTAGGAATCGGGGCGTTACATGATTTATCAAAAATTCACTTTTTACGTTACGCGGTGCTGTGTCAGTTTAGTCATAAAACTTCGACGGGTCATAACTTCTTCGTTATAAGTCGGATTTCAGCGTTCTTTATATGTACAAAATCCTTGTGACATATACTATACTTAGGTTAAGATTATTTATTCTAAATAATCTTCTATCAAAAATTCATTTTTTTAGCGTTACATTACGTCTTCAGTAAATAGGATGTCCATCTTCATCGATATATGTATGATCGGTAAATTCCCTTGGAAATCATTTTGAACATTTGCCTTTTTTCATACACGACATAAATGGTTGACCATTGTCACAAGGTCCGTGTATCATGTTATCACAAATAATTTGATACAAATTGGGTTCACTATCCTTGTCAAGCAATTCAAAACATATAACACGATCTATGTCTTTAGGATTTGGAAGTTTAGAATTTTTTTTTCCAAAAACAGGCATACATGACAATGTGGAAGTCCCCGATTTTCAAACTCAATCGTATATACAACTGTGTGAGCAAAGTAAGCAACTAGGGTTAAAAGATAACATTATCAAAAATTTATAATGTTAATGACTAATAAATATATAAGATTGATACCTCCAACGACTTCACCCAAAGTTTTTTCATCATTCAATCGACTGATTAATGAATCAAGTTAAATTTTGAATATTCATGTAAAAATATTTGGCATGTCTTCTGTGACAACCCGAAATTTCCATTTGTACGAACAATATCTATTCAATAGAAGCCAGTCCAATTTCAGTGATTTTCAGACTTTTCCGAACAAGTTTGTGTACATTAGGGTTTACACTTCAGGAAATATCAGGAGAGTGGATGCTCCTGGGTTTGTGAAATTTGAACATTTCAAGTTTCATAATGTTTCAGTCGAAGTTCGAGAATAGAAATATTTTCTGTCAAAATAATTCAGGACTATAAATAGTTTTCTAAATTAAATTAATTCATTATTCACAAATCCAACTAGAGAAGAGCCATTTTCTCTCTGACGGATCTTCGGGTTTTTATCCCAGATTGTGAGTACCCTTTTCTAGTAGTATTAGAATGCTTATTAGATGCTTATAACATGATTTAGATGGCTAAATCATTAGATCTAGGAGTTTACTCCCCAAGGTGTTCTTGGGCGGTAAACTCCCGAAACGAAGCCAAAAACCGACACTTGTGTTATGATAAAGCATTAGACTATTATGTATGCAAGTTAGGGACAAGAAAACATGCACAAATCCACCCAAGATTGGGAGTTTACGGCCCAGAACTCTCTTAGGCCGTAAACTCCATTTCCTAACACTAAAATGGTGTTTTGAGGACACTAGGACTTTAAGGCTTGCATCTAGACTATTTTCCCAAGTGGTATAAGGTCTTAAACACATCAAATGACACAAATGAAAGTGAGTTTACGGCCTAGAACACTCTTAGGCCGTAAACTCCATATAAATGGACATAAAGGGTGTTTTCATTGCACCTAAAGCCCTAGACCTTTACAAGAAATTGTTCCACTTAAAACGAAGGACCAAAACTCATCAAAATCACTCAACCAAGTGAGTTTACGGCCAAGACATAGTTCTTGGGCCGTAAACTCCTAAAAAGGGCACTAAGGTGTGCCTAATGCCTTCATATGCTAGGAATAAAAGTCTAGAACATATCCCACAAGTGCAAGAGGCTTGAAAGCAACAAAAACAACACCCCAAGGGATTTTACGACCGTAAACTCCAAGGGGAAATGGCCTTGAGGCCGTAAACTCCTATTTGGAGTACTTCTAGACCTTAAACCCTTCCAAGGACTTAGCCACTAAGTTAGGATAATTCAAGAAAGCATTCGGGACTTCAAAACACACCAAACACACATGTTTGGGAGTTTACGGCCGTAAACTCAAGAGTTTACAACCGTAAACTCCATGTGTGATGGTTTATGGAGAGTAAACTCTCATATAGGGTCCTTTGGAAACCCTAAACACAAATACCCTGTCCCACAGTAACTTAGATGAAATCCTTAAGGCTTAAAACACTTATATAAAGTGTTTATTATGTCTAGGATGTCTTAACATTATCAATTAGTCATTTGAGTCTAATTGAGTGCATATATGTGTGATTATATGTTAATTAGGATCGTAGTGTGTGCACAAGTCCTCGCTTGACACCTAGCCATCCTATCCCGTTCAGTTCATTCCAATCACCAACTACAGGTGAGTTCATACCCCTTAATCAATGTTTTAAATGATTTTAAATGCTTTAATGGGGGGGGGGGAGATACTAGAAAACAATATGTTATTAAATCAATCTTATGTATTTTATAATTGTGTTTTCACTTAGTAGATTTCACATATTTCAAAAGGTGTCACATGAAATGGTTTTCTATCTTAAAATACTTGGATAACAGAAGTATTAGTTTTGAGATGTTTAATGACATCAAGTCACTCTAAATTATTGTTTAAAACTCCTAGATATCTTGCAAAACCATTATTTTACCTTTTTGAATCAAACTATACTTATGCACATATGTTCATTTATATGTTAGAGATTATAGTTTTCATCCTTCGTTCAGTTTCCCGCACCCTGGTGTATCGAGGGTGCATAAATCTACTTGAACAACCACATACTTTCCAGTAAATTATCATAGGGATAATGTGAAGATATCAAACATTACTTTTATTACAAGGAATCACACAAGAGTCAGTTCATTCATGAGTCTATGCTAATGCCTTACATGATACATGAGTACACGTACTTAGGATTATATGATACATGAATATGTTTACATATACTTACCTGTTACATGAACACACTTACATGAATGCCATACAGGAAGACTGTTATTTAGGTGCATTATCCTGTATTTACTTACCTGGATACTTGTACTTAGAACTACAAGGATGATTTATTAGTACCTTCTGAGTAAATCTTACTGCCTATCCCACAGTACCTCGGGATACCTAAGACAGGACCCTATCCCACAGTACCTCGGGATACCTAGATAGGCCTCTATCCCACAATACCTCGGGATATACGTACGGAACTAACCATTCCGGAGCTCATCTGTTAGCAACAGTGGGTGATGAACATCTACGGATGCCAACGGTTATTACTTATACTAGGAGTACCTTTACGGGGACTAACCCTTCCTTCGCCCTGCTGCTGCTACAGAGGACAATTGGACAATCTTCGGATGTTCATTAGGTTATACAAGTACATGTTAGCACCAGTACCTCTGGCTAACACTTACTTTATTTCGTATTTTTCCTATTACTTTATTTTGTGATACCTTTCACATAAACGATGAGTTAGACTAAGCACTTTTAGTACTAGTCAACACAAAGGAAAGGCTACACTTCATACTTAGAAAACATTCGGGTCTTGGTAGAAGACTACATTTCATACTTATAGAAAATAAGGGTTTTTCTAGGGATTTCATACTTACCTCTACATTTTCATTTAAAGGTTTACATGGCTTTCATAACAGATTTTCAGAAACAAGGCAATGACACTTATATACTTATGAATTCGCCAGCTTTAAAGCTGATACTCGCTTTCAAAATAACTTGTATTCTCAGGTCATCAGTAGACAGGTACGGAGGCCAGGTTTTGAGAAGACGGAGCAGACAAGTCTCGTCTTTTATTTTGATTGTATATTTTTGGTGTCTTATTACAATGAAAGAACACACATGTATTAAACTTTACTTATAATGCAATGGATGATGTTGTTGCTTGTTTATTATATTACACTGTTGTGATACTGTACATGACGTCCTCCACCCCTGAACGTTTCCGCCGTTCGTGGTTTTGGGGTGTGACAGATTGGTATCAGAGCATTGTTTATAGTGAATTAAGTATATCAACCCATAAAAGATATACTAACTATAAATACATGGGATTAAAACACTATATCTCAGAGTTATACTTTTAAATAATAAAATATTTAAGTAAGTATACGTGCCTGTATTCATACTAAAATCAGTGTCACAACGACAAGAACAAAAGTATTACGATTGTTGAATATCACAAGTAAGCCTGGGGATTTATGGTCAGTCTTAGGAATGGCATAGTCTGATCAACTATGCTGGTCCGAGGAGTGATTAGAATATGCCCAAGAATGGTTGTGATATGGCAACAAGTCTAAAAACTTACCAACACAACCATAAAGGAATACCATATGGGTATTTGATCTTACTGTAATTATCTTAGTAGTTCGTCTATTTTAGCTATTCCTTATATCCCTTTTCTCGCGTAGATTAAAATGGCTGGATTTCACCATGGCGATCCGTACTTCCCAAACCATGGCAATGCTGGCTGGCTAGAGGCTGAACCAGAAGATGGTCACCCAATTCCTTTGGATGATCACCATGCCGAAGGTTTTTCTGATAGTTCTGACTCGGAGCCAGAAGTCAACAACCTACCCTCAGCAGTTCAAAACCCAAACCTGAACCCTCGCCCTGTGTTTCAAGGACCCACACCTCTGTGGGCCACTAACTTGATTACATGGAGTCATGAACAGGGTCAGCCCATTCCCTACAATGGAGACCGAAGTTTCTACAACCTCACTGAAGGAGGTTCTGCTGATAGAGTCCTACCAATCATGGTGCGTAGGATTTCTCGGAACTCGATAATAGCTCAGGCGACTATCAATCAAGTTTTGGAAGTTGACGCCAACTCTGGTGTTAACACTGTACACATTCGCCAACTAGAGTTTGCTCATGAAAGGACTCTGGTCCGCAATGCAAATCTGCAAAGGGAACTTGCTGAAACCCAAGCGGAAGTTAGAGAACTTCGAGCTCAGCAAGCAAGGTCGGACAGGCGTATAAGGAACATTGAACGTCTACTGTCGGGATCGAGGACTCATTGCCGATAGAATCTCGTCGACTCATCTTTTGGATATAACCTAGTTTATGTAAAACTTTGGTCTAATTTCCTATCTGTATAAATCTTAGACCTGTTAGGTCTTGATCTAGTCTTAAGTCTGTCAAAATTTTCCATCTTGGTTGATGTAAGGCCTACTTCTAGGCCATTTTTCCCGAACTTGTTACATCTGTAATTCCAGTATTATTGACAGATATCAAATCTTATGGAAATTATTATCCAAATGCTATCTTTTTCATTTAGTCATACTATTCTTTCTGTTGTTGGACTATGGGGATTTAGTCCATGAGACACATTCGTTTATCATTTATTCTTATCCATGTCGTCATCTTTTAAACGTATAGTTAAAGATGCCACCATGCAGGAATCCAAGGAGGAACCCAAATAACGCAGCACCAATACCACCACCTCCACCACCACCTGTACCTCTTCAACCACCAAATCCTTTTGATGCCAACATGTTCCAGGCAGCTTTCACAGCAGCAGTTGCAGCTGTTGTGTCAGCAATCAACGCTCCTGCCCCTAATGGATCAGGAACAGGTGCACCACCCTCGAACCACGACGAAAGCCATGGACACCCTCGGGAATGCACATACAAGGACTTCACTAACGCCAAACCCCGCAGCTTCAACGGAACTGGGGGTGTTATGGTGTTGAGATAATGGATTGAGAAGATGGAATCCGTCTTTGAAATCTGTGCTTGTCAGGAGGGCAGCAAGGTCAAGTTTGCAGCTTGTACCTTCTCTGACCGAGCACTAACATGGTGGAACAGCCATGTTAACTATCTAACTTTGGTTGTGGCGTATTCCATCGGCTGGGAAAAGTTGAAAGACATGCTGATGAAGGAATATTGTCCTCGAGGTGAAATACAAAAGCTCGAGCAAGAATTCTGGGGTCTACAAATGGTTGGATCCGACATCACTACCTACACAAATAGGTTTTGTGATTTGGCAAACTTATGCCCTGATATGGTTGCTCTCCAGAGCAAAAGGATCGAAAGATATATCTGGGGATTGTCGCCCCAGATCCAGTCAAGTGTGATCGCTTCCAGGCCTATTACTTTTGATAGTGCCAAGGAACTAGCACAATCTCTTATCGATCACCGGAAACCTCAGAACGCAACAATCCCTACACCCGTACCACAAAAATCCAACCCCGACTACCACAAGAATGGGTGGAATAAGAGGAAAAGAGGGGCTCCGCAAGGATCCTCTAATAAGCAACAACTGGTGGCGATCAATGCTGCCACAGTGACTCCTGTTGTCCCTGCGAACCCCTTACCAGCAAAAAACTTATGCTGGAACTCTTCCGAAGTGCAACAAATGCAACTTCCACCACCACGGACCTTGCAAGGATATGTTTTGCTCGAACTGCAACAGGAAGGGGCACACCGCCCGTTACTGCAAGGCTCCAACAGCTCAAGCTGCTCAGGTTCCTAACGCCGGTATGGGCCAAGCTTGTTACGGATGTGGCGAAGTGGGCCACTACAAGAGGAACTACCCTAAAGCAGGGATGACAGGCGGAGTGGGAAGAGTTATGGCTCTAGGCCACGAGGAAGCAGTAGCTGATCCAACGATAGTTACTAGTACGTTCCTCCTCGATAACTCATATGCTTTCATACTTTTCGATAGTGGATCCGAGAAAAGTTTTATAAGTCACAAATTTGCACACCTGCTTAAACAAAAACCATGTGCATTAGATAATTCATTCACAGTAGAAATGGCTAACGGGAAAACGGAGGGTACAAACTGTATACGTAGGTTGTACCTTAACTTTAGATGGCCATACTTTCAAGATAGATCTCATGCCAGTTACCATTAAATGTTTCAACGTTATCATCGGTATGGATTGGTTGAGTCTTCTGCGTGCCGACATTATGTGCTTCGAAAAAGCAGTTCGTCTTAACCTTCCTAACAACGAAACTTTAACTATCTAGGGCGACAAACCTAGTACGAGCCTTCGCATCATTTCGTGCATTCAAGCCCGGAAGTGCTTGCGGAAGGAGTACCATGCATTTCTCGCACACGTCGTCGATACCAGTCAAGAACTGAAAGACATTCAGAAAATCCTAGAAGTACGCGACTTTCCCGACATATTCCCAGAAGAACTTCCCGGTTGACCACCTCAACGCCAAGTCGAGTTCAGAATCGACTTAGTGCCAGGGGCTACCCCTGTAGCCAAATCTCCTTATCGTCTGGCACCGGCTGAAATGCAGGAACTTTCCAGTCAACTTAACGAACTTCTTAAGAAGGGATTCATTCGACCAAGCTTCTCACCATGGGGAGCGCCGGTCTTGTTCGTCAAGAAGAAAGATGGATCGTTTCGCATGTGCATCGACTATAGAGAACTCAACAAACTTACCATTAAAAATCGTTATCCCTTGCCCCGCATTGACGATTTGTTTGATCAACTTCAAGGAGCCAACTACTTCTCAAAGATAGATCTGCGATCCGGATACCACCAACTACGAGTGTTAGAGGAGGATGTTCCCAAGACAGCCTTCCGAACTCGTTATGGGCACTACGAGTTTGTAGTGATGCCATTCGGATTAACTAACGCGCCCGCAGTATTCATGGATCTGATGAATAGGGTGTGTCGTCCTTACTTGGATCAGTTCGTCATCGTCTTCATTGATGACATACTCATCTACTCTCGAAGTAAGGAGGAGCATGGTCAACATCTCCGTAAAATCTTAGAAACATTGCGAACGGAGAAGCTTTACGCGAAGTTCTCAAAGTGCGAATTTTGGATTCGACGAGTCGAATTTTTGGGCCATGTAGTTAGCGAAGAAGGTATACACGTGGACCCTTCCAAAATTAAGGCCATCGAGAACTGGTCAGCACCAAGGACACCTACTGAAATTTGTCAATTTCTAGGTCTGGCTGGCTACTATCGCAGATTCATTCAGAACTTCTCCAGCATAGCAAAACCTCTTACAACCCTGACCCAGAAAGGCGTGGACTTCGACTGGGAAGAGAAACAGGAAAGAGCATTCCAAACGCTCAAACGAGCCTTGTGCACCACCCCGATACTATCCCTTCCCGAAGGAATAGAAGACTTCATTGTCTATTGCGATGCATCCAATCAAGGACTCGGATGTGTTCTAATGCAGCGAGGTAAAGTCATAGCCTATGCCTCGAGACAGCTGAAGACACATGAGGTTAACTACACAACCCACGATCTTGAACTGGGAGCAGTTGTCTTTGCTCTGAAGATCTGGCGACATTACCTATACGGTACAAAAAGCACGATCTTTATAGACCATAAGAGTCTACAGCACATTTTCGACCAGAAAGAGCTCAACATGAGACAACGACGGTGGGTCGAGCTACTTAGTGATTACGAATGCGAAATTCGTTATCATCCGGGTAAAGCCAATGTAGTAGCCGACGCCCTAAGTTGGAAAGAATATACTGTTCGTAGAGTCAAGTCTTTGACTCTAACTATCCATTCACACTTGTCCACGCAAATAAAGGAGGCTCAGCTCGACGCTTTGAAACCTGAAAACGTGGCTGGTGAATCCCTTAAAGGGATGGATAAGAACTTGGAAGTCAAGGGTGGCGGAGCCTTATACCTCATGGATCGGATCTGGACACCAAAACACGGTGGCTTCAGAGACTTGGTCATGACCGAAGCTCACAACACTCGTTATTCCGTCCACCCGGGTTCAGATAAGATGTATCTGGATCTTAAAAAGCTATACTGGTGGCCTAACATGAAAGCAGATATTGCTACCTTCGTGAGTAAATGCCTTACTTGCACAAAGGTCAAGGTCGAATACCAGAAACCCTCTAGTCTTCTACAACAACCGGAGATACCAGAATGGAAGTGGGAGCGGATCACTATGGACTTCATAACCAAGTTGCCCAAGACGACGGGTGGACTTGATTCCATATGGGTCATCGTCGATAGACTGACCAAGTCTGCACACTTCCTACCAATCAAGGAAACAGACAAGATGGAGAAACTTACCAGAACTTACATTAGGGAGATTGTAAGACTGCACGGTGTTCCTTTATCTATCATCTCAGACCGAGATAGTAGATTCACTTCGAGGTTCTGGCAGTCATTACAAAGTTCCCTAGGAACTAGGCTGGACATGAGTACAACCTACCATCCACAGACCGACGGGCAAAGTGAGAGAACTATCCAAACCTTAGAAGATATGTTGCGCGCCTGTGTGATAGACTTTGGAAAAGCTTGGGATACTCATTTACCCCTTGTTGAATTTTCCTACAACAACAGTTATCACACGAGCATAAAGGCAGCTCCATTCGAGGCCCTCTATGGCCGAAAGTGCAGATCCCCTCTGTGCCGGGCTGAAGTGGGTGATACCCAGTTAGCTAAGGGACGAGTTCCCGAAAGCACTCTCACGGGTCCGGAGATCATTCGGGAAATGACAGAGAAGATCGTTCAAATTCGTGAACGATTAAAAGCCTCTAGAGACCGACAGAAAAGCTACGCCGACAAACGTAGGAAACCATTGGAGTTCCAGGTGGGCGACCAAGTCCTACTGAAGGTCTCACCCTGGAAGGGCTTGATACGCTTTGGAAAGCGTGGGAAGCTCAATCCAAGATACATAGGGCCTTTCGAGATTCTCGCAAGAATCGGCCCTGTGGCTTACAAGCTCAATCTACCGAAAGAACTCAGTAACGTACATCCTACCTTCCACGTGTCAAACTTGAAAAAGTGCCTATCTGACGAGACTCTTGTTATTCCACTCGACGAAATCGAGAACAACGAGAGCCTCAACTTCGTGGAGGAACCAGTAGAGATCATGGACCGAGAGGTCAAGCAAACAAAGCAGAGCCGTATCCCGATAGTGAAGGTGCGCTGGAACGCAAAGCGTGGACCGGAATTCATTTGGGAACGAGAGGATCAGATGAAACTGAAATACCCTCATCTTTTCGCTTAATTATGTGTAATTTCTTACTTGCTTAAATTCTAATTTCGGGACGAAATTCCTTCTAACGGGGGGGGGGGGGGGGGATGATGTGATAACCCGAAATTTCCATTTGTACGAACAATATCTATTCAATAGAAGCCAGTCCAATTTCAGTGATTTTCAGACTTTTCCGAACAAGTTTGTGTACATTAGGGTTTACACTTCAGGAAATATCAGGAGAGTGGATGCTCCTGGGTTTGTGAAATTTGAACATTTCAAGTTTCATAATGTTTCAGTCGAAGTTCGAGAATAGAAATATTTTCTGTCAAAATAATTCAGGACTATAAATAGTTTTCTAAATTAAATTAATTCATTATTCACAAATCCAACTAGAGAAAAGCCATTTTCTCTCTGACGGATCTTCGGGTTTTTATCCCAGATTGTGAGTACCCTTTTCTAGTAGTATTAGAATGCTTATTAGATGCTTATAACATGATTTAGATGGCTAAATCATTAGATCTAGGAGTTTACTCCCCAAGGTGTTCTTGGGCGGTAAACTCCCGAAACGAAGCCAAAAACCGACACTTGTGTTATGATAAAGCATTAGACTATTATGTATGCAAGTTAGGGACAAGAAAACATGCACAAATCCACCCAAGATTGGGAGTTTACGGCCCAGAACTCTCTTAGGCCGTAAACTCCATTTCCTAACACTAAAATGGTGTTTTGAGGACACTAGGACTTTAAGGCTTGCATCTAGACTATTTTCCCAAGTGGTATAAGGTCTTAAACACATCAAATGACACAAATAAAAGTGAGTTTACGGCCTAGAACACTCTTAGGCCGTAAACTCCATATAAATGGACATAAAGGGTGTTTTCATTGCACCTAAAGCCCTAGACCTTTACAAGAAATTGTTCCACTTAAAACGAAGGACCAAAACTCATCAAAATCACTCAACCAAGTGAGTTTACGGCCAAGACATAGTTCTTGGGCCGTAAACTCCTAAAAAGGGCACTAAGGTGTGCCTAATGCCTTCATATGCTAGGAATAAAAGTCTAGAACATATCCCACAAGTGCAAGAGGCTTGAAAGCAACAAAAACAACACCCCAAGGGATTTTACGGCCGTAAACTCCAAGGGGAAATGGCCTTGAGGCCGTAAACTCCTATTTGGAGTACTTCTAGACCTTAAACCCTTCCAAGGACTTAGCCACTAAGTTAGGATAATTCAAGAAAGCATTCGGGACTTCAAAACACACCAAACACACATGTTTGGGAGTTTACGGCCGTAAACTCAAGAGTTTACAACCGTAAACTCCATGTGTGATGGTTTATGGAGAGTAAACTCTCATATAGGGTCCTTTGGAAACCCTAAACACAAATACCCTGTCCCACAGTAACTTAGATGAAATCCTTAAGGCTTAAAACACTTATATAAAGTGTTTATTATGTCTAGGATGTCTTAACATTATCAATTAGTCATTTGAGTCTAATTGAGTGCATATATGTGTGATTATATGTTAATTAGGATCGTAGTGTGTGCACAAGTCCTCGCTTGACACCTAGCCATCCTATCCCGTTCAGTTCATTCCAATCACCAACTACAGGTGAGTTCATACCCCTTAATCAATGTTTTAAATGATTTTAAATGCTTTAATGGGGGGGGGGGGGGAGATACTAGAAAACAATATGTTATTAAATCAATCTTATGTATTTTATAATTGTGTTTTCACTTAGTAGATTTCACATATTTCAAAAGGTGTCACATGAAATGGTTTTCTATCTTAAAATACTTGGATAACAGAAGTATTAGTTTTGAGATGTTTAATGACATCAAGTCACTCTAAATTATTGTTTAAAACTCCTAGATATCTTGCAAAACCATTATTTTACCTTTTTGAATCAAACTATACTTATGCACATATGTTCATTTATATGTTAGAGATTATAGTTTTCATCCTTCGTTCGGTTTCCCGCACCCTGGTGTATCGAGGGTGCATAAATCTACTTGAACAACCACATACTTTCCAGTAAATTATCATAGGGATAATGTGAAGATATCAAACATTACTTCTATTACAAGGAATCACACAAGAGTCAGTTCATTCATGAGTCTATGCTAATGCCTTACATGATACATGAGTACACGTACTTAGGATTATATGATACATGAATATGTTTACATATACTTACCTGTTACATGAACACACTTACATGAATGCCATACAGGAAGACTGTTATTTAGGTGCATTATCCTGTATTTACTTACCTGGATACTTGTACTTAGAACTACAAGGATGATTTATTAGTACCTTCTGAGTAAATCTTACTGCCTATCCCACAGTACCTCGGGATACCTAAGACAGGACCCTATCCCACAGTACCTCGGGATACCTAGATAGGCCTCTATCCCACAATACCTCGGGATATACGTACGGGACTAACCATTCCGGTGCTCATCTGTTAGCAACAGTGGGTGATGAACATCTACGGATGCCTATGGTTATTACTTATACTAGGAGTACCTTTACGGGGACTAACCCTTCCTTCGCCCTGCTGCTGCTACAGAGGACAATTGGACAATCTTCGGATGTTCATTAGGTTATACAAGTACATGTTAGCACCAGTACCTCCGGCTAACACTTACTTTATTTCGTATTTTTCCTATTACTTTATTTTGTGATACCTTTCACATAAACGATGAGTTAGACTAAGCACTTTTAGTACTAGTCAACACAAAGGAAAGGCTACACTTCATACTTAGAAAACATTCGGGTCTTGGTAGAAGACTACATTTCATACTTATAGAAAATAAGGGTTTTTCTAGGGATTTCATACTTACCTCTACATTTTCATTTAAAGGTTTACATGGCTTTCATAACAGATTTTCAGAAACAAGGCAATGACACTTATATACTTATGAATTCACCAGCTTTAAAGCTGATACTCGCTTTCAAAATAACTTGTATTCTCAGGTCATCAGTAGACAGGTACGGAGGCCAGGTTTTGAGAAGACGGAGCAGACAAATCTCGTCTTTTATTTTGATTGTATATTTTTGGTGTCTTATTACAATGAAAGAACACACATGTATTAAACTTTACTTATAATGCAACGGATGATGTTGTTGCTTGTTTATTATATTACATTGTTGTGATACTGTACATGACGTCCTCCACCCCTGAACGTTTCCGCCGTTCGTGGTTTTGGGGTGTGACATCTTCCGGTTTAAGATTCTCGGCTTCAACAAATCTAATGACTTCTGTCCATTTAAGATTGCATGTTAAAAAATGATCTGGATAACCAAACCACTTAACAAGGGTCATTGCATCTAAGTAACTTTGTTGTATGTAGCGGCTGCCACTGGTAAAAGAAAATGGTATAATAGTACGATTTCCCATCAAAGAAGCATTTTCATGCCTGGTCCGAGTTGCGATAAGGTGCCATGCGTAATATTGGCTGGTTAAACATAATATATAAGTCGTTCGTTTTCAACCAATTTATACAAATCAACCAAAAATTGTTGGAATAGTTTTCTTAAACGTAATATCAACGGTATTTCAATAGTTCTTTTTTTGTATATGTTAAGAAAAAAACGTTCGCATGGTCAGCCTTATTTGTCCATCATATTCTAGATCTTTAACACCACGATGTAGTATATCGACTGGAAGTCCATCCTCGACATAAGGGAATAATAAAGGATATTGAAGTGCAAGATACTGAGCATGCAACTCGTTAATACGTTTGAGTTGTCAACTCTATTTTTCTAATACGATATCTCTCAAATCAGACCCGTCAATGTCACCTATAATGAGGGAAGCTACCTTATTTATGGTAGGAAGATTATACTGCCTACCATCATTTTCTCTTGTCCCAATCAATTTTAGCCTAATACGCTCTGTTGGATTTGAACCAAATCGATCACGTGCCATTCTAAATTGCTTAACCAATGAATTGATGAAATCCAATAAGCCCATCAACTCGTGAATAGTCTAGAACTCAAGAGAAAATGATTTTGCCATTGACTCATTAGATGTGGTCTTTTTCTTTTTATTATACATACGATAACATAAAAAAACATAACGGATATAAGTTTTTTACAGTAAAATAATATATATATATATATATATATATATATATATATATATATAGTGCTGTTATACAATATAGGGTATTCACATACTCGCATGTTTTGAATCTATTTTGAACCTCATGATCTGTATCATATATGTACAATTGGTAAAATCTTGGTAATTCACCATCTTTGGAAAGTAAGCTGCCTGCAATATGATAATTTTGGTCATGCATTCGATAAACATAAGGACTACCTCCTGACTTATTGGCGTGATCAATCTTTCCAGCCATATATGTGAATGAAAATATCATATTGTATCGATGTACATTCTGTATAAACTTTTGACTTTTTTCAGAAACACTGATATATAAATCAAGCAACAATTGAGGTAGGTGAATAAGACTGGGTAGTTCAACTTTTCCATTGTAACAACACATGGAATAACATGTTTTTTTTTAAATCTTTATTTCCTCAAATTGCTTTTCCTTGCCACACCTTAACTTTACATACTAAGCAAACATATACAACATCACCAAAATCCAAATAATCTATATATAAATAAAAAAAATTACCAAATTTTTTGTGATATGATTGAAATGCAATAGGGTAATGACATTTTATTTGTAATGACAAAAGAATTTATGGTATGGATATAATACCTTTTGCTTATTCCGATAAATTTCCTCTGATTGTTACCCGTGACATCATTTTGAGCATTTAAGTAGAAGGCATACATATTTTTGTCTTATTTTTTTTGTAGAAATTGGTCTGCTGCATTTTTTCTTTTCTTTAGAGTTAGCACTAGTATCAACTGATGTGTATTTATTAGAAGATGTTTTTGCATAATTAATATTCGATTATGTAGTATATGAATAAGCGAAGGTAAACGGAAAAAAGAAGTGAGAAAATGTGTAACTACATGTATAAATAAAAGATATAATAGCATACCTTAATGATGAAGTGGCTCAATATTAATAGATGAATGATCAACTTGAACAATATGGCTACCTGAAGGTTCAACGAAATCTTCATTCAACTCAAAAAACGAAATATCTTTTGTATTAAATTGTTTCCGTTTCACTTTTGTGGAATGAGTTGTGTTGTTGTGCTGAATGGTATTCTGTTTGTTGGAAAAATCTAGAGCACTAGATAATCTTGATGCTTGTATTGGTAATGTTTGTGAAGGATTTTTGAAAGCTAAGATAAGATATAATATTAGAGATAATGTAAATAAAGTTACGATAGAATGAAGACATATATGTACTAATTAGTAATCAAATAATAGGAAAAGTATGACCAGGTTTATGATGCATGTTAATAACATTAAAAGTTGTGGAATTTTGATTTGTATGTTCATTTGAAGTAGAAGAAGTATATGGTAGGTTTACAATTGTTCATTGCTTACTTTAACAATTAATATATTGAAAAATAAAATTGTGCTTATATGATTTAAGATGTGGATGTAAATATAATTTTAAAGAAATTAAGAATAATTTACTTTGACCGATGGTTTCTGAAGGTGATTCGGTAACGTTTCGAGCAACTCGACAATTAGGGGGTATGAAGAAATTATTTTCTTAAAATGAAAATTTTATTGGGTTTTGAGCATAACATCATTCCTATGGTGAACATGCAACCCTAGTTGCTTTGATCTAGGTTTTTCTAAATTAAACATACAACATTGAATACCAAAGCAATAAACCCTAGATCTAGCATACTATAATCAAAGTTAACATATAATTAGGGTTTAGATCATACCTTGATTGTTATATAGCAATAACAATCACTATCCTTATAGATCTTGACTCTTGAAAGCTTAGTGCCTCAAATGTTGCACCTCTAATGGAGTCACAAATACCATAAGCAACAAGATGACTTAAGAGAGGGAGGAAGAGCACTAAAAACATCCAAGATCATCTAGAGAAAGCTTAGCCACGTTTTTGGGAGCCCTAGGAGTCTTTATATACTTGTGTGGGCTGCTAGGGTTTCAGGTGAAACCCTAATTCTCTGCTTAGGCCTTAAGCAACCCATGGAGTCCCTCTAGAAGGCCCTTGGACAAAATTCATATGGGCTTCCCATAGATTTCTTCCAATCCCCTTTCCATTAGGAATCCATAGCCCAATTTTCAACTATCATATAATTGCAATATCAGTCCCCTTTATTTAATTAATCTCTTTTAGCCACAAAATTAATTCCTAATTAATTCTTGACTAATATTAATTAAACAATATGATTTCTCTTTTAATATATTATTCACATAATATATTAATAAATCACAATTAATCCTCTTTCTCCTTAATTCATCCTATCAGTTGCTATGGTGAAGGCAACCCAAAAGGACCATGCTCATAATCGGGTCAAGTACATACCAAAATAGTTATGGCCTTAGACACCTAATCCAAAGAACATTTTCAGATTAAGAATAAATCATTATTAAGAATAAATCATGGATCCAAATTTCATTTGTGGATTTCACATCCTTATTTGCCATAAACAAGCAACCCTAACAACATTTTCAGATTAAGAATAAATCATGATTTTATAAATGATAAATAGACATAAATAAATAAAATACCTGAATGAAAACACCTGGTGAATACTCTGAGGCAATTTCCTCTCTGCCTGCTAAATCCACCATCTTCACAAGAGCTATAGTAGCCGAACGAGTCTATTATCAAATATAACATAAAAAATGTGAGAAATTCCAAACAAATAATAAAAACAAAATCCTAAATTTTATCACTTTTCAGATGGCTATAACAACTTTTACACTTGTTGATGAAGTCCCCTTTAAAGCCTCAACATTTGTAGCAGAAATTTGACTATTGCTATTCAGCAATGTGCCTTTATAATAATTTGTTGGAATGTAAGGGTAAAACAGTCATTTAGTCAAAATTTGAAGTAAATCTCACCATTCATGCCAGGTTTCTAAATCCACCTGAGCCACAAAGACCAATAGGGCAAGTATAATCATAAGAAGGAAAAGAAGCTAGGCAGCACAAAATCCTACAAGAAAAAAAAACAATTAAAGATATAAGTTGCATTTAGAAATATAATGTTTTTTTTGTAAATTGACTTTTAGAGAATATCAAAATCATATAATTCTTTTATAAAATGAATAACTTACTTCATATGTGATCATGCATATTGTTTGCGCAGGAGTAGAGACTAAACCAAACGAAAATATAATCACCCTGAAATAAAAAAAAAATAGAAATTTGTTTTGAAAAATTTGTTGAAAGTAGATTGCTTATTTTAGTAACTTACAGAGGTTGATCAGATTGTCTAGCTCCAGCCCTTATAAAACAACAGTTCATTCCACCAGTCAACGATGATAATAAACCAAACGAAAAACACATAAAAATAATGTATTCCATGTACTTGTTGACCTCTTTACACAAAATCATAGAGATATAAGATATTTGTGTAAAAGGGTATGGATGTCTTTTTAATATTTTATAGATTCAATGAAAATACAAGATTCAAAAGGATTTATTAACTCACTTCTGTACCTTGCACATTGACCATTGATGGGATGATGAAGATTACACCAAAGAAACTGGAAGCAATTCCCGAGAAAGAAGATGTCAGTTATTCACAATCAGGTTTTGTGTTTTGTCATATGTAATTATTACTTTACTTGCTATTTTTGCAAGTTTCAAATTCTCATGAAGAATGAATCTTGCAGATATTGAAGCCATTAATGGAATTGTAAAGTTTAAGAGTGTGGCTTGAAACAATGGTAATCTCTTAATGCTGTAAAAAAAGTGCCATTTAGATATTTGACATCTTTTATACTATGATAAACACTGATGTTACTATTGGATAAGGTGTCTAAGTCCATAACTATTTCTAGTATGTACTTGACCCGACCTGGCATGGTCCATTTGGGTTGCATGGCACCATGCATTTGGATAAACTAAATGAGAGAAATAACATTGATGGTTTATTAATATATTATAATTTCTAATATATTAATAATATTATTTAATTAGTTTGATCAAGAATTAATTTAGAATTAATTAAGTGATCAACAGATAACTAATTAAATATATGGATTGATTATGTAAATCATCCATAACTTATATAGTGGGCTAAGAGGCTTCATGGATTATTAAGTTGGGTTTCACCCATAGGATGCTCCATGGAGTTAACCTAGGATCATGGAAATGAAGAGTCATGTTACATTAGGGTTTACATGGTGTAACCCTAATGCAACACACTATATAAAGCTCATGATTCTCCCAAAATCGGTTACACTTGCTACACATGCATACTTGAGGGCTAGAGCCGATTTTTGAGTGTTAAGATTCTCTCCAAGTTTACTCCATATTATTTGGTGATGTGTGAAGCATTTGAGGCATCAAACTTGGGGTGCTAGGCTCACAAGGTTTCAAGGAATCAAAGCAACAACAAGGTATGTTATTCTATCTTACATTTAAAGTTAAAAATTTTCCCTATTTATGCTAGATAGGATCATAACCTTGGAAATCAACTTTGCGTGAATTTTAGACAAACATAGATCCAAGGTTATTAGGGTTGCATGTACACTTAGAAAGTCTTAGAATGCTTAAAACCCATTAGTGGTATTAGATACTAGGGTTTTTTGTTTGTTATTTGTGCAAAAATGGTTTAAGAAATTAAAACAGCTTCTTGTTTGGGAAGTGGACTCGCCGAGTCCATGGGGGGGGGGGGACTCGACGAGTCCAAGTGAAAATTCATCCTACTCGTCGAGTATGTTCATGCACTCGACGAGTAGGACGCCATGACAGCATATTTTCGACTTTTGTTGCTGGAAATGGACTAGAAACATTGCCCTAAACTGTTTTGGTGTTTTAAAACTTGTTTTAGATGGTGTAATGTTTATGCTAATCCATTTACAATGGCAATTATCAAAAATTACAAGTTTTAAGAGCAATTTATGATTCTTGAAATGTTCATATTCATGTTCTTAAACTTATAAAGATTAGATGATCATAGGAATTGTTTGTAACCTACTTGGTAGTTTAATTCATGATCATAATGTGTTTTAATGGAGTCCATAACTTGTTCTCAAGTTATGGAAAACCAAAAGTCACACTTTAATAAAAGCCATTAAAAGAACACAAGAGTTAGAAAAAATGAAGAGTCTTCATTTTTATTACTCAAATCAATTCATAAGTTATGAGAAATGAAAAGTTTTGAAAGTTTACAAAACTTGCCCTCAAGTTTTGGAACAAGTAAAGTCATGATTAAAACTTTAGTTCCAACCCTTAAAATTTTAAAAGTTAAAATTCAACCCTTATACTTTATAATATTATAAGTTAATAATATATATATATATATATATATATATATATATATATATATATATATATATATATATATATATATATATATATATATAAGATCAAGTCGTCTTACCGCTAGTACGCCTCATTCACGAAGACGGTCTATAAGGGGAGTATAAGGTTGTTGCCTATAAAATGGCAACGTAATGGGTGTCCACTCTAACCCACAGCTTCCTTGATCGGTGGAGGGTCGTTAGCCGAATGGGTAGGATAATGACTTATAAACTTTCATTAAAAGTATAATAAATATTATAAAGTAGCTAAATGTTTTATTAAATTCCCAATCTTAGTTACTTTAAGAAAATGTGAATAAGATGCTAATCCATGAAATTACACTTTACACTTTGTTTAAGTCGTTAGTGGAGCGTGTGTGGTTAACCGGCACCCTAACTTGGACTTAACAAGGTAGGTAAAGGGTAACTTAAGGTTTATCATAGTATCAGTGGAGCGTGTGTGGTTAACCGGCACATCGATTGAGTGATAAACATTAAGGGTACCAAGTGATTTGCATGGTTACTTCACACCTCATTTTGTGATCCTCGATATCCCAGTCACAAAACTTGGAGGGCACACTCGAGATTGAAACATGCCTTTGAAAAGTTCATTGAATCTCAAAAGAATCTAGGAATTTCTAAGAACCAAATTAAAAACTTAATATTTTAATATTTCGTTTTTGGTGGAAATTGGTGAATCGTCATTCACCCACCTTTCAAATATGTTATTACTTAGATTACGACATACCTCTTCTAAGTATAATATATTGTGATTGGGTCCTAGCCTTAATATTACATTTGGGTGTTTTATTAAGGACTATATCTATATCTAAACTAATCTTGTCTTTCTTCTTGCTCAAATGTCTTCAAACACTGCTGCTTCTGGCTCTAATCCTAATAGCTCATTTACCCTTATGAACTTGTGTGGTAAAGTCACTTTTAATGGATCCAACTTCAATGAGTGGATCAGAAACATCAGAATGATTACCCGCTACGAGGACAAAGAATATGTCATCGATAAGGAGCTTAAAGAGATTGATGAGTCCATTGCAACTCCCCAGGAGATCGCTGACTTCCGGGCACATGAAAGGGATGCCACCAAAGTGGCATGCATCATGATGGCCACCATGACAGCAGAACTCCAAAAGTCTTATGCGGACTTCTACCCTTTTGAAATGCACCAAGATTTGATGGAAAGATACCATCAAAGTGCACGACAAGAGAGGTATGAAATCATCTCCTCCATGATAACAAACCGAATGAAGGATGGTGAACCCATCACGAGCCACATGCAGAAAATCCAAAGATTTGTGGATCGTTTGCTGAAGCTCAATGTGAGCTTCCCCGAGGAGCTTGCAATAGATATCATTTTGCACTCCTTACCCTCGTGCTATGAGCAATTCCGCATGACATATCACATGAATAAGGAAGATGTCACACTCAGCAAACTTCAAGGACTCCTAAAGACCGCAGAAAGTGGTCTTAAGGGTAAGTCGGTTGTTACTTCTACTCCTACCAACTCCGCCCCTGTCTTGGAAATCGGGAAAGGGAATGGTAAGAAGAGGAAAAGTCCCTCGAAGGGTACCAAGGGTAAGACCCTTGAAGTCTCCTCTTCAAATGGAACCAAGAAAGGTTTCGTTACTCCTTATGCAGACCCAAAAGAGGCTGAATGCTTCTATTGCCATGAAAAGGCACATTGGAAGCGGAACTGCCCAAAGTACCAGCAAGATGTAAAGGATGGGAAAGTCAAACCCAACCATGCAACTATTTACACTATCTTATCTAACAACTCACCCTATTCTAACTCTTGGGTCCTTGATACCGGTTGCGGTATTCATATCTGTTCTGATTTGCAGGGAATAAGAAGAAGTGAGAATGTGGAGCAAGGAAGAATAAACTTGATCATGGGGAATAGGAAAGTTTCACCTGTCACCAAGATTAGAGTTTATACTTTATTGCTAAGTAGTGAGTTTAGTTTAGATTTGAATAAATGTTGTTACTCGCCAGAAATGGCAAGAAATGTTATTTCCTTTCATGCATTGTATAAACATGGTTTTACCTTTTCATTTGATAATGAAGTTGGTTCGATTAATGTTTTCTTTAATTATGTTCTTTATTTTAAAGCATTACCTTGTGATGGTGTGTATGAAACTGTATCTGTGGTTGATAACTTAGGAAATAATGTATTGTGTATTGATTCTGTTAGTGATAATAACTTGGATAAAGCATCATTATGGCATTGTCGTCATCGACATATAAGCAAGCAATGCATAGGCCAACTCCAAAAGGATGGAGTCTTGGAGTCATTTGACCTAAAGTCAGATGATAGTTGCGAATCATGCTTACTTGGAAAAATGACAAAGTCACCCTTCACTGGTACTTGTGAGAAGGGTGAAGGTTTGTTAGATCTCGTACACACGGATGTGTGTGGACCCTTCAAACATGATACAAGGGATGCTAATATTTATTATTTGACTTTTACTGATGATTACAGTAGATATGGATATGTCTACTTAATCAAGCATAAGTCAGAGACTTTTGAAAGGTTTAAAGAGTTTAAACAGGAAGTCGAGAATCAATTGGGCAGGAACATTAAGATGCTTCGATCCGATCGAGGTGGTGAGTATCTTAGTTTAGAGTTCGTCGACTATCTTAGGGAATGTGGGATTGTCTCACAATTGACACCTCCTAGGACACCACAGTTGAATGGTGTGGCTGAGATGTGTAATCGAACCTTTTGGATATGGTTCGTTCCATGATGAGTCGAGCTTCGCTACCAATCTCATTTTGGCGGTATGCCTTAGAGACTGCCGCCCATATCCTTAATCTAGTCCCTACAAAGAAAGCTGCCAAAACTCCTCATGAGATGTGGACTGGTAAAGTACCCAAACTAGACCGCATCAAGATTTGGGGATGTGAGGCTTTCGTGAGACGCGAGACTCATGATAAGCTCGAACCTCGAAGTGAGAGGTGTATTTTCATCGGCTACCCACATAAATCCTTTGGTTACCTCTTCTACAGACCTAGTGAGAATGTTGTCTTTGTAGCTAGGAGGGCTGTCTTTCGAGAAAGAGAGTTCATAAGCCAATGAAATAGTGGGAGGCAAGTTGACCTTGAAGAAATTCAAGAGTCAAGTGGTGAAGGAACCTCAAACTCTAGCAGTCAACTTGAGGAGGAAACTCCTGTTGATCCAATTGACGAGTCTGTACCTCTGAGGTGTTCCACATGGGTTAGGAATGCACCTGAGCATTACTATGGTTTCCATATTACAGCGGAAGGTGAGACACTTATCAGTGATGAGACATTGATAGGTCTGGATGAACCTAATAGTTACGCGGAAGCCATGGCAGGCCCTGAGTCAGCCAAGTGGAAATAGGCAATGGACAGTGAGATACAGTCCATGTATGGCAATCAAGTTTGGAACTTGGTTGAGAATGTACTAGGTCGTAAGACTGTAGGGTGCAAATCGATCTTCAAGAAGAAGATCGACATGGATGGTAATGTACACACTTATAAGGCACGACTGGTTGCAAAGGTTTTCTCTCAAACTACAGGAGTGCATTATGATGATACCTTTTCTCCAGTGGCCAAGATTAAGTCTATTAGGGTTCTGTTAGCCATCGCTGCATTTCATGATTATGAAATATGGCAAATGGATGTCAAAACCACTTTCCTTAATGGAAAGTTGGCTGAGGATGTTTACATGAGTTAGCCAGAGGGTTTTGTCAGTACAAAGTACCCTAATAGAGTGTGTAAGCTTGAGAAATCCATTTATGGATTAAAGCAAGCACCTCACAGATGGAATCTTTGCTTTGATGAAAAAGTCAAAGAGTTTGGCTTTTCTAGAAGTGAAGATGAATCTTGTGTATATGTCAAGGCTAGTGGGAGTATAGTTAACTTTTTGGTATTATATGTGGATGACATACTACTCATAGGAAATGACAACCCAACTTTGCAGGAAGTTAAGTCCTGGCTTGGGAAGTGTTTCTCTATGAAGGACCTAGGAGAAGCTGTCTATATTCTAGGGATAAGGATCTTGAGAGACCGGAGTAAAAGACTAATTGGACTTAGTCAAAGTACCTACTTGGATAAGGTGCTGAAGAGATTTAGCATGTAGGACTCCAAGAAAGGAAAGTTACCTATTCAGTGTAACGCCAGATTGAGTAAGACTCAAAGCCCGAGTACTGAGGCTGAGATAGCAGAAATGAGTCGAATACCTTATGCTTCGGCTGTAGGATCGATCATGTATGCACCTGATGTAGCCTTTGCTTTGAGCATGGTTAGCAGGTATCAGGGGAACCCTGGCAAGGCACACTGGACTGTGGTAAAGAATATCCTCAAGTACCTATGGAGGACTAAGGACTGGGTCCTTACCCTCGGTGGGAGTGATGACTTGAGAGTTATAGGGTATAGTGATGCTGGCTTCCAGACCGATAGGGATAATTTCCGCTCTCAGTCGGGTTGGATCTTTACCCTAAAAGGAGGAGCTATCACTTGGAAGAGTTCCAAGCAGGAGACAGTAGCTGATTCTACTTGTGAATCAGAGTATATAGCAGTGAGCGAGGCAGAAAAGGAGGCTATATGGCTAAAGAACTTCATTGGAGACCTTGGAGTTGTACCAGCTATAAAGGAGCCTATGGAAATTTTATGTGATAGTGAAAGTGTTGTTGCCTTAGCCAAGAAACCAAGGGATCACGGGAGATCCAGTCACATCGACAGAAAATATCACTTTCTCAGACATCACATAGAAGATGGAATCCTCGTGGCAAATAGGGTATCATCAGATGAGAACCCAGCAGATCCCCTCACGAAGGGACTGAGTCAGGTTAAGCATCTTTAGCATGCTCGGAGCATAGGGCTAAAGGATGATATAAGTTTTAGTAGTTAGATAATTTGGAAATTTGTAAAGTGTAATTGACATTTGATGATAAATAAAAGTTGTGTTTATTTATGAGTAAGGTGTTGCTATCTTTTGTCAATCGTTTACTATAATTTCTTTTGCATGTTTTGACTTCCAGAATATTATGTTGTGTTTTACATATTTTTCAAAATTTCCACAGTCGGTCATATGTTACAAGTAGATATGAATTAAGACTATCATGAAGATGGTTGTAGGTGTCAAGTTTTAGGACAACACTTCGTGAGTACTCATAAGTTCTGAGTATTGGAATCAACCCACGCTCACTGGTATCACTTCATGGAATTTATCTCGAGTAATCGTGAGACGGTAATATCATATAAGTCTTCAAACCTAGAGATATGATTTGTTGCCTATGAGTTGGTTATGCATTGATTGTACGAAAACGCATTGGTAACTCGATGTTATAAAACGTGTTTTTGTGTATAATTCAACAAGTAGTAGAGCGAACATATGAGTCGAAGTTTATCTGTTCCTTCTTGGATTAGAAGCTGATATCTGGGCCCCTCGATGATTTTGTTTTGACCCATGTATCGAGCCCGGTCAGAACTAAGTTGATGTGTTCAATTAAGTTCTTTGTCAAACAAATCAGAAATCGGGAAACAAACTGTTGGACAATAAGTAAGACATTGTTCCATGTATTTGTCCGACTGATATCTAGAACAGAGGATTATATGATCACTTATCTTAAATGGCATATCATCATCTTCTCAGTTCCGAGAAACCTTGAAAGAGCTACGATTGTTGATCGGTTCCTGAAGTCATACTTGCAGTTATAGTTATTAGACTTATCCAAGTGGGAGACTGTTGGATAAGGTGTCTAAGTCCATAACTATTTCTAGTATGTACTTGACCTGACCCGGCATGGTCCATTTGGGTTGCATGGCACCATGCATTTGGATAAACTAAATGAGAGAAATAACATTGATGGTTTATTAATATATTATAATTTCTAATATATTAATAATATTATTTAATTAGTTTGATCAAGAATTAATTTAGAATTAATTAAGTGATCAACAGATAACTAATTAAATATATGGATTGATTATGTAAATCATCCATAACTTATATAGTGGGCTAAGAGGCTTCATGGATTATTAAGTTGGGTTTCACCCATAGGATGCTCCATGGAGTTAACCTAGGATCATGGAAATGAAGAGTCATGTTACATTAGGGTTTACATGGTGTAACCCTAATGCAACACACTATATAAAGCTCATGATTCTCCCAAAATCGGTTACACTTGCTACACATGCATACTTGAGGGCTAGAGCCGATTTTTGAGTGTTAAGATTCTCTCCAAGTTTACTCCATATTATTTGGTGATGTGTGAAGCATTTGAGGCATCAAACTTGGGGTGCTAGGCTCACAAGGTTTCAAGGAATCAAAGCAACAACAAGGTATGTTATTCTATCTTACATTTAAAGTTAAAAATGTTCCCCATGTATGCTAGATATGATCATAACCTTGGAAATCAACTTTGCATGAATTTTAGACAAACATAGATCCAAGGTTATTAGGGTTGCATGTACACTTAGGAAGTGTTAGAATGCTCAAAACCCATCAGTTACATGAATATTAAGAATAGGAATTACCGGTAGATGAAAGTTATCAAAGAAATAGAGCCATTAACAGCTCTTGAAACTCTTGACATTTACAGGTCCAAATAATAGTTGTGAGGTTCTTCTTAACCACATGAATGATAATGTTGAGATAATTATGCATCTTGTAAATGCTATCTCAAATAGGGGAATTATTTGAGCTGTTAATTTAAACAAAACAAAAACAAATCAAGTGGAATCATAAGCATACAGATCAAGTATGATGTTATCATGATTCATGCATACGAAATTCTAATATGTACCAAATCAAATATGCATTTCATTGTTCTAGCAATACATAAAAGGAAATCACTTACCTGAGAAGGCATTAGAAAGAATTGCCATGATATAGTAGACAAAAGGCGAAAGTGAACTTAAATAGATGCAACACGAGGCTGACTGGTGTGTCGGGCCTCCCTTGAAAGTTATTCATTATCATAGTATCTTCATGTGGATCCCTGTTATTGAAAGAGACTTCTTCTCTCAATTAAGGAACTTCAACATCAAATGGATGCACCAACGGTCGGCTTCTACTACTCATGATTCTACCAGTCCTTTTCAATTCAGGAATTCATCATCATCGATCCATTAAACCCAGACAAAAATTGACAATCAGATACTCAAAATCGGTTCAAAGTTTCAGCTTTATGTATGAATTGGAGACACCCACACCGAATGGACATTCAGGTCACGTAACTCTGAAATCAAACCAATCATACTTTCAAAACCATTTCTTAGGTTTTTTTTTGGCGTCGATTGAAGCAGAAGGGAATGGTTTCTATGTTTCTTTAGGTTACGATCGGAAGGAGAGACAGAGAGAGTAAATGAGGAATGACGGAAACCTACATTAGGTAATGGGTGTTTGGGTGGAAAGATGATGTTAGCAAATAATCTAAGGGTCTAGAATACAGGATTGAAATGCAATAAATAACCTGAGTTTTTAATTGTAGAATTAAGTATTCTATTTTAATAATATTTAGAGATAATATGAATTCAACTTTTTGAATGTGGACATGTTCTCACCGATTGCTAAACCAAGATATATAAATGGGAAAAAAGCGGATTATGAAACTTATGTGTAAGTTTGTTTAATTTAATATATGTAAATTAGTAAAATCACTGCAATTTTGTGATACAAATTTATGAATCTCATGTTTAACACATCATAATTTTCATGTTTGTGAACTTTTCATTATAAGTGTACGTCTTATATATTTTTATTCATGAGGTACATATGAATCATGCATTAATGAATTATAATGTGTTTCGACCCAAAACTCAAATTGGAATCAATTGAATCGAGGTTTTCTTGGGCATATCTTCAAAATGACATGGCGATGATTTTGAAGTAGACAATTGGCTATTTACAAGACCTTGCTGACCTAGGACTCTTTTAGAATCTATGATAATAAATGAATATAATTTTGCCACATGTCAATCTCTAATGAGTTTTGACACTTGTTATTTTGTAATAATTTTAAATAAATATTATCCATATGTCAATTTATGATTTTTTTCTAATTTTTAAAATTAAAAGTCACATAATACTTATATACTTATAGTTATATAGTTATATATGTAAAGTATCAAATGCATGTAATAAATATTATACTAAATTGCAATAATATGTTTCTTCATTTCTTATTTCAAAATTTTATTTTAAAAAAGTACATATTATTTACAGTTTAATATTTTGTTTTTGTAATCAACCAGTGTAATACACGGGTTTTACACCTAGTATTAAATAATATCGTTAACATTCCTAATATTATAAAAAGTAATGTCTCTAAAATAATTCCTTCTTATATTCTAGTCATATACATATATATTCGAAGGAAACCATGATGTACCAACAAAAATCATACCATAATCTTTTACATTTGTAGATCTCTATCATACAACACAAAAACAATTAAACACCCGAACAACCATAAATCATAAAAACCATAAAAGACCAATCTACAACATCGAAGTCACAGCTAGAAAAACAACAACAATAAAACTAATGGCGATTGTGTTCAAGCTACCTGTATTTTTTGATGCATTGACCCGTGCAGTAGGAGAATACTGAGGGATGGTGGAATTAGGAGGTGTCGTGGTTGGCGTGGTTGTGGTCGAGGAATTGGTCGGAAGTGTGGTTGCACCACCAGTAGTGGGAGCATCTGCGGGCGGGCTTAGGGCGGGGGCCGGTGCAGTAGCTAGAGGACCCTAATCAATATATATGTAATAGAAGTTAAGGCTAAATGCAAATTAAATAAATAAAACAATGTACTTTCATTTATGTGTTTCTTATATGTATCATTGTACTTTCAAAATTTCTCTTATTTGTACTTCTTTATTGAAAAACTATACTTTGAAAATCTACTAAGGATGTGTTTGATAAAACTAGTTTGTCGCTGGTAGCCGAAAGGTAAAACTTTTGTTTGGTAAAAATAGTTGTAAACTTTTAAATGAGTAAAATCACATGAAACTACAAGTTAAAAACTTCTAAAAGTTAAAATCTCTAAAACTAAAAGTTTCAAGTTCGAACTCCCAAAATCTAAAAGTTAAAAATTGCTAAAGGTCACTACCCAACATATCCTAAATTATAACAATAAGAATTCATTTGTATTACGATAACTTCAATAAAATGTTAACCCTACCTGACCAGTTTTGGAGAGTCCGATATCATATATTGACGTTAAATCTGTTTTGTAGATCCCAAAAAATCGTTCTGAACCCGCACCAGGTTTTAAATCCTCATCATATAATGCAAATAGATATGTATCAATGGATTTCCCAGGCATCAATGGAGTTCCAACCATGGATCTAAGATGAGCAACCAAGTTGCCATTGTAAGCCTTCGCATTCTCAATGGTCGCACCATGCTCAGTATCGCCGCCTTTATATGGCCAACCTGTCTCAGCGACCACAATCTCAACATCTGGAAAGGCCATGGCGTTCAATGCCGATCTCACTGCATCCACCTTGATAAAATGGTCAAACATAGACTCATAAGTCATATATTAACCACAAACATAGGGTAAAATAAATATTCGGAAGCTTTATAAAATAAAGGGTACATTCAAAAAATAATAAAGCATTTGATTATTTTATTGATGTAAATGAATTGTTTTTTTATGTATTTATAATTTTTTAATTATATATGCAACTATATATATATATATATATATATATATATATATATTTCTTGTGTACAAAAATAAAATATATAGATAGTTGGGAAATGATTTCCAGTTCTAACATTTTTTTTGGTTTTAATTTCAATTTTTCACTAGATAGTTATTATTGTTAAATACATTATTAGTTTTTTATAGCAAAACACAAGTTGGCATTTTTTTACAATTTTGTCCAAAACTAAATATTAGATTAGATTAAAAAATATATTTAATATTATTGAAACAAAGGTATTAATTAATAATGTATACTTGTTGTGGGCTAAATACGTGGCGCACGTTCCAGCGAAACTTGAGCCAATTTTTTAATTCAAAAAAAAAATGCAGATGCTAACCGTGTCCTGAACAATTTAAATTTAAACTCACCTGAGCATCAAACATATTCATATACTTCACATTCGTGCCGGAATCCGGCCGGCCGGCGTTCGGCTCAAACAGGCAAAACGCCAGAGTATCAGGCCGCGGATCACTCTGGTAAGCAAAGTAAGGATAAGGATTGATCATGAATGGCGAAGCAGTTGCTTTGTTAAACTCCAAAAATCCCTTCAACAAAGCCTCATATTTTGGATCAAATCTTCCGGCAGACGGCGGCTCCGATTGTCCCAACACCGACATCGGGTGCACCGTTGACACCTTTATCTTCCCACCCAATGAAGCCGCTTCAAGGGCGTTTTGGAGATTTTGCATCGCCGGCAACAGTTGTGTCTTCAGATTCTCGTCGGGGTAGTACAACACCTCGTTGCCGACGTTGATGATGATGATCTTACTCGCCGGATAGTATGGTGATACATTAGAACTAATCCATCCTTTTGCAAAGTTCAAGTCGGCTGCTAACGCCGGAATATCACTGTTGGAAGTACCGATTGTGATGCCGATGCCGGTGTTCGCTAAAGCTTTGATTATGCCTGCGTCGACTCCGTACATCCTTACTTTCCCGATTGAAGTTGACTGAAGTAGCTTCGCGGTGGCTGACGGCGGTGGAAGGTTGTCGGCGGTGACGCCATAGTTTACTCCGATATATGATTGCGATCCTAATTAAGTTATAAAACCGAACATACAAACAAATATCAGCGAAAACCCATATTCATTACACCATAGTAAATATTACATGACCCTCAAAAGAAATTGAAAATTTGAGAGTTAGAGAAGCTTACTAACGACGGCTGCGGTGTTGAGGAGGAGGAGGAGGAGGAAGAAGGAGGTGGTGGTTGTTGAAGGCAGAGACGCCATGATTGGGAGCTTTGAGGCACCTTGTTCACGTGTGTGTTTTTGAAGAGGAAGAGAGGGACAAAAATGGAAAATGGCTTACTTAAGGACTACGGTCGGCAACATGGGAAGCGTCAGTGGTTTAGGTTAATGTTTTTTTGTTTCGTATGAAATTAAATTTAGTGACTTTTTTGTTTTAACGTGTATATTTGTAAAGTTGAATTTGAGAAAATACAGTGGAAAAGACATCTTAAAAAAATATGTTTAATAATTGTCCTTGATTTTGTTTTTCCATCGCTTTAAGAACTTAACTTTTTCATTCTGCTATTTAATTATATGTATTTGGAAACCATCCCTTTCTTATTCCTATCAAGATCTTTTGTTTTAGATTTACTTTTTTTTTTTGGTGTTTCGATCTAACATCTAAAAATATGCTTCATACTTAAAAAATATTTGTTGCTAATAAGATTTGTGATTATTATTGATTCATATACGACGTTGACATTTTAATGACAAGTTATAAGTCAAAATAATAAACGATCACAATAGATTACGATGGTTTATAATTGATTTTGATTTACAATATGCCAACAAGAATCATCAAGAAATGAGAATCACCATAAGCTCCCTGCCCATGGAGAGCTTGAACCACTACGTTACCTTCGATAGTTCTTTCATCAAAATTTTCAACTATTGTGAAAGATCTATTGCAAGGATGAATTGCCATGACTGTTTAGATGGGTTAAACCGGTTTATACTTCACCATCATGAAGTGTATCATCCCTTATCTATTATAATAAATGAAGTTTTTTTTTTTTTTGCCACATGTCCTCTTCTCATTCATTTGGACACATGACATTTTCTAGAATTTTTAAAATTTCTATTTTCCACTTGTCATTTTATTGTATTTTTTATTTTATTAAATTAAAATTCCACATTTAATATGTAAGGTAATATATATGTAAAGTATTTATTATAAAGAGTTTATATATGTAATCTATTCAATACATTAGAGTCTCATTAATTTTAATAATTCAAATTTTTCACATTTTTCTTATAAATTCAAACTTTTCAAATTATTAAAATTTTATATTTATGTTTTTTAATTAAACCCATGTAATACATGAGTCTCACACCTAGTAAACATAATATATTTATCCAACATAAGTAGGACTTCACGTCCAACAAACTAGGAAACATAAATTGAATTTATTCTAAACAATGTTACTATATTCATCTGATGTTGTCTTGTCTGCTAATAGGATATATGACCTATCATACATATACCCTCGTTGGGAAAAGATTCACGTTTGGTTCGGTATAGACGAATCGTCAAACCATAAAGAATCACTATGAACCGAACCAGTCTAGTCGGGACAGTACACTGTGTAATATGACAGAACCACTGAAGAACAAACGATGAATCCACGTGATGGAAGAGTATTAACGAAATTGATGTATTTTTAGTATCAATACCATTAAGATACAAACTGTAACGTAGTTGGATCTTAACAATACTTAAGATCTAACATAAGTGACTAATAATGTTACCTAAGTACACGCTTTTGTACCTTCGGTTCCATGAGCATTAATGCAACGAGACAGGAACATGCTCGGTAAAACGAATGGGATGATTCTCGAGGAAAGGGGTATATAAATACATGTATGTACTCATAATACATATTCTACTCATATGTGTTATTCTTTACGATCGATTCAATCTTGAGTTTATCATCAAAGCGTTTTTCCGAGATAACTTCCCGATGAACGACTTACGATTTGTGTGTCCTCAGCTTCAGTATTCCAGTTAGTGGCGACCCTGGGGGTGTGTGAGTGGTGCGGTCGTATGGGGCTTCCTATTTTAAGGGCCCTTCAAATTTAGGGACAAATATATAGTAATGGTGTTGTTATCTTCATAAAATACATTTTTATGTGTTGTTACTTATTATTGAAGAATATTAGCATGTAACTATATACACAATGTGACTTTTGATTGCAATCTTGAAGTTATTTTAATCGCGGAAAAAATCAACAAAAATCAAAATATCAAAATCTTTTCATAAATTCTATAATTTATCAACAAGTTAAGGAAAATATCTATATCTAAAAAATAAATTTATGGTTCTAATATAAGTTATATATTTTTATAAAACTCACAAAAAAAATCAACCTCTAACAAACCTATTAACAGTGCCAGTAGATCGTTGGTGTTGCTTGTTTATCTCGTCAGAAACTATCGTTTTGTTGTCTTGAATCTTGATATCTCGTTGAGTCGTTGGTAGTCAGTTTGTCCTCCTTTAACTGACTCACTGACAATAGGTTAATATCCCTTATCTCTTTATATTTCCCAAACCCCAACCGTGATTGACTGTTTTCTCTTCCAGGCAAAATGGTCATTTTTATTTGAATGATTTATCTATGAATTCATAATGAAGTTAATGAAAAATAAAGTATAGAAAGTCCAAAACAATGTTTTTGGCTTGTCCATTTGTACAATATTATGTCTCATGAATTGTGTTTATCACTCTATCAATATGTTTTATTATTTTTGTTTTTCAATGTTTGGTATAGAGAGGTCAGAGTGGAATTGGTGGATTTTAAGGTGGGGGTAATGAAGAGGGGGTAATGAGCTTCTCGTTTTTTGGATTTTAAAATATTAATATAATATAGTCTAATAGTTAGAAATATTAGAAAACAAAAATTTTGTTTGATGCTCTAACTGTTTTAAATATATATATATATATATATATATATATATATATATATATATATATATATATATATATCTTATCTTATAATATATATAAAACATATTAGTCATATCTTGAATTTTAAGAGGTACAAGATACAAAACTTTTTGTACAAATCAATTATGATTAACAAAACCATTAATACTTACCAAAATTTTGAAGACTTAAATTAAGGAAGGATATTAAAAAATCTTATGATATATATAAAACATATTAGTCATATCTTCAATTTTAAGAGGTACAAGATACAAAGTTTTTTGTACAAATCAATTATGCATAACAAAACCATTAATACTTACCCAAATTTTGAAGACTTGAATTAAAGAAGGATATTAAAAAAAATCTACCCTAATAAATGAAAATGACTTTGCCACATGTCCTCTTCTCATTCATTTGGACACATGACATTTTCTAGAAATTTTAAATTTATCTATTTTCCACTTGTCATTTTATTGTATTTTTGATTTTATTAAATTAAAATCCACATTTAATATATAAGGTAATATATATGTAAGGTATTTATTAGAAATGGTTTATATATGTAATGTATCTAATGCATTAAAGTCTCATTAATTTTAATAATTCAAAAAATTTCTTATTTTTCTTATAAATTTAAAGTTTTCAAATTGTTAAAATTTTATATTTAATTTTTTTTTAAATAAACCCATGTAATACATGGGTCTCACACCTAGTTAATATGAAGCAAAATAATAATTTTAAAATATTAAATTTATCAATATAAGTTAATTTACATTTCTTAAACTATTTATCGCCGCTGCTTTGCATGGGTACACATCTAGTGTGTGTGTGTGTGTGTATATATATATATATATATATATATATATATATATATATATATATGATGTCAATCTACATTTGAGCCTAGATCTATATATAGGGCTATGTTATAATATGGATGGACAACTATTGTGTGGACTTATGGACAATGATATGCTATGAGAATTACTAAAAGAATAAGTAGTTTAGTAATGTGAATACGTTCAAGCTCACATAATTATTGTCATTTCCACGCATTCTGTAACATCCCAAAAATCGAGGCCAAAAATTTTATTTTAAATTAAATAATTCATAACATAATTTACCAAACATTGCCAATGTCATATCAAGTTATAAAAATCATGACAGCGTGTCTGAAAACCATATCATCGAAAGTAATAAAAATCAGAGTACAATCCTAGAAAACTCCATGCGGAAATCATGTGTGTGATGCGCTGCTACACCGCCAACTCTTTCCCCTTTGACGAAGAGGTACCTGAGACCACAACCAAAACTATAAGCACAAAGCTTAGTGAGTTCCCCCATCATACCACATACTATATAATATCGTCGGTATCTTTCAACCGGTAACTACCATCGGTATCTTTCAATCGGTAACTATCATCGGTATCTTTCAACCGGTATCCGCCATCAATATCTTTCAACCGGTAACTGTCATCGGTATCTTTCAACCAGTAACTGCCATCGGTATCTTTCAACTGATAACTACCATCAATATCTTTCAACCGATAATTAGGGACTATTTCACCCCTTACCACTAGCATACAATAGCCAGATATAAACATACAATCAGACATATCCGGGTATTGACCTACCTATTGGTCCTAACTATGCTAGGGAAAGACTATTCCCTGTCACTACCACTAACACAACGTTCATATCACGCAAGCAGATCTCATGACCAAGCCACATAACCAAACCCAGATAATTATCACAAAGACAATTACCTATTGAATATCCTTGTTGGTGGGTCGGCATTGTGGCCGTAGACCCACCCCTACTGGAAGGTAACTCGCCTCGATGTCGTGTAGCGTTTGAACTGCCCCCGGCGTGAAGGTCAGCTCCCCTCGACTCCCCAATCCCTACATGACAATCCTCAAGTCATCAAACAGAACATATGACCCTAACCAGGGTCAATACCACAACCAGACAAGGTCAACCTTGGTCAAAGTCAACATCCAGTTAACCTGACTCGCCGAGTTGGCCAACTAACTCGCCGAGTCCACACTTTACTAATCCGATACAACCTCGACTCCGCTCGTCGAGTCTAGCAAGAACTCGACAAGTTCTTCTTCCTTCAAACTATCGGGACTATCTTCATCCGACTCTCCGAGTTCTTCCTTCAACTCGGCGAGTTCATCTCCCTCATAAGAACATGTCCAGACTATGACTCGCCGAGTTGTAGAACAACTCGTCGAGTCCATCTTCAAGGTTGGGAGATTGCCTTGGACTCGTCGAGTCTGATGATTCTCAGGTCCTTTTTCGCGTCTAAACATCTACGAGACTTTCCTCCCTAACAACTGGTCCATTCGCAGAATGGATTTGGCGGTCATTACGCCTTGACTCGCCGAGTCCTAAGAACAACTCGGCGAGTTTGTCCTTGACCTTTACTATGCAGACGATTTAAATGGGTCTTAACACATCAAAACCATAGATCTGGCCTCCTAATGTCCATTTTATACGTAAAGTTCCCAACTTGGTGCATATGCATGGAGTTTTTAGCTCAAAAATCCATAAAAGGTGCTCTACAATGTTTATGAGGCTCTCATGGCCATAGAGTTGGCACCTTTATGCCATGAGACCCCTCCAATAACTCAAATCTAAAAGTAGAACTCCATGAATCACTTCACAAATCCGGAAATGGCTTAGAAAGCCCTAAATGCACCCAAAATCTAAGCCCTAAAGATGAACAACCAAAAGAAAGACCAAAACAGGGGGTATTTACCTTGATTGAGCTGAAGATGGAATAACATCTCTGGATCTACAAGCCCCAACTCGAATTCCCAAGCTTCCTCCTTCCTTCCAAGCTTCACAACCACCCAAAAGCACCAAAAATGGCCTTAGATCACTCAAAGCGGCTAGGGTTTCGATTAGAGGTGTTCTGGGAGCATAAGGGACAATGGAGGCTGCAATAAGGCGTTTAAATAGGGTGCAAACCCTCAGATTTAGATTTTTCCTCAAACAGAACCTACTCGCCGAGTCAGTCTCCCGACTCGTCGAGTAGGTCACTTAAAATGCCCGCGGATCACGACCCTACTCGACGAATTGGGCCTCCAACTCGTCGAATCCCAGAGAAAAATACAGAAATGCTTTAAATTAAATGTGTACCGGGAATCAGGTGTTACACATTCTCACTAATTTTTTTTTGTTCTCACGCATCTCTTTTCACTCATTTTCATTCTTATAGAATATGACTGAATAAACATCCTGACAATATTCTAACATAATGAGAAAAATAAAAAAATTCTATAATAACCTTATAGACGATTTAATTGGTGAGAATGTATGATAATGAAAATAGTGATCAAACAACATATTTTCTTTATCATTCTCACAGAATAGAATTGATCACACGTTCGTACAATAGATGTCAATCCACATTTGAACTTAGCTCTCTCTCTCTCTCTATATATATATATAAATATATATATATATATATATATATATATATATAGTTATGTTATTAACATTGATTTTTCCAGTTAAAAACATATGTCTTTAATTTCTAAATTTTGAATCGGGTTGTTCTAAACATAAAAGAAAACAAAGAGAAGAAAAATTTATTCATAGTCAAATAGTCAATTGTGAAAGAACATAAAGAAGAAGAAGTTAAATAATATGTGCCAGAAAACATGGATGGAGTTCATGAAGTTATGGAAAAACCTAGAGAAGAAGTTCATGATGTTGTCAAAGAACATAATGAAGAAGTTAGACTGCAAGTGAAATAAGATATATCTTGTGTAGATGAAGACAAAACCACTTTGAATGGCAGTGGTGATGCCACAAAAGATATTCTAGTGAATGTCTATGATCCTAGAAACTGGAGTGTCCAATGAGTGAATACATGATGTTGTGGTAGTGACTTTATGAGATGCTTGTTAGCAACTCTGATTTTTGAATTTAGTGGTAACACATTTACTTATTAATATTTTACAGTAAAACTTTCATAGGGCCTCACTTTGATTTTCGCAGAAGGCATCCAAAATGTCAAGACCGGACTTGATTCCAGTTTATAGGTCAATAGTGAAGATGAAATACTTCTCACCCCGACTGGAATTCCTGATGCACGTCGTTAGCCATCGTCAAATATATTTTAACCAATATTAAGACAAAATTTCACGATTGATTCTCATGGTTTCAAAAAATGAGAACTTACAGATAATATTAATCAATGCTATACAATTGGTCGTGTGGTTTCCAAATCATGAATAATTGGTCCTTATGTAACTTTGTTATCATGCGTTAAGTTCGAGTAAAATGATCAAAAAACGCCTCATTTTGTCTCTTCTCTACTTTTTTCAAATAGCGACCAAATATATAAATTATTTTAAAACTAAATAAGAACCCTAATCGATTTATCAGCCTCCCATCATTCCATCCAAGCTCTCCGCCTCCGCCTGTAATTCCCACCCCCAACACAAGTTTGCTTTGATCTTCCTAAACTTATAATTGCTTCAACTTTGGATCTAAATTACAACATCGGTCTAGGTTTGCTTGTTATCTGAAATAAGAAATAGATACAAATTATAGACGAATGGTGAGGGAGGAGGGAAGAGGGGGATGGTGTTGGAGCTCGTTGAGAGAAGGGGGGGGGGGGATTTGGGAGTTGGGTGTGTTGTTTCTATTTTCCAATTACAAAAATATAAGAAATATAAAAATGTAAAAAATACAACGCATATATTCAGTTTTGACAAAAACAAAATCAATAACGAAAACTTTCCAAAATAAGACCATATCTATAATTTAATCCAAGAAAATGACAACACACAATAGATTATAATTTTGTCAAGAAAAAAAAAAAACTAACAACGTAGAACTCTAGCTGTGGATAACATGTAGAATATTTCTGTAATTTATACTCTATAATTTTTATTTCTATACAACTCCAGTTCTATATAATTTAAAGAGAAAAAATAGGCAATTCAAATCTTGTAGTGGCGGAATACAACCTCAGCAAGTTATCCTTGTTAAATAAACATTATAAAAACGTTGCCTTTTGACCTTCCTTTGTTGTGCCTAAAGCTATGTTGTGTGGTTGTTGTCCATCCAATTTGTTTCTTTCTTGGGCAACATCCCCTTTCCTTCACTATTATTTGTGGCTTTAGTGGAAGTTCGGGTATTCATGTTTAACGTAATTTTTCTAGTTTGTTTTGTTTTAAGTTCTTTCAAAAATCTAAAAATGCATATTCAATTAGTAAACTTGTATCGTTGTTTTTAATCAATTTTCTAAAATTATAGTAACTTATTGATCTCATCGAATTAGGCCTAATGGATGTAAAGAATTGCTTCAATTCATATTCTACGGCTAAGACAAAATTTATAGTCTTTAATCAATGAATAAAAAGATAAATGAGTTTTACTATAACTTGGAATGTTATGAAACAATTTTCATTTATATCAGTATAAATATATTAAATGTGAATTAATATAAATTATCAAGTGTTTTGTTTATATAACTTATAAGATGCGGGGATATGAAAACGCCCTTCATCACAAGATGATCAAAGTAGACGGTCAAACATTCTTCTTTTCTCCGTTTGTACTTTGTAGAAGAAAATGTATTGTTTATAATATTAATTTGAATTAGGTTCTATGATGCAAATCTATTGAATATGTTATCTGCTATAAACATTTTAAAATCCGGTTTGAACTGGCCGGCCGAACCAGTTGGACTGGAAACCGGGCAGGGAGCGGTTCAACTATCATCGGTTTTACGTCGATTTCTGAATTGGATTGAACCGACCGGTTTTTAGAAAAACTCAGTTGAACCGGTTAAACCAAATAAAAACACATGGAAAATAACCATTTGCATAATAAACTTTGGTGATTTTTTTTTTTCAAATATATTTATTTTTCTATAAATAAGAGCATATAGTAAATGTTATAAAATTTTTTGATGTGTTTGTATTCATCTAAAACTATATTTTTGTTTCGGTATTATACTTTATTTTCTTTTTAACGTATATAGATTGCTATAAAATACTAAAACTTATGGTTATGTGTTATTTTAATGTATTTTGATTGATCTACAACTTATTTTTATGTGTATTTTTAATGTTTGAACTTTTAAACGTTATATATATATATATATATATATATATATATATATATATATATATATATATATATATATATATGTGTGTGTGTGTGTGTGTGTGTGTAGGAAAATAGGAAAAAAATGAAAATTATAGAAACCGGTTTACCCGGCGGTCGATCCGGTTAAACCGGGAAGCGGTCGTCATCTTACCAGTTCAACAAAAAAAACCGGTTTTTAAAACCTTGACTATAAAGCCTACAATAACGAATTTTCTTGAATTTCAATCTAATATAATCAAACGAATGGATTAAAAAAACTTAAAGAAGAAACTGAAAATATGTACATACATTTTATACTTCCAATACTTACTATTAGTGCATAATGGAAAGATATTTAATTTTTGTACTAATCTAGACAATATATTTTGTTTTATTAATAATGACAATAATATATAATGTTAATGCAATTTGTATTATAGATAAGAAAAATACATATTCAGTTATATATAAATAAATGTAGATACGGAAAAAATACATTTCTATTATAGATAAAGAACAATACATATTAAGTTATATGTAAATAAATATAGATGCGGAAAAAAGATAAATATGTATACCCATGTTAATGTGTCATTATTATTGCAGTTAATATTAAATCCTTATAACTATTTATTGGTTGTCCATACAATTAGTGTCTAAAAGTTGAGGTGTCTATCACTTTATAAATAATATCTATGTTTGTTCAAAAATCGGACACAACCAAAATATTATAGGTGTTTTGTGATGTATCTTTCATTTGATGGGTCTTACGCGTAGGTCTGTCGACCGTATGTACAAATACAATTTACCGGAAATATTATTGGTGCACGATTATGAAATTCTAATATATATATATATATATATATATATATATATATATATATATATATATATATATATATATAAGTAGTATCTACAAAATCTAGATGCTCATATAATTTACCAAATATTGATTTAAAAGATTTTGAATTGAATTTAAATGTATAAATCATTGGATGTTGAAACAAGCAGCAATAATCGAACAATGTGGGGGCAATGGGGGTTCAAAGCATAGTTTTATGACATAATGAAGTAAAGCATCCTTTCCCTTCAATTCAATTGCAACAAAAAGCAAAAGCAAAAGTGAAAGCAAGTTTCCTCACTAACTTAACTTGGTTGTTCATCTTTTCTTTGAATAATTCTACAATGGTTCACTCTAAAGAAGGATCGTATGGGCAATGGGACCATGCATATTTGCCAAATTTTTATGTTTAAAATGAAAAAAATGACATTAAACTCATTTATTGTCATTAGAATATAATATACACGAAGATTAAGATTGTGTATCCTTTTAGATTTTATTATTATTTTGATTATTTACTAGCTAACGTTTTTTTGTTTGTGGAAGAAGATTATATATAAAAAATAGTTAAATGTTAGAAGTAGTGTTGTAAAAATCTTGACTAGGTCTCGATAAATCTCCAATTAGTCCCTATGCGTTACCCGACCGATTAGAAGATACATAGCGACTAATTTATGCCTACACAGTAAGTGGAGCAGTAGCAAATAATCAAATTTTAACATTTTGAAGAGATTTTATCACAATAGAAATTATTTGAGGAATGATTAGTGGTGTATTAATCATATTAACCTATTTTTTTTTATGATAATAATGGTATTACGAACTTTGTTACGATGTTAGTCATATTTAGTTCTTTAAAATTCAATGAGTTAGCAATTTATGGTCCCTAATTAATCTCCTGATGAATATATACCTAGTCAATTAATCCCTTAACGAAGTCCACCGACTAACTAACGTCGAACGTCTTTTACAACCTTGATTAGAAGTAACATTATAAATAGGATAAAGCTAAAGTTGAATCCTAAAACCAACCAACTCAATTAACTTTAAGTTTCTTACTACTATCGAAAATCCAATAATACGATCATGATAGTTTTTTTTCCAATAAAGAAGCTTTCTTCGGCTTGTTGTGTTGAAATAAACTAGCATTCAAAAGTCAAAACTCTCCATATAACTTATATAGTCGTAACAATTACAACCTCCAAAAATTTCCTCTAAACACCACCAATATTGTCCATGAAAAGAACAAGCCGGTCATCAAATGAAAATTTGAAAAACTGATACCCCACCAAAATGCAATTTTTTTTTAAACTTCGATAGAGGAATGATAATGAAGAAAAGGTGATTTGTGTTTTCTACACGAAGCTCACAAATCTATTGTCGATAAAAACATCTTGTAGAAGAAATGATAAAAAATCTCTCATTGACTCTGACTTCTAAATTCATCTATTATGCTTGTTTTATCAGTCAGTAAAAAATATATAATAATTAATCTCAATTCCTACTATTACATTTTTCCAACCCCGTGTAACATCCCGACTCTCAGGTATAAAATTTAAAGTTTATAGTCATGTTCTTAGACCTACTCGACGAGTTGGATGTCCCAACTCGTCGTGTAGAAATGATTCAGGTCCCGTGAATTTAAGGGGTCTACTCGACGAGTAGGATCTGGAAAATGAAACCCTAATTTCTAGGGTTTTGCACCATATTTAAAGGGTCATTAGCCTCCCTTAGCGTCCCTATTGAGCTCAGAAAACCCTAATATTGCCTACTCTCCATTTTTGTGTGTAAAGAAGCTTGGAAGGTGGATCTTGTGAAGAAGGCTTGAAGTCTAAGGAGCTTGGAGCAAAGAGAAGCTTGTGGATCTGACTCTACTTCATCTTGACATCATTTTGAAGGTAACAAGTCGTTACCTTGACTTATCTTTAGCTAGATCTCTTCAAGTAAATGTTTAGGGCCATTTTCTAGTTGGTTGTGGGTTATTACGGGTATTGGGTATGATCTGAAGTTGTAACTTCAGATCTGGACTCCTCTACATCCTTATAGGCATAAAGATATCAGATTTAGCAAGCTTTGGCCCTTCTTTTGGGGTTAAACCTTTCCCTTAGCTTGGTTTTGTCATTTAGGACCATGCATGTACCTACAGTTGCAACTTTACGTGGAAACCATTACCTAGGTGGTTAGATCTGCAATTTGGAGCTCTAGGGTAGCTTAAAATCGTCTGAATGAGAAATAGACTGAAGGGACTCAACGAGTTGCATGCTCAACTCGACGAGTCGAATGAAGATTGGCCGTGGTGGGTTTTTGCATGGACTTGGCAAGTCAGTGAGATGACTCGACGAGTCAGTTAGGGTTTTCTTGACATTTGGACACGCATGGACTCGACGAGTTGTCAAAAACTCATCGAGTCAACTAGGGTTTTCACGATTTGTCGAGTTCTGGAAGGACTCAACGAGAAAGTGAGCTGCACTCAACGAGTTAGGTCAACATGGACTGTTGACCTTGGCCGTTGACTTTGACTTTGACCAAGGGTTGACCAGTTTGACTTCTGGGGGTATTTTAGTAATTTGGAAATTTATGGAAGTGGATCATTGGTGGATGTAGGTGTTAGAGTTGGAGCTATATTTGGATAAATTTGGAATTATCATTTCGAGCTACTTGAGAGGTGAGTTGTCCTCACTATACTAACAGGGTCGAAGGCACCTATGCCGGCCCTTTTCGGATTTGTATCCGGGTTTATTGCATGATATGCTTATTAGTTTGCATCATGGTAGTTAGGATGGTGATATGCTTAGTGACCTAATTAGGTTGGTATCCTGGTATATAGGATAATGTTATGTTAGAGACCGGTTAGGTTAGTATCCTGGGATATAGGATAATGCTATGTTAATGACCGGTTAGGTCGATATCGTGGTTATAGGACGTTGCTATGATTAGTGACCCGTTAGATCGGTTTGACTGTTATACACATGCTAGCGTATGATATTTATGTGCACATGATTGTTTGATTGGGGTTGGGTTGATGTGACAACCCGAAATTTTTTTGCTTTGCAAGCTCAGTCAGTCAACTCAACCGAGTGTTAGACTCATTTCTTCTATCATTTATCCTTGTTGAAAGTCCGTTTGAAGGTTCAAAGCTCAGTACATTCAAGTATTGAGTAAAGGATTGGACCGAGAACACTTCTAGCACCAAAACCGATCCATACACTCCATTTGAGGGAGTGTACGACCGTACACATGAGTGTACGGCTGTACACCCATGTTGGGCCATACACACCCCTCCTTAAGTATGTTATCCCTTTATTTCTAAGCCATTCTTCAGTTTTCAAGTCAAGAGCATCGAGTTTTTCTCTCAGCTATCATCCCGTCTTTCATATTGATCTTCAAAAGTGGTAAGTGTTCTTCCCTTGATTTGTTGTTAATCTTCTTAAACTAGTTACATCCTTTGATTTCATCCTTTTGAAATCATGTTTTGGCTAGATCTTTAAGGTGCTGTTTGTTTTTCTGAAGCCAAAATGTCTGCAGTTTGCGGACCACATCTGCAAGCCTCTGCAGCAGAAGATGTGGACCAAACGTCTGCAGTCTGCAATAAGAAGACTGTTTGTTTTTTAATGTCTGCCGGCTGCTGAAATAAACTGAATTTTGAATAAAATTATTTTACAAACTTAAAATGATTTTTCAACACCAAAATTTTAATAATAATAGTCTTATCACATTGAAAATAAAATTCATGCAACTAAATTAGTCATACAATAAAAAAAACTTGTTTTACAATAACAATTTCATTTAAAACAATTCAATCTATGTTGTGCATCAACTGATCAGCAATTTCATCCCGTAACTGAGTCATATATTCACGGTCTGCTGCAGTACCATGTGTTGGAATCCCGTCATCATCATCATCAATGGCCACATTGTTATTTCGAAACAGGACATTGGGTTCATCGTATCGTGCGAAATACTCATCACTCAATCCTTCTTTTCTTATATAATTATGAAGCGCGAAACATGCCATGACGATGTTTCTTTGTGTCACAAACGGGAATGGTGCCATCCTCTTCAATATAGGTAAGCGTGCTTTCAAAACACCAAAAGCACGCTCAATGACATTCCGAATTTTTGCATGTCCATGGTTAAATTTTTCTTTATTGGTCAATGCACGTCTTTGACGAAAATCTCGAAGCCTATACCTCACATTACGATAAGGGGCCATAAATCCTCGAGTGTGTGCATACGCGGCATCACAAAGATAATATTTGTCTGAAAAAAATGCAAAACACTAATCAATTTTCAAATTAAGATAACAATATTTTAAAAAAAAAACAAAACCTTACCTGGTGGTGGAAACGGGAATGATGCTTGTGGATCGGCTACTGCTTCTGATAATATTCTAGAGTCATGCGCTACCCCTTCCCACCCGGTCACAACAAAAGTAAAAATCATATTGAAGTCACAAATTGCCAATACGTTTTGGTAGCAATCTCCCTTTCCCCTACTTCTATATAAGTCTTGTTTCTTAGAAGGGACAACAACATGTATCAAAGTGCCATCAAGTGCACCAACTGCTCCTTTGAAAACCCTTCGTAGCCTCCTATTATGTCCTGGAATGTTTGGATTCGGATTAAAAGATGGTGGTACTATAACATCTTGTGCGAAAAGCATCATTTTTTCCAACACTTCATAAAAAAATTTATGAATTGTTTGCTTCGAGTGTTGAAATCTCCGCTTGATAATCACGTAACGTTGATTATGTCCGATCATCATCAAAAACATAGCCATCTTTTCCTCAACTGATACATGTTTGCTGTCCTTTAATGAGTAATTTGCTCTAAAATGAGCACATAGTCGTACGAAAGATTCACGGGACATGCGTAATACTTCAACACATTGTAAACGATTACGGTGTAATAACTCCAATGTGTATTCATGTCCCGTCATTTCCGAATCATTATCCCGCAATCGTTTCACACCCCTCTTCCAAAAATAACGGATGTATAGGTACATAAGAATTACGAGAAGTAACTTTTGATCGTGATCCATATGAACCTAAAATCAACAAAGTAGAACTTTAAAAAACATTACATAAACCATATTTCAAGTATCAAATAAACATTCCATTAATCATATTTCAAGTACCAAAAAAACATTACATAAACCATCTTTCAAGTATCAAATAAACATTCCATTAATCATATTTCAAGTACCAAAATAACATTGCATAAACCATAGTCCAAGTAGCAAAATAACAAAAAATAGTTCCAACAAGGGCAAAAAGACCTAACAAAATAGTTCCAACAACGCCAAAAACATTTAACAAAGTAGTTCCAACAAAGCAAAAAGACATAACAAATAGTTTCAACACTAGAAAATCATCGAACAATCTTTCCATCCTTCAAAACTCCTAAACTGGTACCCGTTATCTCAAGCCACCCTCGTAATATCTCGGGAACATCGGGCAAATGCATCCACATCTCTCATGTTCATGGTTCCTCCAAAAATATGATATGCGACAAAGCGTAAAGGATCTGTAGGGCCTAATTGAAGGACCTCTAACTTCTCTAAACACTGAGGAATTGTATACCCTTTAGTCAAACTTTGTAGTGCTTTCTTCATTTCAAATGCTAAATCGTCAGAAGTAATAGAAGTTCCATCAGGTGAAGAAGCAGACAGTGAGGCACTAGGAGCTACAGGAGTTGAGGGTTTAGCCCTTTTGTTGGGGTTACCGGATGGTGTAGCAGTATATGGTGAAGCAGCAGAAGGTGAAGCTGCAGAAGGTGAAGCAGCAGAAGGTGGTGGCTCATGATGAGAAGTGTCAACACCATCATCATCCATTGCATCAAAAGGGGTGGCGGTGATCTGAAGTGGTGGAACACGACAGGAGGATGCGCCAGCTACTGATGATGATTGGGTTGAGTAACTCCTAAAATTACCAGTGGCACTATTTCCATCAAAAAGACGTGCACAAAGATCTGGAAAAGGCAGAGGAATTGTTCTCAAAGAAGCAGCTTTCGGATGCCCCTAAACCCAAATGTAACAAGAAATAGTATAAGAATATTTGGCAACTTCAAACGTAAATGTTATATATATATATATATATATATATATATATATATTATTGTATATTAATGTGTATGTACATTCTTAAAATCATCCCACTCCTCGGCTGTTAAATTAAAAGTGTTTGTTTGAGAATTGTATATATTACCAGTTTTGTTTTTTAAATATACCCATCCAGTGTATTTGGCTTTCAGATTGTCATATGCGTTTTTCATTTGTTTTTGAGTCAACTCAACCCCAAATTTCTCCTTAAGAACTCTTCCAAGCCTTATCCATGAATCTTTCTGCAAACTCAATCCTTTTCTACCAACACTCTCTACTTCTTCAATACAAGTATCCAATAAGCATTTTAAATGCTCATTGGTCCATTGTTGTTTTTCTCCCATTTCTAATAACCAATATAACATAGACAAATATTATTTCACAGCATTATATCATCCACAAAGCGAAAAGGGCTACCTATTTAGGGAATTGAAAGGGTAAGTTTGTAATTTTGTTTTATTTTCAATGATAATAATGTGTAATTTTGTTTTATTTTCACAACATTATTTCAATAAATTTTGTTTTAGTAAACTTTTTATTTTCACGACAAATTTGTAATTTTGTTTTATTTTCAATCATAATAATGTGAAACTTTTTATTCAATCATAAATAACCTCAATTAGAGTGTTTTAATTCAAAGTTTTCTAAAAAACTTTATAAATCAAAATCATTAGTACCAACACACATCCAAAAAGCTAGTGAGTTTTCCAATTTACTTCTATCAAATAAACAAAACTTATGACTCTTTTTGATGCTTTCTATCATATACATATACACAATCAACAATCATATACATATACACTATCATATACATATACACAATCAATAATCATATATATATATATATATATATATATATATATATATACACAATTAAAACTCATATACACATAAACAATCACAATCAACAATCATATACATATACATTATCATATACATATACACAATCATATACATATACACAATCAATAATCATATATATATATATATATATATATATATATATACACACACACACACTCAAAACTCATATACACATAAACAATCACAATCAACAATCATATACATATACACTATCATATACATATACACAATCAAAAATCATATACATATACACAATCAAAAATCATATACATATAAACAATCACAATCAACAAGATAATATGTTATCTTTTGCTTCACAGTTATGTATATTGGCTTCCAATCAAAGAAAAATATAAATCCAACTTGTTTACAAATCCAATTTGTTTACAGGTAAGATTTTCAATTTGCTGGGAATTTGGCTTTCAATTTTAGCAAGAATATATTATAGATTATACACCTCCAAGATTTTCTATGAAACAAGGATGTGAATCAAACAAGAAATTGAACAAGGATGTGAATCAAACAAGAAATTGAAGAATCAAACAAGTTGAATTGAAATTGAAATTGACAGAGAGAGAGAGGAGGTGACAGACCCGATTGCTCGCTATTTCAGGCTTTACCCTTGCTGTTCGCTCGCTGCTGCAATCGGAGGACGCTGGATCGGAGAGGAGGTCTGCGATCGGCGGTTTTGATCGGAGAGGAGGGCTGCAATCGACGATGATGTCGGCGTTCGCTGCAAGATGGAGTCATCGAGGTTTTTTTTGGGTGAGGCTGGGAGGTTGGACGACAAATGGAGGCGGAATCCAAAAAAAAAGCATTTTTTTTAGGGCAAAGGCATTGCAGACTTTAGAAGTGGCTATCTCATATCTGTGTGGTGAAGACCTCGCGCAGACGTTTTTATGTCTGCGCACTTCAGAAAAACAAACGGACTGCAAACCATTATTTCTGCGCGTGGTCTGTGCCTCGCAGACAGAAGAGGTCACGCAGACCTGCAGAGAAAAAACAAACACCCTCTAAATCTTCATCCATTTCACCAAGAACACCAAGAACACACACTTGTTCTTGGTGATTGTGAACCCTTTTGAGCCTCCAAATCGTAAGTACTCTTTCCCTATGCTTAAGTACATGTTAGAACACTAGATTAACACCTTAAAAATGCCCAGAACTCATGAACATAAGGTGTGTACGGCCGTACATCCATGTGTGGCCATACACCCCTCAAAACATCCCTAAAGGGCCTTCGAAGTGCATTTCCAGCTTCACGACTTGAAGAGCAATTGTCCCACAAGCAATTCTACCATTGGAAAAGGTTTTTGTGCACTTAGTACCATGAGTGTACGACCGTACACTCCCTGGCCATACACCCATGGCCGTACACTCCTCATATTGGCCGTACACTCCCCTTAGTTCAATCACATGTGATTTCAACACTTCGTCAAAGTGTTTCCTAGTCCTGTGAGGTGTTTCCTTGCATTTGGTTGCTTCTAAACACTATATTTATGTCAGTATATGCCATTATATGTCATTTAGGACTCTTTAAGTCTCGAGACTTCATTTGTGGAGCTTCTCATCCTTATACGCGTGTTCGTTTGAATCACCCACATCAGGTGAGTTCACACCCCTTTAATGAATCTTGTAATTGTTTTAAATGCTTTTAAAGGGGGGAATACAAGTTGAACACAATGATAACAGTGTAAATGTTTGTTATAAATATCTTTCAAAAGATTTCTTATGTCTTTATAAGTTATCAAAATATTTCGAAAACTCTTTTAAAGTTATGTTACTTTATAGTTTAACAAAACTCCGTTTTTAAAGTACAAACATAACTTAGTAGTAAAATGGGTCTTTTTCAATAACAGTTCAAGTAAAACACTAGTAAACTATAAGAGGTATAGTTTAGAGGTTCAGATCACACTAGATACTAGAACATACTATTATGAGAAACAGAACGAACGTACTATGATGAGAAACAAAGAGAACATACTACATACTAGACAGAGAGAACATACACTACACTAGTACATACAATACATATACAAGAATACTATAATATAAATGTGAGGCACTACTTCGGGGCATGGTATCTTTGTCATTGCTCGTTTTGTAACCAGAGTCTTCTGAAGGGAGAGTGTGAATTCATGTATAGATCTATACTGGACTGACCGTCCTACACCTTGCTGCTAGCTATAGTGGGACCTGCAGGTCTTTGGGTGACGAATGTCATACCATTTCGATGTCTTCGAGCGTCGTGTTTTACTAAGTCAATCAAGTATGGTTATAGCATATCACATTTTTACCTTAATTAATAATTGGTTGAAGGTAATTAGTACAACAGTAGCTACTATATACAATACTACAATACTTACAATTTCCCATTACTTTCATACTGTGACAGTACCACTTGAAAGTTAATGTAAACTATTTTCGAGTCAAGATAGTTATAAACTAAGGAAAACTTACATTTTACAAACGACAAACAGAACAGTCGGGTCTAGTACATTCAGTAGAAAGGGACCATAATGCTAACCTTATGATTCCTTAATGTATACATCAAGGGATATAAATTAATAGGATCATCCAGGTAATAGGATGCGTGTTTTCTGCTTCATTTCCCGTTCCTTGTTTGGTTGTGGGATTAGAGCGGATTCACCCAACCTATTATCCATTCGATCTTAGTGAGTTATATGTTCCATAAACATTAAGTCATCATAAGGGGTACCAGGTATGAGTCAAGTCATAGGACACTAATACATTGCACAACTTTCTAGTACAAACATACTTTTCAAATAGAACTTTTGATATACAAAACTAGGAACTTACTAGTAAAAGGATTAATCCATTTTATTAAATCTCGCAAAAACTTAAAGGACCTTAGGTGGTTAACTCTATAATACCTTAGTTTATACATCAGGGTTATATATAATTAATAACCGATAGGTAGTTGGATGTGTGTTTTCCGCTTCATTTCATGTTCCTTGTTTGGTTGTGGTCTGAGGGCAGATTCACACAATTAACTATCTGCTCGATATTAGATTATATATAGCTAGTATAAACTAAGTGATTATAGAAGGGACCACTGTGGTTACCATTTTTATTATAAGAAATAAGGGTTTTCTTAAAGAATCTTTTCATCAAATATAAAGGAATTATTACAGTTAACTCCATGAGTACCAAGTGAATACGCGAGGGTTATATACAACAAGGATCTAAACAACCAATTGGATGTGTGCCATCCGTCTCATTTCCTGTTCCTTGTTTGGTTGTGGGATTAGGGCAGATACACACAATCGATTGTTTGTTTACTCTGAGTTTTATATAATTTGTATCCATTTAGTACTCATAGAAAGGATTGTAGAGTCATTTTTACTTATCTTTCATCAAAGCAAGGAATATAGGATTTCCTGGAGGAACAAGCGAACTTTTCTAAACAGAACTTACAAACTTACTAAGCTTTCTACAACATACTTACATCACTAAAATATTATGAACTCACCAACTTAAATGTTGATCTACACTTTCAAAATAACTTGTATTCTCAGGAGATCAGTAGACAGGTACACGCACTGAGATTCAGAAGATGGAGCAGTGTAGCTTCAAGTATTGTTTTGTTATTTACTTTGTAGTCTATGTTATGTGAACCACATACTTTTTAAGCACTTTATTTCTAATGAAATGGTTGTTCATTACTTTGATTACTATGATGCATGTCTTGTGATACTAAACATGACGTCCTCCACCCCCAAATGTTTCTGCCGTTCCGGTTTTGGGGTGTGACAGATTGGTATCAGAGCATTGTTTATAGTGAACTAAGTATATCAAACGATAAAAAATATACAACTATAAATACAATTAGGCATAAGTGCTCTGGATAAGAATATATTTTAAGAATATAACAATAAGTTATAAAAATATACCTACTTGCTTATATATGTATACATACTAGAACAAGTATCACAAGAAGAACATAACAAAAGTATTTAAAGGTTGAATACTGCAGTCAAACCTAAGCAGTTATGTAATCATATCTGGGATCAATATAGCCTGATCAACTATATTCATTTGAGATGCGACCGACATATGATTGGGAGTGATGTGGTTTTGCAACAGTCTTAAAACTTACCAAATTCTATACAAGAGATTTTAGATCAGAACATGAAAGTTAGAATACTATAGGAATATTCTATGACACTATAACGCAATAACAAGTTTGAAACATACTAAGTACATTACATTGAAATACTATAGGAGTATTTTAGGCACTATATAAATAAATTATGTGATAACTTAAAAGACCCTTACGGATAGGTCTATAATCTTGCAATATATACTCCTAGGGTTTTATATAATTGAGATTTTATAGACTTAGAATTTGTGGTCTATGCTTCACTACCTGTTCCTTGTTTGGTTGTGGTTTTGGAGTAGGATCGTTCATTCGAAAGTCTATTTAGTCTTAAATTATATACAACTTGTATACATTGTACAATTATAGGAGGAATCTGTAAGGATTGCCCCATAAAGTTACCTTAAAACTCATAGATTGTCTAGTCACATCCATTCCGCACGAGAAACCCATATATATATATATATATATATATATATATATATATATATATATATATATATATATATATGTAACCACTTCCTCACAACGGTCAACAGATGAGTCAAGGAGGAACAAGAACAAGTTCAAGAGAAGTTTTCAAGGAGGGATCAGCCGAAGTAACCACAACATCATATGCGTCACACTAATAAATAATAATCTTGGTTAACTTAATGAGTTAGTGGAAACACTACTCACCCTATGTGTTAGGATTATTTTCTTTACATGCAACTAGTAACAGTTATTCTGGTAACAGATATTCATTCGAGGATAGCCTTTTCAAATTCATAAAGTTTATTTGGTATAGACTCTATTATGAATTGTTTCCAGAACCCTGTGGAAGTCAGGACCAGATTCACTCAAAACAAGGATAACCTTGTCTTTCAGCTTTTGGCTTATCTCCACTGCTATAGACTTATTCCATCTCATCTTTGTATTCTTTTAGCAAAGATGCCTCCTTGCAGATCAAAAAGATGCACTACTCCGATAACTCTAACTCAACCGCCACTACCTCTGCCACAATTCGATACTGCTACTCTCCAAGCAGTGATATCCTCCGCAGTGGCAACTACTCTAGCTCATTTAGGCGAAAGTGGTACCTTCGGATCTGGTAGCGGTATCCACTTAGCCAACCCCGGTGATTCTCACGGACACCCCAGGGAGTGTTCGTATAAAGACTTCATGAACTGAAAACCCATTTCCTTTAATGGAAATGGTGGAATCATCGCTCTGATGTGATGGTTCGAGAAAACAGATTCGGTCTTCAAAATCTGTTCGTGCCCAGAAGGGAGCAAAGTAAAGTTTGCTACCTGCACCTTCTCCGACAGAGCCCTGAAATGGTGGAACAGCCATGTTAAGTCACTGACCCTAATGGTGGCTAACTCAATAGGTTGGAAAAAACTAGAAGAGTTAATGCTGGAAGAATACTGCCCAAGGGGTGAAGTACAAAAGCTGGAACAAGAACTATGGGAGCTCACTATGGTCGGCTCAGACATAGTGATCTACACTGACAGGTTTAGTGACATGGCATCACTGTGCCCCAGGATGGTTACCCCGGAGAGCAAGAAGATAGAAAGATACATCTGGGGTCTAACTGCCCCGACCCAAGGAGGTGTGTTGTTTTCTAACCCAACCACATTCGATAGTGCCAAATGTCTGGCCTAGCGACTCATTGACCATGGAGTCCGCCATAGCATAGAAGTCCTCGTTCCCGAGCCATCAAAGGGAAAGGAATATAATCAGAAGTCGGGGAACAAGAGGAAGAAGAAGCGAACAACACAGGAACCCCCCGCAAGAGCAACAAGCGAGTACTATGTACGTCGCTACAATGCCTGCTGCTCCAGCACCTACCAGTCGATATGCTGGAACCCTCACAAAGTGTGGAAAGTGCAGCTATCACCACATCGGAGTATGCTGGGAAATGCAGTGTCTGAACTGCCACAGAAAGGGACACACAGTCCGTTTCTGCAGGGCATCAGCTCAACCGATCTCCCAAGTCCCCGGAGCTGAAGAAAACTAAGCCTGTTATGGCTGTGGTGAGACTGGACATTACCAGAGGGACTGCCTGATAACAAAGAACTCAGGCACGGATGGACTCATTTTGATGATCATCGCCGAAGTGTCAACCCCAGAGTCGTCAGCGAGTAGTGGTACGTTTTCAAAATAGTAATTACTTTAAAAATTAATTTATATTTATATAAGATTAAAACTTGGGGATAACACTTAAAAGTACTCACAATAACTCACATATTGAAATTGGTCACATTATTCAAGAGAACTAAAAGATCCATTCAGAGAAGCTATGATGGCTTAGCATATACATCAGAGTTGTGCATAACTAAGATGTTGCAGACTTAGAGTGAGTGATTCCGCCTTAATTCTCGTTCCTTGTTTGGTTGTGGATTTGAAGTAGAGTTACTCAGTCGACTGTCTTATTCATCTTAATTGTTCATAACTTGTATATGACGGGCGATCGTAGTGGTACCAAGGAGGTCGTAGTATAAAATATCGACACTAGTTATCAAATCACTTTCCTTGTATGTACTCGCTCATCGCGGTACGATACGTAGAAGTGTTAACATCAAGGGAAATCAGAAAGCACTAGAACATTTATAAAGAGTACATTGTCAAACACTAGGGATACATCATCGTATAACAAACGTTTGTTTCAAATCGGCCAAACTTTGTTCAGTAAAGAGTCTGTTACTATCATTCATCATGAATTGGCGTGGTCCTCACCATACTAAGTTCATATGTTTCTATCTCCTCGGTCGTCAAGTTCTCAAAACCTTCGTCATTCGTGTCGACAGTCTGACCTAAACCTCAGTTTTATCTTTTGTATTCTAAACCCCGAAGTACTCGTGCGAAGGGTACTTTGTCATCCGAAGCCTTATCGTTAGATGTCCGCAGACCGTCACGAAATACCACTCGGCCAGCAGACCAAGTTCGAGCTCAGAGGCTAAGGACGAATACAACCCACCTATCACTATCCAATGTATACGTGAGGGTGGTATATGATTATGATTATGCAGATCTAGTATATGTGTTTCCACCCTATCTCCTGTTCCTTGTTTGGTTGTGGACCTAGGGCATAATTGCACATCTGACCATCTTACTAATCCTAATTATATGCGACTTGTATACATGAGGTAATAATAGATGGACTGAGTATGAGTCCTATCAAGAACACTAAGGCAAAGTTGCAAAGTCTATGAGTGGGTATTCTGCCAATCAGAGGAGCACAAGCCCAGTAGTACTGCTAAGAAAGCTAATTTCGGGACGAAATTCCATCTAACGGGTGGATGACGTGACAACCCGAAATTTTTTTTTGCTTTGAAAGCTCAGTCAGTCAACTCAACCGAGTGTTAGACTCATTTCTACTATCATTTAGCCTTGTTGAAAGCCTGTTTGAAGGTTTAAAGCTCGATACATTCAAGCATTGAGTAAAGGATTGGACCAAGAACACTTCTAGCACCAAAACCGATCCATACACTCCATTTGAGGTAATGTACGGCCGTACACATGAGTGTACGGTCATACAGGTGAGTGTACGATCGTACACATGATGTAACACTCTAAAAATTCCAACCAATTTAAACTTTTCAAAAACAACTCAGTTTCGTTAAGTTATTACAAAAAGGTTTTCAATACAATTATTATCAGAGTCTTCCCAGAACCATATCATAAAACATAAACATGAGAAGCGGTATGATCACGTCTTTGCCTTGCCACGGTCTCCTGAAGTACCTGAAACATTTAAACCACAACTATAAGCCCGAAAGCTTAGTGAGATACCCCGAAAATACCAACCATATATACCATACACATAACATGTCATATCATAACAGAACACAGAACAGCCATGCACTTTGGGTCTACTGTGTGACTGGTCTGCCGTACCGTGCTTTCAGTCCACCTGGTCCACCCTCCGAGTCTAGCCATATACATCGAGTCTACAGTGTGATTGGTCCGCCCGCACCGGGCCTTCAATCCACCTAGTCCACTCTTTGAGTCTACAGTATGATTGTTCCGCCCGTACCGGGCCTTCAGTCGGCCTGGTCCACTCCCCAAGCCTCGGCACGTCTGGTCCGCCCTCTTGGGGCCTACAGCCTATCCGGACCGCTCGCTGGGCCTTCGGGATAACCGGTCCGCCCTGGGTATGTTGGCCTACAGCACAAAGCAGGACCCGCCTCAACCCAACCCCAGTCCAACAACCATGTGTACATAAACATACAATCATATAACAATTCACATCCAATCAAACCGATCTAGCAGATCACATAACATAACATCATCCTAACCAGGATACCGACCTAACCGGTAATTAGCATAGCATCATCCTACATACCAGGATACCGACCTTAACCTGGTCTCTAACATATACCATCCTAACTACCGGGATGCAAACATAGCAAAGCAATAACATAACAACGATACCCGGATTACAATCCGATAAAGGGCTGGCCTTGGTGCCTTAGACCCTGTTGATATAATGATGATAACTCACCTCGCCACTGATGACTGAAAAGATAAGATCACGCTGATCCAACCTCGGACACGAACTCCACCACTGACCAATACCAAAAGCCTGAGCTCAATAAGTACCAATATTTACCGAAATACCCTCGGAGGTCAACTGATCAACTCCTGGTCAAAGTCAAAGTCCTCAATCAAAGTCAACCTTCCAGACTGACTCTACTCGCCGAGTCAACCCGCTGACTCGTCGAGTCCCTATACTCAGAACTCCCAGTCCACGAATAAACTCGCCGAGTCGTCCCAAGACTCGCCAAGTCCAACAAACTCTGAGTCCTTTCTCGCTCAACTCACCGAGTCGTCCCTCAACTCACCGATTCACAGCTCAACCAAAAAGGTTAGGACTCCACGACCAGATTCACCGAGTCCAAGAACAGACTCGCCGAGTGCAAGGCAACATTCAACATACTCGCCGAGTTGTTCTTCCAACTCATCGAGTTCCTGTCTATCTTCATCCAACTTGCCGAGTTCACCCATGTGACTCGCCGAGTACCTCTAGTTGTTAATCCATACAGTGGCTTTCCAAGCCATGCAGGGGCTCCAAACCATAGATCCACTCCCCTACAACCCATCCATCACGTAAAGTGGCAGACTTTATGTGAATCCAAAGAGATCTAAGCATAATACACTCTTGGGCTAAGGTATGGGACAAAAGAACTTCACCAACAACTCTTGGGCATAGACTTTATGGCTTCTTGGATCATTAACAGCCTAGATCTGAGGTAGCAACCTCAGATCTTACACCAAACTCGAGATGGTCCTCATTTATGCCCCAAAAACCCCACAATTGATAGATCTAGATGCACAAAAGCTCAAAAAACAGATTATTACCTCAAATGAAAGCTCCAACTGAAGAATAAGCTAATTCTTTGCAAAGCCCCTTGCTCCAATCTTCTTGCTCTTCAATTTCCCTCCAAGATTCCCTCCTCAAAGGCTCTAATCTCTCACAAAGGAAAGCTCACACGCATCTAGGGCTTCTGGAACTCAAAAGGGAAGGTAAAGAGGCTGGGGAGAGGGTATCATGTTCTTTATATAGGGCTCAACCCCCGAGATTAGGGTTTTCTCCTTTCAGCATCAACTCGTCGAGTCCCAGCTACTGACTCGGCGAGTTGGTCACTTAACCCGCGACCAAATCCTGCTACGACTCGGCGAGTTGGAATACCTACTCGTCAAGTCCCCGCCTTAATTTACACTTTAGCCCTTGAACAATACTTCTGAATTTTCGGGATGTTACAACTCTCCCCCACTTAAATTAGGCTTCGTCCTCGAAGCCTACTGCTGCATGCACTTCAGAACAAACTCTCGCACTGCAGACTCCGATTTCTCAATCAACTCAGGTTCTTTCAAACACTACCATCAAACCCCTATAAAGACCAACTCTTTCTCTCAGAGTCACGACAACTGCTTCAAGCCGGCCACCGACTTCTTTCTCTGCTAACAACCCTTATTAGCCAATGATCACCCGATGGTACTTCCATCGTTCTAAATCACATAATCACTTGTTGAACCTGCTCTAACATCCTCGGGCTGGAAAAACCCGACACGCTGACGATACCTCCAAACATCCCCAGGATGAATTACCGATACATACATAACCTCCTAATCACAACCATACTGAAAATCCAAGGCTCCATCCTTGCCTCCCTTCCGAAATCCTCTAGTTCTATACCATCTGAAATTCATCCGCAACCTCGACAGACACCCAATCTGGATGTGCTTCCATACCACTGGTATTATCACAGTGCTCAACAACCATAATTGAAATACTCTCAATCATCCATTCTCACTACTGCTTCCACTTCCGTGAACCAACACTCCCCCCCGGAGTTACATATCTTTCCCTTTCCTTATCAAAGGAAATCTACTTGCCAACCTTGCCACTTCAGACAAGTGCCATGGTGTACACACCCTACTCTACACTATCCCTTGTAGAGTAACCGCTACTCCGTGCATCACACATGCTCTGAATCTGCTCGCAAGGACTCTCGAGTCCATGCGCTGCTTTCCACTAACTTGATCAACACTTAGGGCCAGACCATATCAATCATCATTCCATGGCAATGCATTTCCTCATTCTCCTCATACCGATCCACAAACGCGTACAAAGTCTTCAACATGGCTGGACCGCCCCTCCAGGCCTTCAACCTATCTGGACCACTCTCGGAACCTTCAGCATGTCTGGACCGCCTTCCTGGGCCTTCAGCCTTTCTGGATCGTTCTTAGAACCTTCAGCATGTCTGGACCGCCTCTCTGGGCCTTCAGCCTGTCTGGACCATTCTTAGAACCTTCAACATGTCTGGACCGCCTCTCTGGGCCTTCAGCCTGTCTGTACCGTTCTCCCGAGCCTTCGACCTGACTAGTACGCCATCCGGCCTTCAGTCTATCCGGTCTGCTCAACTATCACACATCATTCTAACTACCCTTCCAGGGAATCCTTCCCGATCATGCTGTTCTAGCCCCTTAGGGGTTCCGAACTCTCGTTCCGATCCTGGAATCCTTTCCATGGCCTAAACTCGGGCCTAACATCAGGCACTATCTACCCTGAATCCATGGTCTGCTCCCTGCCCCCACTAGTCTGCCACTTACTCATACCAGCCCACACTCTTGGTTGACTGAAACACCGCTGAATTCCAAACAGCTAATCAACCTCAAATACTTGTCGATCCTCCTGAGAATTTTCCAATTCTCCCCACTTAGAGCACTGACTACCAACCACTGGTAACCCAACCAGCATCAGTTAATCATCCTTACTCAACAAATTCTCTTTTACTTGAACTGAATCAAAACGAGCAACCGCCACAAAATCACTTATCCGATATCGCACATCTTGAACTCTAAGGGAGTTCGACTCTTAGCTGAACACTTCTCAAGTCGTAATTGCTGTACCCGACAACAAGATCAATCCACCCAAAATTTGACCATCAATCCCTTGGATGATAACTGAATTCAACCCCTAACTACCGACTCCTCAATAATACCATAAACCCGAAATATCGAATGGATACACTACCATAAATTATGCGAATAAGACTAGCAAATATAATACTCCACAACAACCATAAGATAACAAGATATCAAGAAGGAAACGTACCCGCAGCTGCATCCGGATCTGCCCTGACCTCCTCTGCTTTAAGCTGAAAAGCATGCCCCTAAGCCCTCGGGGGCTTTGCTCCACCCTGACCTCCACCCGCAATCCTCAAAGTGGCCGGTGCTGGAGCCTGCACCGGTCCTGCCGCAAGCTGTGGACAGTTGGCCCTCATGTGACCAACCTGATGACACTGATAACAAATCCTCATATCCTGAACTGGGGATGACTGATGGCAATCCCTCGCATAATTCCCCTCTCTCCCGCACTTGCGGCATGCACCACCGGACCTACAAACTCCAATGTGACCCTTCCCGCACTTCTCACAAGTGCGGCTGCTTTGATCTCCCAACCTAGTATCAACGGTCTTGGACCGTTTCGGTGCCGGCTACGACTGTGCCGGGGCCTGCCTCTGCTCTCTCAACTATAACTCAATCTCCAACTCACGCCGCTGAGCGGCCTCCTGCAACTCCAGCAAGGTCTCGCACCTCTGCGTAGGCATAAACTGCCTGATATCCCTCTTGAGAATAGTCAAATATCGGGACATCTGAGCCTGCTCCGAAGCAAACTCCAGGCAAAACATCGCCCTCTCAGTGAACATCCTGGTGATCTCCGTCACCGACTCTGAATCCTGCTTCAGTTCCAAGAACTCCTGAGCCAACCTCTCCCTCTCAATCTGTGGAACATAACGGGTACTGAACATCTCCCAGAACTGATCCCATGAAACCGCAGCCCGCTGCGCATCTGAATATGACCCCGTGGTCAATCTCCACCAATCCTTCGCCCCGAGCCTCAATAGGTTCAGAGCACACCTCACTCTTTGATTAGCAGGGCATGAACACGTGAAGAAACACCTCTCCATGTCTGACAACCATCTCATAGCAACAATCGGGTCCTAAACTCCATCGAAGGTAGGGGGCTTCGTATTATCGAAGTCCCAATACTGAAAACCTCTACTGGCTCCTCCCCCTACCGCTGCTACAGCCGCTATAGCAGCCGCGAAATCCGTCTCTGTAAGAGCTGCATAGCCCTCATCAAATACTCGACCATGGCGGTCTTGATCGACCCAAACAATTCTGGCAACTTGGCCCGGAACAACACAACAACCTCATCACGTAGGATCTCACGAATCCTAGCATCCAACTCGTCTGTGCTCATCTGACCAATAACCTCGGGCGGTACTGGCCCACCCTGGCTGCCCTCTCCTGCTCCCGATCCTGATCCGGATCCGCTCCGAACATGCCTCGTAACAGCCATACTGAAATTTCCACAAAACATCAGACGCTTCTCACTAACCCGAGAACCGACTCTCAACACAGACCTAGGGGTTGTGACTTCCTTGATACGTGTATGGGTCCTTTGCTTTCAGTAGTACGGGCCCATACTACCTTCCACACCTACCCATATTTATATCAAGTATCACCACAACACCCTAGTGATGAACAGGCATAACAAGCACTCAACCCTCACTCCTAGAGGAGCACTGGAAATCTCATACAGAAAGAAAACCTAGGCTAGCAGGCATCATAAATCAGGCAACTCTATCATGTAATTACTGAAGATCCCTAGCCTAGTATTAGTATGCTATTCTATCATATCTCATAAACAAATAACTTGTATGGTATTTTGGGGTTACTTACTGGCTCCGACTGATTGTACCTCCGCGTCATCCTTTACTTATTTTGAAAACCATTTTAAATTCTCTTTTTGAAAACTCTCCTTGATTTGAGACTGGATTCACACGAATGTTCCTCCAATTCACTCAAACCAAGGCTCTAATACCAACTTGTAACACTCTAAAAATTCCAACCAATTTAAACTTTTCAAAAACAACACAGTTTCATTAAGTTATTACAAAAAGGTTTTCAATACAATTATTAACAGAGTCTTCCCAGAACCATATCATAAAACATAAACATGAGGAGTGGTACGATCACACCTTTGCCTTGCCACGGTCTGCTGAAGTACCTGAAACATTTAAACCACACCTGTAAGCTCGAAAGCTTACTGAGATACCCCCTAAAATACCAACCATATATATATATATATATATATATATATATACCATACACATAACATGTCATATCATAACAGAACACAGAACAACCATGCACTTCGGGTCTACTGTGTGACTGGTCCGCCGCACCGTGCTTTCAATCCACCTGGTCCACCCTCCGAGTCTAGCCATATACATCGAGTCTACAGTGTGATTGGTCCGCCCTCACCGGGCCTTCAATCCACCTAGTCCACTCTCTGAGTGTACAATATGATTGGTCCGCCCGTACCGGGCCTTCAGTCGGCATGGTCCACTCCCCGAGCCTCGACACGTCTAGTCCGCCCTCTTGGGGCCTACAGCCTATCCGGACCGCTTGCTGGGCCTTCGGGATAATCGGTCCACCCTGGGTATGTTGGCCTTCAGCACAAAGTAGGACCCGCCTCAACCCAACCCCAGTCCAACAACCATGTGCACATAAACATACAATCATATAACAATTCACATCCAATCAAACCGATCTAGCAGATCACATAACATAACATCATCCTAATCAGGATACCGACCTAACCGGTAATTAGCATAGCATCATCCTATATACCAGGATACCGACCTTAACCTGGTCTCTAACATATACCATCCTAACTACCGCGATGCAAACATAGCAAAGCAATAACATAACAACGATACCCGGATTACAATCCGATAAAGGGCCGGCCTTGGTGCCGTAGACCCTGTTGATATAGTGAGGATAAGTCACCTCGCCACTGATGACTGAAAAGATAAGATCACTCAGCTCTAACCTCGGACACGAACTCCACCACTGATCAATACCAAAAGCCTGAGCTCAATAAGTACCAATATTTACCGAAATACCCTCAGAGGTCAACTGGTCAACTCTTGGTCAAAGTCAACCTTCCAGACTGACTCTACTCGCCGAGTCAACCCGCTGACTCGTCGAGTCCCTATACTCAGAACTCCCAATCCACGACTCAACTCGCCGTGTCCAAGGCAACATTCAACATACTCGCCGAGTTGTTCTTCCAACTCGTCGAGTTCCTGTCTATCTTCATCCAACTCGCCGAGTTCACCGATGTGACTTGCCAAGAACCTCTAGTTCTTAATCCATACAGTGGCTTTCCAAGCCATGCAGGGGCTCTAAACCATAGATCCACTCCCCTACAACCCATCCATCACGTAAAGTGGCAAACTTTACATGAATCCAAAGAGATCTAAGCATAATACAACCTTGGACTAAGGTTTGGGACAAAAGAAATTCACCAACAACTCTTGGGCATAGACTTTATGGCTTCTTGGATCATTAACAACCTAGATCTGAGGTAGCAACCTCAGATCTTATACCAAACTCGAGATGTTCCTCATTTATGCCCCAAAAACCCCACAATTGATAGATCTAGATGCACAAAAGCTCAAACAACAGATTATTACCTCAAATGAAAGCTCCAACTGAAGAATAAGCTTATTCTCTGCAAAGCCCCTTGCTCCAATCTTCTTTCTCTTCAATTTCCCTCCAAGATTCCCTCCTCAAAGGATCTAATCTCTCATAAAGGAAAGCTCACACGAATCTAGGGCTTCTGGAACTCAAAAGGGAAGGTAAAGAAGCTGGGGAGAGGGTATCATGTTCTTTATATAGGGCTCAACCCCCGGGATTAGGGTTTTCTCCTTTTAGCATCAACTCGTCGAGTCCCAGCTACTGACTCGGCGAGTTGGTCAGTTAACCCACGACCAAATACCGCTCTGACTCGGCGAGTCGGAATACCTACTTGTCGAGTCCCCACCTTAATTTACACTTTAGCCCTTGAACAATACTTCTGAATTTTCGGGATGTTACACATGATTGTACGGCCGTACACCAATATTGGGCCGTACACACCCCTCCTTGAGTATGTTATCCCTTCATTTCTAAGCCATTCTTCACTTTTCAAGTCAAGAGCATCAAATTTTTCTCTCAACTATCATCCTGTCTTTCATATTGATCTTCAAAAGTGGTAAGTGTTCTTCCCTTGATTTGTTGTTAATCTTCTTAAACTAGTTACATCCTTTGATTTCATCCTTTTGAAATATTGTTTTGGCTAGATCTTCAAATCTTCATCCATTTCACCAAGAACACCAAGAACACACACTTGTTCTTAGTGATTGTGAACCCTTTTGAGCCTCCAAATCATAAGTACTCTTTCCCTATGCTTAAGTAGATGTTAGAACACTAGATTAGCACCTTAAAAATGCCCAGAACTCATGAACATAAGGTGTGTACGGACGTACACCCATGTATGGCCGTACACCCCTAAAAACACCCTCAAAGGCCTTTAAAGCGCATTTCCAGCTTCACCACTTGAAGAGCAATTGTCTCACAAGCATTTCTACCCTTGGAAAAGGTTTTTGTGCACTTAGTACCATGAATGTACGGCCGTACATTCCCTAGCCATACACCTATGGCCGCACACTCCTCATATTGGCCGTACACTCCCCTTAGTTCAATCACATGTGATTCCAACACTTGGTCAAAGTGTTTCCTAGTCCTGTGAGGTGTTTCCTTGCATTTGGTTGCTTCTAAACACTATATTTATGTTAGTATATGCTATTATATGTCATTTAGGACTCTTTAAGTCTCGGGACTTCATTTGTGGAGCTTCTCATCCTTATACGCGTGTTCGTTTGAATCACCTACATCAGGTGAGTTTATACCCCTTTAATGAATCTTTTAACTGTTTTAAATGCTTTTAAAGGGGGGGGGGATACAAGTTGAACACAATGATAACTCTGTAAATGTTTGTTATAAACATCTTTCAAAAGATTTCTTATGTCTTTATAAGTTATCAAAACATTTCGAAAACTCTTTTAAAGTTATGTTACTTTATAGTTTAACAAAACTCTGCTTTTAAAGTACAAGCATAACTTAGTAGTAAAATGGGTATTTTTCAATAACAGTTCAAGTAAAACATTAGTAAACTATAAGAGGTATAGTTTAGAGGTTCAGTTCACACTAGATACTAGAACATACTATTATGAGAAACAGAACGAACATACTACGATGAGAAACAAAGAGAACATACTACAAACTAGACAGAGAGAACATACACTACACTAGTACATACAATACATATACAAGAATACTATAGCATAAATGTGAGGTACTTCGGGGAATGACATCTTTGTCATTGCTCGTTTTTAACCAGAGTCTTCTGAAGGGAGAGCGTGAATTCGTGTATAGATCTATACTGGACTGACCGTCCTACACCTTGCTGTTAGCTATAGTGGGACCTGCAGGTCTTCGGGTGACGAATGTCATACCATTTCGACATCTTTGAGCATTGTGTTTTACTAAGTCGATCAAGTATGGTTACAACATATCACATTTTTACCTTAATTAATAATTGGTTGAAGGTAGTTAGTACAACAGTAGCTACTATATACAATACTACAATACTTACAATTTCCCATTACTTTAATATTGTGACAGTACCACTTGAAAGTTAATGCAAACTATTTTCGAGTCAAGATAATTATAAACTAGGGAAAACTTACATTTTACTAACGGCAAACAAAACAGTCGGGTCTAGTACGTTTAGTAGAAAGGGACCATAATGCTAACCTAATGATCCCTTAATGTATACATCAAGGGATATAAATTAATAGGATCCGCCAGGTAATAGGATGCGTGTTTTCTGCTTCATTTCCTATTCCTTGTTTGGTTGTGGGCTTAGAGTGGATTCACCCAACCTATTATCCATTCGATCTTAGTGAGTTATATGTTACGTATACATTAAGTCATCATAAGGGGTACAAGGTATGAGTCAAGTCATAGGACACTAATAAAATGCACAACTTTCTAGTACAAACATAATTTTCAAATAGAACTTTTGATATATAAAACTAGGAACTTACCAGTAAAAGGTTTAATCCATTTTATTAAATCTCGCATAAACTTAAAGGACCTTAGGTGGTTAACTCTATAATACCTTAGTTTATACATCAGGGTTATATATAATTAATAACCGATAGGTAGTTGGATGTGTGTTTTCCGCTTCATTTCATGTTCCTTGTTTGGTTGTGGTCTGAGGGCAGATTCACACAATTAACTATCTGCTCGATATTAGATTATATATAGCTAGTATAAACTAAGTGATTATAGAAGGGACCACTGTGGTTACCATTTTTATTATAAGAAATAAGGGTTTTCTTAAAGAATCTTTTCATCAAATATAAAGGAATTATTACAGTTAACTCCATGAGTACCAAGTGAACACGCTAGGGTTATATACAACAAGGATCTAAACAACCAATTGGATGTGTGCCATCCGCCTCATTTCCTTTTGCTTGTTTGGTTATGGGCTTAGGGCAGATACACACAATTGATTGTTTGGTTACTCTGAGTTTTATATAATTTGTATCCATTTAGTACTCATAGAAAGGATTGTAGAGTCATTTTTACTTATCTTTCATCAAAGTAGGAGATATAGGATTTCCTGGAGGAACATGCGAACTTTTCTAAACAGGTCTTACAGACTTACTAAGCTTTCTAGAACATACTTACATCACTAAAATCTTATGAACTCACCAGCTTAAATGCTGACCTACGCTTTTAAAATTACTTGTATTCTCAGGAGACCAGTAGACAGGTACACGCACTGAGATTCAGAAGATGGAGCAATATAGCTTCAAGTCTTGTTTTGTTATTTACTTTGTAGTCTGTGTTATGTGAACCACATACTTTGTAAACACTTTCTTTCTAATGAAATGGTTGTTCATTACTTTGATTACTATGATGGATGTCTTGTGATACTAAACATGACGTCCTCCACCCCCGAACATTTTCGCCGTTCCGGTTTTGGGGTGTGACAGTTGAGGCAGACCTGTTTTGTGCTGAAAGCCAACATACCCTGGATGGACCGGGTAGACTGTAGACCCGAGAATGCATACTAGTTAGGCCGAAGGCCTAGCAAGTGGTTCAGATAGGCTGAAGGCGTCGAGAGGCGGTCCAGACGTGCCGAAGGATTGGAGAGGGGTCCAGATAGACTGATGGCCCGCGAGGCGGTCTATTCAATATGATGGCTCATTATGCATGCTATCCGTTTATATGATATGATTATGATTGTATGGCATTGGTATTTTGAGGGAACTCACTAAGCTTCAGGCTTACAGTTGTTGATTTTGTTTGAGTTACTTCTGATGATTGCAGGAAGGCGAAGGTGTGATTGTACACCTCCTTATGTTTTCATGATTTGATTCTGGGATACTCTGACACTAAACTATTTTGAAAACAAGTTCTGTAATAATTATTGGTTTTGATTGTTTTAAAAAGTTTAAATTTGACATGATTTTTATGGGTGTTACAAGTTGGTATCAGAGCCTTGGTTTGAATGAATTGGAGGAAACACTCGCGTGTTTCCAGTCTCAAACTAAGGACAAGAATTTAAAATGGTTTTTCAAAAGGTTTTCAAAATACTAGAGGAGGATGTAAGTGTGCGATTAGCCGGAGCCAGTAAGTAGACCCCAAAATACCTTACAGATTATTTGATTTTGTGATATGTTGGAACAACATGCTAGTACTAGGTTAGGGATCTTCAGGAATTCCATGATAGAATTGCCTGATTATATGATTCCTGATAGCCTAGGGTTTTTTCTTATATGAAATTGACATCATTACTGTAGATGCTTAGTGTATGCATCACGACTGTACATAATTAAAATCTTATAGCCTGAGAATGTTTGGTTTGGCCTTATTTCTTGTTCTTGTTTCATGAAGGGCTTAGGGTAGGATCTGGTATTTGAAATTCTATTGGGTCCAGCGTTGTATGGTTAGCATACACGAGTGCTACAGGGTTGGTGGAAGTTTCATGGGTAGGTCGTGCGAGGCTGGTAGGCCAGTTATGAGATATTTAGCATTCCTCCAGGAGTGAGTACCGAGCGCTCGCCATGTTTATGTATATTGTTAGGGCGTTGTGATGATACTTGAGACAAATATGGGTAGGCATGGAAGGTAGTATAGGTCCGTACTACTGAAAGCTCAGGACCCATACACGTAGAAAGGAAGTCACAACCCCTAGGGTTTAGTTGGGAGTTGGTTTCCTATTATTTATGCGGATTATCTAATATCTTCCTGGTGTATTTTCTGTATGGTGGTTACGAGATGCTTTGTGACTGGATCCGGATCAGGATCAGGGGATGGCGGTCAGTAGGGACTGACGGTGCCCGAGGTTGTTGGTCAGATGAGGTCGGATGAGCTGGACGCCAAGATTTGAGAGATCCTGCATGATGAGGTTGCTACTCTGTTCCGGGCACAGCTGCCAGAGAGGTTTGGGTCTATTAAGACTGCCATGGTTGAGTACTTTGACGAGCGTTATGAAGCCATTGCTGAGACGGGTGCCGCAGCAGCTGTAACGACAGTAGGGGGAGGAGCTGGCCGGGCATTCCAACATTGAGAATTCGATAACACGAAGCCCCCAACATTTGATGGGACTCAGGATCTGATCAGAGCCATGAGGTGGCTGTCTGACGTGGAGGGGTGTTACTTCACATGCTCATGTCCTACTGACCAGAAGGTCAGATGTGCCCTGAACCTGCTGAGGTCCGGGGCAAAGGACTGGTGGAGGTTGATGACTGGGTCTCACACTGATGATCATAGAATTGTGGTTACTTGGGAGCAGTTTAGGGATATGTTCCGCACTCACTACATTCTGCGGGTCGAGCGTGAACGGTTGTTGGAACCTGAAAGTGAACCTCTAGCAATCCTAAGTACATATTCCGAAGTGTGTTCGTTCAGAAGGAAAAGTGCTTCGGAACCTGTCCGGAGTTGAAGAGAAGAAGAGGAGGAGTATTTTGAAGAGGAATACATTCCGGAGTGATCCTAACGTCCGAAATGCATGCTGATCCGGAAGCATGCTATTTTCTCTTTTGTCATTAATTATCCTTGTATTGATGTAACATTTCATAGGACTTATCCTTTTGTTATATTAGACAATCAGAATGTCAGAAATAGTTCTATTGTCCAATCCTATGTAAGTTACTTAGTTAATTCGCTGTAACATTCTCTCCTATATAAAGGAGCATTCAATACAAGTAAAACACAGATCTTTCACTCACTTATGGCATTGACTCTATCGTATTTAAACATTCTTCTTACTCCTCATTTATTAACTTTACCATGATCATTTATTCTCATTCTTCAATTAATGTCTTGATCAGTTGTTGAACTTATTATCCAAGACTTGACTGGTCTTTCCTGTCTTGACTGGAACCTCCATTAGCAAGCAGACATTGATCTCAAGCATTCACTCAAGGTTTAAGTTTTCAAACCTTGTCCGTATGCATTGATCTTGTTCTCTTAATTGGTATCAGAGCTTGAGTGGTTGTCCTATGAATCCATAAGAATAGATTATAGTTGGGTTGAATTTACCTTGGTATTTCAACCATTTCTGTGATAAGGATAAAAGTTCTTCTATATACCACTTTAGCTTGAAGATATCTTGACTTCAATGGCTGCTTCTAATCCTCAACAAATGATTTCAATGCAAATCGCAAATAGCGTGGGTGGCCTTACATGTGCCCCATTACTAGTTGTGGAACAATATGATCATTGGAAAGTTAGAATGGAAAGGTTTTTACTAGCCAAAGATAAGGGTGAATAAATCTGGAGATCCGTCAAACAAGGCCCTCATGTTCCTGTAAGAACAATTGTAAGTGATGCAGTTGCACAACTCATGCGAGAAGATGAAGATCGTCTGGTTCCTCTAATCGTAGTTGATATCGAAAAGCTTCATGCTGATCAAGTTGCCTTCTCAGAAATGGTGTTTGGTGTTCCTCCATCACTCTTTGAGCATATCAAACTGTGTAAATCAGCCAAAGAGATTTGGGACACTCTTTAGGATTTGATTGAAGGTTCCGAAAATATGAGGGACAAGCGCCTTACCTCGGTTGTCAATGACTTTGACACCTTCACCACTACCCCAGGTGAATCTGTAGCCTCAGCCTCCAACCGTTACCGAATCGTTGTCAACAACATGACTACTCATGGGATTGTTGGAACTCCTTTGGAGTACAATCTCAAGTTCATAAACAGTCTGGGCAAAGGATGGGGAAATGTAAAGTCCTATCTCTAAAGTATTGGCTCCTTAAAAAAACCGACGCTTTATCAACTCTTTGATGAACTTCAAGGCCATGAGTCCAATGTTGCTCTAACAATCAGGGAACTCTCCGGAGGTCCTCTTGCTCTTGTCAGTTCTTTCGAATCAAACATTTCGAACTCATCCACTTCGGATCCCTTCAAACCAATTGTTCCATCCGTTCAATCATCCACACCTTCACTATTAACACAAACCTATTCTGCTGATGATTCCGAAGCTATGGACTCTGAACTCCGTTTCCAACAAGAGTTTGCACCACTTTCAATGAAGTACAAACGTCCCTTCAATCCTTCCTACAAACCATACCAAAACCGATTCCATGCTCCTCACCAGCACAATCCTCAACCATTTTCAACTCCAGAACATAAACCATCCGAGAATCCTCCCGCATACAAACAAAACCTCCCTAAAAAAGCTCTAATTCGGAACCCTATCAGAGTACAAAATCATACAAACCAAAAATCTTGTGTCATAAATGTGGTCATGCAAACTACTTTGCCAAATATTGTCTAACTGATGCTCCACAACAACCAAAAGTTAAAGACTCAGCTTATTATGTCCGAAGAGAACAAGAAATGGCTGAAAGTGAGAAAGCCTTTGTTACTACAGTTTCGAGAGATGTTAAAGGATATTGGTCCTACGGGGATGATAATGATACGACAACTGGAAGGAATATGTGTCTGATGGAAAGACAAACGATTGAATGTGATGAAGGTTATTGGTCTTCTGGGTCCGAAGATGAAGATGATGTTGCTGAACCTCACTATTGCTATAAGGCCACTAACGATCCTCTAGGTCGAAGCATCGTTCAACAGGTAAAATATATGATCTCTGATAATAATTTTGATTTGAATTTATGTGAACCTTATCTGACCCAGATCCAAAAAGATATGAACACCATTTATAAAGCCTATGAGTCTGTCATAGAAGCCAGTGAGAAGAAGGATTATGAACTAAGTCGTCTTAGGTTACGTTTTGAGGATAAAAAATTGAAAATCGAATCTTTAGAGCATGAACTTTTAATGTCAAACGATGAATGTATCATTTTGAAAGATAAATGTGAAATCACCTATTCCGAACGTAATGTTTAGATTTCTGATAATAAACGTCTTATTGCCAAAATAGATGCTTTGCATAATTCTGTTGACATGCTTGAAGCGGACATTCGGATGACTCATAATTTTCGTCATCCATGGTCTAAAGCACCTGGTCTCGGAAGCGAGTTTCTGAAACCAATTGTTAGTCCTCTAAAGGAATTGCAAAATTTGACATTTATGGGAGAAGTTCCAAACATCAAGCATTCGGACACCCCTGTTTCTCCCTTGTCACCTCTTCCGGAGACTACTAGTCATTTTGAGTCTCTAATTCCCGAGTTCAAACCAATTGTTGTCAAATGTCCTAATTCCACGCAAACTCTGCCTCTGAGAAACCTGGACCTGAATCAGATCATGAAATTTCATTACAGTCTTCCAAATTGTGTAGACTATGTTCCTAGAAGAAATCACACTAACAATTGTGTTATTGAAGAAATTCCTACCATGACAATCGAAACTGATACCTCTAAGGTTGTATGGGCATCCTTAGATGATAATGTTGGAAAATCAAGCAGTGTCTCCTCTGATTCTTGTGACTTAGATTCCTTAGTTTTTTTTCAAAAACTAAGTTGGTTCCCATTTCTCCTAAGTTTAATAATCCATCTGTAGGACAGACCTCATAGTCCTTGTCACACACTAAGAGAAAACCAATGCTGAATAGGAAGGATATGATAGATCCCAAAGTAGAAGCTAGAAATGCACTTAAGAAGGAAGTTAAGACTAGACAAAACTCTAGGTTCATTGCCAATTCCAAACCAAACATATCCAGGAACTCTCATGTTTCAAATCATAGTCAAAACTCCTTTGCTCCCATTAAGATTCTAAAAAGACCTTTCGTGTCTCATAGTCATGTAGAACCTGAGAAAGCAGATTGTTCTACTCAACCTAAATCTCATGTGAATGTCACAAAACTACAAACACACCTCGTCGTACAAATTCATCTGCTTTCATTGCAAAATCTGATGACACAATTTTTAAACGAAAATCTACCAAATCAAATGTGTCATCAAGCAAACCCACAAATCAAAAGAAAACCACTTCTTCAAAATCCTTAATTTTTTATGGAAAATCAAAACTCCCATTGATGAAAAAACAATTCCTGAGGTAATGAATGTTATCAACACTCAGGAAGTCAAATGTCCAAAGCAGGCTATTCGGAAACACCAAGTCATTGAATATGACTACTGGATAGATGAGAAGACATTAGCCTTTTGTCTGTTTCTGAAAGACTCAAAGAATTCCACTCAGAAACACAAAGTTGTTCCAAAATCACTATCTAAGTCCAAAGCCCGTGCCTTTGTCCCAAAATCTAATTCAGAGCCTAAAAACTCCATTTCTCACTAATTTTTGTAGGCACTTTGTGCTTCGGAGCAAGCAACAATACGATATATTGATAGTGCTTGCTCCATGCACATGACGGGGCAGAAGGAATTTCTGCGAGACTTAAAGCTCACTCCAAATGCTGGTTATGTAACATACGAAAACAACTTCAATTCTAAAATTCATGGTTATGGAACTCTCACCAATGGAAACTTCTTTATTTCACATGTTGCTTATGTAACTGATTTGAAACATAACTTGATAACTGTTGCTCAGCTCACTGACTCAAGTCGTCGTGTGGAATTCTGCAAGAAGTATAGCTATGTGATGACTGAAGACCGAAAAGAATGTTTGATAAAGTGACTCCGCAACAAGAACATGTACCCACTTGATGTCACACCCCGAACCATCAGAAAACAGTGACGAAAACGTCCGGGTGCGGGTGACATCATGCGTAGTATCACAACAGTTGTATCATAGCAAGCAAAGTAAACACAACCATTACATTACAATATGATTATTTACATCTGTTTGAAAACTTAGTTTGTACACAACAGTATATTACAAAAGTAAAAGACGTGACTCCAAAATGCTTCGTCTTCTTCAAAAGTTGGCAAGGGTACCTGTCTATTGTGCCCTAAGAATACAAGCAGTTTTGAAAACGTATCAGCATAAAGCTGATGAGTTCATAAACAATGTTTTTGTATTGAAAACTAGTCACTGAATTTGTACAAATGATTTATTTTCATTGTATGTAAAACATCGTTTGTATCAAAACCCTGGTTACTACCAGTATGTAAGATGAGTTCGGTTTGAAAAACCTGGCTACCACCAGTAAATAAAGTAAGTAAAGTATGTTCCGCTTGAAAACCCTAATTTCTATTAGTATAATAGGTACTGTGTTTTAACCGAGAAAATCCCTTATTTTCCCTGTTGTGTGAGTGGCTGCTTTAATGTTTCTGTAACAGTAAGGCATAAATATTATCCATATTTATGTGATTAAAACAATTGTTTGTGAGCATTGTATGACCATACTTAAACTTGATACGATGTGAAATCGGACGTCAATATCCTTTATGACATTTGTCACTCGTAGACCTGCCGGTCCGACTGTAGCTAGCAACCTGGTGCGGGATAGTCAGTCCCGTATAGATCTATACACAAAAGCCATGCTTTCCCTCCGGGAAATTCTGGTTCATAAGGGTAGTGCTCAACTTAGTTAATGTTGTAAGCTCCTAAGGATGTGTCTCCTATATATGTAAATGACTTTACGAATATTAATATATAAGCATATAGTCATTTCGTATGTAAATCCGATGTTTGTTTTATAGAGTAAAAATAATTATACTGAAATAATTATTCACTGTTGTACTCTCGTAGTAATGTAGGTTATAAACTAAATCTATCATAGTTCATGTATTCAACCGTTTAAGTAGTTTGCATTTGTAAGACTCGTAATGAAATCCCCAAACTATACCCTTTATAGTTTGATTGAAATGTTATGTACGTGAAATGTTCGGAAACTATGCAATTAAATTTAGAAAAACGTCCCTTATGGTTCGCATACTACAAAAGGGATTATCGAAATGCTTTATGAAAATCATTGGTTTGTGTAAATTGCATAAGTTTGACTTGTTGAAAACTTTTTGTTTGGCTTGTATTCCCCTGAAAACGTTTAAAAACCATAAAAGCGTAGGGGTATGAACTCACTGTTTAACGTAGGATTTGAGTATACGATCGGGATGAGTGCTGAGTGTCAACTGATGTTTCGTACTCAAGCGGACCCTATTAACATATGGTAACACATACACATATTAGATGAGGACATAACACTATTTGTTATGGAGGGAAACCACCTTAGGGACTAGGAAACACTTGAAACTAAGTGTTAGAATCACACGTGATTGAAGATGGGGAGTTTGCAGCCGTAATTAGGAATGTACGTTCATGGGTTTGCGGTTCCATGGGTTCACAGTCCCATGTGTTTACGGTCTAATGACCTTACGGTCATAGGGTTTACGGTCCATGGGTTTACGGTCTATGGGTTTAGGGCCCATGAGTTTACGGACACTGAAGGGTGTATGGTCTAAGGAGATACACTAGAATGTAAACACCTTTTGTTCATGGAAAGTGACGATTTTAAGGCAAAACACAAGAATCCTAACTAGATATAAGTATAAGAGGATGATACTTACGATTTGGTGGCAAAGAAAGGTGTTTTTGGTCCAAAACACTAAGGTGTTCTTGATGATTCTTGAAGATCTAGATAAAAAGGTGAAATCCATGGAAGAATCAAGAGTGAATCATGGATATAGGAAAGGATTAACACGCAAAGGAAGGAATCACTTACTTTCTTGAGGATTCCTTGAGCAAACTTGATGAAGGTAGAGAGAAAGAGAGAGAGAGAGAGAGTAGAGAGAGAAAGCCTTTGAAGTGTGTAAAGTGACAAATGATGGCCATATACCCTATATATAGGGTCTAGTTTTTGGTCAAGGGGTGGGGTGGGGGTGTACGATTGTAAACTCGAGTTTGCGGCCGTACACTCCTCTCGGAGGGGTGTTTGGCTCGGATGCTATGCTTTGACTTGGAAAAACTCGTTCTTGGACCCAAACCTCGATTGTACTAAGTTTATAATATTTATTTAGACCCGAGATAATGCTGACAAGAGCAGAATTAAATTCCAAATTGATTTATTTTTAACGGTATGAATGGAAGAAATTTTGGGTTGTTACATCATCCCCCCGTTAGAGGGAATTTCGTCCCAAAATTCTAACATAGAATACAAATCATGGATTTCGAAAGACATGTGGATACTTCTGCTTCATCTGATCTTCGTGCTCCCAAGTGAATTCGGGTCTGCGCTTGGCATTCCAGCGAACCTTCACTATATGGATGCGGCTTTGTTTCGTTCGTTTGATCTCTCTATCCATGATTTCGACTGGTTCTTCCACGAAGTTTAGATTCTCGTTGATTTCAATCTTATTGAGAGGGACCACAAGGGTTTTGTCGGATAAGCATTGCTTAAGATTCGAAACGTGGAAAACAGGATGGATGTTGTTAAGTTCTCGGGGTAGACGAAGTTTGTAGGCTACGGGACCGATTCTAGCAAGATCTCGAAGGGTCCTATGTATCTTGGAGTTAGCTTTCCACGCTTTCCAAAGTGTATCATGCCTTTGCAGGGTGAGACCTTCAACAGAAAAGGGTCTCCAATCTGGAACTCCAAGGATTTTCATCGTTTGTCAGCGTAGCTCTTTTGTCGGTCTCGTGGGGCTTTCAGTCATTCCTAGATTTGTATGATCTTTTCAGTGGTTTTGCGGATGATTTCTGGGCCTGTGACAGTGCTATCAGGGACTTGTCCCTTGGCCAGCTGCGTGTCACCCACTTCAGCCCAACACAGGGGGGATCTGCACTTACGACCATAGAGGGCTTCGAAAGGCGCAGCCTTGATACTGGTGTGGTAGCTGTTGTTGTAGGAGAACTCGACCAAGGGTAAATGGATGTCCCATGACTTACCGAAGTCGATGACACATGCTCTCAACATGTCTTCCAATGTTTGGATGGTTCTCTCACTCTACCCATCTGTCTGAGGATGGTAAGCTGTACTCATGTCTAGCTTAGTTCCAAGAGCTTTCTGTAGTGACTGCCAGAACCTCGAAGTGAACCTACTATCTTGATCATAGATAATGGACACAGGCACACCGTGCAGTCGAACTATCTCTTGAATGTAGATTCTTGTGAGTATTTCCATCTTGAAAGTTTCTTTGATTGGTAGGAAGTGAGCGGATTTTGTCAATTGGTCGATTATTACCCAGATGTTATCGCACCCACTCGAAGATTTGGGTAATTTGGTGATAAAATCCATGGTAATCCTCTCCTACTTCCACTTAGGTATTTCTGGCTACTGGAGCAGACCTGAGGGCTTCTGATATTCAACCTTTACCTTGGCGCAAGTCAGGCACTTGCCCACGAAGGTAGCATCTCTGCTTTCATGTTTGGCCACCAATATAGTTTCTTGAGATCAAGGTACATCTTGTCCAAACCTGGATGTACGGAGTATCTGGTCTTGTGAGCTTCATTCATGACAACCTCTCTGTAACCATCCAACTTTGGGGTCCAGATCCGGTTCATGAGATAGTAGACTCCGTCTCCCTTGATCTCTACGTTCTTTTTCATTCATCTCAAGGCTTCACTCGACATGTTCTCTGGTTTTAAGGCTTCCAGCTAAGCCTCCTTGATTTACGCGGATAAATGGGAATGGATAGTCATGGTCAGTGCCTTCACTCTATATCCTGAGCATTCCTTCCGGCTGAGGGCATCTGCCACCATATTGGTCTTGCCAGGATGGTAGCGTATTTCGCACTCATAATCGCTGAGTAGCTCAACACATCGCCGTTGTCTCATGTTCAAATCCTTCTGGTCGAAAATATGCTGTAGGCTTTTATGGTCAGTGAAGATAGTGCATTTGGTTCCGTAGAGATAATGTCTCCATATCTTCAATGCGAAGACCACTGCTCCCAATTCTAGGTCGTGCGTTGTGTAGTTGACTTCGTGTGCTTTCAGCTGTCTTGAGACATAAGCAATGACTTTTCCCCGCTGCATGAGAACACAGCCTAGGCCCTGAATGGATGCATCACAGTAGACAACGAAGTACTCCGTCCCTTTAGGAAGAGACAAGATAGGTGTGCTGCATAGGGCCTGCTTCAACGTTTGGAACGTAGTGTCTTGCTTTTCACTCCAACAAAAGGGGTATGCCTTTCTGAGTCAGAGTGGTTATGGGTTTGGCAATTCTAGATAAATCTGCGATAATAACCAACGAGACCCAAGAATTGACGGATCTCTGTGGGCATCTTCGGTGCTGACCAGTTCTCTATTGCTTTGATTTTATAGGTGTCCACGTGTATGCCTTCCTCGCTTACCACGTGACCTAGGAAGGTTACTTTTCGAATCCATAATTCGCACTTGGAGAATTTCACGTATAGCTTTTCCGCCCTTAGAGTTTCCAGCACCAATCTCAAGTGCTGTCGGTGATCTTCCTCACTTATGCAATAGACAAGTATATCGTCAGTGAACATGATTACGAACTTGTCCAAGAAAGAACAGCACACCCGATTCATTAGGTCCATGAATACCGTTGGTGCGTTGGCTAGACCGAAGGGCATTACTACAAATTCGTAGTGACCATACTAAGTCCGAAATGCTGTCTTAGGAACATCACTCTCATGGACTCGCAGCTGATGGTACCCTGATCTTAGGTCTATTTTGGAGAAGTAGCTAGCTTCTTGAAGTTGACTGAAGAGGTCATCGATTCGAGGAAGAGGGTAATGGTTTTTGACAGTGAGTTTGTTCAGTTCACGGTAGTCGATGCACATCCTAAAAGATCCATCCTTCTTTTTCACAAATAAAACTGGGGCTCCCCGAGGTGAGGAACTCGGTCTGATGAATCCTTTGCTGAGCAGCTCATTGAGCTGACTAGATAACTTTTGCATTTCTGCTGGCGCTAAGCGATATGGGGATTTAGTTACGGGGGTTGCTCCGGGGATTAAGTCGATGCAGAACTCGACTTGGCGTTCGGGAGGAATTCCCAGAAGCTCTTCGGGAAAGACATCAGGAAAGTTGCAGACTTCGGGGATGCTCTCGAGGTCTTTAACTTCCTGCTTCTCGTTAATGACATGGGCTAGGAATGCATGACACTCCTTTCACAAAAATTTATGGGATTTGATGCACGAGATGATGCGGAGGTTTGAACTGAGTTTATCGCCATAAATCAAGAGGGCTTCACCAGAGGGAAGATTGAGACGAATGGATTTTTCGTAGAAAAGGATATCAGTACCATTGGGGCTCAACCAATCCATGCCGATGATGACATCAAAGTTTTTTATGGAAAGTGGCATAAGGTCGATGGGAAAGGAATGATCATTTAGGGTAAGGGTAAATCCTACAAATATGTCGGTAGTGTTCTGTTTCTCGCCATTTGCCATCTCAATGGTAAACATTTCAGTTAAAGGTTGGGATTTATGTTTCAGTGGATGTTTGAATTCATGACTAACAAAACTCCTCTCTGCACCAGCATCGAAAAGAATGCATGCATAAGAGATGTCAAGGAGGAACGTAGCCGTAACAACTGTGGGATCAACAACCGCCTCCTCCTTACCTGTCGTCAGCACTCTCCCTGTACTGCCAGTTGTTGTTGCCTTGGGGCAATTTCTCATATAGTGCCCTACTTCCCACAGCCATAACAGGCTTGACCAACACCTGCTCTAGATGCCTGAATGGTTGGTTGGACTGGTGCCTTACAAACTCGAGTTGTGTGCCATTTTTTGCCACAGCTGGTGCAAGGCATTTCATGGCATGGGCCAGGATTATGACGGTAATTGCAATTGTCGCACTGAGGAAGGGAACCAACATATCTACTGGTAGGTGCTTGAGTGGCAGGAGAAGCGGCATGAGTAGTAGCAGCGTGGACTGCCACCGTTTGCTATTTCTTTGAGGGCTCCTTCGAAGGCTGTCCCTTTCGCTGCTTCCAGAACTTTCTTTTCTCACCACTCACCTTTGCTGGTTCGGGTGCGGTGCTCACTGGATCAAGATCAACTCCGTGATCTATGAGAGTCCGCGCCAGGCACTTGGCGCTGTCGAAAGTGGCTGGCCTAGCGGCCAAGACATTTCCTAGCGTTGGGGGCGTCAATCCCCAAATGTACCTTTCTATCTTCTTGCTTTCCGGGGTGACTATTCCAGGGCAAAGAAGCGCTAGGTCTTCAAACCTAGAAGTGTAGGCAGCAATGTCAGAACCCTTCATCTTTAGGTTCCAGAGTTTGTGTTCCAGTTTTTGCATTTCGCCCCATAGGCAGTACTCAGCAAGCATGAGCTCCTTCAAGCTCTCCCAACCCATAGCATTTGCTACAAACAGGGTCAAGGATTTTACCCGACCATTCTACCAAGTCAGTGCTCTGTTGGTGAAAGTGTACTTGGCGAATTTCAGCTTGCTGGCTTCGGAACAAGAGCAAATTTCGAAGATAGACTCGATCTTCTCGAACCATTGAGTCAGGGAAATAACACCTCCATTACCGTCGAAAGATGTAGGCTTTGCGTTTATAAAGTCTTTATAGGAGCACTCTTTTTGGTGTCCTTGACTAACTTCATGATTTTGGAAATGAGTACCACTTCCTGATCTGCTACAACCTCCCGGGTTCATCTGAGCCATTGCAGCGGACACATCGGCGGTAACCGCTGCTTGAAACATAATCGGATCAAACTGAGGAGGTGGAGGAGCTGGATCTGATGGAGGATTGTTGTTCTTTTTTTTGGGTCTTTTCTTTGGAGGCATCTTGTACTTTTTGATATAGGATACCAATCTTGATTTGCATCGTCATTTTTTTGTTACTCTTCCTCTTTCTTTATTCGGGATATGATCCCCAAAAAAGAAACAAAAAACAAACAGGTATGGAAGCTATAATTGTAAACCACGATCGAATCTATGGAAGCATTGGTTTATACATTCCTCTTAGTCTCGACTCTAGGGATAATATTTTTCGCTATCTTTTTTAGAGAACCTCCAAAAGTTCTAACTAAAAAAAAATGAAATGATTTTTCATTATCACAATTGAAGTAATGAGCCTCCCAATATTGGGAGGCTCATTAATTCAATTAGTCCACGTGTTCCTCGAATGGATCTCTTAGTTGTTGAGAAGGTTGCCCAAAAGCGGTATATAAGGCGTACCCAGTAAAACTTACAAATAAACCAGATATAAAGATAACGACTAGGGTTTTTGTTTCCATTATTGTATAATTTCAAGACCACAATGGATCTATGATAAGATCGTTTATTTACAATGAGATGGTATACAAAGTCAACAGATTTATATGAATACAATAAGATTTATGGCCACACAAACTGTTGAGAACGGTGCTAGATCTGGTCCAAGACGAACTACTGTAGGGGATTTATTAAAACCATTGAATTCAGAATATGGTAAAGTAGCTCCTGGGTGGGGAACGAACCCTTTGATGGGTGTCGCAATGGCTCTATTTGTGGTATTTCTTTCTATTATTTTGGATATTTATAATTCTTCCGTTTTATTGGATGGAATTTCGATGAATTAGATCTATAAGAACCCACAAGTCCTAGCTTTTCAATAAAAAATGAATCATTTAGAGCTCGGATTTCTAGCTCATTCTATTTTGGTAGTTCCACCGTGGAATTTCTTTGTTTCTGTATTTCTGGAATATGAGTGTGTGACTTGTTATAATTGATCCTATTGATATTACAGAGAATGGGTCTGTCATCTTGATAGAGATGGTTCTACTTCGTCGGATATTTATTATAGTATCTGGAACACAGAATATATGAAATAGATTAAGAAATATTTGAACTCTGATTCATATTAATATTCAAACCTCGCGGTCGGACTCCAAAAAATTTCAAAGAATTAGAATTTCTAAAAATAAATCGAAATTGTTTCTTCTTTCAAATGCCTATTTATGCTTAGTTTGACTCAAAGACAAATATTTCTTCATATTTTTGGTAATTATCTATTCGTGGAGTAAGTGATGATCCGATGGTTCTTACTCATGGAATCTTTGGGCTTAACTTAGTATTTTTATTGAATCATTGTGGTTATAGTATGGATCTAGGGTTTTAATCGATTCATAGGGTCTTAACATGAGAATTCCTATCAATAATCAAGAAAACAAATAATAAACATTATATACAAAAACAAATAAAAGAAAAAGAAAGAAATTGGGAAGAGAGGATTCAAGAGACCCGTAAGGATCAAGATAAAGACGAAGAAAAGGATAAGCCCCTTTGAATTTTGAATCAAGAGATATGAAACAAGGTATATCTCTATATGATAGATAAAGTGTTCTACTAAGCGATAAACAAGAAAGGATTACTAACGCAAGTAAAACTATCGCTAAGAAAGACAGAGTAGCAACACTTGGAACGAGTCTCTACAGTGTATTTGGCTCCGAGTAAAATACTCCTATAGTATTTTAAGTTGTCTGTTTTTTCTATCGATATTTTGTGGTAGGAATACTTGGTAAGTTTTAGGCCTGCTGCAACACCACAGTCACTCGCAAGCACATGTTGATCATGTCTCGAATAAATATAGTTGATCAGGCTATATTGACCCTAGACATGATTACATAACTACCTAGGTTTAACCACAGTATCCAACATCCAAATACTTTTGTTTTGTTCTATTTACGATACTGTTTCTGGTAGGTAGGTATACTTGTATACTTTTCGTAAAAATACTTATATTTTTAAAGTATAATTTTAGTTCAGAGCACTTCGGCCCCTTAGTGTTTATAATTGTATACAATGTAAGGTTCAGTATACTTAGTTCACTATAGACAATAGCTCTGATGCCAATTTGTCACACCCCCGAACCGTCAGAAAACAATGGCGGAAACGTCCGGGGGCGGGTGACGTCATGCGTAGTATCACAACAGTTGTATCATAGCAAGCAAAGTAAACACAACCATTACATTACAATATGATTATTTACATATGTTTGAAAAATTAGTTTGTACATAACAGTATATGAAAAAAGTAAAAGACGTGATTCCAAAATGCTCTGTCTTCTTCAAAAGTTGGCAATAGTACCTGTCTATTGTTGCCCTGAGAATACAAGCAGTTTTGAAAATGTATCAGCATAAAGCTGGTAAGTTCATACACAACGTTTTTGTATTGAAAACTTGTCACTGAATTTGTACAAATGATTTATTTTCATTGTATGAAAAATATCGTTTGTATTGAAACCCTGGTTACTACGAGTATGTAAGATGAGTTCGGTTTGAAAACCCTGGCTACCACCAATAAATAAAGTAAGTAAAGTATGTTACGTTTGAAAACCCTGATTTCTATTAGTATAATAGGTACTGTGTTTTAACCAAGAAAATCCCTTATTTTCCCTGTTGTGTGAGTGGCTGCTTTAATGTTTCTGTAACAGTAAGGCATAAATATAATCCATATTTATGTGATTAAAGCAATTGTTTGTGAGCATTGTATTATTACGTAAAAGTGTCGTAACTATTGGCGAGTTTCATGACCATACTTAAACTTGATACGACGTGAAATCGGACGTCGATATCCTTTATGACATTTGTCACCCGTAGACCTACCGGTACGACTGTAGCTAGCAACCAGGTGCGGGATAGTCAGTCCCGTATAGATCTATACAAAAAAGCCACACTTTCCCTCCAAGAAATTCTGGTTCATAAGGGTAGTCCTCCACTTATTTAATGTTGTAAGCGCCCAAGGACATGTCTCCCACATATGTCAATGAATTTACGAGTAATAATATATAAGCGTATTGTCCTTTCGTATGAAAATCCGATGTTTGTTTTGTAGAGTAAAAATAATTATACTGAAATAATTATTCATTGTTGTACTCTCGTAGTAATGTAGGTGATAAACTAAATTTATCATAGTTTATGTATTCAACCGTGTAAGAAGTTTGCATTTGTAAGACTGGTAATGAAATCCCCAAACTATACCCTTTATAGTTTGACTGAAATTTTATGTTTGTGTTATGTTCGGAAAACTATGCAATTAAATTTAGAAAAACGACCCTTATGCTCCACATACTACAAAAGGGATTATCTAAATGCTTTATGAAAATCATTGGTTTGTATAAATTGCATCAGTTTGACTTGTTGAAAACTTTGTGTTTGGCTTGTATTCCCCATGTGAAAACGTTTAAAAACCATAAAAGCATAGGGGTATGAACTCACTGTTTAATGTAGGATTTAAGTGTACGATTGGGATGAGTGCTGAGTGTCAACTGATGTTTCGTACTCAACTAGACCCTATTAACATATGGTAACACATACACATATTAGATGAGGACATAACACTATTTGTTATGGAGGGAAACCACCTTAGGGACTAGGAAACACTTGAAACTAAGTGTTAGAATCACACATGATTGAAGATAGGGAGTTTGCGTCGGCAACCAGGAGTGTACGGTCATGGGTTTGTGGTTCCATGGGTTCACGGTCCCATGTGTTTACGATCTAATGACCTTACGGTCATAGGGTTTACAGTCCATGAGTTTACGGTCTATGGGTTTACGGTCCATAAGTTTACGGTCATTGAAGGGTGTACGGTCTAAGGAGATACATTAGACCGTAAACACCTTTTGTTCATGGAAAGTGACGATTTTAAGGCAAAACACAAGAATCCTAACTAGATATAAGTATAAGAGGATGATACTTACGATTTGGTGGCAAAGAAAGGTGTTTTTGGTCCAAAACACTAAGGTGTTCTTGCTGATTCTTGAAGATCTAGATAAAAAGGTGAAATCCATGGAAGAATCAAGAGTGAATCATGGATGTAGGAAAGGATTAACACTCAAAGGAAGGAATCACTTACTTTCTTGAGGATTCCTTGAGAAAACTTGATGAAGGTAAAGAGAGAGTAGAGAGAGAAATCCTTTGAAGTGTTTAAAGTGACAAATGAAGGCCATATACCCTATATATAGGGTAGAGTTTTCGGTCAAGTGGTGGGGTGGGGGTGTACGACCGTAAACTCGAGTTTGCGGCCGTACACTCCTCTCGAAGGGGTGTTTGGCTCGGATTCTATGCTTTGACTTGGAAAAACTCGTTCTTGGACCCAAACCTCGATTGTACTAAGTTTAGAATATTTAGTTAGACCCGAGATAATGCTGACAAGAACAAAATTAAATTCCGAATTGATTTATTTTTAACGGTATGAATGGTAGAAATTTTGGGTTGTTACACTACATGAAAACAGGCCTTTAATGACGTGCAAACAATGACACTCGCTGATAGATGACGCGCATTTGTAAGTGCCCTAAAAGATAATGTCAGTTTTGCAAAATTTGAAGGATAGAGGGCACGCATTTGTGCGCGCCCTAAAATTAGTGTCAGAAAAGAAAAAAAGAAATGCAGAGGGCGGCTTTCATAAAATGTGTGTCATGTAAAGGTGTCGCTTTATAATTTTTAAGTGAAACACGTGTTTTTTTTCGGGAAATGAAATCCACAAAAATTACCCCGCCTATTGAATCCCAAAAATTAATCCCCCCGCCTCTTCTACTTAGCAAGAAAAAGCCCTAGGTCCCTCATCTTCATCTTCAGTATCATCAAACATCTCATTCATCCTCTGCATTATTTCCATCGTTCTTCTCTCTCCTCACTGATCAATACCCAAAAAACCCTAATATCATAACCACTCCTCTTTTCTCGCACAAAAAAAATCCCAAAACATCACCAAATACAAAATTCAACGAAATCGTTGTGACCATTTTAGCTAGGGCTTTTTTCAAGAACAAAAACAATCTCTCATCTCTCTTAGCTCTGAAATAATGGACGATTCACCTTGCTTCGCCTTTGGTCACTTCTCCTCCGGCTACGTCAGACCTTCCTCATTACAAATCGACCAACGATAAGCTAATACTTATAACAGAATCGTTTCACTCTCAATTGGGTGTGCGACTCCTCCATGGCACTGATGACAACGAATGTGACTCTTCCACCACATCTGTGATTGCGTCCCGTCTCACATCCCTGGCCGCTACCTTAATAGGTTTATCTATTCAATTAGATTTTTCTTTTCAGTTAGAAATCGATTTCGTCCCCTCCCTAATTCTTCATCTCTTTACTAAAATCGTTGTTCATCTATCCATTAAAATCTTCACGGTTTCTTTAATTTCACTCCAAGGGTTATTTGATAGCTCTTGTATGGTTTATTCCCTATACTGAATCGAGAGTCAAAACCATTGTGGTGGTTGTGGCGGAATCAAATTGCAGGATTGAACCATTGTAGAAGAGAGATAGGGTTTCTAGAATTTTATCATGATATGAAACCCATAGTTTCGATTGAATGAGAAGCAGGTCCGATTCTTCTCTTTCAGTTTAACAAAGGTATGATGTTCTTATAATCGTTCATCTACATTCTCTCCAGCGACACTCGCTACCTTTTCCTCTGTTTCTTCCTCTAACACCGCTGATTTAGGGCAAAATCTCCACCATCTTTAGTTCATCTTCAGTAATATGGATTTGTAATCTCTGATTTTGGAAGGGAGAGATAGGGTTTCTAGAATTTTATCATGATATGAAATCCAATAACTGAATTGATGAGAAGTCATGGGTATTTTGGACCATACAAGTCAAAGATATTGGAAGCGTCATGACTTATAGCTTTGGTGAAGAGGGCCCTGCCATTGTGCAATTGCAAAAATGGGAATCTTCTTGATTGCTAGCAAACCTGGCACAGTTCCGTGAAGCTTTCCTTTCCCCAATCAGGGAACTTATATTATTTATTTCATATCACCATGAAGGGTTACTTCTTCCTCTAGTCAAAGGTGAACATCCAATCTAACAATCTTAATTGCTTATCCTAAGATAAAACCTAATTTATGTGGATTTTAAGATGCAAGTTATATGAATCTTCTGTGCAGGTGGAGCTGTAAGTAGTATTGTAAGCTATCCCATGCTTTCTGATATAAATTCACTTGCTTGGGGTATATGTGAAGATTCAAATAGTCAACATAAGGGGGCTTTATTTAGACATTATGACCCTTTCAATCGACAATGTGCAAGTGTAAAACTAAACTTTGCTTCTTTGTGGCAGGTCTTGTATTACCTCATGCGAGTGGAGCCATTTACCACTCTATCAATTCAATTACAAGTTGGAAAGTTTGATCATGCAGACAGAATGTTTTTAGATATTCCTGCTATTTGGAATGATGTTATGGAGGACATGAGTGACGTGAAGGAACTGGTATGAATACATACCAAAACTACAAAATTGATCTTTTGGTTGTTGAAAAAAGGTTTTGGCTTCTTATGCCAAAATTTATAATAAAACCTGCTTTTCTTTTTGTCTTAGGTTCTTGAGGCGTTTTAATTGATTCTGGTACCACACAACTTGGAGATAAGCTAGGTGGACTTTAATTGTTGTTGTTGTTGTTGTTGTTTTTTTTTAAAGGGTTGTAATTTGATTCTATTGCTTACTTTTCAGATTGTGTTAAGCTTCCTCCTTGGCCCGAAAACCCTATTGACTTTGTTCATAAGCATCGCACGGCTCTTGAGAGTGAGCATGTCTCTGTACATTTACATGAATGGATAGATCTCATATTCGGGTGAGCCCTAATTCATTCATATTCTAATATCGGTGGGTTTTATTTTGTTTTGATACTTTTGACTTTGTAAAAGGTTGAAATAAATCAATTTGGATGATATTCTTGTATGCCATTTACATTCATTCTCTATTTGTGGATTTTATTTTGTTCTAAATTTGATTATTTTGACCTTAATAATCAGAATTTTTCCCGAAACACATCATAACTCATTATTTAGTTTCAATGCATATCCAAACACCCTGTAAATACTGTGTAGACAACATGACATTTACATCAATTTTTTGTATGTCAGGTATAAGCAGCGAGGAAAAGAAGCTATTTCAGCAAATAATGTATAAACATCACATATGAAGGGACTGTAGATATAGATAAAATCACTAATCCAGTAAGTCTTCTTGTTAGTCGATTGATTAAGTTTTTTTATATGTTTATTTTCTTGATGTTCTTCAAATGCAGGTAAAGTTATTAACGGCTGCAGTTGATGAGCATGGTATAGTTTATGTAGTTCGTGGTAGTGACCATATTCCAGGCATAAATAACTCAGTTGAGAAGTGTCTACCACAGTTTCAACAATTAAGGTACTAGACTTTGGTTGGGTGGGAGGTTGGAGGTGCTGATATCAGCCACTAGAGGCTTCATAATAAACTTTTTCCAGTAAGTAATGATTGAACATATAACAAGTATAGCAATGGGGATCCTCCAATCCGAAGCACTCAATTCCTGTTCTAAAAGGAAATCTTGTTCAACGAGAGAACTCACTGCTTTCAGTACACAATGGTGGTTTTCGACCATACATAATCTCAGATGTAAGCTTCCTAGACCCCCTGAAGTTGGAAGCATACCAAAACTTAGCCCAAACCATTCCATTTGGCCACCAACGGAGCTGATTCCTAAGATGATGACTTACTGATCCCACTACTATCCAAACTTAACCTATTTGCATTCATCTCCTTGAGCAGGTTATGCTAACAATTGGAGTAGGGCAATGGCTAATTACTGATAGATTAGAATGTTTCTACTCCTAAGGTGAACATCACTTTGTGTAGCTCAATTAACCATTTCTTGATAAATATATCTCTCTACCCACATATGTCATTTTTTGTATCATCTTTGCCAGTGAAGTTTTATTCTAAACATTGAAACAATGATGAGCTGAATAGGCCATGTACAGTGACTTAGTTCTGAAATTTAGTCTTATGCCTGCCATGTGTTTGACATATTGTCTCTGAGAGATGAAGATGTTTGAAAAAGTCTAAAGGTGACTTTTGAAAATAACCATTACCCAAAAATGACCCAATAAACTAATTTTTTTGAAAAAGGTCCTATAGTACTTCAAGTAAGTTACAACGAAGACTACATTTGAATCGAGAGATTATCATATTCCAATTGTTGGAGGTGTTAGCAGCCAAAGATGCTATTGCAGTGTTGCAACCCCTGAACCTGTTATTTCAGAAACTTCCTCCACCTCTATAAAGTAACTATATTAAATCTCAATTAATTGCTATTTTATATTTTCTTTCCAGGTGTCCTTAACTAAATCTATGAACCAAAAAATGTATTTTATAGAAAGAGAATTGTGTCTGGTGTCCAGCCAACAGGATCTATACACCTTGGGAATTATCTTGGTGCAATAAAAAATTGGGTATCACTATAGGTACCAGTTTCATTAATGTATAAATCTTTCTATATAGTTTAAAGAATTAGACCGATCATTTATTTATATATATATGTTTTTTTTTTCTTTCAGGATAAGTATGAGACATTATTCTTTATTGCGGATCTCCATGCGGTATGTGCACTAAGCATTTTAGGACATCTGATTTATGCATACTAATCATAATTTTATATATGCATCACTTTGTTCCATTTGTTTTTGTAACATTAACACATATAACTCTACCTTATGATGTCCAACAACTGTCTAAAGCAACTAAAGAAACCACCCACTTCTGGATAGAAACTAGATAACCCTGATACATGCCTCGCCCTTGAGGATGAGCCAACACTCTTTGACACGAGGTTTTGAGCCAAACCCTTCCTAAGACCATGTCTAAACTTCATGTTTAATATTAATTTGAAATTGTAAACAATGTTCTTATTAATTTAATATTAATTTGAAATTGTAAACGGTGTTCTTATTTCTTTAAAGGTTGAGTCGAGGCTGAAGGAAACAACTTCCAGACTTGAACAACAATTGGCAGAATAACAGGTTGCACGATTGAAGGCTGAAGGAAACAACTTCTAGACTTGAACAACAATTGTAAACGGTGTTCTTATTTCTTAATTCTATTTTTTTTTTCTTTTTAGTTATATAATAATGATATTGCTGACTCTGCCTTTGGTTATTTTGACCAGGTTGCCCTCATGCTTGAAGGGATGGGTTCATCAACACAAATCTTGAAACGTTACTTATCATTCACAACTATAAAATTTGTCCCTGATTTTTCAGTGCATGCATCTTGAAATGGTGTTCTTATTTCATTGTCTTATTTTCTGCAGGCTATGCAAAAAGATTATAAATTGAGCTCTTACTCACTGAATTCTGTTTCAACACACTTTTTTTAATGAGCAGGTATTCTTTTTACGTTCTAGTAAGGTACACATAACCAACTTTTTTTTTTATATTATGAAACTATATCTTATATATATATTTATATATAAAACTTGTAGAAGTTTCCCACGCCATTGGCACGGGTTAGATACGAATTTTAATTTGTGCATGCAACATTGATTAGAAGATGAAGCAAAAGGAAAGGTTTTGGGAGGAGAATAATCTCATAATTAAGAGTCACGTGGGAAGGTGCTTTAAAAAATTGTAAACCACACCACACGTTAAGGTCCTAAGGTCTTGTTCAATGCTTTAGCTGTGTTTGCTCTAAGGGAGATCAACTTATCAAAAGTAAGTTATTTTTTTCACCCTTTTATTTAATATTTTTTTTGATTGAATGAAGTCTTAATGAAAGTAATTGACAACCCTTTTTCTGTAAATGATGTTGTGATTGTGGGAGAGGTGTTGTGTTTTTCTCTGTTGCTAGGTAACCTTCTCAACAACAACATTCTACTTAAGCAGGTGAGTAATCAAGATTAAGGGAGACTTGTAATCATGTTTGGCATTCCTTTCCAGTAAGAAACAGAGTTGTATGATTATTTGTTAGTTTTATAGCAATGTATAACCCATGTTAGCAATGTATTATTTTTGTTTAACATTTGAATGATTCTTTGTATGACATTATAATTTTTGCAACTTATTTTATTTTTTGAGTATGAAATTTTATTTTATATCATGCCATGGATTGTATTTTTTCTATATGGTATTTTATTTCAATTATGAGAAATTAAATGCAAATTTAATTTAAAAATTAATAAATATATAAATTTATGTTTTTAAACATTTAAATTTATGATACGCAAAAATGTGTGTCAAATTCATTTATGACATGGCCTTTCTTGACAGGGGCTTTCTTGATACGCATTGCGTGTCATTAACACGCACGTCGTAAGGTTACGACACGCGAATGCGTGTCGTCTTCCTTTATGACAGGGCCTTCCTTGATACGCATTGAGTGTCGTAAACGCACGTCGTAATTGCACGTCGTAAATGCGCGTCGTCTCTCTTTATGACAGGGGTTTCCTTGATGCGCATTTGCGCGTCATCTGAGCCTTTTACGACGCACAATGAGCGTCGTAAAAGGCTGTTTTTCTAGTAGTGCTACACTTGACACTAGCATGATTATTGGCAAACCGCAACTCTGCCTTCTCTCCAAAGCTGTTCTTGACATCAGTTGGTTATGGCACCGAAGGCTCGCTCATCTGAATTTTTGGTACATGAATGATCTTGTATCAGGCGAAATGGTAAGAGGTTTACATCTCCTCAAATTGAAAATAATCATTTGTGTGCTGCTTGTGAGTGTGGTAAGCAATCAAAGAAAGGTCATCCAATCATCATCGAAAAGTCCATTTCGGAACCATTAGAGCTTCTACACATTGATCTTTGTGGAACCTTCGCTGTAGAAAGTCTTCATCATAAGAAATACATTATTGTGATTGTAGATGATTTTACAAGGTTCACTTGGGTTTTTTTTCCTAAGGCTGAAATTTGAAACAACCTCAGAGCTCATAAATTTTATCAAAGGAATAGAAGTTCTTATCAAACTCTGAGTCAGGAGAATCAGAAGTGATAATGGTTTGGAATTCACAAATTCCACCATTGAAAAATTCCTCAGAGAAAAAAGAATCGATCACAACTTCTCAGCTCCATATACTCCACAACAAAACGGTGTAGTCGAAAAACGCAACTGAACTCTCGTTGAAGCTGCTCGATCCATGCTGAACTTTGCAAATCTACCTCTTTATCTTTGGGCTGAAGCTGTATCCACTGCGTGCTTCACTCAGAATCAAAGTATCATCAATCAACGCCTCAACATGACACCATATGAAGCAATGAATGGTCGGAAGCCAACAATCTCGTTTCTTCATGTCTTCGGATGCAAATGCTTCATCAAGAACAATTGTGATCAGCTTACCAAGTTCCAAACTAAAGCTGATGAAGCCATTTTCCTTGGGTACTCCTCAAAATCGAAATCTTACAGAGTTCTTAACCGAAGAACTTGTATTCTAGAAGAAAGCTTCGACATCACCTTTGATGACAACTTCATTTGGAATTCTAGCCCTACTCACATTACAACTCACATCATGGAGTCCGATGCTCCTCCGCCAGGATGTCTGAACTCTCAGACAATTCTTGAAGTTGATTTTGAAACTCTCTTTGGTCCTTCCGAAACCGCTCTTGATTCGGAATCTTGATCAAGACCATCTCTCCTTCCAATCCCTGCTTCGGAAGCCCCAGTCTCACAAAAAGTTTCCGGTCCACTTCCAAGCCTCCCTCCATTTGATAATGCAAATCCCTCTCTTGAATCAAATGTGGATGGTTTCCAGGATGCAACTGCTGATTTCGATGACTCTAATCCTCTCAACATTGATGAAAATGAAAATTTCTTTGAATTCCCGTCTGATGATGATGTTAACCTCTCCGGTTCAGATGTTCAGGGGGAGCATCATCCCAATATTCAAATCATTCAGGGGGAGCAAATCAATTCCACTATTGATGTAGGATATACGGCTGCACAAGAACTCCCTCGATTACATGTTTGGATGAAGGATCATCCTCCGAACCAAGTGATTGGTAATCCTAATGTTGGTGTACAAACTCGCTCAGCTACCAACATACAAAATGAATGTCATTTTTTTAGCATTCATATCCATGGTTGAACCCAAATCCATCAAGGAAGCATTGGAGCATGTTGATTGGATTTCAGCCATGCAAGAAGAACTGGCAGAATTTGACCGAAATGAAGTTTTGACTCTGGTGTCTCCTCCTCAGAATCATCCCATTGTCGGTACAAGATGGGTGTTTTGCAACAAACTAGATGATGGAGGAGTAATCATTAGAAATAAAGCAAGGTTGGTGGCTAAAGGATTCACTCAGATCGAAGAAGCTTGACTACGATGAAACCTTTGCTCATGTGGCACGACTTGAAGCCATCAGAGTTTTTCTTGCTTATGCAGCTCATAAAGGCTTCAAAGTTTACCAAATGGATGTTAAGAGTGCGTTCCTTAATGGTGAACTTGACACTGAAGTGTACCTTCAATAGCCCCCGGATTCATTAATCTTTCCTTTCCAAACCACTGTTATAAACTCCGGAAGGCTGTCTACGGTCTGAAGCAAGCTCCTCAGGCATGGTACGAGACTCTCACTGATTTTCTCAAATGCTATGGATTTCAAAGAGGAATTTTAGATCCTACTTTATTCCGAAGATAAAGCGGAAAGCATCTCATGCTGGTACAAATTTATGTTGACGACATCATTTCTGGATCTACGGATACATCTATGGTTGCTGATTTTGCTAAACTTATGATCAGTCAATTCCAAATGATCATGAATCGTGAATTAAGCTTCTTTCTTGGTCTTCAAGTCAAACAGACTAACCAAGGAATCTTCATTCACCAAGAGAAGTACATTACGGAACTTCTCAAGAAATACTCAATGGACACCCATGCCTCCGCCAAGGTACCTATGGGCTTTGGGCACAAGATTTTTGCCGACCCTTTGGGTGTTTCTGTTGATGAAAAGAAGTACCGTGGAATGATTGGATCCTTACTCTATCTTACAACAAGTCATTCGGATATTATGTTCTCAACATGTTTATGTGCCAGATTTCAAGTCAATCCAAAGATGTCTCATCTTTTGGCTGTGAAACAAATATTCCAATACCTCAAAGGTACAAAGAGTCTCAGAATCTAGTATCCAGCAAATGAGAGCTTCCTACTACAAGCTTACTCTGATTCGAACTATGGTGGTCTTCATCTTGATCGTAAAAGCACTTCAGGTGGCTGTCAATTCTTAGGTTGTAGTTTGGTCAGTTGGTCATCCAAGAAACAGAACTGCATTGCTCTCTCAACAGACGAAATAGAATACATTGTTGCTGCCAGCTGTACTTCTCAGGTTCTGTGGATTAAGTCATAACTTTTGGATTATGGTTACCGCTTTCAATGCATCCCTATCTATTATGACTCTCAAAGTGTTATTGCAATCTCTCATAATCCAATTCATCACTCCATGAACAAGCACATTGACATAAGGTATCATTTCTTAAAAGATCATGCACTTAATGGTAACATTGAACTCATTTTTGTTGCATCTGACGATGAGATTGCTGATGTTTTTACTAAGGCATTTGACGAAACCAAATTCAATGGGTTTCTCAACAAAATGGGTATGATGGTACCAGATCCTCAATTCTTTCAAGAGACTAGTTCTCTTTGATAGATGTATCTGAAAGAAATCTAGTTCCGATATCAAAATCTATTCATCTCGGAACTACTTTTTCTTGGATATTTATGATCATTTTACTCATCTTTGTTTTTTGACCTTCACTTGAGTTTTAAGTTGTACAGTTCATCTTTTTCATCATGAGTATCAAGTTCAAACCACCTTCAAAATCTTTATTCAAGAACTCGTTTCATAATGGAATTCCGGAATTCCACTCCAGAAAGGTAAGTTTCTCTATACTTCGAAATATCTCTCAAATCCCTCTCTGGAAGATTTTTCAAACTTTCTCCAAAATTTTGAAACCGCTCCGGAATTTCAAACTGCTCTGGAATTTCAAACTTGCTCCGGAATTTAAAACTTGCTCTGGAATTTCAAACTTGCTCTGGAATCTCAAATCTTGCACCACACTATTTCTCTCTCTAGAACTATCTCAAAAAAAGATATTCAGAACTCGTCAATGTACCTACCAGGTCATAACCATTCCGGACTCTCTCATCCTGAATACCATAGGGATTTAAGACAAACCATTCACAACGGTTACTTATGGAAATTCTTATCCTATCAACCTTGATTCCCGTGCCACGATTGCACATTTCCTAAAAGCAAACATCAAATCGCCAGATAGCATTTCAATTTTAAGCATTGAACAATTCAACCTTTTACCTTCCTGTCCCATCAAACCTAAAAAGGCACAATTTTATTCAATGCGACCCGTTTGTACTCGGATCCTCATCATTACCTTTTCAACCCGACTCATCGTCCCCTACCTATAAATACCCTTTTAAATTCCCTTTTACCTCTTTACGCTCTCTCAACTCTCAAACTTCCAAAAATCTCTCACCGATCTTTGTGTTCATCAAGCCTTCATCATTCTTCAAGAATGGTGTCTTCAAAGAACCCAACTCAAACTACATCAGTTCCTAAGAAATCAATCGCAAAGAAGAAATCATCAAAAGGATCAAAGGGCTCATCTTCTTCTGCCGATCAAGAACCCTTTCTCAGAGATACAACCCAACTCTTCTCGCTAAATCCTCTAGACTACGATGACTCGATCAAAGTGATGATCGAGTTCATTGAAAACCACCCATATCCACTCCTCTTACCAAAATCCCAGATCCACAACTACCACTTCATCATCTTCATCGCGCATTCATAAGTATCAAACTTAAGGATGGATTTTGGAAAACCACCATTATTGGTGATGGCACCATTCCTGTCTACAAATCGACCTTCCTCAAGGCGATTGGTGTCACACCTAATTCCATGGGTTTCGAAGTTGTTGAACCAACGGTTGAAGAGTTTCAGACATTTCTGAACTTCATTGGTTACACACAAGACTACAGGGGAATGTATATCAAGAAAACCGTTGTTTCTGGGCTCTGGACTATTTTTATGCATCTCATCATCCGAGGATTATCTGGCAAGCATGGAGGAACTGATACATTGAGCAAGGATTGGATGAATGTAGTCTTCAGCATTTACTCCGGACGGAGTAATGCTGTAGACATTCCTGAAGTCCTGTGGCAGACTTCTGCAAGTTCGCAATCAAGAGGATGCCGAACAAAATTTCAAGCCCTAGATTTGGGCTTTGACGATTCAACAAATTTTCTAGGAGCTTTCGGAACCGCTTCCGGTTAACATCATTCCTTCGGAGGTATGCGTCTCTTTTAAAATAGTTAAGGCATATAGAATTCCGGACCAATCATCTTTTGGTCCGGTCAGACGTCTTCCGGACAACATGTTGACCATCATTCCTTCAGACTCTCCCTATTTAAAACAACATCTTGAGACCTCGGTTGTGTTCGACCCAACACAACCTACCCTGGTGTCTGTTGAGCCTACTCCGGAAGAGGCCGACCCTGCCAAGTATGGACCTAAAATAAAAAAAACAACCAAATAGAAGGCTTCTCTTACCAAGCCTAAGGCCAAAAAGAAAACCAAAGTCAGTGCCTCCTCTCCAAAACTCTGAAACTCTAGTGCTAATGATCCTAATTGGTCTGATACCCGGAAGGAGTAAAGGACGACCAGGTGCTAATGATCCTAATTGGGAAGATTATGTTAACAAGACAACATCTCGGCGTCCGGACCTAACTAGAGCTCAAGTGGAATCCACTCTAGTTTCCATGAGGAATAGGGCCATTCCGAGCAACATGCCCTATGTTCCTTCCACTGACGTAGAAGTAGATGTAGAGCTTACTTCTAATCAACCACCTGTCACCACTCATCAAAGTGTATTCCACATCAATCTGAAAGAAGAAATCTCCAAAAAAGTAATGTTGGACGATGAAGCAAGGATCATTCCGGAATACACCTTCAAGGCTTCTACTTACTTTTAATCAAAGCCATCCGGTTCTAAGTCTGCATACGACTTCGGATCCTCATCCTCTACCACTCCGGACGGAGGCTCAAACTCTAAAAATCAAGAAGATGATGCTACCACCAAACCTGGTCCTTCAACTCATCCTCTCTCTCTCACCAGTCTCCTCCACAACAATCTGATTCCGATTCGGAATTCTCAGCTGGTGATTATGTTGATCCCTTCGCTCTCCTGGAGATCCGGACCAATATCTCTGACACCATGCAAAAATTGGCGTCTGTGGAAACATCTGTAATGCATCTGAATTCTAATTTGGATCAAAAAGTCTTCAGACTTGATTCCAAACTTGATGCTATTCTGCAGACACTCTCTCAGCAGTCTGAACCATCCGTTGCTGAAAGAGAAGCCCATCTTGATCAGCTTGTCTCCATCCGGCTCAAACATACAATGGAGCAACTTGACTCAAAATACGACACATTGGTGGATAACTACCTCCAAACCATCACCTCAATGCTCAAGGTCCATGATTATCTAGTGTCTGCTACCAATGACCTAATCAAGCAAACCCATGTTCGCCATGAGAAACAAGTCCAAAGGCTTGAAAAGGAAATTAAGAAAAAGGATGAGATGAACCTCATCATTCAACAAGTCCTCATCAAACTCCTGCGCTCAACTTGGAACATTGCTGGTGTTACGAACAGGAAGTTTGATGAGATGATTACCATCGTCAGCAGCACTTTCAAGCATCTCTCCGAACAAGCTCCCTCTACAGTAGCTTATGACACTCTCACTCTTTAACTTTCCACAGGTCTACAGAAGGTTTTCTCCAAACTTGATGATCTCAAGGAAGACTTGACGCTTGCACTAGTGTCAAGATTCATCGATGCAAGAGGGGGAGAAGGCCCAAGCAGAAGATGGAAACCAACCTCGAAATTCACACTCCGGGATGAGGACCTGGATTCTGAAGATGACGACGTTCAAATCATCTCCAGATTCCTGGGAATCGATGAAGGAAGCGAAGATGATGAAAAATATATTCCGGATGAAACTCCCAAAGCAGTTCTTGGTCTTCAAGCTCCAAAGTTGACCATTCCGAAGGTTATTACAGAAGAACAAAACAGGATCTGGTCCGTAGTCTCTTGGCCATCCTCTCTTCCGGAAGTTTTTGAGCAAACTATCAAAATGGATAAGGCCAAACCTCTCCTTACAGCTCAAGCTTTCCGAGCCACCCCTTCTGTGCTGTCCTCCTCCCATTCCGAAACCGAAAATTGCTCCGATCGACTAGGGCTCTCCTCTCCGGATCCCTGATGATATTCCGGAAGAACCACTTCCAAATCCTACTCTGGAACTCACGATCGATGAGAACATGAAGCTCGTCATCTCTGCACTTCAAAGAGACAAAGGAAAGAAACCAATGATAGCCGAACAACCAGCTTTGCACTCCGGACCTCCTCTCAAACAAAAACATGGATGGTCTCAGGAGGAAATAAATCAAGCTCTTAAAGAAAGCATCCTGATCCAGGCTCTGAAAGAAAATCCTGACCCAATGCGTGGGATATCTCCTCTTTGCCGTGAAGGCATCCTTCAGAGTCACGAAATCATTCCAGTTATGTCCTATGACATTCCTACAAGTGACTTTGATCAACTCGATCTTCCTCTCTCTCCCTTCATTAAGTATTATACCAAGTTCGCTCTACTTCATCCCATAGATCCTCTGGAAGTGATCATCCGAACATAAAGAGAAAGACTTGATACTTTCTACTCTAAGAACCCAATGCCATTAAAGGAAGTGTGGTCGAAGAAGAAGATTACTAAGGTCAATGGCTTCAGAAGAAAAATCCTAGTGAAGTTTGAACTACACTGTCCATTGTTCCGTTTTCACATTCTATGGAACAAGCCCACTCCCTAGATAATTACTGATGCGGATTTCCCCTATATGACTCCAAATGACATTCTCACTTTGGCCACCTACTTTAGAGAGAATCAGAAGGATGACCTCAGTATGGGAGCCTATCATGCCGCACTAAGCTTCCTGAAGGATTACATTGTAGAATTCAGCCAAAGAGATTATGAACTTGCTCATCTTTACGGAACTGAGCAATTTGTACCTAAAATCGACTTCATCCTTCCGGAAGCTGAACTCCTTGCTGATGGTCCTATTGAAGAGCCTGTTCTATGGTTTGTCTACACTACAAGAAAGACAAACAAGAAGGACTGCTTCCGAGTCCTAGACAAACACCTGATTCCTACCAAAGCTCTAAAGAAGTTTATTTCGCGTGCATCCAAGACTGATGCTCCGGAAAATGTGAAGGCAAAGTTTGTAAGTCAGCTAGTAGGTACATTGAAGTTCGTGAATGGTTGTTCCGGGCCTACACCTTCATCAAGGAAGAAAATTTCTAAGATTGATGGATTGCTAAGTTCACTTAGGGGGAGATTGTTGGAACCTGAAAGTGAACCTCTAGCAATCCTATGTACATATTCCGAAGTGTGTTGGTTCCAAAGGAAAAGTGCTCCGGAACCTGTACAGAGCTGAATAGAAGAAGAAGAGGAGTATTTTGAAGAGGAACACATTCCGGAGTGATCCTAATGTCCGAAATGCATGTTGATCGGGAAGAATACTATTTTGTCTTTTCTCATTAATTATCCTTGTATTGTTGTAACGTTTCATAGGACTCAGCCTTTTGTTATATTAGACTATCAGAATGTGAAAAATAGTTCTATTGTCCAGTCCTATGTAAGTTACTTAGTTAATTCACTGTAACATTCTCTCCTATATAAAAGAACATTCAATACAAGTAAAACATGGATCTTTCACTCACTTCTGGCATTGAATCTATCATATTTAAACATTCTTCTTGTTCCTCATTTATTAACTTTACCTTGATCATTTATTCTCATTCTTCAATTAATGTCTTGATCATTTGTTGAACATATTATCTAAGACTTGACTGGTCTTTCCAGTCTTGACTTGAACCTCCATTAGCAAGCAGACATTGATCTCAAGAATTCACTCAAGGTTTGAGTTTTCAAACCTTGTCCCTGCGCATCGATCTGGTTCTCACAATTGGTATCAGAGCTTGAGTGGTTGTCCTTTGAATCCATAAGAACATATTATAGTTGGCTTGAATTTACCTTGGTATTTCAACCATTTCTGTGATAAGGATAAAAGTTCTTCTATATACCACTTTAGCTTGAAGATATCTTGACTTCAATGGCTACTTCTAATCCTCAGCAAATGATTTCAATGCAAATCACAAATAGCGTGAGTGGCCCTACACGTGCCCCCATTGCTAGTTGTGGAAGAATATGATCATTGGAAAGTTAGAATGGAATGTTTTTACTAGCCAAAGATAAGGGTGAACAAATATGGAGATCCATCAAAGAAGTCCCTCATGTTCCTGTAAGAACAGTTGTAAGAGATGCAACTGCACAACTCATGCGAGAAAATGAAGCTCGTCTGGCTCCTCTAACTGCAGATGATATCGAAAAGACTGGTAGTTCGAACCCTAAGTGGGGGAGAACTGGTCATCTTCGGCGAGGGCACTAGGTTGGGTTCAAGGTTTTGCTCAGCCATCAGGGCTCGACGGTATATTCAACACGAGTGTGAGGGTTATCTAGCGTACATGGTGGATACGCTAGTCAGGGATAGACCTGAGGTTATCCAATCCTTAGGATAGATGAACTTTTTAATCAGTTGCATGGAGCATCTTGGTTCTCTAAGATAGACCTGAGGTGCGGGTACCATAAGGTCCAGGTTAGGGAGGAGAACATGGAGAAGACCGCATTCCAGACTCGTTATGGACATTACAAGTTCGTGGTAATGCCGTTTGGGCTCACCAACGTGCCGACGAAATTTTGGACCTGATGAATCGGGTCTGTAGACCGATGCTCGACCGCTCGGTCATCATATTCATAGTTGATATCTTGGTGTACTCCAAGACCCGAGATCAATATGAGGAGCATCTTCAGGAGCTCCTAGGAGTTTTGAGGTGAGAACGGCTTTATGCCAAGTTCTCAAAGTGCGAGTTTTGGTTACGAGAGGTGCAGTTCCTTGGACATCTCGTTAACCATGAGGGGATTTTAGTCGATCCGACCAACATCGAGGTGATTATGCAGTAGGAGGTTCTGAAGTCTCCCTCAAATATTAGGAGCTTTTTGGGATTGGCAGGGTACTACTAGAGATAAATATATGATTTCTCCAAAATTGTGGTACCCCTCACTCGACTGTCGAGGAAGCGGGTGGATTTTCGATGGGGCCCTGAGCTGTGAAGGGAATTTGAGACCCTTAGACAATGACTCTGCGAGGCTCCAGTCTTGACGCTCCCGGAGGGAGTTGATGATTTTGTGGTGTTTTGTAACATCCTATTTCAGATCGTTCGTGATTAGGGTTCGTGGGCTACAACTCGGGCATGTGGAAGTCTCAGGGTTGCGACGAGTTTCTAGAAGTGTAGGGCATCTCGTCACCTTTCCGTGGATGTAAGGTTCATTAGAAACATATTTATATCAAGGAAGCAACGGAATTTTGAAGTTTTGGTAGGATTAATCCCTTATTTGAGAAAGGTGGCAGCTGAGTACGCTGGGTGTACGTGTGTGTACGCTTAGCGTACTCATGTGCTTGATTTTTAAGCGGATCCACCTAGTACACTTAGCATACCAGAGGGCACGCTGGGCGTTCTAGGCACTGAATGAAAACCCCTAATTGAGGGGTGTCCCTATATAAAGAATGAGTTGGCCTCATTCCTGGCCACCACCCTCAGATTGCAAACCCTCTTAAACCCTAAACCTTCGTTCATGAAGCTTGTGAGTGCGTTTGAGATCCTTTGAGTGTTTTTGTGTGTTCTTGGAGTGAAGAAGAAACTTTAGAGAAGGAGTGAGAGTCCCTTCCCTTAGATCTGGGCGTATCTATGTTGGGAACTTCATATAGAGGTATAAAGCTTCAAGCTTTCTCACTCTTTTTGATTTGTGCATCTTAGTAGAGTATTTTACGGTTTTGTCCCAAAAGTTGGAGACTTTATGAGATATTGAGCTCCAGAGACATTGATCAATCCCTTTGACTGTATTTAGTGGTGTAATGTCATAAAACCATATCTTGGACGTTGGAATCAAGCCATGCATGAGATATGAGCATTTTATTATAGAAGAGTGAGAGTTTTGTGTGTTTGTGACCTTATTAGCCATGCCAAGGCTTAAACTTACTGACTTTATGGAGTAAGAGGTATTAGGGAGTCCAAGTCTATGATATGAGCCAAAGTCTTAACAGATTAAGACCAAATGAGTAGAAAGAGTGAATCTGGGAAGTACACTGAGTGTAATTCCGGTACACCCCACGTACTGACCAAGTGTCCCTGATGGCCAATCTAGATTCGTGAGTACGCTGGGCGTACCAAGGGAGGTACACCCCATGTAACCTCATTGTGGAATTTTCGGGCTAAGTCTCATTTTGGGCCTTGAGTGTAGGGCCTGGAGTTTGGGCTTGTTGCAATAGAGTTTTGGACTAGAGGAATATATATGTGCTTTGGGCCCCTAAGTGGGGGAGAACTGAGTATTCTATTGAGAGGATCAACGATCCGTTCAAGTGCAGTTAGAGAACTGGTTATGGAGATCTGAGGTGCGGACACATGAGACCTGGGTTATTGGTGGATGAGGCGAGGTGCAAGGCGGGATGATGTATGAGTATGTGCTTAAGGAAGGATGAGTGAATCCATGACAGGTGGCCAATGGTCAGAGAATTTATTATGGCTAGGGATTTTTCGGGTCTGCAAATGTTGAATTCGAGGAGGTTGGGTCGCTGAGTTCAGGGTGCAATAGATGGGATTTGCAGGTATAGGTATAGATTGTGATCTATACTCCAGGAGGGGCAGCAATTGATTTGTCAACCAATTTCAGAGTCGATATGAGTTGTTCGTATGGGTGGTGATCAGTAAAGGGTGGAGCTTCAGATTTTCGTCAACGTGTTTTTAGTAGTTGACGATTCCTCCGTGTTTCAGTTTGTGAGAAGGGAGTATTTAGAGGTTTCGAGTTGCATAAATGGAAGATCCGTGGTTGAGGAAAGTCATTGTGATGGTGTGCCCGAGTATGGTGTCCTAATTTTTGGTCATGTTGAGACTCGAGTTGGGGGTTAGCGAGTGGAGTACTGAGAGACTTTTGTTCCAGTGGGAACCCGTAAGTTAAGTGTCGCCGGAGTGGGACTGTCTAAGGCTGTACCTGTGATGAGAAAACTGCCTTGTCTACGAGAACTTACATCAGGAGTGGTGGTGCATAAGCTGGGTGGGCGTAAGCACCTATCTATGTTGAGCTGCAGAGCATGAGTTGGTGAACTCGGTGTAGTGATGATTTGATGATGGGATTATGGGGAGATAAGAGAGCAAGTGATTTCGATTGGGAGTAATCGCTTGGGATTATCAGGAAAACCATGGAGCAAGCCCATGGTGAGTCAGTGAGCGAGATAATGTTGTAAGAATACGGGGAGCCGTAGCATCCATGAGTCAGCGAGAGAGTGTAGTGATACTGCGGGGAGCCGTAGTATTCACTGGTTAGCAAGAGAGTGTTGTGATACTGTGGGGAGCCATAGTACTCACTTGTCAGCGAGGGAGTGTCGTGATACTGCGTGGAGCCGTAGTATTCACTGGTTAGCAAGAGAGTGCTATGATACTGCGGGGAGCCGTAGTACACACTAGTCAGTGAGGGAGTGTCATGATACTGTGGGGAGCCGTAGTATTCACTGGTTAGCGAGAGAATGTTGTGATACTGCAGGGAGCTGTAGCATTCATGAGTCAGTGAGGGGATGTCGTTGGACTACATGGGGGGACCATAGTACTTAGTAGTCGATAAGAGTGAATACTGTTCTGTTGGGAGCTGTAGTATTCATTAGTCAGAGTATGACGCAGAGGAGTTCTTAGGATTGGGTAGCCTTACCACTTGAGTCTTCTGGAACCTTGTTGTTGGACCAGAGCCGACACTGGGGTCTCTATAACTGTCGAGGATTGTTATATCTTAGGTTGAGGAGGGATTATCATAATCGGAAGGAATTGGAGAGATTGTGTGTGCATCAATTCGCGAATCGTGTGTTCGGTTGAGTATCATATTGGAAATGAGTATTTCCAATTATGCTGTGGAATCAGAATCTCGATTTGAGTTTTAGAGAATTCATGCATTGAGTAGGTGAGATGTGGTTCTACATTGGTAGATGGGTTTCATTTTGAGGGGTAATGATCTCCATCTGATGTCTCGGACCGGAGTGGGTCAGTTTCATTGGTATGGGAAGAACCGCGAGACGCATGGAACATGTAGGTGGTAGACGACAGAGGTTGGAGGTGAGATGACTTCAGATGGGGTTTTAGTATTCACTTAGGTTAAAGCGAACTTCGTGACTTGTGTGTCACAATGAGCCGAGATAATTATTGTGAAAAGGAAGTCGATCGGTCGTTTTATTGGGTGTGCAGTGGGTAACCTTTAGTGGTTCAACAATTAGGTCGGAGTTGACCATGTGTTCAGTGTTGGAAGGGACAATTGAGATGAATTGGGGTGTTGGTTAAGGGTGTCATAGGATCGTTCCGAGCTGGCTTGACCGCTTCCTTGTCTGAGGACAGAGTTTTGAGGATCGTTCCTTTAGATGAGTTCTTATAGCTGTTCAGGCTGTGGGTCCTTAGTAGGATATGACCTTTCACGTCCTTTTGAGTTGCGATCGGGATCGATTAGAGACTCAGATTTGGTAGAGTGTTCTTAGAGTCTGTTATTCGATGAGCAATTAACATGATGATAGTTTGTGAGGGTGGTCTGACAGAGAGACAGACCACTAGAGTTTCCAAGTTTTGGAGAGTTAGATCGAGTACCGCAGCAGCAAAAGGGTCTCTCCTTCTTTAGGGTTGGGAGTTCCTGTTGGGTTTAGGTGCTTTTCGAAGAGATTGGTTTATGATATGAGGTCCTTTCGGTAGTGCTTCTTGGGTTTGGGTTTGATCTATATGTTAATGAGCGATTTCGAGGGCGAAATCTAATACAAGTGGGGGAGAATTGTAACACCCTGTTTTGGATCGTCCGTGATTAGTGTTCGTGGGCTGCAACCCGGGGATGATGAAGTCTCGAGGTTGTGACGAGTTGCTAAAAGTGTAGAGCATCTCGTCACCTTTTCATGGATATCAGGTTCATTGGAAACGAAGTTATATCAAGGAAGCAATGGAAGTTTGAAGTTTTGGTAGGATTAATCCCTTATTTGTGAAAGGTGATAGATGAGTACGTTGGGCGTAGGTATGTGTACGCTTAGCGTACAAATGTTCGTGATTTTTACGTGGAGCCACCTAGTACGTTGGGCGTACTAGGCACTGAATGAAAAACCTTAGTTGAGGGGTGTCCCTATATAAAGAATGAGATGGCCTCATTCCTGGCCACCACCCTCAGATTGCAAACCCTCTTAAACCCTAAACCTTCGTTCATGGAGCTTGTGAGTGCATTTGAGAGCCTTTGAGTGTTTTTGTGTGTACTTGGAGTGAAGAAGAAGCTTTGGAGAGATGGAGTGAGAGTTCAGGCCCTTGGATCTGAGGAAATCTATGTTGGGAGCTTCATATAGAGGTATAAAGCTTCAAGCTTTCTCACTCTTTTGATTTGTGCAGCTTAGTAGAATACTTTTGGCTTTTGTTCCAAAAGTTTGAGACTTTATGAGATATTGAGCTCTAGAGACTTTGATCAACCACTTTGAGTGTATTTAGTGGTGTAATGTCATAAAAATCAAGACTTGGATGTTGGAATCAAGCCATGCATGAGATATGAGCATTTTGTGATAGAAGAGAGTTTTGTTTGTGTTTGTGACCTTATTAGGCATGTGAAGGCTTAAAGTCACTAACTTTATGGATTAAGAGCTATTAGGGAGTCCAGATCTATGATATGAGCCATGGTCTTAACAAATTAAGACCAAATGAATAGAAAGAGTGAATCTGGGAAGTACGCTGAGCATAATTCCGGTATGCCCCTTGTACCGATCAACTGGCCCTGATGGCCAACTGGCCTTCATTTTGGGCCTTGAGTGTAGGGCATGGAGTTTGGGTTGTTGCAATAGAGTTTTGGACCAGAGGAATATATATATGTGCATTGGGCCCTTCAGATGGGTTTGCCATTTAGATTTGAGAGTTGGGCCTTGGAAGTGCCCATTTATTATTGGGCCTTGGTGGGCCCAGTGGGTTCTAGGTTATTGATGGACTGGTTAGTGGACTACCTTTAGACCTAATGAGTGAGAGTTTGGACTTAATTCCTGATTGGGTTAATTGTGGGTTTGGCTTAGAGATAGAGGCCGGTGCGCAACAACATCATTTATCGGGGTCGTTCATCATCCGAGGTGAGTCTTCTCACTATACTTACCGTGAGTGGTATATTTGTGTGACTGTGATGTCTTATGTGATTACATGTGTATTGTGATATTCTGCATTATGTCTTTGTGATTTATGCTGATTATTCTTATTATGAGCTTATTCAGTTAGGACTGGAAGGTCCACTAGCGTTTTGGGGCCGGGGGGTCCCATTGAGACACATTGATCGGAGGGTCATATCTGAGTGTAGCCATGAGAGGCTATTGAGATATGTGTGGTATTTTAGGGAACTCACTAAGCTTCGTGCTTACCTTGTTATGTGATATGTGTTTCAGGTTTTCTCAGGATCGCGAGAAGGTACCGACTTGATTGTATACACCAGAGAAAGAGTTATGTTTTGAGGATCCTGGATTATTAATCAAAAAAATATGGAGTTGCGTTTCGTAAATTAAATCAATGAGATTTTTGAGAAATGTGTTATGAGAATTATGTGATTATAAAATGAAAAATTTGTTTGAAAATTTGCGGTGTTACAAGTTGGTATCAGAGCCTTGGTTTGAGGGATTCGGATGCACCTTCGGGTATATTTGGACTCCAATTGAGGATTTGAGAAAATATTTCAAAAGAAATGATTTTTCTAAAGCGAGAAAGCGTTTCTAAGAGAAAACGAGAAGGAGTAGTGGGTACAATCAGCCACAACCCGAACGATGATTTCCCAAAATACCCTTACTTATTTGTGTTATGAGTTATTATTAAGATATTAGTGACGCATGCTAGAAGATAGGCTAGGTATTTCATATATTAGGGCAAGAATTGCCTGATTTGTGATGCCTTAGCCTAGGAATTGTTGTTATCTGTGATGTGCTTTGAGTATGTGCGGAGTAAGAGTATCCATCATGAATCTTTTAGTGAGAGCTTTGAGTAGAGGAGTAATCTAGGAGAGATACCTAGATGAACATTGGAGAAGCCTACTAAGAGAGTAGTTAGATACCTGTGAGAGGTAGGGTTGCTTGAGTTTGGTGATACCTTTTGGGTGTGAGTAGAGCAAATAGAGTTGTAACCTAGAGTGGTTTTATGTGCTGGTGGCGATTATTCGATTTCTGAATGCTGCTTGCTTCGCGATTTGTGGACCTCTTGATGATGGGAGTCAGCTACTAAGCGAATATGACGATATTCAGGAGGTATATAGATAACATCATAAGGAGTTCTTCAGCAGCCGATGGAAAAGAAGTGTGAGAACCTAGGAAGAGCCTAGGGAGCGACCTTAGTCAGATGAGAACGCTGATAGAGGAGAGTATTTGCTGGGGAGCGACCAGGTTTAACGGGATTGGTGATCGAGAAGGTCGAGCAGCTACTTAGGAAATCTAGGACGGTCTGTATGGGAAGTATGAGTAGATGCGGCAGGTAGTATGGGCCCGTACTACTGAAAGCAGAGGAGCCGTACTCGAAACAGGGAGAATTCCATAGGTTCTAAGTAGCAAATTTAGAGGGGATAACATGGTTCGGGTACCATGATTCGTAGCATATTGAGAGGAGATAACATGGTTCGGGTACCATGATTGGTAGCAGATTAAGAGGAGATAACATGGTTTTGGTAGCATGATTCGTAGCAGATCGAGAGGCGATCACCATGTTCGTGTACCATGATTCGTGGAGGTTAGTGCTTCTGGTTTTACCAATTATCCTGTTGTGATTGATTAAACTGAGATCGGATGTGATAAAGTGTGTGGCCAGAGGGCCATGTCGAAGAAGTTTCAATGAAGCATACCTTGAGAGGGAAATCGAGTTAGTTTCCGAAAGATCTTTGGTGAGATGCAAGTTGGAGTCGCAAGACTCAGGGATGAGTAAAGATGATGCTTATTAGAGGATTGTGGCCTGAGTTAAGTAATTGAATGATAGAGGAGGCCTTCTCTGTCAAGAGTTGCGTTGTCCCCGTTTCCTGGGAGAAGCAAAAGAGATGACAAGCTTCTGGTTTCAGAGTTTGGAGGTAAACCCCGTGGGGTAGCATAGGGTTGTAACCTTTTCACCAGAGTATTTTAGGGAGTATGTTTGCTGCGAGGTATTTCTTATACCATGAGAGAGTCATTTGTGGGTCTAAGATGGAAAAGAACAAAGAGGTGACTTATTGAGGGAGGCATTCTTTTAGCGGCAGTTTCAAGTGATTAAGAGGAGTATATCGGGGCGGTGGCCCTCGTTGTTTATGTTGTGTATCGACTGTGAGAGTGAGGTCTCTTGCTTTTATGATGATTCCTGCAATGGTAGGCTGGTCGAGGAGTCAGAGACGAAGTGTGTGATAGTACATTATTTCCGGACCGAGAGTCAGGACTAATTTGGAACAATTGGGGTATCCGGCGGTATATCGGTATGAGGCTTCGAGATGACTAGAAGCAGTCATGTTGGGAGGATTCTGAGATTTTTGTCTGAGTTACGGGATATTTGGAGTTGCTTGGTTCCATCGGGAAGATCATTGAAGAGATTATGTGGTACGTTCCAAGAGTCAAGTGTGATATACCTGGGGAAACACTCTATGGATTTTATTGTTGGTACGACAATTGGTGATGGTTCGAACCCTGAGTAGGGGTGAACTTCGTATTCTATTGAGAGGATAGGCGATCCGTTCAAGTGCGGTTAGAGAACTAGCTATGGAGATTCGCAATGCAGAAACATGAGGCATGGGTTATTAGTGGATGAGGCGAAGTGAAAGGCAGGATGATGTATGAGTATGTGCTTAAGGATGGATGACTGAATCCACAGCAGGTGGCTGTTGGTCAGAAAATTTATTATGGCTAGGGATTTCTCAGGTTTGCAAATGTTGAATTCGAGGTGGTTGAGTCGCTGATTTCAGGGTGCAATAGCTGAGATTTGCGGGTATAGGTATAGATTGTGATCTATACTCCAGGAGGAGCAGCAGTTGATTTGTCAACCAATTTCAGAGTCGATTTGAGTAGTTTGTATGGGCGGTGATCAGTAGAGGGCGGAGCTTTGGATTTTCGTCAACATGTTTTTAGTAGTTGACGTTTCCTCTGTGTTTTAATTTGGGAGAAGGGAGTTTTTCGAGGTTTCGAGTTTCATAAATGGATGATCAATGGTTGAGGCAAGACATTGTGAGATGTTGTGATGGTGTACCATGGTGAGTCAGTGAGCGAGATAGTGTTGTAAGAATACGGGGAGCCGTAACATCCATGAGGCAGCGAGAGAGTGTCGTGATACTGCGGGGAGCCGTAGTATTCACTAGTTAGCGAGAGAGAGTGTTCTGATACTGCGGGGAGCCGTAGTACTCACTAGTCAGCGAGGGAGTGTTATGATATTGTGGGGAGCCGAAGTATTTTTTAGTTAGCGAGAGAGTGCTGTGATACTGCGGGGAGCTGTAGTACTCACTAGACTGTGAGGGAGTGTCGTGATACTGTGGGGAGTCGTAGTATTCACTGGTTAGCGAGAGAGTGTTGTGATACTGTGGGGATCCGTAGCATTCACCATTCACGAGTCAGTGAGGGGATGTCGTAGGACTACCGGGGGGGGGGGACCGTAACACTCAATGGTTGATAAGAGTGAATATTGTTCTGCCGAGAGCTGTAGTATTCAGTAGTCAGAGTATGAAGCAGAGGAGTTCTTAGGCTTGGGTAGCCTTACCACTTGAGTCTTCTAGAACCTGGTTACCGGACCAGGGGAGAGACTGGGGTCTCTATAACGGTCGAGGATTGTTGTATCCCGGGTTGAGGAGGGATTATCGTAACCGGAAGGAATTGGAGAGATGGTGTGTGCATAAATTCACGAATCGTGGTTTTGGGTTTAGTATCAGATTGGAAATTAGTGTTTCTAATTTAGATGTGGAATCAGACTTTGGAGTTGAGTTTGGGACAATTCGTGTATTGAATAGTCAAGATGAGGTTCCAGATTGGTAGATGGGTTTAATTTTGAGGGGTAATGATCTCCATCTGATGTCTCATACCGGAGTGGGTCATTTTCGTTGGAACGGGAAGAACCGCGAGAAGCATGGAACCGGTAGGTGGTAGACGACAGAGGTCGGAGGTTAGACGACTTTAGATGGGGTTATAGTATTCGCTTGGGGTAAAGCGAACTTCATGACTTGTGTGTCACAATGAGCCGAGATAGTTATTGTGAGAAGGAAATCGGTAAGTCGCTTTATTGGGTGTGCAGTGGGTATCCTTTGGAGGTTCAACAATTGGGTCGGAGTTGACCTGGTGCTTAATGTTAGAAGGGACAATTGAGATGAATTGGGGCTTATGATTAAGGGTGTCAGAGGATCAATCTGAGCTAGCTTGACTGCTTCCTTTTCAGAGGACATAGTTTTGAGGATCATTCCTTTAGAAGCGTTTTTGATAGTTGTTCATGCGGTGGGTCCTTAGTGGGATATGAGCTTTCCGTTCCTTTTGAGTTGCGACCGGGATCTATTAGAGAATCAAATTTGGTAGAGTGTTTTGAGAGTCTGTTATTCGATGAGCAACTAACATGATGATATTTTGCGAGGGTGGTCTGACAGAGAGATAGACCACTAGAGTTAGCAAGTTCTAGAGAGTCAGATCGAGTACCGCAGCTGCAGAAGGATCTGCCCTTCTTCAGGGTTAGGAGATCCTGTTGGGTTTAGGTGCTTTTGGAAGAGATTGTTGTATGATATGAGATCCTTTTGATGGTACTTCTTGAGTTTAGGTTCGATCTATGTGTTGATAAGGAGCGATTTCGAGGGCGAAATCTTATTCAAGTGGGGGAGAATTGTAACATCTTGTTTCGGATCGTCTATGATTAGAATTTGTGGGCTACAACCCAGGCATGATGAAGTCTCGGGGTTGCGATGAGTTTCTAAAAGCGTAGGGCATCTCATCACCGTTTCATGGATATGATGTTCATTGGAAACGAAGTTATATCAAGGAAGCAATGGAAGTTTGAGGTTTTAGCAGGATTAATCCCTTATTTGAGAAAGGTGGTAGCTGGGTACGCTGGGCGTAGGTGTTTGTATGCTTAGCGTAGACATGTGCGCAATTTTTAAGTGGAGCCACCTACTATGCTGGGCGTATTAGGCACTGAATGAAAGACCGTAGTTGAGGGGTGTCCCCATATAAAGAATGAGATGGCCTGATTCCTGGCCACCACCCTCAGATTGCAAACCCACTTAAACCCAAAACCTTCGTTCATGGATCTTGTGAGTGCATTTGGAGCCTTTGAATGTTTTGTGTGTTCTTGGAGTGAAGAAAAAGCTTTAGAGAAGAAGGAGTGAGAGTCTACACCCTTGGATCTGAGCATATCTATATTGGGAGCTTCATATAGGGGTATAAAGCTTCAAGCTTTCTCACTCTTTTGATTTGTGCATCTTAGTAGAGTATTTTAGGGTTATATCCCTAAACCTGGAGACTTTATGAGATATTGAGCTTCAAAGACTTTGATCAACCCGTTTAAGTGTATTTAGTGGTGTAATTTCATAAAAATCAATACTTGGATGTTGGAATCAAGCCATTCATGAGATATGAGCATTTTGTGATAGAAGAGTGAGAGTTTTGTGTGTTTGTGACTTTATCAGCCATGCTAAGGCTTAATGTCACTGAATTTATGGATTAAGATCTATTAGGGAGTCCATATCTATGATGTGAGCCAAGGTCTTAACGAATTAAGACCAAATGAGTAGAAAGATTGAATCTGGGAAGCACGTTGAGCATAATTCCAGTACACCCCGCGTACTGACCAAGTGTCCCGATGGAAAATCTGGATTCGTGAGTACGCTGAGCGTAGCAAGGGAGGTACGCCTGCGTGACCTCACTGTGGACTTTTGGGGCAAAGTCTCATTTTGTGCTTTGAGTGTTGGGCCTGGAGTTTGGGCTTGTTGCAGTAGAGTTTTGGACCAGAGGAATATATATATATATATATATATATATATATATATATATATATATGTGTGTGTGTGTGTGTGTGTGTGTGCTTTGGGCCCTTGAGTTGGGCTTGCCATTTAAATTTGAGATTTGGGCCTCAGAAGAGCCCATTTATTATTGGGCCTTGGTGGACAATATGGGTTTTAGGTTATTGATGGACTGGCTAGGGGACTACCTTTAGACCTAATGAGTGAGAGTTTGGACTTAGTTCCTAATTGGGTTAATTGTAGGTTTGGCTCAGAGATAGAGGCTGGTGCGCAACAACATCATTTATAAGGGTTGTTCATCATCCGAGGTGAGTCTTCTCACTATACTTACCATGAGTGGTATCTTTGTGTGACTGGGATGTATTATGTGCTTACCTGTGTATTGTGATATTCTGCATTATGTCCTTGTGATTTATGCTGAGTATTATTATTATGAGCTTATTCAGTTAGGACTGGAGTGTCCACCCGAGTTTTAGGACCGAAGGGTACCACTAAGACACATTGACCGGATGGTCTTGACTGAATATAGCCGTGATAGGGTATTGAGATATGTGTGGTATTTCGGGGAACTCACTAAGCTTCATGCATACCTTGTTATGTGATATGTGTTTCAGGTTTTCTCAGGATCGCGGGAAGGCACCGACTTGATTGTATACACCAAAGACAGAGTTATGTTTTGAGGATCCTAGATTATTAATCAAAAAAATATGGAGTTGCATTTCATAAGTTAGATCAACGAGATTTTTGACAAATGTGTTATGAGAATTATGTGATTTTAAAATTAAAAATTTATTTGAAAATTTACGGTGTTACAAGTTGGTATCAAAGCCTTGGTTTGAGGGATTCGGATGCACCTTCATGTATGTTTGAACTCAAATTGGGGATTTGAGAAAATAATTCAAAAGAAATGATTTCCCTAAAGCGAGCAAGAGTTTCTAAGAGAAAACGAGAAGGAGTAGTGTGTACAATCAGCCACAGCCCGAACGATGATTTCCCAAAATACCCTTACTTATTTGTGTTATGAGTTATTATTGAGATATTAGTGACGCATGCTAGAAGATAGGCTAGGTATTTCATATATTAGGGCTACAATTTCCTGATTTGTGATGCCTTAGCCTAGGAATTGTTGTTATCTGTCATGTGCTTTGAGTATGTGCGGAGTAAGAGTATCTAACATGAATCTTTTAGTGAGAGCTTTGAGTAGAGGAGTAATCTAAGAGAGATACCTAAATGAGCATTGGAGAAGCCTACTGAGGGAGTAGTTAGATACCTACAAGAGATAGGGTTGCTTGAGTTCGGTGATACCTTTTGAGTGTGAGTAGAGCAAATAAAGTTGTAACCTAGAGTGGTTTTATGTGCTGGTGGCGATTATTTGATTTCCGAATGCTGCTTGCTTCGCGATTTGTGGACCTCTTGATGATGGGAGTCAGCTACTAAGTGAATATGACGATATTATGGAGGTAGATTGCTGGCATCATAAGGAGTTCTTCAGCAGCTGATGGCAGAGAAGTGTGAGAACCTAAGAAGAGCCTAGGGAGCGACCTTAGTCAGATGAGAATGCTTATAGAGGAGAGTATTTGCTGGGGAGCGACCAGGTTTAACTGCATTGGTGATCGAGAAGGTCGAGCAACTACTTAGGAAATCTGGGACGGTCTGTGCGGGATGTTTGAGTAGATGTGGTAGGTAGTATGGGCCCGTACTACTGAAAGCAGAGGACTCGTACTCGAAACAGGGAGAAATCCAGAGGTTCTAAGTAGCAAATTTAGAGGAGATAACATGGTTTGGGTACCATGATTCCTAGCAGATTGAGAGGAGACAACATGGTCCGCGTACCATGATTCGTAGCAGATTAAGAGGAGATAACATGGTTCGGGTACCATGATTCGTAGCAGTTCGAGAGGTGATCACCATGTTCGTGTACCATGATTCGTGGAGGTTAGTGCTTCTAGTTTTACCAGTTATCCCGTTGTGATTGATTAGACTGGGATCAGATGTGATAAAGTGTGGGGCTAAAGGGCCATGTCGAACGAGTTTCAATGGACCATACCTTGAGAGGGAAATCGAGTTATTTTCCGAAAGATTTTTGGTGAGATGCCAGTTGGAGTCGCAAGACTCAGGTATGAGTAGAGATGATGCTTATGATGGGTTTTGAGAATTCTAACACGTCCTAAGTGTACATGCAATCATAATAAACCTTGGATCTATGTTTGTCTAAGATTTATGCAATATTGATTTCCAAGGTTCATGATCCTATCTAGCATACATGGGGAACATTTAACTTAAATGAAAGATAGAATAACTTACCTTGTTGTCGATTTGGATTCCTTGAAACCTTATGAGCCTAGCACCCCAAGTGTGATGCCTCAAATGCTTCACACAACAGCAAATGCTATGGAGTAAACTTGGAAAGAAATTATAACACTCAAAAATCGGTTCTAGCCCTCAAGTATGCATGTGTAGCCGATTTTGGGAGAAACATGAGCTTTATATAGTGTGTTGCATTAGGTAAACCCTAATGTAACATGACTCTTCATTTCCATTATCCATGGATTAACCCCACGGAGCATCCTATGGGTGAAACCCAACTTGATAATCCATGGAGCCTCTTAGCCCACTATATAAGTTATGGTTGGTTTACATAATCAACCCATATATTTAATTAGTTTTCTTTTGATCACTTAATTAATTCTAGATTAATTCTTGATCAAACTAATTAAATAATATTATTTATATATTAGAACTTATAATATATTAATAAACCATAAGTGTTATTTCTCTCATTTAGTTTATCCTATGCATGGTGCCATGCAACCCAAATGGACCATGTAGGGTCGGGTCAAGTACATACCAAAAATAGTTATGGACTTAGACACCTTATCCAACAGTCTCCCACTTGGATAAGTCTAATTAGTATATCTGCAAGTATGACTTCAGGAACCGATCGACAATCGTAGCTCTTTCAAGGTCTCTCAGAACTGAGAAGATGATGATACGCCATTTAAGATAAGTGATCATATAATCGTCTGTTTCAAGATATCAGCCGGAAAAATACATGGAACAATGTCTTTCTTATTGTGCAGCAGTTTGTTTCTCGATTTCCGATTTGTTTGACAAAGAACTTAATTGAACACATCAACTTAGTTCTGACTGGGCCCGATACATAGGTCAAAACAAAATCATCGAGGGGACCAGATATTAGCTTCTAATCTAAGAAGGAATAGATAAACTTTGACTCATATGTTTGCTCTACTACTTGTTGAATTATACACAAAAGCACATATTATAACATCGAGTTACCAATGAATTTTCATACAATCAATGCATAACCAACTCATAGGTAACAAATCATATCTCTAGGTTTGAAGACTTATATGATGTTACCGTCTGACAATCACTCGAGATAAATTCCATGAAGTGATACCAGTGAGCGTGGGTTGATTCCAATACTCAGAACATATGAGTACTCATGAAGTGTTGTCCTAAACTTGACACCTACAACCAACTTCATGACAGTCTTAGTTCATATCTACTTCCAACATATGATCGACTGTGGAAAATTTGAATAATATGTAAAAACAAACATAATATTCTAGAAGTCAAAACATGCAAAAGAAATTCTAGTAAACGATTGACAGAAGATAGCAACACTTTACTCATAAATAAACACAGCTTTTATTTATCATGAAATGTCAATTACACCTTACAAATTTCCAAAGTTATCTAACTACTAAAACTAATATCATCCTTCAGCGCTATGCTCCGAGCATGCTGGAGATGCTTAACCCGACTCAGTCCCTTCGTGAGGGGATCTGCTGGGTTCTCATCTGATGATACCCTCTTTGCCACGAGGATTCCTTATTCTATGCGATGTCTGATAAAGTGATATTTTCTTTCGATGTGTCTAGATCTCCCGTGATCCCTTGGTTCTTTAGCTAAGGCAACAACACTTTCACTATCACAGAAAATTTCCATAGGCTCCTTTATAGCTGGTACAACCCCAAGGTCTCCAATGAAGTTCTTCAGCCATATTGCCTCTTTTGTTGCCTCGCTCACTGCAATATACTCTGATTCACAAGTGGAATTAGCCATTGTCTCCTGCTTGGAACTCTTCCAAGTGATTGCTCCTCCGTTTAGGGTAAAGACCCAGCCTGGTTGAGAGCGGAAATTATCCCTATCATTCTGGAAGCTAGCATCACTATACCCTTCAACTTTCAAGTCATCACTCCCACCGAGGGTAAGGACCCAGTCCTTAGTTCTCCGTAGGTACATGAGGATATTCTTTATTGCAGTCCAGTGTGCCTTGCCAGGGTTCCCCTGATACTTGCTAACCATGCTTAAAGCAAAGGCTACATCATGTCGAGTAAATGTCAAATTTCGGGCTTTGAGTCTTACTCAATCTGGCGTTACACTGAATAGGTAACTCTCCTTTCTTGGAGTCCAGCATGCTGAATCTATTTAGCACCTTATCCAAGTAGGTACTCTGACTAAGTCCAATTATTATTTTATTCTGGTCTCTCAAGATCCTTATCCCTAGAATATAGGCAACTTCTCCTAGGTTCTTCATAGAGAAACACTTCCCAAGCCAGGACTTAACTTCCTGCAGAGTTGGGATGTCATTTCCTATGAGTAGTATTTCGTCCACATACAATACCTAAAAGCTAACTATACTCCCACTAGCCTTGACATATACACAAGATTCATCTTCACTCCAAGAAAAGCCAAACCTCTTACTTTCTCATAAAAATAAAGATTCCATCCACGAGGTGCTTACTTTAATCCATAAATGGATTTCTCAAGCTTACACACTCTATTAGGGTACTCTATATTGACAAAACCCTCTGGCTGACTCATGTAAACATCCTCAGCCAACTTTCCATTAAGGAAAGTGGTTTTGACATCCATTTTCCATATTTCATAGTCATGAAATGTAGCTATGGCTAACATAACCATAATTGACTTAATAGTCGCTACTGGAGAAAAGGTCTCATCATAATCAACTCCCGAAGTTTGAGAGAATCCCTTTGCAACCAGTCGTGCCTTATAAGTGTGTACATTACCATCCATGTCGGTCTTCTTCTTGAAGATCCATTTGCACCCTATAGTCTTACGACTTGGTACATTCTCAACCAAGTTCCAAACTTGATTGTCATACATGGACTGTATCTCACTGTCCATTGCCTATTTCCACTTGGCTGACTCAGGTCGTGCCATGGCCTCTGCGTAACTGTTATGTTCATCCAGCCCTACTATTGTCTCATCACTAATAAGTGTATCACCTTCCACAATAATATGGAATCCATAGTAACGCTCAGGTGCATTCCTAACTCTCATGGAACGCCTCAGAGGTACATACTCATCAATTGGCTTAACCGGAGTTTCCTCCTCACACTGAGTGCTAGGGTTTGAAGTTCCCTCACCACTTGACTCTTGAATTTCTTCAAGTTCAACTTGCCACCCACTATTTCCTTGGCTTATGAACTCTCTTTCTCGAAAGAAAGCCCTCCTAGCTACAAAGACCAGATTCTCACTAGGTCTATAGAAGAGGTAACCAAAGGATTTCTGTGGGTAGCCGATGAAAATACACCTCTCACTTCGAGGTTCGAGCTTATCATGAGTCTCACGTCTCACGAAATCCTTGCAACCCCAAATCTTGATGTGGTCTAGTTTGGGTACTTTACCAGTCCACATCTCATGAGGAGTTTTGGCAACTTTCTTTGTAGGGACTAGATTAAGGATATGGGCAACAATCTCTAAGGCATACCCCTATAATGAGATTGGTAGCGAAGCTCGACTCATCATGGAACGAACCATATCCAACAAGGTTCGATTACGCCTCTCAGTTACACCATTCAACTGCGGTGTCTTGGGAGGTGTCAATTGTGAGACAATCCCACATTCCCTAAGATAGTCGAGGAACTCTGAACTAAGATACTCACCACCTCGATCGGATCGAAGCATCTTAATGTTCATGCCCAATTGATTCTCGACTTCCTGTTTAAATTCTTTAAACCTTTCAAAGTCTCTAACTAATGCTTTATTAAGTAGACATATCCATATCAACTATAATCATCAGTAAAAGTCAAATAATAACTATTAGCATCCCTTATGGCATGTTTGAAGGGTCCACACACATCCGTGTGTACTAGATCCAACAAACCTTCACCCCTCTCACAGGTACCAGAGAAGGGAGACTTTGTCATTTTTCCAAGTAAGCATGATTTGCAACTATCATCTGACTTCAGGTCAAATGATTCCAAGACTCCATCCTTTTAGAGTTGGCCTATGTGTTTCTTGATTATATGTCAAAGACGACAATGCCATAATGACGCTTTATCCAAGTTATTATCATTAACATAATCAATACATAATACGCTATTTCCTAAGTTATCTACAGCAGATACAGTTTCATACACACCATCACAAGGTAATGCTTTAAAATAAAAAACATTATTAAAGAAAGCATTAATCGAACCAACTTCATTATCAAATGAAAAGGTAAAACCTTGTTTATACAATTCATGAAAGGAAATAATATTTCTTTCCATTTCTGACGATTAACAACATTTATTCAAATCTAAACTAAACCCACTACTTAGCGATAAAGTATAAAGTCCGATCTTGGTGACAGGTAAAGCTTTCCTATTCCCGATGATCAAGTTTATTCTTCCATGCTCCACATTCTCACTTCTTCTTAGTCCCTGCAAATCAGAACAGTTATGAATACCGCAACCGGTATCAAGGACCCAAGAGTTAGAATATGGTGAGTTATTAGATAAGATAGTGTAACTACCTACATTGTTGGGTTTAACTTTCCCATCCTTCACATCTTGTTGCTACTTTGGGCAGTTCCGCTTCCAATGAGCCTTTTCATGGCAATAGAAGCATTCAGCCTCTTTTGGGTCAGAAGAAGGAGTGACGAAACCTTTCTTGGTTCCATTTGAAGAGGAGCCTTCAAGGGTCTTACCCTTGGTACCCTTCGAGGGGATCTTCCTCTTCTTACCCTTCCCTTTCCCGATTGCCAAGACAGGGGAGGAGTTGATAGGATTAGGAGTAACACGACTTACCCTTAAGACCATTTTTCGTGGTCTTTAGGAGTCCTTGAAGTCTGCTGAGTGTGACCTCTTCCTAATTCATGTGATATGTCATGCAGAATTGATCATAGCACAACGGTAAGGAGTGCAAAATGATATCTATTGCAAGCTCCTCGGGGAAGTTCACATTAAGCTTCAGCAGACGGTCCACAAATCTTTGCATGTTTTGCATGTGGCCCATGATGGGTTCACCATCCCTCATTACGGTTGTTATCATGGAGGAGATGATTTCATACCTCTCTTGTCGGGCACTCTGATGGTATCTTTCCATCAAGTCTTGGTGCATTTCAAAAGGGTAGAAGTCCTCATAGGACTTTTGGAGTTCTGCTGTCATCGTGGCCATGTTGATGCATGCCACTTTGGTGGCATCCCTTTCATGTGCCTGAAAGTCAGCGATCTCCTGGGGAGTTGCAGTGGTCTCATCAATCTCTTTAAGCTCTTTATCGAGGACATATTCCTTGTCCTCGTAGCAGGTAATCATCCTGATGTTTCTGATTAATTCATTGAAGTTGGACCCATCAAAAGTGACTTTCCCACACAAGTTCTTAAGGGTAAAGGAGCCATTAGGATTAGAGCCAGAAGCAACATTGTTTGAAGACATCTGAGTAGGAACAATGACAAGATTAGTTTAGATATTAATTTAGTCCTTAATAAAACACCCAAATGTATTACTAAGGCTAGGACCCAATCACAATATATTATACTTAGAAGTGGTATGCCGTAATCTAAGTAATAACATATTTGAAAGGTAGGTGAATGACGATTCACCAATTTCCACCAAAAATGAAATATTAATATATTAAGTTTTATTTTATTTGGTTCTTCGAAATTCCTAGATTCTTTTGAGATTCAATGAACTTTTCAAAGACATGTTTCAGTCTCAAGTATGCCCTCCTAGTTTTGTGACAGGGATACAGAGGATCACAAAACGAGGTGTGAAGTAACCATGCAAATCACTTGGTACCCTCAATGTTTATTACTCAATCGATGTTCCGGTTAACCACACGCGCTCCAACGAACTATAATAAACTTTAAGTCACCGTTTACCTACCTTGTTAAGTTCAATTTAGTGTGCCGGTTAACCACACACGCTCCACTAACGACTTAAACAAAGTGTAAAGTGTAATTTCATGGATTAGCACCTTATTCACATTTTTCCAAAAGTAACTAAGATTGGGAATTTACTAAAACATTTAGTTACTTTATAATATTCATTATACTTTTAATGAGAATTTATAAGTCCTTGTCCTACCCATTCGGCTAACGACCCTCCACCGATCAAGGAAGCGGTGGGTGAGAGTGGACACTCATTAAGTTGCCATTTTATAGGCAACAACCTTATACCCCCTTGTAGAACGACTTCGTAAATGAGGCGTACTAGCGGTAAGACGACTTGATCTTATATATATATATATATATATATATATATATATATATATATATATATATATTATTAACTTATAATATTATAAAGTATAAGGGTTGAATTTTAACTTTTAAAATTCTAAGGGTTGGAACTAAAGTTTTAATCATGACTTTACTTGTTCCAAAACTTGAGGGCAAGTTTTTTAAACTTTCAAAACTTTTCATTTCTTATAACTTATGAATTAATTGAGTATTAAAAATGAAGACTCTTCATTTTTATAGCCCTTGTGTTCTTTTAATGAATTTTATTAAAGTGTGACCTTTGGTTTTCCATAACTTGGAGAAAAGTTATGGACTCCATTAAAACACATAATGATCATGAATTAAACTACCAAGTAGGTTACAAACAATTCCTATGATCATCTAATCTTCATAAGTTCAAGACACATGAATATTAGCATTTCAAAAATCATAAATTACTCATAAAAAACTTGTAATTTTGATAATTCCCATTGTAAATGGATTAGCATAAACATTACACCATCTAAAACAAGTTTTAAAACACCAAAACTGTTTAGGGTAATGTTTCTAGTCCATTTCCAGCAACAAAAGTCGAAAATCTGATGCCAGGGCCTCCTACTCGTCGAGTGCATGAGCCTACTTGACGAGTAGGATGAATTTTCACTTGGACTCATTGAGTCCTCCCATGGACTCGGCGAGTCCACTGTTTAGACAACAAGCTGTTTCATTTTTTAACACATTTTTGCACAAATAACAAACAAACAAGCCTAGGCTCTGATACCATTGATGGGTTTTGAGCATTCTAACACTTCCTAAGTGTACATGCAACCCTAATAAACCTTGGATCTATGTTTGTCTAGGATTCATGCAATATTGATTTCCAAGGTTCATGATCCTATCTAGCATACATGGGGAACATTTAACTTAAATGAAAGATAGAGTAACTTACCTTGTTGTCGATTTTGATTCCTTGAAACCTTTTGAGCCTAGAACCCCAAGTGTGATGCCTCAAATGCTTCACCAAATAGCAAATGCTATGGAGTAAACATGGAGAGAAAGTATAACGCTCAAAAATCAGCTCTAGCCCTCAAGTATGCATGTGTAGCCGATTTTGGGAGAAACATGAGCTTTATAAAGTGTGTTGCATTAGGTAAACCCTAATGTAACATGACTCTTCATTTCCATGATCTGTGGATTAACTCTATGGAGCATCCATGGAGCATTCTATGGGTGAAACCCAACTCAATAATCCATGGAGCCTCTTAGCCTACTATATAAGTTATGGGTGATTTAAATAATCAACCCATATATTTAATTAGTTATCTTTTGATCACTTATTTAATTCTAGATTAATTCTTGATCAAACTAATTAAATAATATTATTAATATATTAGAACTTATAATATATTAATAAACCATAAGTGTTATTTCTCTCATTTAGTTTATCCTATGCATGGTGCCATGCAACCCAAATCGACCATGCCGGGTCGGGTCAAGTACATACCAGAAATAGTTATGGACTTAGACACCTTATCCAACAACTTATTAGAGGATCACGGTCTAAGTTGAGCAATCGACTGATAGATGACGCATCACCTTCTCTGTCAAGAGTTGCGTTGTCTCCGTTTCCTGGGAGAAGCAAAAGAGATGACGAGCTTCCGGTTTCAGAGTTTGGAGGTAAACCCCGTGGGGTAGCATAGGGTTGCAACCCTGTCACCAAAGTATTTTAGGGAGTATATTTGCTGCGAGGTATTTCTTATATCATTAGAGAGTTATTTGTGGGTCTAAGATGGAAGAGAACAAGGAGGTGCCTTATTAAGGGTGGCATACTTTAAGCGGCAATTTCAAGTGGTTAAGAGGAGTATATCGGGGCGGTGGCCCTAGTTGTCTATATTGTGTATCGACTATGAGAGTGACGTCTCTTGATTTTATGATGATTCCCATAATGGTAGTCTGGTTGAGGAGTTAGAGACGAAGTGCGTGATAGTGCATTATTTATGGACCGAGAGTCAGGACTAATTTGGAACAATTGGGGTATCCGATGGTATATCGGTATGAGGCTTCGAGATGACTAGAGCCAGTCATGTTGGGAGGATTCTGAGATTTTTGTCTGAGTTACGGGATATTTGGAGTTTCTTGGTTCCATCGGGAAGATCATTGAAATGATCATGTGGTACGTTCCAAGAGTCAAGTGTGATATACCTTGTGAAACAGTCTATGGAGTAGATTGTTGGTATGCCAATTGGTGATGGTTCAAACCTTGAGTGGGGGAGAACTAAGTATTCTATTGAGAGGATGAGCGATCCGTTCAAGTGCGGTTAGAGAACTAGCTATAGAGATCCGCGGTGCGGACACATGATGTCTGGGTTATTGGTGGACGAGGCAAGGTGCAAGGCGGGATGATGTATGAGTATGTGCTTAAGGAAGTATGAGTGAATCCACAGCAGGTGGCCGTTGGTCAGAGAATTTATTATGGCTAGGGATTTTTCGGGTTTGCAAATGTTGAATTCAAGGTGGTTGGGTCGCTGAGTTCAGGGTGCAATAGATGAGATTTGCGGGTATATCTATAGATTGTGATCTATACTCTAGGAGGGGCAGCAGTTGATTTGTCAACCAATTTTAGAGTCGGTATGAGTAGTTCATATGGGCGATGAACAGTAGAGGGTGGAGCTTCGGATTTTCGTCAACGTGTTTTCAGTCGTTGACGATTCCTCCGTGTTTCAATTTGTGAGAAAGGAGTATTTCGAGGTTTCAAGTTGCGTAATTGAAGATCGGTGGTTGAGGCAAGACATCGTTAGATTCTGTGATGGTGTACCAAGGTGCCCGAGTATGGTATCCTAATTTTTCATCATGTTGAGACTCGAGTTGGGGGTTGGCGAGTGGAGTACCGAGAGACTTTTGTTCTAGTGTGAACCCATCAGTTAAGTGTCGCTGGAGTGGGACTGTCTAAGGGTGTATCTATGAGGAGAAAAGTGCCTTGCCTATGAGAACTTACATCAGGAGTGGTGGTGCATAAGCTGGGTGGGTGTAAGCACCTATCTATGTTGAGCTACGGAGCATGAGTTGGTGGACTCAGTGTAGTGATGACTTGATGATGAGATTATGGGGCGATAAGAGAGCAAGTGATTCCGAGTGGGAGTAATCGCTTGGGATTATCAGGAAAACCATGGAGTGAGCCCATGGTGAGTCAGTGAGCGAGAGAGTGTTGTAAGACTATGGGGAGCCATAGCATCCATGAGTCAGCGAGAGAGTGTCGTGATACTGCGGGGAGCCGTAGTATTAATTGGTTAGCGAGAGAGTGTTGTGATACTGTGGGGAGCCGTAGTACTCACTAGTCAACGAGGGAGTGTTGTGATACTGCATGGAGCCGTAGTAATCACTGGTTAGCGAGAGAGTGTTGTGATACTGCAGGGAGCCGTAGTAGTCACTAGTCTGAGAGGGAGTGTCGTGATACTGTGGGGAGCCGTAGTATTCGTTGGTTAGCAAGAGGGTGTTGTGATACTGCGGGGAGCCGTAGCATTCACCATTCATGAGTCAGTGAGGGGGTGTCGTAGGACTATGGGCTGGTGGGACTGTAGCACTCAATAGTCGATAAGAGTGAATATTGTTCTGTCGGGAGCTGTAGTATTCACTAGTCAGAGTTTGAAGTAGAGAAGTTCTTAGGCTTGGGTAGCCTTAACACTTGAGTCTTCTGGAACTTAGTTTCCAGACTAGGGGCGAGACTGGGTCTCTGTAATGGTCGAGGATTGTTTTATCTTGGGTTGAGGAGGGATTATCGTAATTGGAAGGAATTGGAGAGATGGTGTGTGCATAAATTCACGGATCATGGGTTCGGGTTGAGTATCATATTAGAAATGAGTGTTTCTAATTTTGCTGTGGAACCAAACTCTTTAGTTGAGTTTGGGACAATTTATGTATTGAGTAGGCGAGATTAGGTTCCATATTGGTAGATAGGTTTCATTTTGAGGGGTAATGATCTTCATCTGATGTCTCAGACTGGAGTGGGTCATTTTCGTTGGTATGGGAAGAACCGCGAGACGCATGGAACCAGTAGGTGGTAGACGACAGAGGTCGGTGGTGAGACGACTGCAGATGGGGTTGTAGTATTCTCTTGGGGTAAAGCGAACTTCAGGACTTGTGTGTCACAATGAGCTGAGATAGTTATTGTGAGAAGGAAGCCAGTAATTCGTTTTATTGGGTGTGTAGTGGGTAACCTTTGGAGGTTCAATAATTGGCTCGGAGTTGACCTGGTGGTCAGTGTTGGAAGGGACAAGTGAGATGAATTGGGGCTTATGATTAAGGGTGTCATAGGATCGTTCCGAGCTGGCTTGACCGCTTCCTTGTCTGAGGACATAGTTTTGAGGATCATTCCTTATGAAGAGTTCTGATAGTTGTTTAGGTGGTGGGTCCTTTGAGGGATGTGACATTTTCGTTCCTTTTGAGTTGCGATCGGGTTCGATTAGAGAATCATATTTGGTAGAGTGTTCTTAGAGTCTGTTATTCGATCAGTGAATAACATGACGATATTTTGCGAGGGTGGTTTGACAGAGAGACAAAACACTAGAGTTTCCAAGTTCACGAGAGTCAGATTGAGTACCGCAACGGCAGAAAGGTCTGTCCTTCTTCTGGGTCGGGAGTTCCTATTGGGTTCAGGTGCTTTTGGAAGAGATTGTTGTATGATATGAGGTCCTTTCAGTGGAGCTTTTTGGGTTTAGGTGCGATCTATGAGTTGATAAGGAGCGATTTTGAGGGCAAATACCAATTCAAGTTGGGGAGAATTGTAACATCTTGTTTCAGATCGTCTTTTATTAGAGTTCATGGGCTGCATCTCAGGCATGAGGAAGTCTCGGGGTTCGACGAGTTGCTAGAAGCGTAGGGTATTGTCACCTTTCCGTGGATATGAGGTTCATTAGAAATGGAGTTATATCAAGGAAGCAATGGAAGTTTGAAGTTTTGGCAGGACTAGTCCCTTATTTGAGAAAAGGTGGCAGCTGAGTATGCTGGGCGTACGTGTGTGTACGCTTAGCGTACTCATGTGTGTGATTTTTAAGTGGAGCCACCTAGTACGCTAGGCATACTAGGCACTGAATGAAAAACCGTAGTTGAGGGGTGTCCCTATATAAAGAATAAGATGGCTCATTCCTGGCCACCACCCACATATTGCAAACCCTCTTAAACCCTAAACCTTCATTCATGGAGCTTATGAGTGTATTTGAGAGGCTTTGAGTGTTTTTGTGTGTTCTTGGAGTGAAGAGGAAGCTTTGGATAAGGAAAGAGAGTCCAAGCCCTTGGATCTGAGCATATCTATATTGGGAGCTTCATATAGAGGTATAAAGCTTCAAAGCTTTCTCACCCTTTTGATTTGTGCATCTTAGTAGAGTATTTTAGGGTTTTGTCCCAAAAGCTGGAGACTTTATGAGATATTGACCTCCAAAGACTTTGATCAACCCCTTTGGGTGTATGTAGTGGTGTAATGCCAAAAAAATCAAGACTTGGATGTTGGAATCAAGCCATGCATGAGATATAAGAATTTTGTGATAGAAGAGTGAGAGTTTTGTGAGTTTGTGACCTTATGAGCCATGCCAAGGCTTAAAGTCACTAACTTTATGCAGTAAGAGCTATTAGGGAGTCCAGATTTGTGATATGAGCCAAGGTCTTAACGGATTAAGACTAAATGAGTAGAAAGAGCGAATCTGGGAAGTACGTTGAGCGTAATTTCGGTACGCCCCACGTACTAACCAAGTGTCCCCGATGGCCAATCTGGATTCGTGAGTACGCTGAGTATACCAAGGGAGGTACGCCCCGCGTAACCTCACTGTGGACGTTTTGGACTAAGTCTAATTTTGGGCCTTGAGTGTTGGGCTTGGAGTTTGAGCTTGTTGCAATAGATTTTTGGACCAAAGGAATATATATATATATATATATATATATATATATATATATATATATATATATATATATATGCTTTGGGCTCTTGAGTTGGGCTTGCCATTTAGATTTGAGAGTTGGGCCTCGGAAGAGCCCATTTGTTATTGGGCCTTGGTGGGCCTTATGGGTTTTAGGTTATTGATGGGTTGGTTAGTTGACTACCTTTAGACCTAATGAGTGAGAGTTTGGACTTTGTTCCTAATTGGGTTAATTGTGGGTTTGGCTCAAAGATAGAGGCCGGTGCGCAACAACAGCATTTATAGGGGTTGTTCATCATTCGAGGTGAGTCTTCTCACTATACTTACCATGAGTGTTATCTTTGTGTGACTGAGATGTATTATGTGCTTACCTGTGTATTGTGATACTCTTCATTATGTCTTTGTGATTTATGCTGAGTATTATTAGTATGAGCTTATTGAGTTAGGACCGGAGGGTCCCACTAAGATACATTGACCGGAGGGTCTTATCTGAGTATAGCCATGAGAGGCTATTGAGATATGTGTGGTATTTTGGGGAACTCACTAAGCTTCGTGCTTACCGTGTTATGTGATATGTGTTTCAGGTTTTCTCAGGATCGTGGGAAAGCACCAATTGGATTGTACACACCAGAGAAAGAGTTATGTTTTGAGGATCCTGGATTATTAATCAAACAATTATGGAGTTGCGTTTTGTAAATTTAATCAATGAGATTTTTGTGAAATGTGTTATGAGAAATATGTGATTCTAAAATGAAAAATTTGTTTGAAAATTTATGGTGTTACATGTTTTCTGATGCATCCATCACCGGACTGGAGCGGTCCTCATGCAGAGAGGATGGGTGATAGGCTAAGCATCACAACAATTGAAGTCGCACGAGACTAGATGCCCTACTCACTATTTGGAGTTGGGGGCGGTGGTATTCGCTCTCAAGATTTGGAGACATTACCTCTATGGGGTCCGCTGTACCATATACATGAACCATAAGAGTTTGAGGCACATAACGGATCAATCGAACCTGAACATGAGACAACGCGTGTGGATGGATGTAGTCAAGGGATACGATTGTGAGATCATTTACCACCCAGGTAAAGCAAACGTGGTTACGGATGCTCTGTCAGCTGGATCTTCCACTCCGGTGACATGTATGAGGATATCAGTTGATAGCCGAGGATTATTGGCACGTTGTGGTAGGGTTTGGGTTCAGATATCTAGTGGGGTTAGATAGATTCTTCTGGAGGAGGCACATAAGTAATGCTTCTCTATTCACCCGAGGGCCACCAAGACGTACCGGGATTTGTGACCGAGTTACTGGTAGCCATGCATGAAGAGGGAGATTGCATGGTATGTTGAGAGGTGCCTAACCTGTCGGATGGTCAAGGCTGAGCATCAAAGGTCGCATGGTCAGCTGCAGCCCTTGGATATTCCCATGTGGAAGTGGGAACTGTTCACGGTAGACATTATCACCAAGCTGTCGAGGATGGAGAAGGGCTATGATGCTATATGGGTCATCGTGGATTGATTGACCAAGAGCGCCCACTTCTTAGCGATACGGGAGATTTCATCGGCCGAGAAGTTGGCCGACTTGTATATCTGCGAGATCATTGCTCGCCATGGGGGTGTCGGACTCTATTCTCAGACCGCGATGTACGGTTCACCTCCGTTTCTGGCTGAAGTTCCGCGAGGAACTGGGCACGCGATTGCACTTCACTACAACCTATCATCTGCAGACAGACGGCCAGAGTGAGTAAACCATACAACATATCGAGGATATACTGAGAGACTGCGTTATTGACTTCGGTAGGAGTTGGGACTCCAACCTATCCCTTATAGAGTTCACCTACAATAACAACTTTCATTCCAATATTGGTGCCCCACCATATGAGTTGTTGTGTGGATGGGATGTCGCACCCCAGTCTGTTGGGGTGAGATCGGTCACAGGGTGATGGGACAGAGAGAGGTAGTTCTATAGACTACCAAGAGCGTTCAACAGATCAGACAGCGGCTGCAGACCGCTAAGAGTCGACAGAAGAGCTATGCCGACAAGCGCCGATCTGAGCTGGAGTTCTAGGTGGGAGACATGTTATTACTAAATGTCTCACCCTGGAAGGGTGTGATTCGCTCCAGGAAGAGGGGGAAATTGGGTCCTCGATACATTGGGCCAGTCAAGATCATTGCCAGGGTTGGGTAGGTGGCGTATAGACTGGATCTCCCGGAGGAGTTTAGTTAGGTCCACAACACTTTCGATGTGTCACAGTTGTGAAAGTGTATACTGGATGAGGAGATAGTATTGTTGTTAGATGATATTCAGGTCGATGAGTGCCTGAATTACATGGAGAGGCTAGTGGCTGTCCTTGAGAGGAAGGTAAAGGCTCTACGGAACAAGGAAGTACCTTCCGTAAAGGTATAGCGGCAATACCGGAGGGGATCCGAATGGACGTAGGGGCCGGAGGCTGAGATGAGAGACCATTGCTCCGAGTTGTTTATGGCAGTAGACTTTGAGGATGAAGTGTAGTTCAAGTGGGGGAGAAATGTAACATCACGAGTCCCAGGTATAAAATTTAAAGTTTTAGTCATGTTCATAGACCTACTCGACGAGTTAGATACCCCAACTTATCGTGTAAAAACAATTCATTTTGCGTGAATATAAGGGGTCTAGTCGACGATTTAGAGGACCCCAACTTGACGAGTAGGATCTGGGAAATGAAACCCTAATTTCCAGCGTTTTGCACCCTATTTAATGGGTCATTAGCCTCCCTTAACCTCATTTACAGTCCCTCCTAAGCTCAGAAAAGCCTAATCTCGCCTACTCTCCATTTTTGCGTGTAAAGAAGCTTGGAAGGTGGATTTTGTGAAGAAGGCTTGAAGTCTAAGGAGCTTGGAGCAAAGAGAAGCTTGTGGATCGGACTCTACTTTATCTTGGCATCATTTTGAAGGTAACAAGTCGTTACCTTGACTTATCTTTAGCTAGATCTCTTCATGTAAAGGTTTAGGCCCATTTTCTAGTTGGTTGTGGGTTATTATGAGTATTGGGTATGATCTGAATTTGTAACTTCAGATCCGGACTCCTCTAAGTCCCTATAGTCAAAACATTATCAGATTTAGCAAGGTTTGACCTTTTTCTTTAGGTTAAATCCTTCCCTTAGCTTGGTTTTGGCATTTAGGACAATGCATGTACGTAAAGTTTGCAACTTTATGTGGAAACCATGCCCTAGGAGGTTTGATCTGCAATTTGGAGCTTTGCGGTAGCTTCAAATCGTCTAAATGAGAAATAGACTGAAGGGAATCGACGAGTTGCATGGTCAACTCGACGATTCGGATGAAGATTGGCCATGGTGGGTTTCTGCATGGACTCGGCGAGTCAGTGAGACAACTCGACGAGTCAGTTAGGGTTTTCATGACATTTGGACATGCATGGACTCGACAAGTTATCTGGAAACTCGGCAAGTCAACTAGGGTTTTCACAATTTCTCGAGTTCTAGAAGGACTCGACGAGTCAGTGAGCTGCACTCAATGAGTTGGGTCAACATGGACTGTTGACCTTGACCTTTGACTTTGAATTTGACCTAGGGTTGACCAGTTTGACTTCTAGGGGTATTTAATTAATTTGGGAATTTATGGAAGTGGATTATTGGTGGATGTAGGTGTTGCAGTTGGAGCTGTATTTGGAGAAGTTTGACATTATCATTTCGAGCTACTTGAGAGGTGAGTTGTCCTCACTATACTAATAGGGTCGAAGGCACTAATGTCGACCCTTTTCGGATTTGTATCCGGGTTTATTGCATGATATGCTTATTGGTTTGCATCCTGGTAGTTAGGATGGTGATATGCTTATTGACTTAGTTAGTTCGGTATTCTAGTATTTTGGATAATGCTATGTTAGAGACCGGTTAGGTCGGTATCCTAGTATATAGGATAATATTGTGTTAGTGACCGGTTAGGTCGATATCCTGGTTATAGGATGTTGTTATGATTAGTGATCTGTTAGATCGGTTTGACAGTTATATACTTGCTAGCGTATGATATTTATGTGCACATGATTGATTGGGGTTGGTTTGAGGCGGACCTGCTTTGTGCTGAAGGCCAACATACCCTTGGCCAACCAGATAGACTACAAACCCGGGAGGGCATACTAGTCAAGCCGAAGGCCCGACGAGTGGTTCGGATAGGCTGAAAGCCCTGAGAGGTGGTCCAGACGTGCCGAAGGCTCGGAGAGCGGTCCAGATAGACTGATGGCCTGCGAGGCGGTCTAGTTAAGCGGATGAGTCATTATATATGTTTTTTTATATGATATGATTATGCTTGTATGCCATTGGTATTTTGGAAGAACTCACTAAGCTTCGGGCTTACAGTTGTTGATTTTGTTTTAGGTACTTCTGATGATCGCGGGAAGGCGAAGACATGATCGTACACCTTCTTATGTTTTCATGATTTGATTCTGGGATACTCTGACACTAAACTATTTTGAAAACAAGTTCTGTAATACTTATTGGTTTTGAATGTTTTAAAAAGTTTAAATTTGGCATGATTTTTATGGGTGTTACACCTCGCCTCGACGTTCCCTTCATAAACAACTCGGCCAAACACTAATATCGCAATGATCTTTAACCATAGACAATCTATTCATATCCCATGTATAAACTCTAAGGAAATTGAATTTTAAAATTAATATCCCCACCCAGCCATTTTCCTAAAACCTAGATGAATCTGTAATTCCCATCGTAATTTTACAAAGGGTTTTCAAATAAAGGGTTAAAGACCTAAGAAGGTAACAAACTTTTTTTTTCTCCATATTTAGGTAACCATTTTTTTCATACACGTTTAACCAGTAAACTTGTTTAATCTGTTCAAAATATTGTAATATTATTGGTAATTACCAGTGATATTACCTTAATATTAACATGTCAAACAAGTTTACTGGTCAAACATCTACGAAAAAATGGTTACCTATATGTGGACAAAAACCAAATTTCATTACCCGCGTAAGTCATTAACCTTATAAAAAATGACAATACTCTTCCAAGTGACCCATTGCGGACCCGAATTATCTCAGATCCCATATATATAAACCAAAGTCAAAAAAAAATTACAAGATGAAGAATGGGTCCTCCGTTGCCTGAGTATATCGTGACCCATGTTACTTTCACATATTTTATTGTAAGATTTATGGGTGATGATGTTAGGTCCACTGAGATGACCTAAATAACATTACATCACTGTTTGGCAACACCGCATAACAGCACCACATGACAACACCACCCGGTAGCACTTCCTAGCTGTAACGCTGTGATTTTTCACTTCAAATTTTTTTATTTAAAAAATATCATTTAACATATTATAGAAATTTAAGTCTCATTTTATTTGTTAGAAAACATCATTAACGTTACTTAATTTAAAGCTTTCAAAATCAACCCATCAAAATCAAAGTTTGCAAAACCGTTACCCAAATCAAGTACAAAAAACAAGTGAAAATGAAATCTCAATGACAAGTCTCAAACTGGTATCATTACTAAGATAACACTATAATTAACTACCCAAAAGAGTCCCAACTTCACCAGAGCATCAAATCAAGCTAAATGTACCAATGCAAGGCGAAAGCACCAAGTAATGAAACACGTGTCAGTATCGGCACAATGAATCAATCTCACGCACATAAGTATGGAAAGAAAACATACTTCATACAATAATAATTATATTATTTACTTTGGTATAATTACTTTTAATGTCCTTCACTAACTAGGGTCTATAACATCGCTAACTCCCCAAAGAAAGACCATGTTCACTACTAGCAAGACCTGACTACCCAGTGCACCAAACGGGGCGTGAATCCCACCCTTAAATCTGTGTCTGTTTCTCTGTGTTCAATACTTTGACTTTGTATGTACATTTTCATTCGATGGTGGTACAATGGTGCTTCTAAAAGCATACCTCTACTCAAATGTGATGCTTGATGTGGCGTCTCCGAGTAGCCAACATCACTCCAGTCTTTCTACACCAACATGCACTGGAACCATGTTTCAAAATGGTTACCTAGAAAACCACTCGACATCGACTTGGCTTAAGTTCTTTTCCTCGAACGATATCCTTCCACCGCGACATCCAGTAGGCCACGCACCTAAGTTTAGGTTTCTACCATTTTTACCCCCATTATATGTAATTCCCTTTTTAATTAATTAATTCATTAATGTGGGTCATACACAGACCTCACTATTAACATTAGGTAATTATGATTCAATTTATATATTATATCAAGGCATATTACATCACATGTCATACTACATAGGTATATACTCAATTGTCACATCATACTTAAGCATGTAAAGATACACACCTTTAAGCAAAAAAAACTTTCTAGAGTGTATTCCTAGTTCCATACAAACATGTTGTAACAGAAACATAACATGCATAACAACATATTTTAACATCAAAAATTATCCTTACCAGTAGCATGAACCTACCACTATTTTCATGCACAAATCAACCATTTTAAGGAATTTAACATACAAAAGCTTTCCTAAAACATTTTTTTACTACAATACATCACAAATTCAAATTCCAAACATCACATAAACTCAAATTGTAACAACACATACAATTAACTAGACCATACATTTGTATTGTAGCATGCAATTTCCCATACATGTACTTAAAAAAACACAAGAATGACTCACTTCAACCCTAAAAGGTTGCACAAAATCTAGAATAAAAACAAGCAATCAAAATAGAAACGAAGCTTAAGTTTCATATTTTGATGCTTCATAGTTCGACCCCTGTTCAGTGTTTTGATCATAAAAAAATAATCTGCAACTCTAAAGAGGATGTTATAAGACTTTATGAAGACTAAACCAAATTTCCCACAAATTTTTTCTGGTGGTTATTTTCTCCAGTTCACCCTAGAATGGCCTCTAAATCCCCCGGAAGGCAGGTCAACAAATCTGTCCATATTTCAAACTTTCGACAAACATCACCAAATACTTCAAGTATTAAGACAAGGAATTGGAAATAGATATGGATGGTAAGAAATTAATGTATACCTATATAAATATGTTGAATTTCCCTGAGAAAGGAGGAGCAAGGAAGATTTCATATCTTCTAGAAGAATTCTCACTCGAAAATCACCAAAAACACTACACCACCTTCTTGGATATTCACCAAAAATTCAAGAATGGAAACCCCACTTATGAAATCACTCCAAAGGAGCTTGGAGGCTACAAATTAGGACTTGGTTGCTGTAGATATTAGGGTTTAGCATTCTTAAATACATGATAACTTTCATTCTAAGCCTATAAAGTGTGAGAAAATCACCCCATGACCCATATATATGATCACTTATCATTTCATTATGCATTTTTTCACACCCCCAAACCGGAATGGCGGAAACGTTCGGGGGCGGAGGATGTCATGTTTAGTATCACAACACATGCATCATAGTAATCAAAGTAACAAACAACCATTGCATTAATATGAAAGTGTTTACAAAGTATGTGGTTCACAAAAGATAGACTCCAAAAGTAAATAACAAAATAAGACATGAAGCTACTATAGTCTATCTTCTGAATTCCAATGCGCGTACCTGTCTACTAGTTTCCTGAGAATACAAGTTATTTTGAAAGAGTATATCAACATTTAAGCTGGTGAGTTCATAAGTATTTAAGTGATAAAAAGTAACTTGTAAGTTCTTTTAGAAAACTTCTCCCATTGTTTATTACATCTTCACTGTATATAACCCTGGCGTATTCATTTGGTACTTACAGAGTTCACTATAATAGTTTTTTATATTTGAAGAAAACATCCTTTAAGAAAATCATATATTTCCTTTAGTAAAAATGGTAACCACGATAGTTCATTCTATAATGACTTAGTTTATACAAGCTATATATAATCTAATATCGAACGGACAATTAAATGGGTGAATCTGCCCTAAGGCAGAAAGCACACATCCAACTATCTATCGGATATTAATTATATATAACCCTGATGTATAAACTAAGGTGTTATAGGATTAACCACTAAAGGTCCTTTAAGTTATACTGGTTTAATAAAATGAATTAAACCTTTTATTGATAAGTTTCTAGTTTAGCCTACTAAATGTTCTATCTGAAAAGTATGTTTTTGTACTAGAAAACGGTATATTGAATTTGTATACTATGACCTAACCCATACCCGGTACTCCTTATGATTACTTGGTGTATACGAAATATATATATATATATATATATATATATATATATATATATATATATATATATATATATATATATATATATAACTAAGATCGAATAGATAGTAGACTGGGTGAATCTGCTTAAAGCCTAAAACCAAACAAGGAACAGGAAATGAAGCGAAAAGCACACATCCTACTGTCTGCCAGACCCGATTAATATATATCCTTGATGTATCTACCGAGGAATCATAAAGTTAGCATTATAGGCCCCCTTTTTACTGAATGTACTAAGACTCGACTGTACTGTTTGTCTTTTGTAAGTTTTCCCAAGTTTAAGACTATCTTTACTAGAAAATAGTTTGCATTACCTTTTATGTGAGAAGATCACTGTATGAATGTAATGGAAATGAAAGTATTCAATAACATTGTATAAAGTAATTAATGAAGCACTTACTACCTTAAAACCAGTTTGTTAATTAAGGTTAAAATGTGATGTGGCTCTAAGCATACTAATTGACACGTGTTTAACACGACGACCTACTGGCGTTGAAACTGATGTGACATTTGTCACCCGTAGACCTGTAAGTCCCACTGTAGCCAACAACAAGGTGTGGGGTGTCATTCCCGTATAGATCTATACACAAACTCATGCTCTCCCTCTAGGAGACTCTTGTTACAAAACGCGACCTAACAAGTATATTGCTAAGCCGTGAAGTACTGGTTTCACAGTATTGTTATGTTGTTCTTGTTATCGTATGTTCCTTCTGTTCTTGTTACTGTGTGTTCCTCCCTGTTCTTGTTATTGTATGTTCTTAACCCCTAAACTATACCTATTATAGTTTACAAGAATGCTTGTTTTGAACTGTCTCTGATTTGTAGAAAAGACTCATTTATCTACTGAGTTATGATTGTACTTTAAAAACAAAGTTTTATAAATAACTAAGTAACGTAACTTAAAGGAGTTTTTGAAATGAATTGATCACTTATAAAAGCATAAGAAATCCTTTAATGTGATGGTTATCATAGATAAATATTTACACAATATCATTGTGTTCAACTTGTATCCCCCCCCCATTTAAAAGCATTTGAAACATTTAAAAGATTGATTATAGGGGTATGAACTCACTTTTTGTGGGTGATTCAATTGAAGATTCGCGTAAGGATGAGAAGTTCCATGAATGAATTCCCAAGACACAAACGAGTCCTAAATGACATATAATGGCATATATATATAGGCATGTAATTAGTGTATAAAACAACTACATGCAAGGAAACAACCGTAAGGACTAGTAAACACTTGAAATGAGGTGTTGCAATCACATGTGATTGTATGAAAGGGAGTTTACGGCCAAAGGAAGATGGGTTCACGACCATGCAAGGGTTTACGGCCATGCAAGGGTTTACGATCGTAAACTCTTGATGTTCATGCATTTTTGGTCCTTGATTCATGCTAAAAGGGTGTTTCTTTCATGAGGCTTCAAGAGTTTCTAGTGTTTAACATGAATATGGAAGAATTCTTACAATTTGCAAGCCTTCGGCAGTTCACGGCCACCAAGAACAAGTGTGTGTTCTTAGTGTTCTTGGTGAAAGATCATGATCTTGAAGATCTAGACCAAAAGTGATGAATTCATGGCTGGAATCAAAAGGGATTAACTAGATCAAGAATGATATGAAGAAATAATGGAAGAATAACTTACACTTATAAAGAACAAGGAGGATATCCTTGATGAAACTTGAGAGAGAATGGAAGTTCTTGACTTGAATATGTGATAAATGAAGAAATAATGAAGTAATTCTATCTATATAGCGAAGTGATTGTGGCTGAGGAGTTCACGGGCCGAGGTTCACGGCTGAAGCCTCGTTTACGGCTGTTAACCGAGGGTTCACAGTCCGAAGTGGTTTACGGCTCGGTGTTCACAGCTGCGAGGAGTTTGCGGCCATGCGAAGGTTCTCGGTTCTTTAAATCTTTTCACTTCCAAACCTTTAATACTCTTATTTAACTAGGCTTCAACACTTATAACCTAATAAACCGTCTAATTTAAGACCTTGGAAGGATTAAGTTTGAACAACGTTAACATAACGAGAATAAATTTTTTTCGGGTTGTCACACATTTAGCCCCTAAAAGTTAATTGTAACCAAACAAAGAGGTAGCTTAACGAGGATACATAACAAAAACTAACCTTGGTAATGGAAAGGAAAATTCGGGTCATTACACTGGTAGCACAACCTAGGCCCTGACTAGATAGGTTTAAATTGATAGGTTTTATAGATCACATTAACTATGTGCTTGTGGAATTTCACTTAACGTTTAATGACATATGCAACCTAAAGGATCTATGTCTTTAACACTTTGAATGTAACATTCCATGAACAATAAAATAACTAGAATCCTAATGACTTCTATGTATAATCAAATTTCAAGAATTAAGGTTACATACCTTTTTATTTGTTGTAGTAACAAACATATGAAATCTTTCTTAAACAAGCTCTAGAAAGAAAGCACCAGAAATCTCCTACCTATGATGGTTCACACCCGAATCTTAGCAATTGGAAGCTAAAGAAGAGAGAGGAGGATCAGGAGATTTTTCGGATTTCTCTCTCGGAAATATGAGTTCCGAAAATTGTCAACCCTTAGGGGTTTATATAGGTGTTAGGAAGGTAGTGGATAAGGTAGGTTCCTTTTAGATAACCCTAATAGTCTTACTTCCTCCCCAACGCATTCCAAGTTTCCTTAGAGCCCGTGAATGCTTCCATAACCTCTTCTAGAAACTGTCCCCCTTACGGCAGGTTCTAGAATTGATCAATGTTCAACTTTTGAACATTGTCACCTTTAGTCCTACTAATTTTAATTAATCCAATTAATCCCAAAATTAATTCCAATTAATTTTTGATTGATTTTTAATTAAACAATACTATTTCTAGTTAATATATTATTCTAATAATATATTAATAAATCATTTATCTTGATTTCTAATTAATTTATAAATCATATAAAAATTAATTAATCAGTCTCTCTCTCTCTCCAAAAAAACATTTGACTCAATTACTAGGTTTGAGGGAAACCCTAAATGAATTTGCTAATGATTCAAGATTATACTAATTTATATATTGGCTTATACACTTATTCCAATAATCTCCCACTTGGATAAGTCAAAAACTAAATTACAAGTATAACTTCTAAATCAAACAACAAAGGGTGCTTTCCAAAGGAACTCCAAACTCTGATCAGATCAGTCATTAGTCGTAACATGAGTGATCAAAAATTCCTTCGTTCTACAAGATATCGTATGGACACGATACATGAATTGAAATCAATCTCGTTGTCTAAAATTACGTTTCCCGATTTATGAAGACTAAATTCAGACTACTAAGTGAACACATCAATTCAGTCTGGACTCAACCAAGCACTTCAGATGTTAACAACAAATCATCGAGGGTCCCAAAGATATTGCTTTTCCTGTTAGGGCAAAAGGAACGAATAAATTTTGACTCACGTGCTTGTATCTTTTACTCATCAAATCATGCATGCCACTATGTTTTATAACATCATGTTACTAATGCGTTTACGTAACATCAATGCACAACCAACTTTTAAATTACAACTCATATATCTTCATTTCAAGAATATAAGATATTATCATCCCATAATTACTCACGATAAAATCCATGAAGTAAGTCTCTGAGCATGGGTTTATCCAATACTCAAAATCTCTAATTTTCTAAGTACTCATGAATGTTGTAGCAACCATTGAAATATATAATATCCATAGACAATCTACAATTCATTCATGAAAGCCGTGATTCACTACTTACTTCCAAAGTATGAGCGACTGTGGAATTTTGAATAATCAAATTATTCAGAAAGTAAAACATTCAAAATGAAACACAATAATAAACTAATTAACTAAGGTTTCTGAAGGGTTTTGAGCACTCTAACAACCTTATGGTACACATGCAGCCTTAGATGCTTTTGATCTATGTTTTCTCTAAGTATACGTGCAATTTTATTTTCTGAAGCTTACATCCTAACTAGCATACAATTTGACAATTGAACAATATAACTAGTTAGATAACTTACTTCTTAGTAGGACTTGTAGTTCTTGGCCTTCAAAAGCTTTAGCACCTCAAATGTGATGCCTCTAATGTGTCACAAACACCAAGTGCAAAGGAGTCTTGAGAGAATAATATGCTTAGCACAAAATCTGTTCACACTCTCCAAGAATGTACGTGGCAACCGATTTTAGCTTTAGTAAGTTCCTTTTATAGTGTGACAAGTGCTAGGTTTACATCCATGCAAACCCTAATGCACCATGACTCTTCATATTACTTAACTTCCATGGGTTAAACCTCCATGGACTATCCATGTTGGTTTAGCCCATTTTAAATAACCATGGATCATTGGCCTACACTATAAGAATCATTGATTTACCAAATCAGTCCCCGTATATTTAATTAGTCTCTTTTGATCACTAAATTAATTCAAAATTAATTCTTGATCAATACTAATTAAATAATATGATTTCATATAAATATATTATACTTGTAATATATTAACAAATCACAAATAACTTTATTCTCAAAAGTCCATCCTATCAAGTTGCATTGGTGAAGGCAAACTAAAAGGACCATGCTACTATCGGGTCAAGTACGTAACAATTATAGTTATGGGTGTAGACACATAATCCAATAGTCTCCCACATGGATAAGTCTAATAACTATAACTGCAAGTATGACTTACAAACGTCTAGCAATCATAGCTTTTAAAAGTTGCTGTCGAACTCTGACCCAGTCAGTGACGCGTCCTGTAGATAAGGGATCACATAATCCTTTGTTCTTCAAGATATCAGCCGGAAAAATAAATGGAACAATGTCATACTTATTGTCCATCATTTTGTTTCTCGATTTTCGATTTTTTTGACAGAATACATGGAGCAATGTTATACTTATGAATATAAATAAAACCCCTTTTATTTAATCACCATGTTGATTACACATTATTCATTGTATAGTGTTTTGAATAATCAACTTAATACTTGAATTAAAACAATAGTTATCCCATGCTCCAAGCATGCACACTATGTTTTCCTATGGTCCTTTCTTTGTGAAATAGATCAATTAAACACATCTTCAATGAAACTCATTTCACAGTTCCAAATCTTTACCGTAAATATAAGAATACCAAATTCTTGCCATTTACTATAATCTGTTAGATTCTAAACTTACATGCAATGATCTCTTATAATGAATATGCACAAAAGTCAGAGAGACTTGGCAAGAAACATTAAAAAATATTCCAATGGATAGCAATTCCATGGAAACGAAGTCTCACATTCAAAGTACATTCCTTTGAACATCCTTCTTGCATTAGCTTTTTCTAATCTTACACAAATTTAAAGAGTAACTTCCACTTATGGAAACATTTCCATGTTCCCGTCTTGACTATCACTTCTGAGCAAGAGTTTCCTCTTTTTCACAATATGTCAATATGGTCCTTCAAAAATTTACACTTTACTTTCAACTATCCATGAGCAACCAATCTTTGGTATACCTCAGATTGTCCTTGATAATTGCTTAACCATTTTAGTCATGTCCAACTCTAGTCCTTTTTCCCTCTTAATTCCCTAAGCATTTGGAAAATTCGTAACACATAATATTATAGCATATGCAATTGATCCTATACCCGAAGCATATGTGATACGATACATAATGTCTCACATAAAGACAAGATTCTTTACCAGTCTTTCGCTATAATATCTCCACATATAAAATTTCCTTATGTTGAATCATTTCAACATAACATTCACATATGTCCATGACTAAATTCGATTAAAATCTCAATCTAAGCTTTTAGATTTGAAATGAAGTATGAATTCCTCTCCCTTAATTATAGCAAAACAACTTTTTTTTAAACCCTGCAACTTTGCGAATTGAAACTTTTGTTTCTATAATTAACATAGCTAACTCGCAACATTTAACATAATAATTGTGCTCCCATTAGCATAATAATTAAATTCTTATTACCATAACACTTATGCTCCCACCAGCCTTGACATGTACCCAGAAATCAGTTGGACTTCTAGAAATCAATACTTATTGACTTTCTAACCAAAGCTCAGATTTCTGATACGAGATGCTTCGATAAGACTTTATCCAAGCTTCTCAAACTCATACACCTTTCCTTAGATAGCTCACATGTGTGTCTAAATAATTTTAGAACTTACAACAATATGTCTAAAATGTTTAGACCTTTTCCATTTCTCACAATTCGAACTGTTAAGAGGGATGTCGTAATCAAAAGAGAATTTAAGAATGCAAATATCACAATTGCTAACACTTTAACATCTACTTAGTGAAAGCTTTTCCTCACAATCATTTTCATGAATTGGAGAGAAACCTTATGAAACTTAGATTTGTATGGTGTATGTGTTCCTATCCATGTGAATTTGTCAAAACCATAATCACAAGACAAGGTTAGTGAAAAATCCAAACTCATATGGACTGAACTTGTTCGATCTTAATTCCTTGCCACCTGGAAGCACAATGGCCTACCATTGCATCTAGGTTGTTATGCAAACAATTGGGAACTCATAGAACTCACATGCAGAGTCAACCAATTGGAATGTGCACAAAAATAAGAATATGTGAACACGATAGGTTATAAACTTCAAGTCGTGTGCTAGTGATTAACAATAGATTTACTCTGATTAGTTCTTGAAACTCTTCAAGATCTTTAAGACTCCAACTAAACTCTTGACATATGAGATTCACTTTATCAAGGAACATTACTTGACAAACATATATTCAAGAGTTAGTGCGGTTTCTTATCATGACAAACACTTCACACAATTGGTCTTAGTTGGTCTTTGTCTTATCCAAAACATCACAACTTACCAATTTCAAATGTACAAGAGTAAGAAACATTTTACTCTACATTTGATAAGTGTTATAAATCTTTCTTAAGATTATGTCACTCAAAGCTCTATCTTGGAGTGTGACTCTAAGATTCAATTTTGAAACGAAATATGATTCACCTTTTGATTTAATCATTTCAACAATTCACAATTCCTCTTCTTAGCCCTAGAAATGCACTGAGATGTCCTTAGAGGATCAATTGTGATATGGTTTCATAATCATAAAGATAATATTAAAACATGATACTTAAGTACTCTCCCTTCTTTTCAGATTTTGAGAAACTTTTATCTTTCTGCCTAATTTGATTCTTCTTATTCGTTCTGCCTAAAACATGGTTTCATAAAACACTTTTTTTTCTTTTATTTATAAAATTGCAGAAAACTTATCCTTACAATGAAAATACATATGAAAACTATGATGTTATCTATTCCTAAGCAATCTATCATAACTCTTAAGCAACATCTCAAAATTCTGATCATCGAACCATGCGATTGAAATCCATCTCTTCACGATCAGAATCAACTTACTCTTCCTTTAAGCTTCCTCTCTTTTCTTCGATTCTACAAAACATCAAAATGTAATTAAATTACATCATGTATTAAGAATCTCCAAATAGGAACTTAATAGAGTTAGATAGTGGACTTTACCTGAAGTAGAGTCAAACATTTTGACTTTACCATCCTTGCGATCTTTCAGGTATATATGGAAGATTCGCAACCGTTGCCCCTCTCAATTGGCAATAGAAACATATGGAATCTTTGGGAATGGTACACAAGACTATCTCTGACATAGCCTTTCTCTTTACCATTCGGTCAAACGACTTGAACATGGTTGATCCCTTTCCATTGGGAAGAGAAAGCTTTTCTGGACTACGAATGTTTCCATTGTCAATGTCCATGGAAGTTTGAGGAGTAGATCTTCCAATCAAATTTCCTTTACCAGTACGCCAAATCATTGCTGATTCAGCAACAACAAGCAAATAGGTAAGATCGATAAGCATCATTTCGTGATCTGTTTTATATTAGTCCTTAATGAACTCACTATATGAGGGGAGTAACGGAAGAAACCAGTCAACAGACAGCTTCCTCGAGACATCGACTCCTAACATTCCCAGTTTGTCAATGTGTGACTTCATCTCCAAGACATGTGCACACACAAACCTTCCATCTTGGTGTTTGATAGCCAATAGGGCTTGAGTGAGCTTGAACTTTTCAAGTCTTTGAACTTGTGGGTTAGGGAGAATTATTAGATGAGGTGGAGGAAGTGAATTTCCATTACAACACGAAGAAGGGATTAATCTTTCACCTTGATCGTCTTGTGGAACATCCTCTTTATAAATAAAACTTTTTCCAAAAGGATAAGGTAGACCACAGTTGTCAGAACTAGACATTTATAGCGTAGAAATTCAATTTTAGTTGATTTAAGTCCGTAATAATACACTCAAAATGAAATATTATGGCTAGGACCCAACACAAAATTTTACAATTCGGAAGAGGGATGTCGTAATCCAATTGCAAAATATTTGAAGGTAGGTAAATGACGATTTACCAATTTCCACCATGAAAAACGAAAATGAACTTTAGGTTTTAAATGTATTGAAATTCCTAGATGTCATTTATCACCTACTCAATGTGCCGGTTAACCACACATGCTGCGTTAATCTATGATAAACATCAAGCCACCCTTTGCCACCCTTACTAGTCCATGTTAGTGTGTCGGTTAACCACACACGCTCCACTAACGACTTAGCAAGGTGCAAAGTGCAATTTCATGGATTGGCAACAATTTCACATTTTTCCTAAAGTAACTAAGACTGAGAATTTAATAAAACATTTAGTTACCTTATAATTATCATTATACTTTTAACGAGAATAATGTTCTATCCTACTCGTTCGGCTAACGACCCTCCACCAGTCAAGGAAGCGGTGGGTGAGAGTGGACACCCATTAAACCACCATTTTATAGGCAGTATAACCTTATACCCCTCTTATAGACCAGCTTCGTGAATAAGGCCTACTAACGGTAAGACTGACTTGTCTTATATATATATATATATATATATATATATATATATATATATATATATATATATGTATAATTGTTAAACTTTTAAAATTATAATCGTATAAGGGTTGAATTTTACACTTCTAAAATTCGAGGATTTAGAATTAAAGTATTCATAAGTGTGACTTTACAAATTCCAAAACTTGAGGGCAAGTTTAGAAACTCTTCAAAACTTTTCATTTCCATAACTTATGAGTTTAATGACTTTTAAAAATGAGACTTTTTATTTTTCATAACTTGAGGACAACTTATGGAATCCATTAAAGACATTTAGATCAATATTTTAATTAACAAAATAATCAAATAATTTATCTATGATCTAGTTAAACTCATAAGTCAAGATAATTCATATCAACAATTTGCAAGAAATTAGCCTAATCATATAAACTAATACGAATCTTGAAATTTTGACAATTATCTATTAATTGGATGAGCATGATCACTACCATATCAAGAAAACATATTTTATGTTTCAAAAAACAGTTTGTGGTAATGATCCTAATCCAATTATGGCCAAAAACTCAAAAATCTGCAACCAAAGCCATCAAATCGACGAGTGCATGATCCTGACTCGTCAAGTTGGTCTTTTACTGAGTTGACTCAGTGAGCTCATCAGTCATAGGCCAGAAAATCGATTTTTTCAACTTTGAAAACTAATAAGCATCAACTATAACAGAAAATAATCCTAGGCTCTGATACCACTGAAGGTTTTTGAGCATTCTAACAACCTTATGGTGCATATGCTACCCTAGATGCTTTGGATCTATGTTTTCTCTAATTATACATGCAATTTGATTTTCCAAAGCATGCATCCTAACTAGCATACAATTTGACAATTGAACGATATAACTAGTTAGATAACTTACCTCTTAGAAGGACTTGTAGTTCTTGGCCTTCAAAAGCTTTAGCACCTCAAATGTGATGCCTCTAATGTATCACAAACACCAAGTGCAAAAGGAGGCTTGATGGAATAAGATGCTTAGCACAAAATCTGTTCACACTCTCTAAGAATGTATGTGGCCACCGATTTTAGCTCTAGGGAGTTCCTTTAATTGTGTGACAAGTGCCAGGTTCACATCCATGAAAACCCTAATTCACCATGACTCTTCATATTACTTAGTCTCCATGGGTTAAACCTCCTTGGACTATACATGTTGGTTTAGCCCGTCCTAAATAACCATAGATCATTGGCCCACAATATAAGAGTCAATGATTTACCAAATCAGTCCCCGTATATTTAATTAGTCTCTTTTGATCACTAAATTAATTCCCAATTAATTCTTGATCAATACTAATTAAATAATTTATTGTCAAAAGTCTATCCTATCAGGTTGCATCGGTGATGGCAACCCAAAAGGATCATGCTACTCTCGGATAAATTACATACCAATTATAGTTATGGGCTTAGACACCTAATCCAATAGTTTCAAAACTATTGAATATAAATAATTTGTATTATTTAATCACCATAATAATTATGACTTTGTTCATTGTACAATGTTTCGAGTAATTAACTAACAACTTGAATTAAACATCAGTTCTGCCATGTTATGAACATGCATACTATGCCTCTCTATGGTCCTTCCATTGTGAACAGAGCAACTGGACATTACTCCAATGATGCTCATTTCACAATTCCAAATGCTTATCACTATCCAAGATGTGATGAAATTCCGACTTAAAATGAATTAATCTCCTATGATATCAAGATTCCAAAGTCTCAAAGACCGAGTCTTTGATATTATAGAATATAATCAATATATCATTGAAACATTGTTACTAGAAACAATTCCATGGTAATGAAGGTTCTATTTCATGGTACACTCCTTGAGTACTTCCCTTGCGTTAAAGTTTCAAACTCACGTGTAGATTTTTCAAAGAAATCTCATTATGGAAACATTTACATATTTCCATATAACTATTAATTTTTTATGATCAAGAACTATTTCAATCTAGGATCATGTCATTATGGTCCATCCAAATTAATATCATACTTCGAACTGTCCACAAGCAACCAATGCTTTTGTATAACCTTAGAATACTCTTGATAGTTGTTTAACAACTTTAGTCACACAAAGTTGTAGTCCTTTTTCTCATAATGCTCTGAGTATTTGAGAAAAAAATAGAATAAGTGAATATTATAGCATATGGGACTCGCTTTGTGTCATCAAATGGATAGCTTAGCCTCTTAAGTGTTTACATGCCTTATATAGTGCATAAATCCTATTTACATTCTTCCTTTCCAAGTTTGTATATTATGGTATTAATAGCATAATTCAAAATACGTACTTTTATTGCATAAATTGTCCTTCTCCCTTAATATCTACTTACCTCATTATTTATTAATGATTAACAAATTAGTTCCTTAATTTTTTTATTCTCGCTTTCAAAGATTGAGCTCTATATGTAACCTAATGGGCCCATGTATTTATCATTATGTTACTAACTTGTTCTGTTAGTGGGCATATTTCCAACAGAATCCACTTGCACACATGTCAATAATTTTATAGATGTACTCACAAAATACACATGGTATGTCATAAATTATATATATTTTAAGGGATATATTTTATACTTTTCTGCATATTTTTATAGATATTTCTACTTAAATGTTATAAATTTATATTTTGAAGATTAAAAGGACAATGTGTTTAAATGAAAGAGTTAAGGTGATATTTTGGAACAATTTGCATGCCTTAAAGACTAAGAAATATTTTAAAAGAATTAATAAAGGATAATTTTAAAATAATTGAAGATCTCAAAGATAATTATTGATATTCGTTGTAACATCTCAAAAATCACAATAAATTTAAACTTTGTAAAACAACTCATTTACTGAAAAAAAGGGTTTACATAATCATTGTCTTCAAAACATTATTCAAAAATAGAGTCTGATATGTGTATTTTTATATATATTTTTATGCACTTTATCTTAATATTTTGGCCTTATTTATTCTATTTTAGAACTAAAAAGTACTCATAATACTTTGAATTATGTTTTACAGCTATTCGTTGCCGATGAACCACAAAAGAAAAGACTGAAGCGGAAACCAGACTTCGAAGCTAAAAGAAATCAAAATTGCTGAAAGAATGATTACGCCCCGCGTCCAGAGTAATTACGCCCCGCGTAATGACCAAAGCAACTTACGCCCCACGTAAGGTAATGGTACGCGCCGCGTACACCTTTGCACCGGATAGACTTGATCGCGTGATTAGCTTGAGTATGCGCTGCGTAATCCTGAGTACGCCCAGCGTACTTAGGTCGGCCACAAAGATTATAAATGTCGATTTTTAGCTAACCAGGAAGGGGGATTCGACTTCTAACCTAATTTAGTCGAAAATTAACTTCTGTTAAGCCGTTTTGAGGGTCTAGAAGGCGGCCAGAAGGCCGTTAAGCTAACGGGAGCGGAGATCGGAAGGATTGGAGAGCGGATACATGTCGATTATCATATGGTTTGCTGACGTGACCATGTTTAGCATTCCATTGTGGTACTTTTCTGTATTTAGTTTCTGATTTAGGTGTAAAAACCTTTTACTTTGTGTTTATGATTGAATGAAGCTTTGATTATTAGACTAATTGATATATTAAATAGTTTATTTGTGTTTAATTTATCTTGCCAAGCTTGTTTAAAGATCCTCATGCGCTAATGATGATTATTTTCTGTTAATTGTTAAGTGAATTGAGTTGCTTGAACATCTGCTTGATTTGCTTGTCTCTAATGATTTTTGATGACCATCGAGATTATAAGACTAGAAATAACGAATGTGAAACTAGAATTAATTTGAGAATAAGTAAGTTAATGTGCGAGCCTTGTTTGATGACCATCAACAAGAGGTTGATTAAATGTCTACATTGATTAACTATATTTACAAGTCTTGCTTGATACGAACTGAACACTAGGAAGCATGTTAGTTTAATCAACTGATCACTGTTTGAATTGACTTGTTTGCTAAAGGATTAGTTATAGTGAACGCAAATCTAATCATTTTAGGAATCGGTGAACATTGAATAAATGAATTTGTGTATGCAATTGTCTATGTTTTAAGGTGTAATTTATCTAAACCAAAGTACCTGAAGAGATGTGCTTTCCTGTTAGTTTATCGAGAGTTGTTATTTGCTAGTTTGAAATTTATTAAACCATTTTATTTATTATTTTCGTGTAACCTATAATCAAATATATTAAATTAATCCACCGTTCCCTGTGATCGACACCCGACTTACCTAAGCTATACTGTAATCTGACTAGGTACACTGCCTATAAGTGCATAGATAGTCTAAGTTTGTTAGGTTATAAATATTAAAATTAATGGGTACTTTTGTGCACGTCAAGTTTTTGGCGCCGTTGCCGGGGAACGGCTTGTCATTAATTAATTTATTTTATTTGATTATTCGTTATTTGTTTTTAGTTAGTTTTTATTTTTAGTTTTTATTTTTTTAGTTTGATTTTCGATGATATCATTTCACTTGTCGGGAAGGTTCTTGTTTTTATTTTGCAGGAATTTGGGATTGTACACATTGCTTGACTTTACTTTTTGCATGGGTTTCGGGAATGAAAGCGACTAGGGAATTCTTGACCTGCTTAGCCTACTACTTTGTTGATTTGCCCAACTCAATCCATAAGGCGTATTGTGGTGGTTAAGTGGAAGACCGAGCTCTTGTTGTTCTTGACTAGTTAGGTCACTTCTTGTTCTGCTTTTAGTTAAAGGTGCAAGGAAAAGAAAGGAAATATTCTAACGGGTCCCGAAAGTGGGTGTTTTCGCAAACCAATTCTTGCATGCAAAGGTTTTTGATCAACCGTTGTCGTTTGATCTCGACAAAGATAAGTGGTTATGACGTCTCATATTTTTTTTTATCACTCATCGTGAAGTCATCATTAGCTAAAGAAATTAAAATGAAAAAAAAATAAATAAGTTTTAATTCCCTTAATTAAATAATTAAAAGAAAAGGAAGTTAAATTAAAAAAAAGGGAGGAAGAAAATTAAACGTACGCCCCGCGTAAGTTACATTACGCCCAGCGTAATTCAACATCTGATCGCGCATGAACATTTCAGGGGGTTGAGGTACGCCCCGTGTACCCTTGTGTTACGCCCCGCGTACATAAGCGAACAGGTAAATATATCTTGACCCTTTGACTTCGCTGTTATTTTCAAACCCATCTTCTTTCTCGCATACGCTGTGACGGCAACTCCCTTCCAATAACCTCGATTCTTTATCGTTTCTTGTCAAATCCAACACACAAGTAAGTATTTCGGTTACTCTATGTTATGAATTTGTGTTTAATTTGATGAAATAAGCTGCATTTAGCCTTGGTTCGAAATCTAGGGTTTATGGGGTTCTTGAATTAGGACCGATTTCGCAAATGTATGTGTTGATTAGGGCTTGAATGGACCGATTTCGGTTAATACACTGAACCCTTGGACCTAATTTCATCTTAATTCCGTCCCACACCCATCGATTGAAGCTTGGGGACGTACGCCATGCGTATGTCCTGAAAACTCCGATTAACTGCCCCTATGAAGTTTCCTTGTTAATTGTTAGCTAATCTTGAATGGATAAGGAACGAACAGGAGTGTGGTTTATTATTTGGGTAGTTCAGTTTTTTTTATGCCTTTGGACCACGAAATGTAACAGTTTGCATGCCCTGCTGTGTTTATTTTGAAGTGGGTTATGATTTTTTGCACAAGTAAAGGAACTAGAACACAGAATCGTGCACCTGGACGTACGCCCAGCGTACTGCCCTATCCAGCTCCATTTTTGTTTTTTGGTTTAAAATTCTATTAATGCTGCCATATTTTGTTGGTTTTGTGTTTTTGTGTTAATATGTGCAGATTATGGCTCGAAGGACACAAAGAACCAACCCTCCCGAGGATGTGACCGATCATCGTTTTTTACAATTTCCACAAACGCTGAACGATGCTACCCGGGCGCGTTATATCACCAACTTGAGCTTGCTTCTCACAAAGGAGATTGATATTGCACCCTCTTTCGACTGGGAGTTGGCTACCAGGACTGGACTTGTTGCATTGATCCAGGAATTTTTGCAATACACACACTCGGACGCGAGTGGTGCGGAATTGTTTGTGTGTCAGGGATGGGCGCGTTTGTTCAGGATCCAGGAGCCTGTATATCGGGAGTTTTTGATGGAGTTCTACGCTACAGTTTCCTATGATCCTAGGAAGCCACTCGATGACAGGACAGCCTTTGCTTTCAGACTGGGAGGAGTGAGCCGGGAATGCAGCGTGATAGAGCTTGCGACTCGGGTGGGTATTCACATAGCCGACGAGACGAGGAGTGTCCACTTCCCGGCATTCCTTGCTGACTGTCTCACGGAACGGCCAGCGGACTATAATGAGAACACCTTTTGGGCCAAGATTACGGGAGGAGTTTATACACCATCTACCGCTCGAGGGGGGATGATTCGGTCCACTACATACCGAATGTTGCACCGGTTGATTTCTATGTCTCTCACGCATCACAAGAATAGTGAGAGAGTGCCTTCGACGGACCTGTATTTCCTATGGGCACTAGTTACTCCAGGGAGGCACCTGAACCTTCCCGTCGCATTAACTGCATACTTGGGACGGAGGGCCAGGGGACTTAGGGGAGATAGCCCGATATGCGGAGGGCATTTTATCACACGGCTAGCTCGATCATACTAGTTGATGACACATGAGATCACTAGATCGATGGTGTTTCACGACATGAGGCCGATGAGTCTTCAGCTATTGGAGTCGATGCGTGTATTAGAGCGGGGTGGAGATGGTGTCTTGAGAGTTCGAGCAGATGATGTGGGAGAAGAGGAGGGTGCTGCCGAGCCACAGCCGAGACGGGTCCAGCGGCGTCGACCTGCTCCTCGGGGAGCGCAGCAGGGACCTGAGCGGGAGATAGATATGCGCTACCTGGCTCAGGGTATTGACCGGCTTGACATGAGGGTCCAGAACCTTAGCGAGTATGTTGCACATGTGGACATGCAACAGCAGTGGTATGGGAATGCGTTGAACGCATTCTTTGCTCATCAGGGGTTTCAGTATTCGGTTCCCTTTCCACCACCATTCCAGTCACGATTTGATGGGGCCGGTACTTCTGGGACACAGCCACATGATGATGGAGATGACGAGTGATCCTTTTTTATTTGTTTTATTTGTTTTGTGTTATTTTTAGTTTAGTTTAGTTTTTTTTAGTATTTGGTATGTAATTAAACTTTGATTTAGTTTGTTTTACTTTTGTTTTCCATGTTGATGCTCTTTGGTTGTTTAGATTTCCGCAGAATTTTCGCCTTAGGAAGCTGGCAATAAGTTCAGCAGCTAGGTCCGACTGTTGCTAGAGAGAGCGGTATGAGAGTTGAAGATTATAGTCAAGACCCACGATTTGTCATAAGTGTGGGGTGCATGTTTATTTCGTGAGCGATCGTTTTGAAGATTGGCATTGTTACGATGTTTTGACTCTTATGATATGGATGAGCAGTTCCCATACTATAGAGTTTTATTTCGACGCGAGGAAGAAGTATTGTCCCGGCTGCCACGACATGGTTGACACTTTCCTATGTTGTGGGGGATTTTTCATCGCAAGTAGAGGATGTCATTCTTGACGAGACGACGTGGTCGACACTTTCCCACGTCATGGTTACTATGCTTTGCATTTATTTGCAATATTTTGCACCACATTTTCGAAGATGGCGGTCTTGATTTTATTTTTCGGCAAATTCAGAGGCAGCAGTTCCAGTTTTCAGTCTTTCAGCGATATTTGGAGCAACTTGTAGCAGCCCCATTCGATCTCACCACAACTACCCAGGGGAGTCTGTTCCTTTTTCTTTATTTTTATGTTCTTAATTTGTTTTAGCGTACAATGAGGGCATTGTATGAAATAAGTGTGGGGTAGGGGATCGGTAAAAGTAAATTAAAATTAAGAGAAAAATGAAATTGCTAGAATTTGGAAAATTTAAAAATTTTTAAAAAAACTTGAAATAATAGTTTAATTTAGAAAATCTAGTAATAATTTAAATTTTGCTAATATTGTATGAAATGATCCGATGAGAACTCAAATGTTTAGTTGAGCCAATATACGTTATAGTGCATTTGTGGCCTCCCTTATTTTAGTGAAATCATGGAACAAAAACACAACCCCGCTTGGTTTGAGGGATGCAATATGTTTAGCAGCCTAAACCTGAAATGTATCCAGGAAAGTTTTTATCATTAGCCAATAAAGGTTGAGGTTGAGCGCCTCTGCTTAAGCATGTAGGTTTTGAGTGAAAAAAAAGTGAGTACATGTAAAAAACAAAAAAGAGAGAGAATTACGGAAAAAAAAAAGTTTGAAGAATTTTGGAGCAAATAAAGTGAAGATCAAAAGATCAAAATTCTAAAGAAATCCAAAAAGTTGAAGATACCAGAAATCAAATCAAATAAGGTGTTGAATTCAAAGAGATCAAAGATCAAAATGCCAAGGAAATGAAGAATTCAAATAAAGCTCCATAGTGGTATCAAAAATTGTAATTCTAGATTATGTATGCTTAGGTTGCTCAACTAAAAATACCTTGAGGTTAGGAGGTTTTCTGCGGATGGATTCGGAGGGTTGCATAAAATGAGCATTGTTCGGAAAAAGTGGGCGAGTGTTTATGAAGATTGTGAGTATTTAAAATATGGGGGGGGGGTACTTTAGGAAAATATTAGACACAAATGTACGCGTTGAGGTCTTGGCATAATGGCTGAGTTTTAAATGGATTGTTTAATGCGATATTTGTAAAATAAAAGTAAATTTGCTTGGGGGCAAGCAAAGGCTAAGTGTGGGGTATTTTGATATGTGTATTTTTATATATATTTTTATGCACTTTATCTTAATATTTTGGCCTTATTTATTCTATTTTAGAACTAAAAAGTACTCATAATACTTTGAATTATGTTTTGCAGCTATTCATTGCCGATGAACCACAAAAGAAAAGACTGAAGCGGAAACCGGACATCGAAGCTAAAAGAAATCAAAATTGCTGAAAGAATGATTATGCCCCGCGTCCAGAGTAATTACGCCCCGCGTAATGACCAAAGCAACTTACGCCCCGCGTAAGGTAATGGTACGCGCCGCGTACACCTTTGCACTGGATAGACTTGATCGCGTGATTAGCTTGAGTACGCGCTGCGTAATCCTGAGTACGCCCAGCGTACTTAGGTCGGCCACAAAGATTATAAATGTCGATTTTTAGCTAACCAGGAAGGGGGATTCGACTTCTAACCTAATTTAGTCGAAAATTAACTTCTGTTATGCCGTTTTGAGGGTCTAGAAGGCGGCCGGAAGGCTGTTAAGCTAACGGGAGCGGAGATCGGAAGGATTGGAGAGCGGATACATGTCGATTATCATATGGTTTGCTGACGTGACCATGTTTAGCATTCCATTGTGGTACTTTTTTGTATTTAGTTTCTGATTTAGGTGTAAAAACCTTTTACTTTGTGTTTATGATTGAATGAAGCTTTGATTATTAGACTAATTGATATATTAAATAGTTTATTTGTGTTTAATTTATCTTGCCAAGCTTGTTTAAAGATCCTCATGCGCTAATGATGATTATTTTCTGTTAATTGTTAAGTGAATTGAGTTGCTTGAACATCTGCTTGATTTGCTTGTCTCTTATGATTTTTGATGACCATCGAGATTATAAGACTAGAAATAACAAATGTGAAACTAGAATTAATTTGAGAATAAGTAAGTTAATGTGCGAGCCTTGTTTGATGACGATCAACAAGAGGTTGATTAAATGTCTACATTGATTAACTATATTTACAAGTCTTGCTTGATACGAACTGAACACTAGGAAGCATGTTAGTTTAATCAACTGATAACTGTTTGAATTGACTTGTTTGCTAAAGGATTAGTTATAGTGAACGCAAATCTAATCATTTTAGGAATCGGTGAACATTGAATAAATGAATTTGTGTATGCGATTGTCTATGTTTTAAGGTGTAATTTATCTAAACCAAAGTACCTGAAGAGATGTGCTTTCCTGTTAGTTTATCGAGAGTTGTTATTTGCTAGTTTGAAATTTATTAAACCATTTTATTTATTATTTTCGTGTAACCTATAATCAAATATATTAAATTAATCCACCGTTCCCTGTGATCGACACCCGACTTACCTAAGCTATACTGTAATCTGACTAGGTACACTGCCTATAAGTGCATAGATAGTCTAAGTTTGTTAGGTTATAAATATTAAAATTAATGGGTACTTTTGTGCACATCAGAGTCTCCCAAGATCCGATCAATCATAAACCAAGGATGTGTACGGTCGCGCCTTTGCCTTGCCACGGCCCTCTGAAGTACCTGAAACAAAACTAAATCAGTAAGTCAACGCTTAGTAAGTTCCCCCCAAAGTACCACCACATAAGCATAATAAACCAGAACATGCAAACATGAGCAGCCAGTCTAACTGGACCGCCTCACATGGCCTACAACCTATATGGACCGCTCTCCAAGCCTTCAGCACAAAGCAGGACCACATAAACTCGATACGCCATCACATATCTGATGGGTTTTGAGCATTCTAACACTTCCTAAGTGTACATTCAACTCTAATAAACCTTGGATCTATGTTTGTCTAAGATACATGCAAATAATTATTTTTCCAAGGTTCATATCCTAACTAGCATGGCATGGGGAACATGAATCAAATAAAGCTAGTAGAAATACTTACCTTGTAGTTATAGTTGATTGCTTGGAGTTTTAGAGCCTAGCACCAATAGTGTGGATGCCTCAAATGGAAATCACAAATCACCACAAACTTGGAACTTTGAGAGAATAGTCACTACTATCTTGAAATCGGCCCTTTTACTTTACTCATCTCAACTAGTATGATTTCAAGAACCAAAGCCTCATTTATATAGTGTGGTGGATTAGGGTTACATCCATGTAAAGCCTAATACCCATGTCTCTTCATTTCCATGAGATCCATGGGTTAAAGCTCCATGGAGTATCCATGGACTTTCCATGCAAGCCTAGCCCATTCCAAATAAGCATTAGCCCACACTATATAAATATAGAAGCCCATATTTAATTAGTAATTCTTTTGATCTCTAAATTAATCCTAGATTAATTATAGATCAATACTAATTAATTAATATGATCTTATATTAATATATTAGAACTTGTAATATATATTAATAAACCATAACTTGTACTATTCTCAAAAAATTATCCATAAATTGTTCGGGTGAAGTGCAACCCAAATGGACCATGCTGGGTCGGGTCAAGTACATACCAAATATAGTTATGGACTTAGACACTATATCCAACAGTCTCCCACTTGGATAAGTCTAATAACTATAGTTGTAAGTATGACTTCAGGAACCGATTAGCAATCTTAGCTCTCTAAACTCTATTGAACTAGAACGCGCCATTTTAGATAAGAGATCATATAATCCTCTGTTCTAGATATCAGTCAGACAAATACATGGAACATGGTCGTACTTATTGTCCAACATTTGTTTCCCGATTTCCGATTTGTTTGACATAGAACTTAACTGAACACATCAATTTAGTTCTTATTGGGCCTGGTACATAGGTTAAAACAAAATCATCGAGGGGCCCAGATATCGCTTCTAATCCTAGAAGCAACAGATAAAATTCGACTCATATGTTTGTTCTACCACTCACTGAATTGTACACAAAGGCACGTTTTATAATATCAAGTTACCAATGTGTTTTCGTACAATCAATGCATAACCAACTCGTAAGTAACAAATCATATATCTAGGTTTGAAGACTTATATGATATTACCGTCTCACGATCACTCGAGATAAATTCCATGAAGTGATTCCAGTGAGCGTGGGTTGAGTCCAATGCTCAGAACTTATGAGCACTCATGATTGTTGTAGCCATGTCCAACACCTTAGACCTCTGCAACCAATCATGGCAGTCTTGATTCATACCTACTTCTGACATATGACCGACTGTGGAGGTTTAAATAATATGATATACTAAACATAATTATTCTAGAAGTCAAAACATGCAAAGGAAATATAGTAAACGATCGACAAGAGATAGCAACACTTTGCTCATAAATAAAACACCTTTTATTCATCATCTAATGTCAATTACACTTTACAAATTTCGAGATTATCTACCTACTAAAACTAATATCATCCTTCAGCCCTATGCTCCAAGCATGCTGGAGATGCTTAGCCCGAGTCAATCCCTTCGTGAGGGGATCTGTTGGGTTCTCATCCGATGATACCCTCTTTGCCACGAGGATTCCTTCTTCTATTCGATGTTTGATGAAGTGATATTTTCTGTCAATGTGTCTAGATCTTCCATGATCTCTTGGTTCCTTGGCTAAGGCAACCGCACTATTGCTGTCATAGAAAATCTCCATTGGCTCCTTTATAGCTGGTACAACTCCAAGGTCTCCGATGAAGTTCTTTAGCCATATAGCCTCCTTTGCAGCCTCGCTTGCTGCTATCTACTCTGATTCACAAGTGGAATTAGCCACTGTCTCCTGCTTGGAACTTTTCCAAGTAATTGCCCCTCCGTTTAGGGTAAATACCCAGCCCGACTGAGAATGGAAATTATCCATGTCAATCTGAAAGCTAGCATCATTGTACCCTACAACTCTCAAGTCATCACTCCCACCAAGGGTAAGGACCCAGTCCTTAGTCCTTCACAGGTACTTGAGGATGTTCTTTACCGCAGTCCAGTGTGCCTTGCCAGGGTTCCCTTGATACCTTTTAACCATGCTCAAAGCAAAGGCTACATCAGGTCGAGTACACATCATAGCATACATGATCGATCCTACAACTAAAGCATAAGGTAGTCGACTCATTTCTGCTATCCCAGCCTCTGTACTAGGGCTTTGTGTCTTACTCAATCTGGCGTTACTCTGAATAGGTAACTCACCTTTCTTGGAGTTATGCATGTTGAACCTTTTCAACACTTTGTCCACATAGGTGATTTGACTAAGTCCAATTAGTCTTTTACTCCTGTTTCTCAAAACCCTTATCCCTATGATACATGCAGCTTCACCAAGGTCCTTGGACTATACATGTTGGTTTAGCCCGTCCTAAATACCCATAGATCATTGGCCCACACTATAAGAATCAATGATTTACCAAATCAGTCCCCGTATATTTAATTAGTCTCTTTTGATCACTAAATTAATTCCCAATTAATTCTTGATCAATACTAATTAAATAATTTATTCTCAAAAGTCTATCCTATCAGGTTGGATTGGAGATGGTAACCCAAAAGTGTCATGCTATTCTCGAATCAATTACATACCAATTATAGTTATGGGCTTAGACACCTAATCCAATAGTTTCAAAACTATTAAATATAAATAATCTATGTTCTTTAATCACCATAATAATTATGACTTTGTTCATTGTACAATGTTTCGAGTAATTAACTAACAAATTCAATTAAACATCAATCGTGCCATGTTATGAACATGCATACTATGCCTCTCTATGGTCCTTCCATTGTGAACAGAGCAACTGGACATTACTCCAATGATGCTCATTTCATAATTCCAAATGCTTATCACTATCCAAGATGTGATGAAATTCCGACTTAAAATGAATTAATTTCCTATGATATCAAGATTCCAAAGTCTCAAAGATCGAGTATTTGATATTATAGAATATAATCAATATATCATTGGAACATTGTTACTAGAAATAATTCCATGGTAATGAAGGTTCTATTTCATGGTACACTCCTTGAGTACTTCCCTTGCGTTAAAGTTTCAAACTCATGTGTAGATTTTTCAAAGAAATCTCATTATGGAAACATTTACATATTTCCATATAACCAACAATTTTTTATGATCAAGAACTATTTCAATCTAGGATCATGTCATTATGGTCCATCCAAATTAATATCATACTTCGAACTGTCCACAAGCAACCAATCCTTTTGTATAACCTTAGAATACTCTTGATAGTTGTTTAACAACTTTAGTCACACAAAGTTATAGTCCTTTTTCTCATAATGCTCTGAGTATTTGAGAAAAAAATAGAATAAGTGAATATTATAGCATATGGGACTCGCTTTGTGTCATCAAATGGATAGCTTAGCCTCTTAAGTGTTTACATGCCTTATATAGTGCATAAATCCTATTTACATTCTTCCTTTCCAAGTTTGTATATTATGGTATTAATAGCATAATTCAAAATACGTACTTTTATTGCATAAATTGTCCTTCTCCCTTAATATCTACTTACCTCATTATTTATTAATGATTAACAAATTAGTTCCTTAATTTTTTTATTCTCGCTTTCAAAGATTGAGCTCTATATGTAACCTAATGGGCCCATGTATTTATCATTATGTTACTAACTTGTTCTGTTAGTGGGCATATTTCCAACAGAATCCACTTGCACACATGTCAATAATTTTATAGATGTACTCACAAAATACACATGGTATGTCAGTGATATGTCATAAATTATATATATTTTAAGGGATATATTTTATACTTTTCTGCATATTTTTATAGATATTTGCTACTTAAATGTTATAAATTTATATTTTGAAGATTAAAAGGACAATGTGTTTAAATGAAAGAGTTGAGGTGATATTTTGGAACAATTTGCATGCCTTAAAGACTAAGAAATATTTTAAAAGAATTAATAAAGGATAATTTTAAAATAATTGAAGATCTCAAAGATAATTATTGATATTCGTTGTAACATCTCAAAAATCACAATAAATTTAAACTTTGTAAAACAACTCATTTACTGAAAAAAAAGGGTTTACATAATCATTGTCTTCAAAACATTACTCAAAAATAGAGTCTCCCAAGATCCAATCAATCATAAACCAAGGATGTGTAGGGTCACGCCTTTGCCTTGCCACGGCCCTCTGAAGTACCCGAAACAAAACTAAATCAGTAAGTCAACGCTTAGTAAGTTCCCCCCAAAGTACCACCACATAAGCATAACAAACCACAACATGCAAACATGAGCAGCCAGTCTAACTGGACCGCCTCACATGGCCTACAACCTATATGGACCGCTCTCCAAGCCTTCAGCATAAAGCAGGACCACATAAACTCGATACGCCATCACATATCTGATGGGTTTTGAGCATTCTAACACTTCCTAAGTGTACATGCAACCCTAATAAACCTTGGATCTATGTTTGTCTAAGATACATGAAGATAATTATTTTTCCAAGGTTCATATCCTAACTAGCATGGCATGGGAAACATGAATCAAATAAAGCTAGTAGAAATACTTACCTTGTAGTTGTAGTTGATTGCTTGGAGTTTTAGAGCCTAACACCAATAGTGTGGATGCCTCAAATGGAAATCACAAATCACCACAAACTTGGAACTTTGAGAGAATAGTCACTACTATCTTGAAATCGGCCCTCTTACTTTACTCACCTCAACTAGTATGATTTCAAGAACCAAAGCCTCCTTTATATAGTGTGGTGGATTAGGGTTACATCCATGTAAACCGTAATACCCATGTCTCTTCATTTCCATGAGATCCATGGGTTAAAGCTCCATGGAGTATCCATGGACTTTCCATGCAAGCCTAGCCCATTCCAAATAAGCATTAGCCCACACTATATAAATATAGAAGCCCATATTTAATTAGTAATACTTTTGATCTCTAAATTAATCCTAGATTAATTATAGATCAATACTAATTAAATAATATGATATTATATTAATATATTAGAACTTATAATATATATTAATAAATCATAACTTGTACTATTCTCAAAAGATTATCCATAAATTGTTCGGGTGAAGTGCAACCCAAATGGACCATGCCGGGTCGGGTCAAGTACATACCAAATATAGTTATGGACTTAGACACTATATCAAACAATTTCAACATATACCATAACAATCAATAAGTAGCACATACAACTAGTCATACAGATCTAATCAATCACTACAGCATAACAAAGTTCTATATACCCAGATACAGATCTAACATATCACAATAGCATAATAGCATATGGTAAAACTATGATAACAATCCAATAGGCTCGCCTTGGTGCCTTTAACCCGTAAGTACAATGAGAAAACTCACATCACAGTCAACAAATAGCCGATCAATACACTGCTCCCAAATATCGGCTCAACCCAAATCCTAAATGTCAAAACATTATCCATTAATAATATTTTCGCTAAAATACTTTTAACACTCGTAAACTTCTTGGAAATTTTAAACTTTTTATACAACCACAAAAGCATCATTTATTACAATTTTTTTCAAAATAAGTTTCACATACGAGAAATCTCAAAATCATAAAATCAGAACATGAGGAGGTGCACGATCATGCCTTATTCTTTCCACGATCCACTGAGGTATCTGAAACATAATCCAAACTGTAAGCCCAAAGCTTAGTGAGTTCCCCCAAAATACCAATACATAACAAATAACACAGTTATAATAACAACACACTTTGGGCCCAATCAACCATCAGGTTGGAATACCCCAGGCGCCTTAACCATCGAGTTGGAATGCCAATATACTATGGGTCCAATCATCCTCGGGATGGAATACCCCAGACCCTCAACCATCGGGTTGGAATGCCAACATACTATGGGTCCAATCATCATCGGGATGGAATACCCTAGGCCCTCAACCATCAAGTTGGAATACCTCGGCCTGTTGGCTTACGCACAAAGCAGTGAAGCCTCAGCCAACAACAACTCATGTACACATATAATAGATAATCATATAACAGTCTACGTCCAATCACACTGATCTACAGATCACTAGCCATAACAACATCCTATCTACTAGGATACCGATCTAACAGATCATAACAATACAATAGCATGCATAACATGATATCAATCCAATGGGCCGACATTGGTGACTTCGACCCGCAAGTACAGTGAGGACAACTCACCTCACAAGTAGTGCATAACTGATAAGGTTTGCCTTCAAATCTCAGCTCATGAATCAATGCCTACAACCTTCATGACCAAACCCATCAAAATCCTAGAATACCCAAAATGCCCTCAAAAGTCAAACTTGGTCAACGATGATCAAATTCAAAGTCAACGGTCAAGGTTAACAGTCCACGTTGACCCAGCTCGTCGAGTGCACCTCTTGAACTCATTGAGTTCCAAAGTACTTAGAAATCAGGGAAAACCTTAGCTAACTCGCCGAGTCTTCCCCAGCTTAACACATTCAAATGATTCTTCGATTCCAGGAACTCTAAAGCTCAGATCTGAACTCCAAATGTGTCTAAAAGGATAAGTTTCCAACTTTATCCTTTAGGGCTACTCCAAATGCTCAAAAACCCTTCTACAAGGCTTGAAAACTCAAATGCTTAAAAATTAAGCACAAAATCCTTGAGATATGGAACCCAACATTTCCAGAAGAGATTCTAGCCTAAAAAACGTCCAAAGGTTGGTACTTTATAGACATGCATGTCCAATGCATTTCTTGAACCCAAAATGGGTCAAAAGGGGAAATATGACCTAAACTCAATGCAGGTCATCAAATCTTAGCTAAAGACCAGATCTAACCCACTATAAGGTCACCTTGACCTGGAGATTCATAAAGTTGCAAACATTATGAAGTCCACCCATTGCAACATCCAAGAATAAGGAGAAAAAGGGACAAAAATCAAGATCTAGCTACATAGATAGATAAAAATCGGATCTTGAACACTTATAATGGTCCAAACGAGTGCCAAACTGAAGATAAGAGCTTTTCTTGCTAGATCCTTTCTTGCTTCTTTCAATCTTCTCCTTATTTTGCGCCAAAATGCCATACTAGCTAACAATAAGAGATGGGATGATGATTAGGGTGCAAACCCTAAAATTTAGGGTTTCACAATCAGCAGCCAATTCATCAAGTTTTCCTCTCCAATTCGTTGAGTTGGTCCAAAAAGATGCGCGACCCAAAGCTTTTCAACGCGTCAAGTTGAGGCCATTAACTCACCGAGTTCCAAGGAAAATTTGTATTTTGAATAATAAATCTCATACCTAGGAATCAGGATGTTACAACTCTCCCCACTTAGACTATGCTTCGTTCTCGAAGCCTGCTGTGGTGAACAAATCCGGATAATGCTTCCGCATCTCAGCCTCTGGCATCTCAGGTGCACTCAGATCCCCTTCGATGCTGCCAATGTACCTTTACCAAAGGTACCTCCTTGCTACGCATAAGCTATACCTTCTTTTCCAGAATAGCTACCGGCCTCTCGACATAGTTCAGACGCCCATGAACCTGAATTTCGTCCGATGATACCACTTCATCCTCGTCCAATATGCACTTCCGCAACTACGAAATGTGGAAAGTGCTATGAATCTGTCTAAGCTCCTCCAGAATATCCAATATATAAGCAACCTTTCCGACCCTAGAAACAATCTGGAATGGTCCAATATATCAGGAGCCCAACTTCCCCCTCTTCCTGAAGTGAATCACACCTTCCCAAGGTGAGACCTTCAACAACACCATGTCACCGTCCTGAAACTCCAACTCTGATCGACATTGGTCGTCATAGCTCTTCCCGACTCTAAGGAGTCTGCAATCTCTGCCTGATCTGTTGGATCATCTATGTAGTCTGTAGAACCACCTCAGTCTGACCAATGACCCTATGACCAACCTCGCCCTAGCAGACTGGGATGCAACATCTCCGCCCATACAAAAGCTCGAAAGGCAAAGCACCAATGCTGGAGTGAAAACTATTATTTGTTGGAGAACTCTACAAGAGGTAGGTAGGAATCCCAGCTCCCACCAAAATCAATAATGCCTGCTCGCAACATATCCTCGAGATTATGAATGGTACGCTCACTTTGGTCGTCGGTCTATGGATGATAAGTTGTGTTGAACTGTGGCATTGTTCCTAGTTCCTCATGGAACTTTTGCCAAAATTAGGAGGTGAACCGAACATCACGGTCTGAAAAAATAGAGACCGGAACCCAATGGCGAGCAATCTCACGAATATACACATCGGCCAACTTCTCGACCACAAGCTCTCCCATATTGCCATAAAGTAGGCACTCTTGGTCAATCGGTCCACGATGACTCAAATAGCATGGGAACCTCCAGAGGCTGCAACTTGGTGATGAAGTCCGTCGAAATCTGCTCCCATTTCCACATGGGAACCTCCAGAGGCTGCAACTTGCCATGCGGACTCTAATGCATGGCCTTGACCATTGTGCAGGTCAAGCACCGCTCGACATACCAGGTGATCTCCCTCTTCATGCACGGCCACCAGTAACTCAACCTCAAATCCTAATACATCTTGGTGGCCCGCGTATGGATAGAAAAGCGAGACTTATGAGCCTCCTCTAACACAATCTTTTTGACCCCACCAGACACAGGAACCCATACCCGACCGCAACAGGTCAACAAACCATGACTTTCCGGAACAAATCTAGAAATCTCACCCCTGATCCTCTCAATCTTCCAATTCTCCTCTCGTACACCCTCAGTCTAAGGCTCCCTAATCAAAATCACAAGTCGAGAATCCACAAATATCCTCATACATGTCACCAGAAGAGAATATCCAGCCCACTTGCGGCTCAGGGCATCTGCCACTACATTCACTTTACCTGGATGGTAAAGGATCTCGCAGTCACAATCCTTGACTACATCTAGCCACCTGCAATGCTTCATGTTCAGGTTCAGCTGATCCATAATATGCCTCAAACTCTTATGATGCGTGTAGACAGTATAGCGGACCCCATATAGGTAATGTCTCCAAATCCTGAGGGAGAAAACCACCGCCCCTAACTCAAGATCATGTGTAAGATATCTCGTTTCATGCGGCTTCAGCTACCACGAAGCATAAGCTATCACCCATCCTCCCTGCATGAGGACTTCTCCCAAGCTGGTGATGGATACATCACAGAAAACCACAAAATCCTCAATTCCCTCCGGGAGGGTCAACACTGGGGCCTCATAAAGTCTCTACCGAAGGGTCTTAAAAGCAGATTGCTGCTCAGGGACCCATCGGAAATCCACCCCCTTCCTCGTCAAATGAGTAAGGGGTACTACAATATTGGGGATATCCTAAATAAATCTTCGGTAGTACCCTACCAAACCCAAAAAAACTCCTGATATCCGAGGAAGATTTCGGAACTTCCCATTGCATCACCGCCTTGATTTTGGTCGGATCGACCAAAATCCTATCCTGATTAACGAGGTGTCCAAGGAACTGAACCTCTCACAACCAAAACTCACATTTCAAGAACTTAGCATAAAGTCGTTCAAGCCTCAACACCCCCAGAAGCTCGCAAAGGTGCTCCTCATGCTACTCTCTAGTCTTGGAATACACCAAGATATCATCAATAAACACAATAAACGAACGATCAAGCATCGGCCTGCATACCCGATTCACATCCGATGTGAGCCATCCTTCTTTTTTACGAATAGATTCGTTGCTCCCCACAGAGAACTGCTTGAACGGATGAACTGCTTGCCTAGCTCCTGGGTATTGAGTTGGAAACCTAGACCTCGAGCCCTTGGGGGCTCCGCCCAGCCTTGACTCCCGTCAGTGATCCTCAAAGTGGCCGGTGCTGGAGCTTGGCTAAAGACCAGATCTAACCCACTATAAGGTCAACTTGACCTGGAGATTCATAAAGTTGCAAACATTATCAAGTCCATCCATTGCAACATCCACGAATAAGGAGAAAAAGGGAAGAAAAACTCAAGATCTATCTACATAGATAGATAAAAATCGGATCTTGAACACTTACAACGGTCCAAAAGAGTTCCAAACAGAAGATAAGAGCTTTACTTGCTAGATCCTTTCTTCCTTCTCTCAATATTCTCCTTCTTTTGCGCCAAAATGCACACTAGCTCACAATAAGAGACAGAATGATGATTAAGGTTCACAAGGCCAATAATAGGGCTTGGAGGCTAATAAAAGATAAGCCTCATCGAATTAAAGAGGTTATATAAGGTGCAAACGCTAAAATTTAGGGTTTCACAGTCAGCCACAATTCATCAAGTGTCCTCTCTAACTCGTCGAGATGGTCCAAAAAGATGCGCGACCCAAAGCCTTTCAACACGTCGAGTTGAGGCCATCAACTCGCCATGTTCCAAGGGAATTTTGTCTTTTGAATAATAAATCTCATACCTTGGAATCGGGATGTTAGAATACCCTTGGTGAAACTAGGTCAATGGTCAGAAGTCAAGTCAACACCTAGGCGAGTCAACCCAGCCGAGTTGACCCAGCCGAGTACGTTGTACATACTCTTCTATGTGCAGGGCGTACTCGGTGGTTGACCAGATTACCAGATGTTGAGCATGTGTGCGCAGCGTACCACTTTGTACGCCCAACGTATGCGCCAGTTCAGCCCTTTCCCCATTAAGAACTTAATACTCCTTACTTTATGTCCAAAGTCAGGTCCATTGCTAAAATACCCCCAAGAGTCATAAAGTTTCCAACTTTATGACTTTGCATTCCCAGTAAGTGCTTAATACATAAAATCTCAACATTTTAATGCATCAAGACCTTTTATAGCATTCATGGAGTAAAACGAAGTATCAAGACATTTTTATGACTTAATACCCCTCATAAGGTCTAAAAGGATGACTTATTGGGTCAAGAGAATGGCATGCTCAAGAATCACCATATTTGGGACCAAAGCTGGGCTAAATGAAGAAATTGCTAGATCTACAAGACGGAGTGATCAAGTTGTCAACTTTATACCTCCTGTAGGTTACTAACAAGAAGATAATCTCGGATCTAAGATGCTTCCAAGCTCCAAGATCTTTTCACTACCTTGTTCTTCTTCTTTTTCTTCTTCTTCAAGAACACCACCAAAGTACACCAATACACTCAAAATGCACTCTTCTCACTTCGAGTTCGCTTGGGGTCAAATTTTACAAAGGGAGGCTGGTGAGGCAATGAGAAATGAGAGATAATGATGTTTATATATGGACCAAACCCTAAAAATTAGGGTTTGCTTTTTCTCTACGTATACCCCGCGTACAAGGTGTACACACAACGTACTTGTAACATTCCAAAATTTAAGACCAAAAATTTCATTTTTGATTCATAAAACACATTATAGAAAACAACTTCAAGTTATCTTATTTCATAAAAACCATAGATTATATGTCTGAAAAGCATATCAGAAGATAGTAATAATGTTAGAGTACAAATTCCAAGAATCTCATATGTGAAAAATCATGTGTGTGATGCGCTGCTACTGTGCCAACTCCTTTCCCTTCGAAGAAGAAGGACCTGACACAAAACTGAAAACTGTAAGCACAAAGCTTAGTTAGTTACCCCGTCATACCACATACCATATAATCACATAACGCCTAGAATATCTGGGTGTTGGCCTCCCCTTCGCTCTCTTTCAACCGGTAACTGCCTAGCATATTTGGGTGTTGGCCTCCCCTTCGGTCTCTTTCAACTGGTAATCGGGGACTATTTCACCCCTACCACTACCATATAATACCCTAGTATAAGCATATAAATCATATACAGCCTAGTATATGTGGGTGTTGGCTTCCCCTTCGGTCTCTTTCAACCAGTAACCGGGGACTATTTCACCCCTACCGCTACCACATAATAAGCATAACAGATAGTGGCAAACTAGAAAATTATCACAAAGACAAATCATATCAACTATAATCACCAATTATTGGACCGACATTGGTGCCTTAGACCCACTTCTACTAGAAGGTAACTCACCTTGAATGTCGCATAGTAGCTGAACTGTCCTCGGCTCTAGGATAAACTCCTCTCAAAGTCCTACACATAACAATCTCCTTTAACTATCCTTTTATACTTATAACCCGTTTAAGGGTCAACTCTGGTCAATGGTCAAAGTCAAAGTCAGCATCTTGTTCAAAGTCAGCATCCTGGTTGACTCAACTCGTCGAGTTGGTCCATCAACTCATCGAGTTCCATGATCCATAAAACCCTTAAATCTCAATCCTAATCGTTGAGTTCTTTCATGAACTCGTCAATTTCCATGATACATGCAATCCTAGAATGTTGATCCTTCTCATTGAGTTCTTTCATGAACTCGTTGAGTTCTCCTTCATATAAAGTAGGGACATTTCGCTCACAACTCACCGAGTTCCTCCTTGAACTCGTCGAGTTCTTCAATCTTCAAACCCAAAAACATGTCCAACTTGATGAGTCATCTCCTAGACTTGACGATTTTGGCTAGTAACATAACAGGTTGGGGAACCACGACCCAACTCTCCGAGTTGTATGAACCACCCATCGAGTCACCCATAGTCTAAATTCATACATTAGTTTCCAGTCGGGTTTAATGCTTCCAAACCATAGATCTGGTCCCTAGGGTTGATATATCACATAAATTTACTAACTTTACATCCATGCATGGGTTATTTAGCTCAAAAGTCCCTAAAAGGTGGTTCACAAGTTGCATGGCACTCCCATGGTCATAAAGTTGGCACCATTATGCCATGGAGTCCCTCAAAGACTCTAGATCCGAAGGTTCTTTCAACAGGGGATATCCAAATCCCAAAGGCCACCATTATTCACTTCCTTGCTCCTTCCTCAAGTTTCTTCTTCTTCAAAACCTCAAGAAAGTACCAAGAATGCCTCAAAACTCTCAAAAACGTATTAGCATTTCATGGCTAGGGTTTGGGACAATGGAGGCTGCAAATGAGGCCACCCTTTGGATGTTAAGGTGCTTAAATAGGGTGCAAACCCTGAAAATTAGGGTTTCACTCTAGCAGCCCTACTCGTCGAGTTGAGGCTTCTCAACTCGTCAAGTTGAGGCTTCTCATCTCTTCGAGTAGACTTCAACTCCTGCGTTCAAAATCCGTTTCTACTCGACGAGTTTGGGGCCTCCAACTCATCAAGTCCCTTTGCAAAAATGAATAATTTGGTTTGAAATACATACCAGGATCCGGGAGTTACAAATCTCGCCCACTTATTTTAGACTTCGTCCTCGAAGTCTTTTGTATCTGGGAATAACTCTGGGAAGTGCTCCCTCATCTCGCCCTTCAGCTCCCAAGTCTATTATGAGCCCTTGAGGTGCTGCCATTGCACCTTCACTAACTCGAAATTCTTTTTCCTCAGATCCTTCGTCTTCCTGTCAAGGATGGATACTGGTCGCTCAATGTAGTTCAGGCTATCTTCCACATGAATATCCTTTAGAGGTACCACCGCAGAGTCATCTACCAGGCACTTCCATAGCTGAGAGACATGAAAGGTACTATGGATTTGACTAAGCTCAGCTGGCAGATCCAGCCTATACGCCACCTTGCTCACCCGGGCTACAACCCTGAAAGGACCAATGTACCTGGGGCTCAACTTGCCCCGCTTCATGAACTGGATGACACCTTTTCAAGGTGACACCTTCAAGAGAACCATATCCCTAACCTGTAACTCCAGGTCATATCGACGTTTGTCGGCGTAGCTCTTCTACCGACTCTTAGTAGTCCGAAGCCTGCTCTAGACCTGTTGGATCGTCTTAGTTGTCTTGAGTACCACTTCAGTACTCCCCATGACCCTGTGTCCAACCTCACCCCCAACATATTGGGTTTCTACACTTCCTCCCATATAACATCTTGAAGGGAGGACGGTCGATGCTCGCGTGGTAGCTATTATTGTAGGAAAACTCTGCCAAGGGAAGATAGGTATCCCAGCTACCACTGAAGTTCAGAACGCATGCCCACAGCATATCCTCTAGAGTCTGGATGGTCCACTCACTCTGACCATCCATCTGCGGGTGAAAAGCCATGGTAAAGTGTAGACGAGTACCCAAATCGTCGTGAAACTTCTTCCATAATCTGGAAGTGAACCGCACATCTTGGTCAGAAATCACAGAAACTGGCACTCCGTGTCGTGCTACTACCTCCCTGATGTAAATGTCGGCTAGCTTCTCGGCCAAAATGCTCTCTTAGATCGGGATGAAATGGACACTCTTGGTTAACCGATCCACGATCACCCAAATCGAATCCACTCCCCTTGCAGTCCTGGGAAGCTTCGTGATGAAATCCATAGTAATGTCCTCCCACTTCCACACAGGGATATGGAATGGATGCGTCTTGCTGTGAGGCCTCTGGTGCTCTGCCTTGACCTTCCTGTAGGTCAAGCATCTCTCAACGTACCAGGATACATCCCGCTTCTTGCATGGCCAACAGTAATCAGGACGAAGATCTCGATACATCTTCATCGCCCCGGGATGGATGGAAAATCTGGACTTGTGCACCTCCTCCATCAGGATATGGCACACACCACCTACGTACGGGACCTACATTATGTAGTGAAGTGTCAACATCCCGTGACTATGATAGTCAAAGGAGGAAATCCAGCCCAATATACGCTCACTCTTCCGGTGTTCCTCCTTCATAGCCTCCTGCTGAGCCTCCCGGATCTTCTCCAGAAATGGAGTCACTATTTTCATCCTCAGACAGATGTCTCTAATCGGGGCTGCGAATGCCTTACGACTAAGTGCATCAGCCAATACATTGTCCTTTCCCCGGGTGGTAGAGGATTTCACAGTCGTAATCCTTCATTACATCTAACCACCGGCGCTGCCTTATGTTCAAATTCTACTGATCCATGAGGTACCTTAAGCTCTTATGGTCCGTGTAAAACTGTAAACAGTACATCGGACCCCATAGAGTTAGTGTCGCCAAATCTTGAGGGTGAAAACAACCTCCCCATGTCCAAATTGTGCGTCGGGTAGCTCGCCTCGTGAGGCTTCAACTACCTCAAGGCGTAAGTGATGACGTGCCCTCTCTACACCAACAATGCGCCTAAACCCTAAATGCACGAATCACAGTACACTACAAAGTCCTCCATGCCCTCTGGCAGGGCTAAGATTGGCGCCTTGCACAAACTCCACCTCAGTGTATCGAACGCTGCATGCTGCTTCGACTCCCAACGAAATACGACGACTTTCTTCGTCAGTCGGGTCAAGGGTACTGCTATCTTGGAGAAGTACTATATGAATCTCCATAATAGTCTGCTAGCCCAAGGAAGCTCTGAATCTCATATGGAGACTTCGGAACCTCCCATCTCATCAAGCGCTCCACTTTGGCAACTAGAACTGCACCTCATGCAACCAAAAATCGCACTTGGGGAACTTGGCGTACAAGCTCTCCCTCCATAGGGTATCCAACACCTCCCGCAAGTGCTCCTCATAATGCTCCTACATCTTGGAGTAAACCAATATGTCATCAATGAAGACTATCACAGAACGATCCAACATCGTTCTGCATATGTGGTTCATGAGCTCCATGAATACGGAAGGGGCATTGGTGATCCCAAAGGGCATCACCATGAACTCGTTATAGCCACAGCGAGTCCGGAAAGCAGTCTTCTATACATGCTCATCTCTGACTCGCCTCTGGTGCTAGTCTGAACGCAAATCTAACCTGGAAAACCAAGATGCCCCCTGTAGCTGGTCGAAGAGATCATAAATCCTCAGGAGTGGGTAACAGTTCTTCACCTTTACCTTGTTCAGCTCGCGGTAGTCTATACCTATCCGATGCGACCCATCCTTCTTCTTCACAAACAGGATCGGGGTTCCATAGGGCGAACTACTTGACCTAATGAACCTCTAGTCTAACAGCTCCTACATTTGTATAGCCAAATCTTGCATCTCGATAGGAGGCAACTGATATGGTGCCTTGGTTATCGGAGCCGCACCAGGGTATCCATAACATAGGCGACATACCCTGCGCAACCTTGTTGAAGATAGCACCTAGCCCTCGCTGCTGAGCACAAAGTTGGTCCACGATGCAACCTCTTGCCCTGAATCACCAACTCTCTCCCACTTGGGGTCCTGACACGTACCAACTGCTACGCACAGTCATTCACCACCCCCATTAGGGCTCAGCCAATCCATACCGATGATGACCTTGTTCCCACGGAGCGGAATGGGAACTAAATCTACAAGGTAACGCTCATCATACATCCTCAACACACAATCCTTGTAGACCTCCGACGCCCGGATAGATCAGTCGTTTGTAATCTCGACCTCTAAAGGGCAATCTAACATGTCCGAAGACTCAGAAAACCCCTTGCTAAGAGCAAGATAGACACATGAATGGGTAGCCCCCGAGTCAAATAACACCTGTACTGGGATGTCGTTCATATGGAACGATCCTTAACAAAACACATAAACTTGGAACATAAATATCATAACCGACATGTAATAAGAGTTAGGGAGATGAAAACGTACATGTTAGCATATCGGTGCGGCACCTGCCTCCACGACGGTCAACTGGAAGGCTCAGCTCATCACTACTAGAGAATCTGTCTTGCCCTGTTAGCTATCCATGATCTGCAGGATCGCTAGAGCTGGAGCTGCCACTGCGCTGCTGGTACCAATCTCGCGAAGTTGGCCTTTTTATGGCCCTTCTGATTTCAATGGAAGCAAATCATGTCTGATGTCTGACAGGTGGGGTTAGGGGCAGTATAACTCCCTGCCAAAGTGCCTAGTCTTGCCGCACTTATAGCAGCCCCGACCCTTCTGACCCTTCAACCTAGAGTCGAATCCCTTGGGTTTCTTCCCTGAAACCCCAGTAACCTGCATAGTCTCTGCCTTCCTCTTCCTGAGGTGCTCTATATCAATCTCCCTCTCCCTCACCCTCGTAATCATGTCATCCAAAGTCCGGCATGTTGGGTATCTTACATGTTTCCGGATGTCAGCCCTCAACATGTCGTGGTATCGGGTCTTCCTCATCTCCTCATCCCCCGCATACTGAGGCACCAGTAAGGACCTCTCCTTGAACTTGGCGGGAATCTCCTCCAATGACTCAGTTGTGTGCCTCATATTCAAAAACTCCACGGCCAATTGTTGACGCTCCACATTCGATGCAAAATCAGCCCTAAATCTGGTCACAAAGTCCGAAAAGGTCATAGCCTCAATGGTTGGGGCTCCCAACGAATTACTGACCGCCTCCCACCAATCGCGAGCTCAGTCTGTCAAACAAACCACAACATATCGGACCTTCGACCCCTCAGAGCAGAAGCTCGTCAACTGTGTAGACTCAATGTCTACAATCCACCTAGGGTCCTTCACCCCGTGGAAATCTGGCGCATCACATCCCCTGAAATCCTTGAAGGAGAGTGTGTGCATCCTTGTCTGGCCATATGCCATGTCACTCCTAAACGCTCTGAGACGCTCCTCCATCAGCTCGATGATCCTTTCCTTGATCGACCCAAAAATCGCCGGGGTCACCTCAAGGATGCCTCTCGTAATCTCGGACGTGATGAACTCGCGTAGTCCATCATCAACCGGCTCGGAACCTGAACCTAAACCTGATCCTAACCCAGGCCCTAAACCTCCTGCTCTGTGACGCGTCACCACCATTCTAAAAAAACACATAATCGTCAAGTTCATACATAACTCCGAGAGGTATCACACTCTAAAAGTTCACTGGTTCTATCTCAGCGCTCCTTGACTCGAGTACGGATCCTCTGCTTTCAGTAGTACAGGCCCATACTACCTTCCACATCTATCCATACTTTCCTCAAGGATTTCCTTGACTTCACCAAGTCCCTTCCACTACTACTGTTCGTTCACTAATCTCATCCTATGATTACCCTAGGGTAACTCTCCGACCTACTCTCCGTCATCAGCTGCATACGAAATCCCCGCTACCTTTACCTAACTAGCTCGCGAATACCATTACATATCACTAAGACCAGACAATTCTTCGAATGAAAGATCCTACCCTACAATGGTTGGACTCAAACAAGAGCTGCGAAATAGGGCTAGATCTAACCTTCTAAAATTGTTTAGTCCTCGCAATATGTAACTTAATGTATTCGTTTACTAATTAGTTAAAGATAACTAGAACTCCTAAAAGCACAGAGATAGTAGCATTCGAGCATTGACTAGCCAGACCAAGCATATCCGATTCAGGCCATCATATCCCTGCAATAATCACATATAACAGGCACATAAGGCATCTTCCTAGATCCTTAGCACTAATCTAGCATGCAGTTCTCATACACATAGCAGACATATAAGACATCCTTCCTAGATCCTCAGGCCTATTCTAGCAGGCAGTTCTCATAATCAAATCATATATCATAACAAACTTATATGAGTATCTTGGGGAAAAGTTACTTGAGCTCGACCGATTGCACGCATCACACACCTTGTTCTTTCTCAAGAATATTTATTTTAATTTTTATAAGAATTATTTTCTTGTAAAAAAATTCTTTCAAACAATCGATTTGAGTCCAGACACTCCGAAGTGTGCCCGAATCCCTCAAACCAAGGCTCTGATACCAACTTTTAACATCCCAAAATTTAATACCAAAAATTTCATTCTTGATTCATAAAACACATTATAGAAAACAACATCAAGTTATCTTATTTCATAATAACCATAAATCATATGTCTCAAAAGCATTTCATAAGATAGTAATAATGTCAGAGTATAAATCCCAAGAATTTCATATGCGGAAAATCGTGTGTGTGATGCGCTGCTAGTGTGTCGGCTCCTTTCCCTTCGAAGAAGAAGGACCTGAAACAAAAACAAAAAACCGTAAGCACAAATCTTAGTGAGTTCCCCTATCATACCACATACCATATAATTGATGGGTTTTAGCCATAAGAACTTTCCTATGTGCGCATGTATAACCCTAATGCTCGGATCTAGGCTTTCTAATAAACATGCTTTGAATCCAAGACTTCTAATTACTAATTAGGTTAAATAACAACATTGAAACAGATCTAGAATCATACCTTTGAGTTCCTTGTTGATCTTGAGGTCTTGGAGCTTCTAGAGTCACAAATGTCACTCCTCTAATGGCTTACAAACACCAAAGCAAGGAGGATGATTTAGGAGAGAGGAGAGGGGAGGAATTTCGACCAGAGGTTCCTTACTTTAGGTCAAGTGTTGAATTCCCCATGCCATAGGGTCTATTTATACTTGTAGACTCCTTAAGGGTTACAACCTAAACCCTAATTGGATAATCTTCTCTTAAGGCTATCCAAATCCATTCCTAGATAACTCATATGGACGATTTTAGCTATCCCTAAGCTCTTAGAATCCGTCCAAAGTATATCCCAATGGATTTACAGTCTAAAGTTTAGCTATCAAACAATTGACAGTTTATACCCCTTTATTTAATTAATCTCTTTAAGTCACCAAATTAATTCCAATTAATTCTATGACTTATATTAATTAAATAACCATATATTATTCTTTATAATATTTACTCTCTCTCAATAAATCATCCTATCAAGTTGCTATGGTGAAGGCAACCCAAAAGGACCATGCACAACCGGGTCAAGTACTTGCCCAATATAGTTGCAGCCTTAGACACTATTCCAACAATAATCACATAACGCCTAGCATATATGGGTGTTGGCCTCCCCTTTGGTCTCTTTCAACTGGTATTTGCCTAGCATATCTGGATGTTGGCCTCCCCTTCGATCTCTTTCAACCGGTAACTGCCTAGCATATCTGGGTGCTGGCCTACCCTTCATTATCTTTCAATCGGTAATCCGGGACTATTTCACCCCTACCACTACCACATAATACCCAAGTATAAACATATAAATCATATACAACCTATAATATCTGGATGTTGGCTTCCTTTTCGGTCTCTTTCAACCATTAATCGGAACTATTTCACCCCTACCACTACCACATAATAACATAGCATACTGTCACATAAATCATAACAAATAGTGGCATACCAGACAATTTTCACAACGACAATCATCTCAACTATAATCACCTACTAGTGGGTTGGCATTGATGCCTTAGACCCACGTCTACTGGAAGGTAACTCACTTCGAATGATGCGTAGTAGCTGAACGGTCCTTGGCTCTAGGATCAACTCCTATCAAACTCCTACATATAACAATCTCCTTTAATTACCCTTTCATACTCATAACCTCTTTAAGAGTGAACTCTGGTCAATGGTCAAATTCAAAGTCAACATCTTGGTTGACTTAACTCGCCGAGTTGGTCCATCAACTCGCCGAGTTCCATTACCCATTAAAACCCTGAAATCTTGATCCTACTCTTCGATTTCTTTCATGAACTCATCGAGTTCCATGGTCCATGCAACCCTGGAATCTTAATCCTACTCGTTGAGTTCTTTCATGAACTCGTCGAGTCTCCTTCATACAGAGTCGGGACATTTCGCTCACAAATCGCCGAGTTCCTCCTTGAACTCATCGAGTTCTTCAATCTTCAAACCCAAAAGCATGTCCAACTCGCTGACTCATCTCCTAGACTCGACGAGTTTGGCCAGTAAAGAAAAGGTTGGGGAACCACGACCCAACTCATCGAGTTGTATAAACAGCTCATTGGGTCCCCCATATTCTAAATTCATACAGTCATTTCCAGTCGGGTTCAATGCTTCCAAACCATAGATCTAGTCCTCTAGGGTCGATATATCACGTAAAGTTACTAACTTTATGTCCATGCGTGGGTTATTTAGCTTAAAAGGCCCTAAAAGGTGGTTCACAAGTTGCATGGGACTCCCATGGCCATAAAGTTGGCACAATTATGCCATGGAGTCCCTCAAAGGCTCTAGATCTGAAGGTTCTTTCCACAAGGAATATCCAAATCCCAAAGGCCACCATTATTGAACCAAAACATGGATAAAAAGAACCTTAAAACTAGATCTAAACACTAAATAAGAAAGGTAAGAGCTTTATACCTCAGGTGAACCAGAAATGACGGTCTACTTCTGGATCTAGTCTTCTCCTTCACTTTCTTGCTCCTTCCTCAAGTCTCTTCTTCTTCAAAACCTCAAGAAAGTACCAAGAATGGCTCAAAACTCTCAAAAACGTATTAGGGTTGCGTGGTTAGGGTTTTGGATGATGGAGGATGCAAATGAGGCTACCCTTTGGAGGGTAAGGTGCTTAAATAGGGTGCAAACCCTGAAAATTAGGGTTTCACTATGGCAGCCCTACTCGTCCAGTTGAGGCATCTCAAATCGTCGAGTAGACTTCTAGTCCCGCGTCCAAAATCCGTTCTACTCAACAAGTTTGGGGCCTCCAACTCGTCGAGTCCGTTTGCAAAAACTAATAATTTGGTTTGAAATATATAGCAGGATCTGACATTACAGTACTAGGGTGTGTCCTAGTATGCCTAGCATACACAACGTATGCTCAACATACTGATCTTGGTCAGAATTACCATTTTTCCACTATGGTCCCTTTTTGTACTCTTTCCTATACTCGGGGACTAAAATTTAATATTTATTCTTGCATAGGGTTAATATTGAAAATACCTCAACATTGGGATGTTACATTCGCAAATTGTGTCGTGAAAAATAAATTGTACCTCGAAATAAGTTGGTTTTTAACTCCTATAAATAGAACTTTAATTTCATCTAAGAGATATCAGTGAAGAGAGAGGTCAAGGAAATAGAAGGAAGAAACCAGAATCTAACCAGAAAACTTTGGGTTTGCATTATGTGTAATTTTCTACTTTTTATTAGTTATTTAGTTTGGATAATGGGTTAAGTCTCAATACTTTTTATTAGATGTAGATGATTTATAACTATTGTTTATTCATTGAAAGGATTTAAATAGTTTTTTAAGCTATTATGTTAATGCTCAATTAAAAATCCATGTGTATTTATATTGATTTTGTTATGTTTATGTAACTTGGTGCATGATCTAAGATTAGGTTCGGATTATGTATCTTGAATCAACTATTTAGTTAAAAGTTGGGAGATCAGAACATGACCAGTTGAGGCATACATAGATTTGACTAGCGGAGTCGTCCCTAGGTTAAACATAATAAAGTTAAGTTAATGTTCAAGATTGTTCCAATAACTTGGGCAATTTAAGAAGTTGTCACTAAACCTAAGACTGATCATCTATATTGAGTTGTTATATAATATGAATGAATAGACTGAGTCTAGAAAAGTTATCATTGTTGCTATATCACTTAGAATCATATGCTTAATGAGATTTGTCTAGAGTTAATCAATTTAGAAATCAATAAACCTTTATCAAATTCTCATTGCACTTCATATCAAGTAACCATAATTTATTAAAAGTATTTTACCTTATTTCAGAATTACTTTATTTTACCTTATTCTATTATATATAGTATACCTCGATTCCTTGTGAGTTTGACACTCTTACTTATTTTAACTAATATTATTCCTAATTAGGTACACTACTTGGTACTAATAATTAGTTTAATTTTTTCGAATTATAAAAATAAAATTAGATTTGCAGTAAGTTTATTTTGTTAGAATATCCGTTGCACATCGGTATCCCAAGACAAATATTGTAATCAGAAACCTTATAATAAGATCATGTCCCAGGTAAGTGATCAAACATCCTATTGTTCTATATATTCGAATGAATATGGAACATGGAAACAATCACACTCAAACATTCAATATTATGCTTATCGATAGAGATTTATTGGTGACTATACATGGAACACCTCTTAATTGACTCACTATAAATTTCATATGTATATTATAATACATTTATTGTCAATATTTAATCTTAGAGGGGACTAGGGATATCACTTTTATTAAGGTTAGAAGGAACAAATCATTATTGACTACATAGACCTTTTCCCATTCGGTATATCACACATGCGCATACCCTATATGGATGCTAGTTACATATGAAACTGGAGCACGTCAAGGTGAAATTGACAATCAGTCAAAGCATATGTATCTTTTTTTAAGATATAAGATATTACCATCTTCAAATTACTTTTTATATATTATATGAAGTAATCTCTAAGTACGGTTTAGTCTAATGCTTGATCTCTACTAAGTACATATGAATGTTAGTTGCATCTCTATCCAATATCCATATGGATAATCAACCAACATCTCACACCAGGCCTAATTTAGTACTTCCTTCCTATGAAGAATGATCGACCATGTAGATTATGATCTTAAATTCATGGAGTTAATAAACATGAAAATGGAACATATGAATGAATTAATGTAAGTAATCATTCTTTAGCATACATGACAATCTAACACAATACTCATTATATCATCAAAAAATTAATACTACATCAATTCCCAAACATCAAATCAGTAAGTCATTTGCAATTCCAATTCCAATAGACCTAGTGTGAGCATCATGTTTTGTCTGCTAATGGCTTGGTGAATGGATTGGTCAAATTCTCATAATATGCAACTCAAATGGTGATAATGTATTCACTTTCAACAAGCTTTTCAGTATATTGATATTCATTGAATATATTCTATGTGTGTTTATGTGAGATGGGTTCTTTAGCCTAAGCGATTGCGACCTCGTTGTCATAGTAAATCTTTATAGGATCTTCTATGTTGCGGAAAACAGCTAGATCTTTGCTACAATATAATCAGACTCCAATATCGAGTGAAATATGGTATTCTGCTATTGATATAATTGACATCATATCAACACAAAGCACTAGCAGAGACCGATGATTGTTAACTTCTTCCATTGACATTGACTTTTGAATTCACCGACGATTTAATGGGGGTGGGGGTAGGGTTACCGGTAATTGGTCATTGATTTTGGATGAACTAATATTATTGCTTCATTTTTGCAGAGGAGCGATGATGATGGGTGAACATGGAGAGTTTGTAATAGAAACCAAAATAGATATACCGGAGGAAATGGATGGTATAAGTGGGATACAAGTAAGCCAATAAATAACCCTTATGTCAAAGAGGTGAATCGTGTGGCATAATCATTCTTTACTACAAACTTTCCATTGATTTCATAGGATAAGGAACTATGGAAAATATGTGAAAAATATGTCCATATTATCGATGAATATATAGAGAGGAAGGAATCAAATATGGGGAGCAAATTCAGCTTTTTTCCGTTTGTAGGGGTAGCAATGAAGACCTGTTTGCTATGGAACTCTCAAAGATATGGGTAAATATCTTTCACATCTTTTTCTCTATTGAGAGATTTTAACGTGGTGATAGTAGGAATGAAACCAAAGGTGAGAAACAACATGTAAATTTGACACATGAACAAATGAAATTTTGACCTAGGTCTTTTGCTTCTATGGTAAAAATGAGAAGACTAAACCAATGAAACATAAATTGGAAAATCATATTAAACATGTGGTATTGGTCGATAATGATCTTATCAAAAGTGAAGATACTACAGAGGTTGTGTTGGTTAAAGTGCGAGAAGTGGGAGCTATGGTCAATATACATAGGATACAAAGAATGAAGGTTTTTGGATTTACAGGTTCATCATGTTGGTGACTTTTGGATTTGCATTGAATTCTAAACTAGAGATTTCTGGATGGCATTCAAACAAAACCAAATTTTGAAAAGAATGTTTGTTTCTATAAAAATGGTCGTGAGAATTTTGTTATTGGTGAACTGATGATATGGATTCAAATTGATGGTTTACCCTTGTGTGCATGGGGTTTTAGAACTTTCAAGAAGATAGCCAATATTTTTGGGAAATTCATGTTCTTTGATGATGACCATGGTTCCACTATGGGTTCTTGTCGAATGTTCATTAGCACTGAACTGAAAATGTTTATGTCAAAATTGGAGACATTAGAGATTGAAGGGGTTAAATTCCAGATCAAGGTGTATGAACTTGCATCTTGGTCGACAGCGATTAAATATCATTTGGAATCGAAAGTTCCAACGATCATCTTTCTGGTTTTGAGGATCACTATATGAAAAATTAAAAATAGGAGATACTCTTTACAACTGAAAAATAAAGAACAGGTGGATGAAAATTTGAGAAACTAATAAAGTAGAAGTTCAACCAAATGTTACTAGTATTTATCCTACTATTTTGGTAGAGATTAAAAAAATGAAGGAAGCGGAAGAAAAGTAAGAGTTTTAAGTTACTGAATGATGAAGAAAGAGAAACAACTAATGAACCTCATGAAATGAAAAATAAGTATTATACATCTTTTGCTAAATACAATAAGAAAGATAGGCAGGATTTTTCCATGTTACATGAAATTACATGGATGATTGAGGTAAGAGGTGTTTTGCGTCGTGATGTGAGGGGGTGTAAAAAACTCTAACGTAAAATAATTTGTGAAGTGAGTGATTTTATTGGTTGATTGATGAATACACCTTCTCTTAATGTTAGAGGGACTAGGAAATGGATGAAAAGGTGTTCGGTTAAAGAATTAGGCTTCAAACACGACATTCGGTTTCTTAGCATTCAAAAATGACCAAGATTGGATTTATTCAAATTAAAGGTGATGTAGGGTAATTATAGATTTGATTATGCATGTTCTATGGCTAGAGGACCTTCGGGTGGTTTAATTTCTCTATGGGATCCGGCTTCTTTTGTGAAATCAAAGATCTGGGCCTCCGATAACTATATTATTGTGAATGGAAATTTGATAAGTATTCATAATTCCTTTTTCATGGTAAACGTTTATGCACCACAAGATTCTAATGCTAAAGCTAGGCCCTGGGATAATATTACCACTTTTACGAATAAGAACCAGTGGGAGTATATGGTATTTGGCAATTTTAATGAAGTAATATCGGAGGAAGAGAGGTTTGGGTCAAGATTCTTTAAACGAGAAACAAATACCTTTAATTCTTTTATAGAAAGGGAGGGTTGTGAATACTTAAGTTAAAGCATTAAGAATTCCATATTGATAGCCCGAAAATCAAACACATGCCCAAAAACTGCACAAAGCCAAAGCCCATGCAACTCTGATGCGTAGTAACAAACTACTAAACTACTTGTAAAAATAAAAACATCTTTAACTAGAAATTCCATGGATATTTGATAATACAATCAAGCCTTATGGATCTTCTACTATTTCTGGATCACATAATCAACAATTGGATTATGCATGTTGGGCTTAACCATAAAAAAATTGTTGTTATTTTATCCAATTTTCCCGATAAGATTGGCAAAAGCAATGAAGAGGGCAGTAAAAACGATACCATAATCAATGAGGAGCAAGTTGTTTTTACAAAATGATCAATACTTTTAAAAGTACTATTTTATGCTTAAAAGTAATATTTTTCCCTAAACTTCAACATTTTCCTGTTTAGTGCATACCTTTAAACATTCAAACTCACTATTAGATTAAAGTAGAACTAAGATTAAATTTTATTCACGCTAATGGCAAAGCAGAAGGAGTATGTACCTTTCCTGATTCAAGAAATTGATCCAGTTCAAAGAAATATTCATGTTTCCATCCATATTAGATATGGAAACAACTTCTGATTCATCCATTAGTGAAACACCCACAATTCATATGTGTCACGAAATGTCCACTGGTCTTGAATTCATTTTACCATATAACTTTAGTAACTAATCATATGATCACATTAACTCAATCAAGTTGAAGTAGCAGCACACACGTATAACACAACCAAGATCATAATACAAAGCCAAAATTAGAACTTACCCTGGTAAAAGCAAGAGCTACCAACTTCCTTTGACCATCAGACAAATTTTCACCTAATGTCTGAGTCGTGGATGATGCTGAATTTGTTGCTTCCTAAAAATCACCAAAATATCAAATTTCAAAATACAACATATTAATAATGGTTAGAATAAATAAACAAAAATAAATGTCAATATGCATGATTCTTTACCCTTAAAGCAATTGCCAAAGGAGAATGTATGGTCTCAATTTTCTACAGAGTTGTAGTTGTATGTTCCACCGTTCCCTTTTGAAATGAGGCATGAACTTGATATAACAGAGTCTTGCAAGACATCTAAAAAGTTGGGACAACTAAAGCATCCATACTTGACTTCAATGTTTCATGTAAGATAAAAAAAGGGAATTAAACAATGAGCAGAGCTCTAGTACAGGAAAAATCAAACTTGTTGTACATGCTTCAAACCATATTGGTAGTCCACTTGTTCATCTTGCACGAAGCAACTACAACAAGTATAAGTTCAATACTATAAGACATTTATTTAAAGATTGTAATTTCATGGGTTTCCAAACAAATTAGATATTTAACCAAAATACAAATTTCCAGATATACTACATTTGGTTTCCAGGAAATACAATAAAGCAACAAATCAGACAAAAGATGCCTAAAAATCCTGGAAATCAAACACAGATGAACACAATCAATAGGTTATGAGTTTAAGTTTGGGACCGAAAAACAATTATTCATCTCAAACCAAATTGATTTCGAGATTTGCTACGAAGTCGTTAACAACTAAAATCTAGGATGAAATTAAGAGCTTGTTTCACTTCAAATCATCAAAAATTACATATTTCTACATGAAATCACTTCGATCGTTCAAACTCAGGGTTTCCTACTCCCAAAAATCCAAAATCAGATACAGATATTTTCATTGGGGAGGTGGTGATTTTTCCAAAATTTAAGCCGCTAATATCAAATTAAATGAAAATGTGAGGAAAGGAAGATCGCAAACCTAATTGATGATATAGCGCTTCAGATGGAAACTCCTATCAATTTACTACATCAAAAATTCAAATTTCATAAAATGATAGCTGATTTGGCGGGCCTAGATATAGAGAATGCGATTCTCCCATGAAGTAAGTTGAAGGGATATAAAATTCCATGATCGAAAGAAAAATGTAATTCAAATTTTACGGCATACTAAAATTAAATAGATATAATAGTCAACATTACGTATAATATATATTCGATTTTCCCCTGTTCATACAGAAATATTGAGACAAAGAGATAGACATGAATACATGAATGTTGTATACGACAAAGTAAAAGAATATATGTTCTTTGAATATAAACGGGAATATATTTGTATTCTACAGATTGACTTATGAATGAATTCGACACAGAGAGATAGAAAGGAGCACAACTTACCTTCTTTAGTTGCTACTATAGTCGAGGATGATTATGGAGAGGAAATTATATCAAAGTAATCTCGATTCTAGAAGGAAAATGGATTAAATAGGCTAATATATACATATCTATGGAATTTATTACCGTATATCAAAAAAATTTATGAGATTTCGAAAATAGCATATTTTTAGAAATCAATTATGAATGAGTTTGAAATTTGAATATAATAGTTTAATTGGTGAGTGGTTTTCAACACCAACTATATTTATAGCTGACAGTTTTGGAGGCAATTACTGTAATTGATTTTTTTTTATAATCTTCACATAAATAATTTAATGAGTTGTCATATAAAATTTGCTGGAACAAATAAGAAATTAACATGTGGAAAATCCTACCTAATAAATAAAGAACATGTGGAAAATACATTTAATAAAAAATGCTTATAAAATGTCATGTGTCCAAATCAAGGAGAAAACAACATATGGCAACAAGTTCTTTATTTATTAGGTAGGATGCACAGCTGACTGAAATCCAAATGGGAGCGAGAAGTTTTACTCGGATAAACAACACGGATTCCAAAATGAGCAAATTGGATTGGTTACTTGTACTTGATGGTGTTTTGGAATCATGCCCGACCTTTTCTACATTTGACTTGGACAAAAAATGGTTTGGCCACCTTTTAATTTTTTTACATTGTCAAAAAATGACTATGGTCCATTTCCATTTTGCTTTCTTCATTAATGGTTAGAGAGGGAAGCTTTTGATGAGACAGTAAATAAGGTGTGTATAGAGTTTAATAATGACACAGAAGGGGTTGGAATTAAATTAAAAGTGAAACTAAAATTCCTAAAAGAAAGATTAAAAACTTGGAATCGGGAGATGAGAACCAACGAAACAAATAAGAAACAAAATTCAGTGGTTCTGATTAATGGTGTTGAGTAGAAGATTGAAGCTAAATTGGCAACATATGGGAGATTTAGATGTTCCATTACATCACATCCAAGAAATCGAAGACTTAGATAGAGTAGATGTAAAAACCATTTTCATGTATTAACTCCTTGACATCAATTTTTTTTAAGTTTCGACATTTTGAGGATTTGAATGATCGCAACATTGTGGTGGAGAGCCACCACGTTGCAGTCACGTCATTTAAATGGAGGGATGCTCAAGTGTTGGCCTTGTGCCCTATTTAAGCAATGTCGTTGTTAGGGTTTCATTCCATCCTCAGCTTCCATCCTCCAGAAGAAAAACCCTAACCCTAGAGTACCATAGGTGTGTCTTTTTCTTGGTGCTTGAAGCTTAGAGATATTACTAATGTAATAAGAGGTGTGTTAGTGAAGCAAGGAACATCAAGAAAGCCTAATCCAATCTCTTAAGCATCTTTAGGACTTTTGTAAGTCTTCAAGTCTCAACTTTGTGAATATTCTTTCTAGATCTTGGGTTTTAGGATAGTTTTGTCCATTTTGATGAGTTTCGGATGAAAGGTTGGAATAAAGTATGAAACTTTATTGTTTTCCAAGGTCCTAAAAGTATAATAGCTGCTATCTATGGTATCTACTCTCTCTTTGGAGCCATGCATGGATTTGGTACCATATTTTACCATTTTTGACCTAGAATGGTGTGAGCCTTGCATGGGTTATACATGTCATAAAATTTTGATTTTTATGCACTATAAGATAGTATTACAGCATTCTGGAATGTTTGAAGCTTGGGCTTAATAGATTAAGAGCTTAATAAGGGAACTGTTTTGCTAGAAAAACCGCGACACAATTGAGGTCTCACGACTGTTTGTCGTGACTAGACCACGACGCGACCATTGACCGTTAAAGTTTTTGACTAGTTTAACATTTAGTTAAAGTTAAGAGTACGTGTAGTAGACTAAGGTTTGACCTCGGTTCGGTTTAGGTTGCATGTGTAGCAGATTTTCCATGATTGTGGGGATTATCATTTCATCTCTCTGATTCAAGTGAGTCTTTTCACTATACTGTAGGACACGGGGTGTCAAGTTATGTTATTTGTATTTGTAACTATTACATATTTGTTTATATGCTTATTAGGCTATCCCCATTGGGCTAGGCTTATTTATATGTTAATAGGTTGGTCCTGATTGCATCTAACTTAGGTTGGTCCCATATGAATGAAACATAACTATTAGGCTAGGACCCTTACTTGAATTGTATATTGTATTTTAGAGAACTCACTAAGCTTTGTGCTTGAGAATTCAAGTTTAGATGTTTATGATACTTCTGGTAGAGATTTTCCTAATTTATTAATCGCATCCACTAGAGATTTTCCGCACTATTAGTTTTTATATTTAATTATTAATCGCATCCACTAGAGATTTTCCGCACTATTAGTTTTTATATTTAATCTAATATTTGATTTTGGAAAGTCAATCTTATACCTTGGTTTAATTTTTATGGAATGATGATGTAATGGTTTTATTATGATTAAAAATGAAAATTTTACTCTAGTTTTTGGGACTTTACAAGTTAGTATCAAAGCCTTGGTTTGAGGTATTCGGGCTAGCACTACGTGTGTCTAAACTCAAACTGAGGACTTTATGTGTGTAAGAATCGAGTTATTAATATGAAATCAATCACTAAAATCAATAAGAACACGATACGTAAATAAGATCTGATTGGCTCATTAAGGTCAGAAAGGAGTACATAAGTTCGAGAGAGTTTACAAGAAAATGACTGATGTTAAAGTTACTCTCTACCCTATACTTACTCTATTTATAGAGTGTTCTAGATGTACAAAAAATATGCAAGGACTAAACATTCAACTTCAACATCGACATGTGCCTTGTAAAATACATACACTTCAAAATACACAATTTCGCACCCTAATAGGCTTAGTTCTATTTCGACTTCTCACTATACATTTCGAACCCTACAATCTCCCCCTTAGTGAGAAAAGATAAAATCACACTATAAACTTCATAGTCTGTAGAAGTAAAATGTGAACCTTCATATACCACAAAATCATCTTTCGAATCTCATCCTTATCTTCTGTTTCATTTCTCTTGCAATTGTTAATTCGAATGAGAAGATTTGTATAATGAGAATTCGAATACCTCTTCACATCACTTAATTGAAACAAGAACTTATTGATATTTTTGTTCTTGTTCTTTCCTCGAAATACCACCCCCTGAGGTTGATGTTGATGGGTTTTATACATAGCAAACAATCCTATGTGTACATGCAACCCTAATTTGAGGATCTATGTTTTCACTATTAGACATACAAGCCTTGAACACAAAACTAGAAACCCTAGGAGGCACATGTAATTTTTGAAATTAACATATAATTAGGGTTATGATACATACCTTTATTGTTATATTGTAATAACAATCAAAATTTTGAAGATCTTGAACTTTGGTAGCAAGCACCACAAGTTTCGCGCCTCTAATGGCTCATAAACAAACCTAGCAACCAAGGATTACTATGGAGAGAGAGAGTGAGAGAGAGAGAAGGGAAGTGGAAAATTTGATTCTAAGCCTTTCTTGGAGTGCAATGGATGAAATCCAACCCTATAGGGGTTTATATAGGTGATAAGGAAGGTTTAGGATAAGGCAGGTGTATCTTAGATAACCTTAATCCCTTAACTTCCTCCCTAAGGCTACCAAGGCACCCTTAGAGCCCAAAGAAACCCTAGGATGCTCTAGATTTCGTTCCCACCTCTAAGGAAGGTTCTAGAATGCTCAATGCTCAACTTTTGAACATTGTTGCCTTTAGTCCCTGCTGTTTCAATTAATTCCTTTAATCCCAAAATTAATTCCAAATTAATTTTTGATTCAATATTAATTAAAATATATGATTTTTAATTAATATAGTATATCTATAATACATTAATAAACCATTTATCTTGATTTCAAATTAATTTATTAACTAAGTAATAAATTAATAAATCACTCTTCTCTCTCCAACAGTTATCCTATTTAATTGCCAGGTTTGAAGGCAACCCAAAAGGACATTGCCACTATCAATTCAAGTGCATAAAAATTATAGTTATAGGCTTAGACACCTAATCCAACAGTCTCCCACTTGGATAAGTCTAACAACTATAGTTGCAAGTATAACTTCAAAAATTGACTAGCAAATTTTATCTACCAAAAGTCGTTGTTGAACTCTGACCTAGTCAGTGACGTGTCCTTAGATAAGGGATCAAATATTCCTCCATTCTACAAGATTTCGTATGGACATGAGACATGGATTATCATCAATATTTGCCCAATAGTTGTTTCCTGATTTATGACGACTGACTAATTGAACAAATCAAATCAGTCCAGGCTTGGCCAAGCACTTTGGGGTGTCATCACTAAATCATCGAGGGACCCACAGATATCGCTTTTATCCCTCTTAGGGTAAAAGGAACGGATAAACTTCGACTCAAATGCTTGTTTGTACTTACTCATCATATCACACACAACAATATGTTTTATGACACCAAGTTACTGGTGTTTACATATGTCAATGTGCAACCGACTTGTAAACTACAACTCACATGTCTCCGTTTCAAGAATATAAGATATTATCATCTCACAATCACTTGTGGTAAAATCCATGAAGTGATTCACGTGAGCGTGAGTTTAATCCAATACTCAAATCTTATTTCAGGATCACTCATGAACACTGCAACGGACTTTTGCTATGTCTAAAACGCTTCAAACAATCTGCAGTCGGATTCATGACAGTCTTGCCTCAATACCTACTTCCAAAGTATGATTGACAGTGGATGGTTTGAATAATCTTATTATTCGGGAAGTCAAAACATGCGAAGTGAAACACAAGAATAATCGAATCCAATATGGCCTCAACACTTTGAGTATAAATAAAACACCTTCTATTTAATCACCATATTGATTACACATTAATCATTGTATGATGTTTCGGATAATCTACTTAATACTTGAATTAAAATAACAATAGTTATCCCTTGCTCCAAGCAAGCACACCATGTTTACCTATGGTCCTAAATTGTTGAAATAGATCAATTGAACACATTTCCAATGATGCTCATTTCAAAATTCCCAATCCTTATCACAAGTGTAAGAATACCAAATTCTTGCTATGTGTTAGATTCTAACATTTTACGCAATGATCCTTTTGTAATGACATAGCACCAAAGTGACCAAGACTTAGCCAATGATATTACAAAGTGCTCTATTGGAGATTGTTACAAGACAAATCCATAGACATGAAGTCTCAAATTCAAAGTACATTCCTTTGAATATCCTTCCTGCATAAAAGTTTCTAATCTACATAGATTCTCAATATCCAACTCCCATTATGGAAACATTTCCATATTTCCCATATGACAACTCATTTTTCATAGAGTCCTATCTATTCATAATAATTCCAATACAGTCCATTTATTGCTATACTTCCAACTGCCCACAAGCAACCAATCCTTGGAGAACCTTAGATTTTCCTTGATAGCTGTTTAATTATTTTAGTCATATCTGGTTATGGTCTGCCCTAGGCATTTGGAAAATCAGAACGGTCGAATATTATAGCACATGTAATCGATCCTATACCGAAAGCGTATGGGATACGATATATAATGTCTTACATAAAGACATGATACTTTACCAATCTCTTGCTATAATATTGTTATATATATAATTTCCTTATGTTGAACCTTTTCAACATAACATTCATATATGTCCTTTGATTAAATTTGATTAAAATTTCTCGATCTAAGCTTTTAGAATTGAAATGAGGTATAAGTTCCTCTCCCTTAATTATAGCAAAACAACTTTTCAAACTCTGCAACTTTGCGAATTGAAACTTTTGTTTTCTATAATTAACATTGCTAACTCACAACATAATAATCATGCTCCCACTAACATGATAATTATCTATTTACCAGCATAACACTTATGCTCCCACTAGCTTTGACATGTACTTAGAAATTAGTTGGACTTCTAGAAATCAATACTTATTGACTTTCATTACAAAAGTTCATATTTTTTATACGAGATGCTTTGATAAGACTTTATCTAAGCTTATACACCTTTTATTAGAAAGCTCATATGCATGTCTAAACTATTTAAGAACTTATATCAATAAGTCCCAAATGTTCAGACTAATTGCCAAATCTCACAATTCGAACCATAAAGAGGGATGCCATAATCATGATTGGATTTGAGAATGCAATTTACACAATCGCTATCTCCTTAAAATCTTCCTAGTGAAAGAGTTTCCTCACAATCATTTTCATGAAGGAAAGAAACCTTATGACACTTAGATTTTATGGTGCATGTGTTCCTATCCATGTGAATTTCTCATAACCATAATCATAAGACAAAGTTTGTGACAAATCCAAAATCATATGGACTGAACTTGTTCAATCTTTATTTCTTGCCATCTGGCAGCACAAGGGCCTACCATGTCTTCCAAGTAGTCAAGCAGCTCACCCATACATATCAATGAACTTTCACCAATCAAGGTGCTTTTCTTTATGCAATCAATTGAGAACTTTTAGAAATCACATGCATAGTCAAATTTACTGGAATGGAACAGAAACAAGAATATGTCAACATGATAGGTTATAAACCTCAAGTCGTGTGCTAGTGATGAACAACTACGTTTATTCTTGATTTGTTCTTCAAACTTTTCATGATCATTAAGACTTCCACTGACCTCTTGACATATAAGATTCTAATGTCAAGAATCAGTCCTTGACAAAAAAATATTCAAGAGTTAGTGCAGGTTCCTATCAACACAAAACCACAACACACGATTGGTCTTAGTTGGTCTTTGTCTTATCCAAGACATCACAACTTACCAATTTCAAACATGCAGGACTAAGAAACATTTCTGCTCCACATTTTATGATGTGTTATAAACCTACTTATGACATGTCACTCAATACAGAATCTTGGAGTATCAATCTAAGACTTGTTTTTGGAACAAAGTATGATTCTCCTTAATCGATTTAACCATTTCAACAATTTCCAATTCCTCTTCTTAACCATACAAATGCACTAAGGCGTCCTTATAGTATCAATTTAAAGACGATTTCATAATCACTAGGTTAATCATAAAACACAATAATTAAGTACTCTCCCTTCTTTTGATATTGGAGAAACTTTTATCTTTCTGCCTAATTGATTTTTCCTATTCGTTCTGCTTTGAATCGAATTTTTTTTTCAATGATTCAGAATCACACTTAATCTTGTAATTATAACCATGTTTACTAAACTTTTAGTAAATCACGACGAATTGTCTTATTGTTCTTTGTGGTGGACCTGACCAATGCACAACATTTTGTATTGGACCCTTTAGTCCTTCACTTGACTCACATACTTGTGTGAACAAGGAATTAGTCTTAATTTTACAAAAGATAAAGGTTCTCATTCATCATACAATACAAGTCGTATGATTCCAAGTTTCTGTCAAATTGAAACTTGGGTGTTGAGAATCATTCCCTATTTGATAAATTTTCGACACTACCACAAATAACATAACTAAGAATCACATCCACTTTGCTAATAGAAACATACAAACATCAATTTTTACAAAAGTCATTGCAAGGATAGATAAATAAGACAAAAATCAAAATTTACTTTATTTAAAAAACCACGGAAAAAAATTGTCCTTACAGCGCAAATAAAAATGAAAACTATGTTACTAAACATTTCTAAGCAATCTATCCTAACTCTCAAACAACAACTCAAAAATCCGATCTTCGAACCATGCGATCGAAATCCATTTCTTTGTGATCAAACTCAGCTCACTCTTCCTTGAAGCTTCCTTTTTTTTCGATCCTACAAAACGTCAAAATGTAATCTTATCACATCATGTATTAAGAATCTATAAATAGTAACTTAATAAAGTTAGATATTGGATTTACTTGAAGCAGAGTCATACATCTTGTCTCTCCCATCTTCGTGATCCTTCAGGTAGATATGGAAGCTTCGCATCCAATGCCCTTTCTCTTGGCAATAGAAATGAATGGACTCTTTTGGAACACCACATGGGACAATTTCAGAGTTAACCTTTCTCTTTACCATCTGGTTAAACGGTTTGACTATGGCCAATCCCTCTCCAATGGGAAGAGAAGACTTTTCTAGACTTCCAATGTTGCCATTTTCAATATCCATGGAAGTTTGGGAGGTTGATCTACCAGTCAAATTTGCTTTACCAGTGCACCAAATCATTGCTGATTCAGCAGCAATAAGCAAATAGGTAAGATCAATGAGGGTCACGCCATGGTCCATCATATAGTAATCATTAACGAACTAACTATATGATTCGGGAAGTGATTCAAGAACCAAGTCAACAGCCAACTTCCTTGAGACATCGACACCCAACATCCCTAACTTGTCAATATGCAACTTCATATACAAGACGTGAGCACATATAGACACCCAACATCCCTAACTTGTCAATATGCAACTTCTTCCTGTTTGCTTGCCAATAGGGCTTGAGTGACCATGAAGTTTTCAAGTCTTCAAACACATGTGTCAAGGAGAATTATTGGAGGAGGTGGAGGAAGTGAAAAACGATTTATGTTTCCACAATCCAATCGTGGAACATCATCTTCATGTGGAAAGCTTTTTCCAAAGGATTTTGGAAGACCATAGTTGTAAGATTTTGACATCTACAAAACAGAAGAAATTCATGTTAGTTGATTCAAACCTTAATATAATACCCAAATGAAATATTAAGGCTGGGACCCAACACAATGTTCTACAACTTGGAAAAGGGATTCCATAATCCAGTTGCAGAATATTTGAAGGTAGGTAAATGAAAATTAGGTTTTAAACGAATTGAAACTACTAGATCTTTTGAGATTCATTGAAATTTTCAATGGCATGTTTAATCTCGATTATGTCCTGCAAGTTTGCTACTGAGATGTCGAGGATCACAAACAAGGTGTGGATAACCATGCAAATTAGCTTGGTACTCTCGAAGATGTCTATCACTAAATCAATGTGTTGGTTAACCACACACGCTCCATTGATCTATGATAATCTACGAGCTACCCATTAGTATCCTTCATTGGTCCATAATAGCGTGCTGGTTAACCACACATGATCCACTATTGACCAACAAGGTGCAATGTGCCATTTCATGGATTAGCATCAACTCTACATTTTTCATAAAGTAACTAAGATTTGGGAATTTATAAAAAGACATTTGGTTACTTTATATAATCATTATACTTATTAATGAGGAATTAATTTTCCTATCCTATCCGTTTGGCTAACGACCCTCCACCAATCAAGGAAGCGGTGGGTGAGAGTGGACACCCATTAAACCACTATTTTATAGGCAGTAACCTTATACCCCTCCTTATAGATTGGCTTCGTGAATGAATCCTACTAACGGTAAGACTGAATCGTCTTATACATATATAAGTATTAAGCTTTTAATATTATTAGTATAAGGGTGTATTTTAAACATTTCAAAATACTATGGTTTCAATTAATACTTAAAAAATTTCGAAAATTAATACCTTTTAACCTTAAAATCTTAAACATTAAAAACCTTGATTTATTAATTATCTAAAATTAAACAATTAATTTAAATTATTAAAACTTAAAGGATTATCCATTAAATTAAACAATTAATTTAACATAATCCCTTTATCCCCTAGATTTCAAAATTTTGGGAAGGGATAATATATAATCTTTAATTATCTACTTAAACAATTAACAAGATAATTACCAAAGATTATCCTAATCCTAAAATTTTGAAATCTAATCATGAGAAGGTAGTTATTTTTGAAATCCCTAGGGTTAACCAACCCTAAAAGCAAAAATATGAGGCCAAAGTAAAGGGTTCATGAAACCCCAGCGAATTTCAAAAACCAAGGTTTTGAAACCCTAATTTCGAAAATCCAAGTCTAATTTGTCAAATTCATACTTTTGTATCAAATCTAACTGAAAACAACAACCAAAATCTCTGATACCACGGATGGGTTTTATACATAGCAAACAATCATATGTGTGCATGCAACCCTAATTTGAGGATCTTTGTTTTCACTATTAGACATACAAGAATTAAACACAAAAACTTGAAACCCTAGGAGGCACATGTAATTTTCGAAATTAAGATATAGTTAGGGATATGATACATTCCTTTATTGTTATATTGTAATAACAATCAAATCCTTGAAAATCTTGAACTTTGGTAGCAAGCGCCACAAGTGTCGCGCTTCTAATGGCTCACAAACAAACCTAGCAACCAAGGATTACTATGGAAAGAGAGAAGGAGTGAAAAATTTGGCTCTAAGCCTTTCTTGGGTGCATGGGATGAAATCCAACCCTATAGGGGTTTATATAGGTGATAAGGAAGGTTTAGGATAAGGCAAATGTATCTTTGATAACCCTAATCCCTTAACTTTCTCCCTAAGGCTATCAAGGAACCCTTAGAGCCCAAAGAAGCCCTAGGACACTCTAGATTTCGTTCCCCACCTCTAAGGGATGTTTTGGAATGCTCAATTCTCAATTTTTGAAAATTGTCACCTTTAGTCCCTGCAGTTTCAATTAATTCCTTTAATCCCAAAATTAATTCCAAATTAATTTTTGATTAAATATTAATTAAACAATATAATTTCTAATTAATATATTATATCCATAATACATTAATAAATCATTTATCTTGTTTTCAAATGAATTTATTAACCATGTAATAAATTAATAAGTCATTCTTTTCTCTCCAACAGTTATCCTATTCAATTGCCAGGTTTGAAGGCGATCCAAAAAGACATTGCTACTATCAATTCAAGTACATACCAATTATCGTTACGGGCTTAGACACCTAATCCAACAGATGTATAATTCCCCCATCTTCATATTGTTCAATGTTAATCTTCCTCTTCATCAAAGATTGAGGAACTTTCGAGGTCTTGTTCACCACCATAGCCAACTCAATATCAGTGATTGCGAGGCAATCATAATAGTTAACAATGAACACCTTGATATTAGTAAAGCCAATGATAAAATCATCCTTGTTGTTCTATGGCAGCTTCGACACATCTGCATTGCTTAAAATCCTTGTCACAGTGACCAAGTTATTTAAGTTCGTCAATGGGAAATCAACAATCGAAAAATCACAGACTACATTATTTGCTCTAACAACCACATAGAGAAAAATTTTGCGGAATTCCTTTAAACAAGTTCTCACATGAAATAGTCATCACTTTTACGATCTTCACAAATAACCATACTTCCTCCTCAATTTTCCCTAAGACTACATGAAATCGCATCTTCAGTCTTTTGTATTCTTCTTTTTCATTGAAATTTTCAACTAACTTGAATTGTGAAGACATGAACATCATATGATTTAATGGGAAATCATGTTGATTGAAATCAAAGTTCTCAACCTCATAACTCTTCTTAGGTACTTTGCGAAAATATTCAAACTTCTCAATCGAAATAATTTCTTCGATAGTTTCATAACACCAATGCTTGTTGGGATCAACCTTATTTAATCCAGGTGGATCATTCTATCTTCGCCTCAATATGCTGTTAATTTGCCTTTGCCTTTCGATCTCCAAGGCTTGTTGCTTTTTCTTATCTTCTTTTGAAGGAGTCACCACAACATTGTTTCCTTTGTCTCCATGACCATCTTTTGAAATAGGTGGCATAGAGCTAGGACTAGAACCTTCAACACTTTCACTTAAAACAATCTATTTCGGAATAGGTCTTATTGTGGTTGTTGTTGAGGATGTTGTTAGTGAAATCGGAAGTGAAGTGGGTATCTGAGTTAACATCACCTTCCCAACAACCGCTCCTTTTTCAGAATCTTTCGATGACCCAACACCTCCACATCCTTTATCTCCCCCAAGTGACACTTGCTTCACAGGTGGAGCATTAGTTGGTAAGAGAAGAACCAACTCATGGATAGTAGGAAGCTCTGCTTTGAGATTAGCGTCAATAGAAAAAATCAACTGAGAAATTGATTCTTGAGAAATAGAAGATTGATTCGAAAGAGCATATTTCAAAATGGATTTTGTGATACTATTTAAGAATTCCTCCAACTTTGCAAAAACCTGGGAATCCTTTTCCAATTTCTCATCAAGCTTAGGCGAATAAGTGGTAGAGTATTCAACCAGCTTCGAAATGGCATCAAATTTTCCATGTAGGACAAAATAATTTTTCTCTATTTTCTCAACATATTTGGCCATCTCTGATTTAAGTTCATCCATCTTGAGATCCACAGACTCTTTCATATTCTTCACTTGCTCAACAAAAAGTTCATGATGCTCCTTAGTAACATCACGAAGCTTTTGAATCTCGTACTCAAAACACCGAATGTGCATTGATTACCGGGAGTTGAACAAGCTAACGGTCAAGAACCGTTACCCATTGCCGAGGATCGACGATTTGTTCGATCAGTTTCAGGGAGCATCTTGGTTCTCCAAGATCGATTTGAGGTCTGGGTATCATCAAGTGAGGGTGCGAGATGAAGACGTCCAGAAGACAGCATTCCGGACTCGTTATGGGTATTACGAGTTCGTAGTGATGCCTTTCGGACTCACCAACGCACCTGCGGTGTTCATGGATCTCATGAACAGAGTGTGCAGACCGATGTTGGATCGCTCAGTGATCGTGTTCATCGACGACATATTGGTGTATTCGAGATCCAGAGAGCAGCATGAGGAGCATTTGAGGGAGATCCTCGGAGTTCTGAGATCGGAGAGGCTTTATGCCAAGTTCTCCAAATGTGAGTTTTGGTTATGAGAGGTTCAGTTTTTGGGGCATCTCGTTAACCAGAATGGGATATTGGTCGATCTGGCCAAGATTGAGGTGGTCATGACGTGGGAGGTGCCGAGATCACCCACCGAGATCAGGAGCCTTCTGGGTTTGGCCGGCTATTATCGGAGATTTATTAAGGATTTCTCCAAGATCTCCATGCCACTCACCAAGTTGACCCAGAAGGGTGCTGCGTTTTCTTGGGGACCGGAGCAGCAGACCTCGTTTGAGACACTTCGCCAGAAATTGTGCGAAGCCCCAGTATTAGCCCTTCCGGAAGGGATGGAGGATTTTGTGGTATATTGTGATGCATCGATATATGGATTGGGAGCGGTGGTTATGCAGAGGGGGCATGTGATAGCATATGCATCGAGGCAACTTAAGCCTCATGAGTCGAGGTATCCCACTCATGATTTGGAATTAGGAGCAGTAGTGTTTGCCCTCAAGATCTGGCGACATTATCTGTATGGGTTCGGTGTACGATATACACGGACCACAAGAGCTTGAAGTATTTGATGGATCACCCTAACCTGAATATGCGCCAGAGGAGGTGGTTGGATGTGGTCAAGAATTATGATTGTGAGATCCTGTACCACCCGGGCAAGACTAATGTTGTAGCCGATGCACTGAGTCGTAGGGCGGAGGGCGCCCTGATGCGAGATGTTTGTTTGAGATTGACAGTGATGACCCCGGTGTTGGACGCTATTCGTGGGGCCCAGGCTGAGGCTGTGAGGCCAGAAAGCCAAAAGAGAGAGCGAGTTTTCAGGTTGGTATCATTTTAATGGAAGAGGGTCATCGATCGAAATTCTCGATCCATCCCGGGGCCACTAAGATGTATTTGGACCTAAAAAGGGAATATTGGTGGCCCTGTATGAAGAGGGATGTCGCATGGTTTGTTGAGAGATGCTTGACCTGTCGCAGGGTTAAGGCCGAGCACCAGCGTCCACATGGTAAGCTGCAGCCGTTAGAGATTCCCGAGTGGAAATGGGAACAGATTACCATGGATTTCATCACCAAATTGCCAAGGACTGCGAGGGGTGTCAATGCAATTTGGGTGATTGTGGACAGGTTGACGAAGAGTGCTCACTTCCTGGCCATCACTGAGAGCTCTTCCGCGGAGAGGTTGGCAGAGATGTACGTGAGAGAGGTGGTATCGCGGCATGGAGTGCCGATCTCAATTGTCTCGGATCAAGATGTACGTTTCACTTCCAGATTCTGGAAGAAGTTTCATGAGGAATTGGGTACAAAACTGCATTTTAGTACCGCATACCACCCACAGACTGACGGACAGAGTGAGCGGACGATCCAGACGCTTGAGGACATGATCCGAGCATGTGTGTTGGATTTCGGCGGGAGTTGGGACACGTATTTTCCCTTGGCAGAGTTTTCTTACAACAACAACCATCATTCGAGCACTGGTATGCCGCCCTTTGAGCTGTTGTATGGGAGGAGGTGTCGGACCCCTATTTGCTGGGGAGAAGTAGCAGCGTGTAATGGGTAGTACCGAGATTGTGCTTCAGACGACAGATCAAATTCAGCAGGTCAGACAAAGGTTGTTGACCGCTCAGAGTCGTCAGAAGAGTTATGCGGACAGACGCCGGTCCAAGCTCGAGTTTCAGGTCAGAGGGGCAAGTTGGGGCCCCAATATATTTGACCGCTCAGGTCTCCCCTTGGAAAGGAGTGATTCGATTCAGGAAGAGGGGCAAGTTGGGGCCCCAATATATTTGTCCTTTCAGGGTGATCACGAGGGTAGGAAGGGTAGCCTATTGTTTGGAGTTACCAGCAGAGTTGGGGCAGATTCATGACACTTCCCATGTGTCACAGCTGCGAAAGTGTATAGCCGACGAGTCGACAGTGGTGCCATTAGAAGATATTCAGGTGGATGCGAGTCTGAATTATGTTGAGAGACCGGTGGAGATTAGGGATCGGAAGATCAAGGTGTTGATAAATAAGGAGGTGCCTCTGGTGCAGGTCCAGTGGCGGCATCGGAAAGGGTCAGAGTTGACCTGGGAGCCAAAGCGTGAGATGCGGGAGCAGCATCCAGAGTTGTTTGCAGAGTGAGACTTCGAGAGCGAAGTCAAATTCTAGTGGGGGAGAATTGTAACATCCGGATTCCCAGGTATAGTATTTTATTCTTTTATTTTTGGAAGTTGTGAGGAGACTCGGCGAGTTGATGTTTAAACTCGCCGAGTATGGTCGTGGATTTGTATCCGGGTTGACAGCCAGACTCGGCGAGTTCATGAGTGGACTCGGTGAGTCCACGCTGTTTAATGAAACCCTAATTTCCTAGGTTTGGGACCTATTTAAAGGCCCTTAAGGTCGTCATTTGCGGCTACCAAACCCCAGAGAGAAACCCTAAGAGATCTAGAGCATTTGTGAGGGAGGAGAGGCCATTCTTGATCCTTTAGTTGGTGGATTTGCAAGAAGGAAGTGGCCAAGGCAAGAGGAGGCTGAAGGAGGTGCGATTTTGGTGACTTCTAAGTTCATAGAGCTCATATTGAGGTAATTGTTCGGACCCTCTTCAGTTTTGGTGTTGAATCTTAGTGTTAGGGTTTTCTAACCCCTTTAGAGGATGGATAAGTGGAGCATTTGGTCCCTTCTCGAGTCTATGCTTTGGATATGGACCCAAAGAGGTCCAGAGACCTTAACCCTTAGAGCTTTATGAGTCATTTTGGGAGCCATGAGATTGGGATGTCAGTTTTGGGGCTAAATAACCAATTTAGACCATTTAGATGTTATATGAGTGTCAAAGTCTGAACTTTACGTGATTATCATGCTTGGGAAGGCCAGATCTATGAATTTAAGGAACAGATCTGACCTCAGGAGGTCTATGGAGTTTGTGCATGGCACAAACTCGCCGAGTCCGAAGATCATACTCGACGAGTAGGATGAAGGTTTCCCGTATATCACTCAGCGAGTAGACTTGTCGAGTTGGGGAAATAACTCAGTGAGTCAAGGAGAGTTAGGGGGACTGGAGTTCAAGGAGGAACTCGCTGAGTTGTTCTTGAGACTCGGCGAGTTGAATTGGGGTGGCCCCACGATTCATGCTAGGTGTGACTCGTCGACTAAGGGGAAGGACTCGACGTGCCAAGAAAGGGACTAAGAGAGTCAGTGGACACGTGTAGACTCGCCGAGTCGCCCAAGTGCACTCGACCAGTCGGGTCAAAGTTTGACCATTGACTTTTTTTGATTTTGAGGGTTTGGTCAACAGTGAGGCCCTTAAGCCAAGAGAGGGGTAAAATGGTCTTTTACCCTTCTGAGGGTGTTAAGAAAGGTTTGAGTATAGTTCTTTATGAGAGTATTTACTTTATGTGATTAGGCGGAGGCTAGATCACATTTCTACCGAGTCAGAGACTTATCAAGACACCTGAGGTGAGTCTTCTCACTATACGTTACCTAGAGTGGTATTATGTGTTGACCAGAGGGTCTTATGTGTTATGTATGAGATTATGTGCTATGTGATATATGTATGTTGTATGATGTTATAGATCGAGCCGGAGGGTCCAACGAGCTATGACCGGACAAGAGGGTCCAACGAGCTACGGGACTGGAGGGTCCCCCTAAGACACATCAACCAGAGGGTCGTATTATAGCCTCGAGTGGCGTATGTGTTGTATGCGGTATTTTGGGGAACTCACTAAGCATTTATGCTTACAGTTGTTTTGTTATGTGTTTCAGGAACTAGCGAGGGCCGTGGGAAGGCGCCGGCGTGACTCGTACACACTGGAGAGTGTGAGAGGGAGAGAGAGAGAGAGAGAGAGAGAGAGAGAGTTGATTTTATGATCTTGGGATATATTATGTTTCAAAAACTAAGTATTGGAATTATTTGAAATCTTTTTAAATGAATTTGGTTGATGAAAAATGAAAAATTTGTTTTGAAATTTACGTTGTTACAGATCAACATTTGTGTTGTGGGTCGCCATTGTTATGATTCCAAAGATTGTATGAAGACAATGATCTTTGGAGAATTTAGGGAAAAGTTGATAAGAGAGCATAAACTCTACAAATAACACCACCAATTTCCTTTAATATACGACGGAGATTTTGAATTTGAACCGGTAACCAAGAAGATATTGCCATGTGGTGCATTGGTTATTTAACCGGTCGCCGTCAAAATCGCTACATCAAAAAAAGTGATCATCACAATTTCCTCAAATCCTGTGATATCCTGAACCGTCACATATGTTGGACCTTTAGTTGTTCCCAATTGGATATGAACAGCCATATAGTTCGAACTGTACGGACATTGTTTGAGGTTGGCATCTAGATACACTACAAGAAAAAACCTAAATAACTACGGAAAAATTCCGTAGTTAAAACATGATATTCCGTAGTTAAACATGATTAGAGACGGAATTTGCTACGGAACCATTCTATAGCAAAATTCTTCGTTAGTAAAGGTTTGTTACGGAATCCGTAGGACCTTCGCAACGGAATTTGCAACAAACTTATTCTGTAGCAAAATAGCTATGAACTATACCTGTAGCAATGTCGTAGCAAATTAACTATAATTTTTTCCATAACAAGTGTGTAGCAAATTAACTACGACCCAATCCGTAGTTCATCCGTTGCAAGTTAACTACAAACTAACCCCGTAGTTGATTTCCATAGTAAATCTACTACCGATTATAGCGTAGCAAATATTCCGTAGTGAATTTACGACAACAAAATTCCGCATCAAATTTTTCATAGTAACTTTACTACAGTTTATTTCCGTAGCAAATTTACTACAATACGCTTCTGTTGCAAATATTTCTTAGTAAAATTTATCACAGACTACTTTCGTTGTAGAAAAACTGTGACATAATAGATTCCATAGAAATCCAGCTACACAATACTACATAAAAACACCTGTAGTAACTCCATAAAAATATCAATAGCCAAAAATGGTGACACGATTAGTTCAAATACATACAAAAATGACTTAATTTTTATATCCAAAGCAAACTTATAGCAAAATCAGCATTATGTAAATGCAATAACAATTTATCAAAAATATTGTAGAAATCCTATGTGAAATGCTAATAAAAATTTCTAAGTTACCAAAATATTGTTTGTTGGTACAAAATATCACCAAAAAATACAGGTTGCCACAAAAGAAGACCATTCTTTGCGAATTTCATCAATATCAGCATCTGTGTATCCATCTTTGCCACCCCCAACGTAAGAAAAAAAATGTACTACAATATAAAGAGGGAAGAGCATGCAAAATCATGGGATATATACAAAAAAAATTGTAAGCAATTTGACATCATATACTACCCATCAATTTGAAAATTAAACATAGAATGGTCCTTTTAATTCGTTTTCTATTATTGCATTGTATTTTTAAATAAATGAAAGTACATTGTTGTTTCTTGCATGCATGTAACCTACTTTATCAATTATATAATTTGTCAAAACATGCGACCTTACATGTTATACTTTGTTTAGTTCTTGAAATTAGAGGAATGTAATAAAATGAAATTTTCAAAAGTTTAACCTACATGTTCCTTTCTGAAAGTAACAAAAATGACATAATAGCATCCTACTTTGTCAAAACATGGAAACTTACATGATATGCTTTGGTAATTTCTTGAAATTAGAGGAATGTAATAAATTGAAAAATTTTAAAGATTAAACTACACGTTCCTTTGCTCAAGTGACAAATACATATGTTAAAATAGCATCCTACTTTGTTAATTAATTGAAATTAGAGGAATGTAAAAAATTGACAAATTTCAAAGATTAAACTACACGTTCCTTTGCTCAACTGACAAATACATATGTCAAATAACATCCTACTTTGTTAATTAATTAAAATTAGAGGAATATAACGAATTGACAAATTTTAGTGGTAACACTCCTAGTACTATAGTTTTTTCTTTGATTTTTTTTTTCAAAAATAATTAAATTGTATTTTTTTTAAACCCAATATAATTTAATATACAATCCGTAACAAACATCTATTAATGATGTTTACAATCAACCAAAAATTATCTTTTTTTTATTGCCATCAACTATGTTTTCTTTTTATGTCTTTCATATGCTACTTTTTATGAAACCATAAGACATTAAGACAATAAGACATACTCTCTCAAAGAAGCATTGCCAACAGTCTGAGAAAATGTGATACACTTCACATGAACTTTTCATGCTCTGTTGATGAAGAAGCAACTACAATCACCCTCAAGAGAGCAAGGGTAGATAAAACAGCAACCTGGAAAGAAAAAGAAAAGTGAGTTTTAATCTTTGAAGAAAGAAAGGCCAAGCAAAAAAGTCCATCAAGTTGTAGGACAATCCAAACTTACTCCTCCACCAAATGAATGTCCACGGAGAATGATTAATATAAGGATATAACTACTAACTTGTCAAATACAAAGCAAATAAAAATAAAATGTATGTTCATTCATTGCAAATCACAGATTATGATAGGAAAAGATTGACTTCATAGTTTTAACAATATCATAAAAAATATATATTCTTTTACAAGTTCAATAAAATGAAGATATAGTTATGAAAGGTTAGAATTTATACAACATGTGTGTGCATATCAATGTTACGCGAGGTCCTGTATATTAGTTATGAAAGAAAAATGGAAAGTGCAACATTCACACAGACAATCATAGCAACAGGCCATTGTTGTGGTCAGGTTACCTTCAAGAGCTTCGTTCTTTGGTCTCTGATCCACCATTCTACCCTTGGAGTGAAAGTGATGAATAGATTTGACGGACCAATAACATTAGTTTCTCACCTTCTTTCTCTTCTCGCCAGCACGATAACGAGTCTCCGGTGGCGAGCCCCCTAATGTGCACTAGGGGGCGGTGTTCCAAGTTGCTTGGCGTAGGTATTTTTCCAGCCCTTTTCGCTTAGTCTAATGCTTTTGATTCTGGAGCTCTCAGCAGCCATTTGTCCACCTGGATTCATAGGTGTTGGGTCATCAACCACCCCTGCATACGCACCAAATTTCATCAGTGCCACCACTGTGTTCCTCTCTGCAAAAAACACACTTTCTCATATCACAAACATTCAATAAAATGATGCTCGTTTTGATCATTGACTTAAAAATGGATCAAAAGTCAAAACCTGCCATAAAATGAAGCCCAATTGAGGGCGGTCCGGCCACATGAATCTCTAAAATTAGGGCTGACACCGACGGTGACCGGACTGGAGGGCGGATGGAGGGTGTGGAAGGTGTGCACGTCGATCGAAGATACTTGAGGCGGAGGTCTAGATGTATACGATGTTGCTGGTTGTGAGCGGTCGTATTTAGAGGCTTGATGGTGGAAGGAATCAATCGGTCGTAGTGAGAGGCTTGATGGTTGAAGAAATCGATCGATTGAGATTGATAAAGAAGGAAGCAGGTAAGTAGAGTCGATCGATTGTGATTATGAAGGACCGCCATTTTAGGTTTAGTGGTGTTAGGCTTTTTTTTTTAATCGTGCGAGATAGGGAAACCGTTTTTAAGGATGGTAATCAAGAGTCCCTCTTCTAAAATAGTTATAAAAAATAGTTTAAACTATATTTATATTTAAAATAATATAAAAAAAATTAAAAAAATTATATTATATTATATTTTATATTAATCATATTTATCAAATAACTTATAAAAAAAATCTTTTTAAAATTATATAAAAATAATATCATTATCACAAAAATAAATATGATACTTCTTGTAATAGCATATGATTATCACTTTGTGGTGAAAGTTTAAATATATCTGAAACAATTATCACATTTAACCATAACAATAACTAGTTAAATAAACTGAAAATATATTAAGTTAAACTTGGAATAAACTCAAAGTATATGGGGTGAGAGTGGGAGTATGGGTGTGGATGCCGGTGGGTGGGATGAGAGTGGGTGCAGGGTAGAGTTAGTTGGATGGGTGAGTTGGTGTGGGGTGGGGTAGTGACAGTACTGGCTTATGGCTTAAGGCTTAAGGCATATGGCTTATGGTGTAGTGCTTAAGGTTTATGACTTGGGGTTAAGGATTAGGGCTCATGGGTTAGGGCTTACGACATAAGGCTTAGCTATGTCTTAAGGCTTAGGGATTAGGGCTTATGACTCTTAACTTATGGTTTAGGGCTTAAGGCTTAAGGTTAATGATGTACGGCTTATGAGGTTCATTCGGGGGCCAATACGTATAGATAAGGACCACAATCGAACTAACAGGATGGGACCCCCCCCCCACCATCCACCCACTACCACCACCACTAACAACAACAACTGTTTTCTTATAAGGTTTTGGCGGTTCTTGTTGACCTCAAATGCAACGTGGTTGCTACTATAATCTGGAACTCATAGTTAAAGAATGGCTTCAATCTTCTACATCACATAGTGGTTGCGTTGGGTTTGGGACCAAAACCGACTCATGCACAACCCTATTTTCTATTAAGAGGTTCAGTCGAGGTCCAATGCGCATCAGAAAGCACCACAATCGATGAAACAAACGGGATGTGACCAGCCCCTACCAAACTATTTCTAAGATTTTGGCGGTTCTTTCTTACCTCAAATGCAACATGGTTGCTACTAAAGTCTGGACTCACAGTTTAAGAACGGATTCAATCTTAAATATTAGAGGTGGGAATCGGTTTCGGTTTATGGGTGTTTTAGTTTCCTTGAATCGGTTTCCTTGGTGTGAGTCGTGAACTCGTGAGGATTATGAGTCGTAAATACTGAATACTGAATACTGAAAACCATTAAATGGTATAAGGTCTAAAATGTATTTTACTTTATATTGGTTATTTAATATTTTATTTAATGTATAAAATATAAAAATAATTTTTTAATTATGTAATTAGTAATTGCAATTCAAAATTTTAGTTTTAAGGGTTTAAACTTTACTTGAGAAACCTCCAAACACTTAAAATTGCATACCGGAAACTTCTATTGTATACTACTTATGGTTTTTATATTATAGTATAATAGCTTCGACCTATGAACTTGTAGCAAATTCTATAGCGACATAGCTACAGATCTTGACTCCGTAACAAATGATGTAGCAAGCTAGCTACAGACTTAGATGTGGTAGCAAATTTTGTAGCAAAATAGCTACAGATTTTGATTCCGTAACAATTTCTGTAGCAAAGTAACTACAAAATTTAAGTTGTAGTAATAGTTGTAGCAAAATACCTACGCCTTATAATTCTGTAGCAAATTTCGAAGCATGATAACTACGGACTCCGATTGTGTAGCAAAATTCTGTAGTTATTCAAATATTAGCTATAGAATGCAATTTTGTAGCTAATTCCATAGCAAATATACCTACGTCTAACTAGTTCGTAGTATATTCCATAGTAGAATAGCTACGGTTTTTAATTCTATAGTAAAATTCCGTAGTTATTCAAATATCACCTATGGAATGTAATTCTGTAGCAACCTCCATAGCAAAATAGCTACGACAAGCCATTCCGTAGCATAATCTGTAGCAGAATAACTACGGATTTTACTTTCGTAGCAAATTTCCGTAGTTATTTCGACTTTTTCTTGTAGTGATAACATCATTCCTTCGCTTTGAGGTAAGGCTCATTCGCTTTTGGGATTGTAAAGCGAAATAATATACCATACTTTGTGAAAGCTTAGTTTTGAGTTGGTAGTACTCAAAACCTCAAGGATTTTAGTGCAAATGTGTGTCAAAGAATGAGTGAGAATCAATTAAAAAATATGCAATTAGTGCTATCAAATATCATTTGATATGAAAACAGTTGGATCCCGGGCAAAGATCTTTGCATTCAACATCAACAGAGATGACGAACTGCATGCATAGGTTCCCGTGAATTACAATTGAATACTCATTGATGAGCATGGAAGGGTTTCTTTTTATCAGTTTCAAAAGGTAGGCTCAATTTTGCTCAATACCACAACTTAACATAAGTATGATTTGATTGAACAAAATTACTTAGATGAACAATGTTGTCAAGAACAAGTATGGTTGGATGTGTTTTGATATATCAAGAAATTAGAAAGATATTCAGACTGAAATCATATTCAAAAAAAATATGAAGTATTGTACTGTGTTGGGAAAAAATGTCTTGGTTATAGAACATATTATCGTGATCACGCATGTCAAATGCAATATGATTTTTGAATATTGAAAAAAGGTATTGAAACAAGTGTTTCGTGATAATATTGAACTAGAATGTTCACCGTCAATTCCTTAGTAGTTAGGATTGTTGATTTTCACCATCATCACGAAAGAATGAATCAGGATCATAAACACAAATTGTGGCAATGTCTACATTTCCGTTGGTTTCTACCAGAGATGCCGAGCATATGCAGTGATGCATGTGATGATGATAGAATTTTTGGTGAAAAAGATTGGTTAACAAAACTCATTGTACCTCTGCAAAATATATGGACTTTGTAGAAATCTCTTCACTCAATATGAGAAGAGAAAGGTAGCTCTTCGACTAATATGAATATAGCATAATTGGGAAGGAAAACTTGTCGTGAGAGATCCATTAAGGCTTCGAACAGATAAAGTCTATGAGCCTTCACGTTAACACACAAAAGCATGCTTCTAGAGACTCCTAACTAGGACTATAGTTCGAAATAATACTTGTTCCCCTTTTGAATATGATCGTTGAGCATTCGCCACCACAACATGTTGTTACAATGAGCCACAAAAAGTTAAACACAATATGAAATAAAAACAAGAAAATCTTTTTGGGTTTTTAGTTTTTTAAAAACAAATACAAAACCAAATAAGAAAATCTTTTTGGATTTTTGTTTTCAAAAATTAAAGACAAAAAATAAGAAATTTTATTCTTTGATTTTTTGTTTGTGAAAATTAAAGATAAAAATAAGAAAATCTTTTTGGGTTTTTGATATTTGAAAGAAATCAAATAAAAACAAACTTATAAAGTGTTATCTAGTGACATTCGATGTAAGAAGTAGCAACTCCCAAGGATATTGTGCATCGAACAACTTTCTCCCCAACAAAGTGAACTGAGGTCATAATGATTCTGAGGAATTGCCAAAGCGAACGTATGCGAACGCTAAACATGAAAAGTAACCTATGAACTATTTAGTAAAACACCAACCAAATCGACATATTTTCAATCAAGAAGAACCACGAAAAAAACTTGCGTCGATCATCCCTAAGCCATTCAAAATCCTAAAAAACGACTTCTCATTTATAGATTTTGTAAATTTATCTGCAAGTTTATCTATTGTTTTCAGAAAATGAACCTCTATTTTCCTTTCTTCTACATGATCTTTGATGAAGTGATAGCGAAGAGCAATGTGTTTGGTTTTCGAATGTTGGACTGGATTATGGAAAATGTGAATGGCACTTTGCGAGTCACAATACAAATGAATCTTCTTCATATTGATTTCATAATCATGCAGTTGAATTTGTATCCAAATAACTTGAGAAGTGCAAGTTGCAGCAGCCACATACTCTACTCCTGTGGCTGAAAGCAAAACACATGTCTGTTTCTTCGATTGCCAGCTTACTAATTTGCCATCCAACAATTGGCATCTACCTGTTGTGCTTTTGCAATCAAGTTGACATCCACTTAGGTATGCGTCTAAGAAAGCTTGTATAAATAATCCTTTCTTCTATGGATACCAAAGACCCCACAAAACTGTTCCTTTAAGATAGCAAAATATGTTCTTCACAACATTGAGATGGGGTTCTCTCGGGTTCGATTGGTACCTAGCACGGTTACAAACACTAAAAATGATATCAGTTCTATTTGTTTTTAAGTATAAAAGCGAACCAATCATGCTTCGATATGTAGTTAAGTCCACTATTGGCTTATCTAACGAAGGATTCAAACGTGTTCCCACTGCCATCGGTACTTTCACTTTTGTGTTATTTGTCATTATGAATCTTTCAAGCAGGTTGCGCGCATATTTTTCCTGATTTATGAAGATACCTTCCATTCTTTGAAGAATATGTAAACCTAGAAAATTATTAATTTTTCCCATCATGCTCATTTCGAACATGCTTTTTATAAGCTCTTAAAATCCCTTAGACAATGAAGGGTCCGTCAAACCAAAAATTATATCATCGACATAAATTTGAACAAGCATCAGGTGATTCCCATCTTTATTTCAAAAATAAAGTGGTATCAACTAATCCTTGTTTAAATTTAGCATTTTTCAAAAGATTGGTTAAGGTTACGTACCAGACACGAGGTGCTTGTTTCAATCCATAAATTGCCTTATCTAAAACATAACAGTAATCAGGATACTTATCATTGATGAAACCAGGTGGTTGTTCGACATAGACCGTTTCCTTAAATACACCGTTTAAGAATGCACACTTGACATCCATTCGATATAAATCGAAATATTTATGCATTGCATAAGCAAGAAAAATTCTAACAGCCTTGATTCTTGCAATAGGGGCAAAGGTGTCCTCATAATCTATTCCTTCTTGTTGAGAATAACCTTTAACAACTAATCTTGCCTTATTTCGAATTGCATTGCCTTCTTTATCAATTTTATTCTTGAAAATCCATTTTAACCCAATTAACAAAACATCTTTTGGTTTAGGAATTAATCTCCAAACTTTGTTTTGTTCAAATTCTGCCAATTCAGATTGCATTGCAACAACCCAATATGAGTGTTCTAATTCAACGTTTACTGTTTTGGGTTCGAGTTTCGAAATAAACACGTTCAACATACAGTACTCCTAATGAACATTAAGTGCTTCATTTTTAGCTCAAATTTGTGCTCATGTCATGACTCCAGCATGTGGATCATCAAGAACCTGTTTCTTTGGACGATTATGTGTCCATTGATATATTGGATGATATGCAAGATCAAAATCTAAAGGTGCATCTTCGAATACATCATCTGCTTCTGAACCTACACCTACATTCGAAACATTGTCAGCAACATCATGAAACTCATTAGTTAGAACATTTAGATCATTAGGAATCGACCCATTTAGCTCACCCTCAACTAATGGATTCGAATTGAGATGCTCCCCCTCAACATCATCATTGTCCTGTACATGCTCCCATTCGACATGAGATGTAGTTCAAACATGCTCCCCCTCAACGGTTGAATCTAGATTGTCACCATGTAATGTAGAACTCAAGTGCTCCCCCTCCACTTGATTACCCGTCGAAACCGGTATACATTCAAAATTCACTCGTGAAGTTAAAGTAGAATGAGAATCATCTTCTGCCCTTGTAACAGTCAAATCATCTAAATGCTTCAATTCTTTAGGAATTCGATTATCATCAACATGGTTTTCAACATCAATAGCCCTTTCTAAAACATCAAAAATCAAATCATAATCAACATCATAAGAATTCATGATTTCAAACTCATCATCTATTTCAGAAATTATAGGCTTTTGTATGAATGACTGTTCGACTCGCTTGAAATAATGTTCATCAAATGTAAGATTGAAAGTTTCTTTGATCTTTCTTAGTCGTTTGTTGAACACTCGATATGCAACGGAAGTATGCGAATACCCAAAGAAAATTCCTTCATCAACATTTGACTGAAATGTTGAAAGATTGTCCTTGAGATTCATTATAAAACACATGCAACCAAAAACATGAAAGAATTTAACATTAGGCTATCGTTTTTAATGATCTCATAAGGTGTGATGCTAAAATTACGATGAATAAAAGAATAATTGTGTGTAAAACACGCCGTCGAAATAGCTTATGCCCAAAGATATTGTAGTAGATTCGCATATGTAAGCATGCTTCTTATAGCTTCGCATAGATAACGATTCCTCCTTTCGACTACAACAGTTTGTTGTGGTGTGTAAATAGACGAAAAGTTATGTGAGATTCCCACCTCAGTCAAGAATGAATCAAGAATTTTATTCTTGAATTCTGAACGCTTATCACTTTTAATTCTTTGAACTTTCTTATTTAGACTCAACTCGATGTTTTTGATCAAATCAATCATCACTTGAGCTGTTTCAAACTTCTGACGAAGAAAGAAAACCCAAGTAAACCTTGAAAAATTATCAGTATTGACCAATATGTACGTATTCTTATAAAGTCTCAACATTCGAAGGTCCACATAGATCAATGTGAAGAAGTTCCAAAGGTTCGATGATTTTTGATTCAATGACAATTGGATGACCTTGTTTATGTTTCTTTCCTTATTCACAAGTAGCACATCACAAATCATTTTCAATTTTGAAAACAGGTAAACATCGAACTAGATTATGTAAAACCAATTTGTTAAGATTTTTGAAATTTAGATGGGATAGACAATGATGCCATAACCTGCTAAGATCAAATGAAATTTTTGACAGTATACACATAGAGGGAACTCCAACAATAGGTTTCATGTCAAGTGTGAACATGTCTCCTTTTCTTTTCGACTTAAGAAGAATCTCCTTTGTTTCCCTGTTATAAATGATGCTACCTTCTTAATCGAACACAAATTGATTGCCAGTACCCACAACTAGTTGCGAAACACTAATCAAATTATGTTTTAAGCCTTCGACATACGCCACTCTATTCACAACGAACTTTTCATTCGTTGCCTTGCCATATCCCTTGACTTTGTATTTTTTGTTTTTTCCAAAATTTACTACTCCTACATTATCTAGCTTTTGATAATCTAGCAAATTCTCAATTCCACTATCACTGTACCTATGCTCATCATATTGCTCGTCACATAATACCTATGATCATTTAGAAAAATTTAGGTCCCCAAGACCTTTTAGGTCCTTGGACATTAGTTTGAAATGCATTATGAAAATATGTACCTAATACCTAATTTCGAACCTTTGACTTTAAACTATCAACTAAGTCAATTTTGGAAGATTTGGGCATTGAAATGTAATCATTCAATAAAAAGGTTCAACATTGATTTTCCCTTTTCCATTGTCAGTTCAATGTCCTTCATCCTTATTCTTGGGAATTTCTTTCCACTTTTACATAGATGGATTCGACTCGTATGAAAACGGACTTCCATTCATCGAATTATTTAAGTATTTCTCGTAAGCATACTTGATTGGCTCTTGAGAATACTTTCCCGACTGATATCACTTTCCTTTACCTTCGAGCCAATGATTGATGTTTTTCACATCACTTCTTCCTTTCGCAAAGGATGCTTTCACCTTTTGCTTCGAACCAGGATTTGGAAAATGTGGATTTGTGGGCTTAAAAGGTTCATTTTTCTGTCCTTGAACATCTAATCTCTCAAAATTTTGTTTTGGAAAAGACTGTTTTGGTGAATTTTGAAATCGATTTTGGTATTGATTGTGATAACGAACAAGATTTCAATTAAAAATATTTTGACCTTGTTGAAAATGTCTTTTTCCATGACTTGGTTTGATGTTTCTTTGTTTATTATGTCAAAAAATACTCTTTTGATTCTTGTTTTGAACAACACTTTCATTTTTATGATTTGAACCCACATTTCTTTGATTTTGATTTTGAACAAAATTTCTATTACCTTGGTTTTGAACATTTTGAGATCGAACTTGATTTTGAACATTATTTTGTCCTTTTGAAAAAATATTTTGCTTTTGAGAAGGCTTCTTTTAAACAGACGTTTTATTTTCAGAAAACGTCTTAACTGCTTTAGTTGATTTTTGCTTAAGACTTTGTTTTTGAAAAGCTTTGAAACTTTCCAATAAACTTTGTGTCGAGCTTTTGAACTTGAAATACCTTCCTCACAAAAAAATTATGAACACTTTCCTTGAAAACTTTTGTTTTTGTCTTTTGAGATTTCAGAACAGTTTCTTTCGTTTGATTAACAACCCTTGATTTTTCCATTTTTACTTCCCAAACACGTTTTGGTTTTTGTCTTAGAAAATTCGTTGAGTTTTTGTTCAGACCATTTTCAATTGTGCTTTGGTTTGAATACAAACCATATTTTGTCACATCTTTATTATCTTCCTCAACCAGTTTGTTTAATTATGGATTCACCTTTTCACCATTTCCAGAAGTGACAAACACTTGGTTTGGAAATACAACCTCATATGTGCACTTGAATGATGGATAGACAACTAAATTAGATTCTAGATAATGTGGACCTTTGTCTTTCAACACCTTTTTGAACTCCTTTGATTCTTCATAGACTTGTTCGACAACGACTCTAGGAATATGTGTTTCATTTGAAACATTATCCTCGTCACTTTCACATTCTTCCACTACAACTCGATCAAGAGGATAACAAACTTTTAATGTAGAGGGTAGACCACTATTAACCTTTACCATTGAATCATGACAAATTTATTTTCCTTTCGCCATCGAATTGACATTAATAACAGATAACTGAGAACAATCTACAATTTCCTCTTCCTCAATTTCACTGATATTATCGGAATCATCTTCGAAATTGGCAAAATTTTGTTGAGAGTCTAATGTTGAATCTCAGCCATCTTCAAAATTTTAACTTGTTCATTTTTAGATAGAGTTTCATTAACTATATGCACAAGATCATCAACATTTCAGCATTCATCAATATTAACTATTCCATATGCATAGGAGTCATTAGGAACTTCATCAAACTCGTAAATTTTCTTTTCACGGTCATAAGAAGTAGCATCTACATTTTATCTTTCATAAGCTAAGAATGGTAGTAATTTTCGATGTTATTCTTTGCAAAGATCATAAGAATGATGCAATTTAGTAAGCTTAGCATACAAACGTTTTGCAGAGTTACAATAGATATTTATTTGTTTAACTAACAAAATATTATCATTCCTAACCAAATCCCTATCTACTGTAATGTTTCGTAATTGAAGCTCTAAGTTCTCTATCATACTCTTCTTAACTTCCAACTTATTTCGAAGATCATATAGTAATGATTTCGATTGTTCAGCTTCTCTACTAACGAAAATCAACATATCATTAAGATAGGAAAGAGTATCATCAAAATCTGTTAAAACTGCATGATAAGTACTATAGGGAATATTAAGAGATTCAAGAAGATTATGTACGTTCGAAATCATTGGAGATTTTTTGGCTCCAGTTGAGACAAAGCATGTTCCACTAACCTTCTTATCATTCAATGTATCCACTTAGAATTGCGCGAACATTGCTCCATGGGTAGGATTCCTAATTTCCTCATCATCAAACCTGGACGACCAGATTTGATATGTTCCATCACTTTCAACTCCTCCCTTCGCCATCAAGGAAAGTCCCTTGGTTCGAGCCTTTAACTCCTCAGTTTTCCCATTGTAGTACACTTCATCTTTCACCCTCTCCTTCTTCTCCTCCTTCTTTCGCAACATGCAATCTTTGGCCAAGTGATTCGAACCATTACATTAGTTGAAATCATAGCCCGAATCTCTTTTTAGCTTTAATGGTTGCTTATCAATCAAAGTCTTTCCTTCCTTCTGCTCCTCCTTTGAATCTACTTTTGCACCTTTACATGTTAAGCTATTTCCTTTGAATTATCCTTTTAGCTTTAATAGCTTCTTGTCAATCACATTCTTTCCTTCCTTTTTGTACTTTGGATTGAACGAATTTTTGAAGAACTTTTTCACTTTATTATTCAAGTAATAAGCCACCGCTTCATCCTCAGAATTAACCAAAAATCCTTCTTCTTCAAGATCCTCTTGTTCACCGAATTTGATTTCAGAGTCCTTTGCAGTCACTTCCAACATCATAGCCAAAGTTCCTTTTAAGCTCAACTTTCCTTCTTCAGCAATCTCATTTATCTCACTTTCATGGGCCTTAAGAACATTGTACAAATCAGCCAACGAATAACCATCAACACTCTCTTGAGTTTTGATCATTAGGCTTATGTCCCTCCATTCTTTTCGCAACCCTATTAGGAAATTCAGATTGTATTCTAGAGTCGAACGAGTAACACCATAACGAGTACATTTAAAGATCAACTCGTTCAAGCGATCATAGTATAACTCAATGGTTTTGCTATCTTTCTGCTTAAACTCACATAATTCTATCAAGCACTGCTTCACTGAACTTTTCTTGGTCTTCGTACTTCCTTGATATTTCTCTTTCAACGTGTCCCGAATCTCCTTTGTCGTTTTGCAACTTCAGATGTAGTTTTAAACTACTGGTGGAAGAGAACCACGTAGTTCTCGAAGGCATTTCCTATCATTTGCTTTCTGTTTATCTATTTTCAAAGCAATCTTAGAAGAAGAACCAACAGTTCCAACTTGTTCAAGCCTTCCATGATGATAGTTTCCGCTTGTGATACACCTCCAAAGATCTTCATCTATGTCATTGAGATAATCCTCCATTCAATCAGGCCACTGCTCATAATATTAAGGAATGAGCATTGGAATCTTCGGAGATGATCCAAGCAAGTGAGAAAAACTTGACATTATGTTCGTATTGAAGTTCGCCATTTTTGTATGGACAAAAGTGATTTTTGATTCAGAATAGATATCCAAAAGGAGAATCAATCAGAAATTGATCAGTAAACACTCTATTTAACAAAGAATGTGCAGAATATAAATAAAACAATCAACTCAAACAAGTTTTATGTTTCAATATCGTGGAAAACTTTGAATCAGAAAGAGCAATTCAAAGATATTGAAAAAAATGCGAGAAAACTGAATATGACTAAATGAATCCTACTATGATGCCAATTTATGTGTGTAAGAATCGAGTTATGAATAAGAAATCAATCATTAAAATCAATAAGAACATTATACGTAAATAAGATCTGATTGGCTCATTAACCTCTGAAAGGAGTAGATAAGTTCGAGAGAGTTTACAAGAAAATGAATGATGCATAATTTACTCTCTACCCCTATACTTACTCTATTTATAGAGTGTTACATACGCATAAAAAATATGCAAGGACCCAACATTCAAATTCGACATCAACATGTGCCTTGCAAAATACATACACTTCGAAATACATAATTTCGCACCCTAACAGACTTAGTTCTATTTCGACTTCTCGCTATACATTTCGAACCCTATAGGACTAAGAGAATTTTTTTACAAAACATTTTCTAAAAATGTATTCTTAGAAGAAAAGTATGTGACGCGTGCAATAAGTCGGAGCTCAAGTAAGTTATTCCCAAAATACCCACACTTGTTTTTCTATATTATGTGTTCTCTAGTATGAATTGCATGTTAGAATTTAGGCTAGGATCTGATCAGGATTTGTATGAAAGAATGCTTGCTTAGGAGCGATGCATTTTTATGCATGTTATGTGTTATTGAGTGACGAAGGGGTTTATGCTTACAATAATAGAGTACGAGCATGCTATTTTGTTAGAATGTGATTGTAAGAATGCAAGCTATACATTTCAAACCCTATAGGACTAAGAGAATTTTTTTACAAAACATTTTCTAAAAAGGTATTCTAAGAAGACAAGTATGTGATGCGTGCAATAAGTCGGAGCTCAAGTAAGTTATTCCCTAAATACCCACACTTGTTTTTCTATATTATGTGTTCTCTAGTATGAATTGCATGTTAGAATTTAGGCTAGGATCTGATCAGGATTTGTAAGAAAGAATACTTGCTTATGATAGATGCATTTTTATGCATGTTATGTGTTATTGAGTGACGAAGGGGTTTATGCTTACAATGATAGAGTACGAGCATGCTATTTTGTTAGAATGTGATTGTAAGAAAGCAACTTAGTAGTTATGGGATGATCCTTGGAGCAAGTACTAATAGTTGTGGTGATGGTTCTAGATGCAGTTCAGGGTCTGGTTCTAGATCTGGGAATGTTGAGGCTCATGATTTGATTGCCATAAAGGTTGTGAGGGTCATCTTGGAGGATCAGTTGGGTATGTTCAGCATGATCAAGGATGAGTTATTAGCTTTGGTGGATGACGTCTGAGAGTTATTTAGGCTGAGATGGTGGCTGTCAGCCCAAGACTCATGAGATCTATTTTTGGGACTTTCACGCTTGTGTGGATATTGAGGTCTTCCAGAAAAAGAGCCCATTATGAATATGCGATGGATTGCAAACACGGAGAGCGCATTTCTGATGAGTTTTTTCCTAGATGCGGCGAAGGCTAGGTTCGTTGCATGCCTTTTGCGAGATGAGGTATGAAATTGGTGCGGTGGAGTGTTCTTGGTTTTTGGAGTAGAGGTGATTAAAACCATGTCCTAGACGAATTTTGTTACCAGGTTCAAGGTAGATATTTACCGGCAATTGAGGTACATCAGTTGGCTCAAGAATTCCAGACTTTCATGCAAACTACAGAGATTGTGGCAGAGATCACCGCCAAATTTAGGGAGAGAGCGCTAATGGTTACGCAATACATTTATGATGAGGAGATAAGGATGACAAGGTATCATGACAAGATGGTGATTAACATTAGGGAGTTTGTTAGTATGATGATCTGCAATACAGTTGATGAGATGGTTGATTTGGCTCGGAAATGGGAGATTGAGTTGGAGCTTCATGGGAAGATGAATGATCCATAGTTTTAGACTGCAATGATGTCAGCTAAGAAGTCCAAGACTTCTGATTCATATTCTAGTAGCCAGTAGAGTTGGAGCCATTATGGCATGTGTGGTAGGTCGCACGAGGGATCTTGTCGTGCGACTGGATTAGGATGTTTCAACTGGGGCACCCACTCCAACCACCTTGACGATCACTAATGGCCGTCCAGTCAAGACGGAGGCCCATATGGTGAAGATCTAAGCTTTCCAGTTGACAGTAGAGGAGGCTAGATCAACGTTGGATGTTGTTTTTGGTAAGTATTTATCACTTTATTTTATGTTTTTTTTCCATATTTGTGCTTATTGTTATGTTTGTGATTAGGTATGTTCCTAGTCAATGTTATACCTACTCTTGTTCTATTTGATTTTGGTGCTAGTATATTGTTTATGTCGCTTGTATTCTACAAGATTTTTGTTATCGCTTTGGGAGTAATTGACCACCCTCTTGTGGTGGAGATTATATATGATCATACTGCTAATGCATCAAGTGTATATCGGGATTGTGTTTTAGAGATTTTTAGTGTGAAATTTCCAATCAAACTCATTCATATTCTTCAAAGAGAGACGCGCGTTAGTGTGGGTATGGATTGGTTGAGCCGGTTTGGCAATGTGACAAACTGGGAGCATTAGATGGTACAAGTTCAAACACTAAGTGGGGGATAATTGGTTATTCATGACGAGGGTGCACAAGGAGGCTCAACCATTTATTCAACTACGAGGGCTAGGAAGTACTTGTAGCATCGTTGGTCATGATTTATGGCTTATACTATGGATGCTCGGGTTGAGGCGAAAAATACTATCAATGATGTTCATATAGTCCGAGAAATTCTAGATGTGTTTCCCGAGGATCTACCGTGAGTGCCTCTTGAGATGAAGGTCGAGTATATGATTAATCTTCCAGGTGTAGCTCCGATAGCCAAGACACCTTATCGCCTTGCACCTCCCGAGATGCAAAAGTTGTCCACACAGCTTCAGGAGATGTTGGAAAAGGAATTTATCTGACTGAGCAGTTCAACGTAGGGGCACCTATATTATTCATCAAAAAAGAAGGATGGATCGCACCGGATGTGCATTGAATATAGGTAGATGAACAAGCTCACAATGAAGAAATGTTATCCGCTTCCAAGGATAGATGATTTATTTGATCAACTTCAAGGTGCATCTTGGTTATCCCAAGAATGATTTGAGGCCAAGTTACCACCTGATGATGCTCAGGAATGAGGATATTCAGAAGATGGCCTTCAGGACTCATTATGGTCATTACAAGTTCATGGTGATGCCATTTGGGCTCACCAATGCACCAACGACGTTCATGGATCTCATGGACTGGGTATACAGGCCAATGTTGGATCGGTCAGTGATCATGTTTATCTATGATATCTTGGTCTATTCTAATACCAATAAGCATCATGAGGTACACTTGTAGGAGGTTCTTGGGACTTTGAGGAGAGAGAGGATTCATTCCAAATTCCCCAAGTGCGACTTTTGGTTATGAGGGGTCTAGTTCTTGGGACACCTCATCAACCAAAAACGAATCTTAATTGATCCGGCTAATATTGAGGCAGTGATGTAGTGGGGGGTTTTGAGGTCTCCATCTGAGATTCAAAGCTCCCTTGGTTTGGCTCGGTATTACTAGAGGTTCATCAAGGATTTCTCAAAGGTAGTGGTACCTTTAACTCATTTGACAAAAAAAGACTGCTGCTTTTTGTTGGGGGCCTAAGCAACAGGCAATGTTTGAGAATTTGAGGCTGAAATTATCTGAAGCACCTGTTTAGACCAGTCTCGAGGGTGTTGAGGATTTTGTGCTCTACTGTAATGCACCGATCACAAGGTTGGGAATTATGCTTATGCAGCAAGGTCGAGTCATTGCATATGCTTCAAGGTAGTTAAAGCCTCATGAAACAAGTTATCTGACTCACAATTTGGAGCTAGGGGAAGTGGTCTTTTCCCTCAATATTTGGCATCATTGTTTGTACGTGGTTCGGTGTAACAACTACATAGTTCGTGAGAGTTTGAGATACTTGATGGATCAGCCAATCAAAATATGAGGCAACGCAGATGGCTCGATGTGGTGAAGGATTATGATTACGAGATTTTGTACCATTCAGGTAAGGCCAATGTGGTGGTCAATACCTTAAGTCGCAGGGTGACTAGTGCTCCTATTAGGGATTTATGTTTAAGCATGACCATTGTTACCCCAGTGTTGGAGATGATCATAGGAGCATAGGTAGAGGCAATCAAGGAAGAGAATTGGAAGAGTGAGAGGGTTGTTGAACATGTTTCAACTTTTGATATCGATATTTGTGGTCTGTTGACCCTTCATGATAGGATTTGGGTTCCTTATTTGGGTGAGGTTCAACAAACATTGATGGAAGAGGCCCACAAGTCTAAGTTCTTGATTCATCCAGGGGCGATGCATATGTACAGGGATTTGAGAAACAATTTGTGGTGGCCCTACATTAAGCAGGACGTAGCTTTGTATGTTGAGAGATGTTTTACATGTAGGATAGGTCAACGTTGAACATCAAAAGCCACACAACAAGATTCAAGCTTTAGATATCCCTTTGTAGTAGTGGGAACAAATTATTACGGATTTTATTACCAAGCTACCCAAGATTGCTCATAGTATTGATATTATATGGGTCATTGTGGATTAATAGACCAAGAGTGCTCATTTCATTTCCATTCAGGAGAGTTTTTTGGCGAGAAAGTTGGTTGTATTTTTGTTTCTGAGATAGTTTCTCTCTTTGGAGTGCCAATTTTATAGTTTCTGATAAAGATGTGAGGTTTACTTCTAGGTTTTGGAAGCAGTTCCATGAGGAATTGGGTACTCAGCTTTATTTCAGTACAACATATCACCCTCAAACCGTTGGGCGGAGCAAGAGCACGATTCAAACTCTTGAGGATATTTTGAGGGCTTGTATCATTGATTTTGGGGGATTTGGGATTTTTATCTTCCCTTGGTATTGTTTTCTTATAACAGCAGCTATCATTTTAACCTCCCTTCAAGCTTCTTTATGGTAGGATCGAACCCCAATCTGTTAAAGAGAGGTTGGTCAGAGAGTCATGGGGAGTATAGAAGTGGTGCAGAAGACTACATAACTCTTTCAGCAGCTTAGACAGAGACTTTAGGAAACACAAAGTCGATTGTAGATTTATGTTGACATGCACCATTCTGAGTTGCAGTTCTAAGTTGGGGACATGGTGTTGTTGAAAGTATCACCTTAGAAAAATATTATCTACTTTCGGAAAAGGGGCAAGTTGGTCCTTAGATTTATTAGACATTTTTGAATCCTTTCTCGTGTAGGCAACGTGTTGTATTATTTGGATTTTCTTAAGGAGCTTAGTCAGATCCAAAATACCTTCAATGTTTCTCAGCTGAGGAAGTCTATTGCAGACACAACTTTTGCAGTTCCTTTGGAAGACATTCAGGTCGATGAGTGGTTGGTCTCAAAACCCTAGATGGCAGGCCTTGTTCCCTATGTAAGCAATGCGGTGGCTAGGGTTTCATTCCATCCTCAGTCTCCACCCTCCAGAAGAAAACCCTTACCCTAGAGTACCTTGTGTGTGTGTGTGTGTGTTTTTCTTTGTGTTTGAAGCTTAAAGAGGTTTTCAAGAGGAAGAGGTATGTTAGTGAAGCAAGGAACATTAAGCAAGCCCAATCTAGTCTCTTGAGCATCACCTAGACTTTTAAAGTCATCAAGGCTCAACTTTGTGAATATTCTTTCTAGATCTTGGGTTTTAGGATACTTTTGTACATTTTTATAACTTTTGTATGAAAGTTTGGAAGAAAGTTTGCAACTTTATTGCTTTCTAAGGTCCCATAAGCATTATAGGTGTTAGATTTGGTGTCTACTCTCCATTTGGAACCATGTATGGAGTTGGGAACATATTTCACCATCTTAGACCTAGAATGGTATGAGCATTATATGGGCTTGCATGTCATAAAGTTTCGATTTGTATGGACTATAATATAGTATTAAAGTCTTCTGGAAAGTTTGAGGCTTGGACTTAACAGATTAAGAGCTTAATTAGGGAGTTGTTATGCCAGAAGAACCATGACACAGTCAAGGCCTGACCATGACACGATGGACAAGAAGCTCCCATGACAAGACCATGACACGGACAAGGGTTTGCCACGACATGGTGTAACATTGACTTTTGACCATTTTGACCCTTAGTCAAACTTAAGAATATGTGTAGTAGACTGAGCTTTGACCTCTGTTTTTGTTTAGGTAGTGTGTGTAGCTGATTCTACATGACTGTGACGATTGTCATTTCAACTCTGTGATTCAGGTATGTTTTCTCACTATATTGTAGGACACAGGGGTGCCAGGTTATGCTCGTTGTCTTTGTGACTACTACATTTTTTTATATGCTTATTGGGTTAGGCTCGTTTATATGTTAATGGCCTGGGTTTGATTATATGTATGTTAGGTTAGGCCCATATGAATGAAACATAACTATTGGGCTATCTCGTTATTTAAATCGTCTGTGGTATTTTGGGGAACTCACTAAGCTTTATGCCTACGGTTTCAAGTTTAAATGTTTCAAGTATTTATGATAGAAAATGGAAGAGCATGACCTGATTGTATCACATCCACTAGAGATTTTCCGCATTTTTGGCTTTTATATTATTTACTCTGATGTTTGATTTTGGAAATTCAAACTCATACCTTGGTTACATTTTTTATGGAATGATGACGTGATGGTTTTATTATGATTAAAAATGAAAATTTTACTCTAGTTTTTAGGACGTTACACTAGAATCTTTGTATTTTTTTAGAATGCTAGAATTTGGTGGGATGTCGAAGGTGATGAGAATTCAAAAAAAAATCATGGGGTACTCAAACAAAGAAGAAGATGACATTATGTTCAAGGAGTAATGCACAATCGCACTTAGGTTTTAGAACCTGTCTAGGTGAAAAAAATATTCTTGGATTTTTTTAAATCCAAACATGACACTTTCAAACCATAAATGCCTCTTACACCAAACTCTCAATTCCCAAAACGTACTAAAACCGAGAGCTTGGCTTTGGAAATGGAGGTTTCGGAATGTGAAACTAAAGACGCTGTCCAGATATGCAGGAATGATAAATCCCCAGGATCGGACGGATTCATGTTCCGAATCAATAAAAAAAAGTATTGGATTCATTTTAAAGAGGATATTGTACTTTTTGTGAAGGAAATTTTGAGAAGGGTCATATGCCTAATGGGTCTAATTTTTCTTTCATTACGTTGACTCGTAAGAACAAAAAACCAACCATGGTGAAAGATTTTCACCCTATTTCTTTGATCGGAATTGAATTCAAAATCCTAGCTAAGATTTTAGCTAACACGGTTGCAAAGGTGGTGGATAAATTGGTTGGAGATGAGCAATCAACTTTCATAGGTGATCGTTAGATTCTTGATGGACCGCTTATGATAAGTGAGATCATTGATTGGTATAAGAATAAAAAAGAAAATTATTGATTTTTAAAGTAGATTTCAAAAAATCATACGATTCTTTGAGTTGGGAATATATGGATTATATGTTGTAGCAATTTGGCTTTGGTGAAAAATGGAAAAAATGGATCCGTAAATGTTTAGAATGTTTAATAACAACTAGAGCATCGATTTTAGTTAGCGATCGCCCTACATCTGAGTTTTCTAAACATCGAAGCTTACGACAAGGAGATCTTCTTTCTCTATTTCTTTTATTTTGGCTATGGAGGGCTTAAATATGGATTTTAAAGTGGCATTGGAGCCAAATTTACTAACAGGTGCAGTCGTAGGAAACTTTGGAATAAAAATTTGTGCATGTTTTATGTAGATGATGTGGTGGTACTTTCATATTGGGGTCAACAAGAAATGGAGAATATTATTTGGATTTTATATTGCTTCTATTTTACATCCGTTGTAAAGCTTAGCATTAACAAATCCAACCTTTGTGGTGTTTTTGTGACAAATGAGGAGGTCTCCGACATGGCTAGTATTACAGAATGTGCACCTGGTTCATGGCCTTTATTTAACTTGGAATTCCCATTAGTTTGAGTATGGTGTTGATATATAATTGGACGAAGGTGTTCGATAGATTTAAAGAAAGATTAGCAACATGGAAAGTGAGATGTTACCTGTAAGTGGGAGATTAACACTTATAAAATAGCATTTGGGAGTCTAGGAATTTACCTCATGATTATTTTTAAAGTTTTAGAGACTTTTTTTTAGATGGTTGAAAGATTAAGGGATAAATTTTTCTGGGAAGGAAATGTAGAAAAAAATATGTGTTGGATACAACAAGAATCTGTCTTGGCGTCAATAGAGAAAGGTGGATTAGGAATCGGAAGTTTGAAAGCTTTTAGTCACTCTCTACTTCAAAAATAGAAATGGAGGCTGGTAAGTAAACGCGATGCTCTTTGGGTAAGTCTGATAAAAGCAATCCATGGGAATGAAGCGGGTTTCAATAATAAATGTTTTAAAACTAAGGGTGCACGGTCTAAAATTATGGGATCGATTAACCATTTAAGTTTCAAAAATATTGTACCTATATCTACTTTGTGTTTTAAAGTCGAAAGGGGAGAAAAGGCTATGTTTTGTATTTATATATGGATTGGGTTAGAACCTTAAAAATCATTTCAATAGGTTTTTTGACTTGATACTGATGGTGATTATACGATACAAGATCGGCTTGTTTGAGGTGATTGGCGATGGAGTTGGAACCGTGAGTTTGCAGGAGGTATTCTTCAAAGACAATTTAATGATTTGTTGAGTACTATATCGCAAGTCAACATCACTTCTGAGGTGGATTATTGGTGGTAGGAGATAGATATAACCGGGGAGATTTGGGTGGTTGTTACTCGGCAACACATTGATAATATGAAACTTCCAAGTTAGTAACCAGCTACGATATGGTGCAAGGGTTGCCAAGAAAAGTAAACATTTTCTTATGTCATGGTGGTTGTAATCAGTTACCAACTCGTTCGAATTTATCCAAATGAAGTCTTGATTTAAAACAAATTACTTGCCGGGTGTGTAACTCTTGTGTAGAATCTGAAGACCATATTTTATTTACATGTAGGGTAGCTTCTGCAATATAGGGAAGGGTGCAACAGTGGTGTGATATTCAATTTCCGATAGTGCTTAAAATTCAGGAATGACTCTCTTGGCTAGATGATGCTCGTAAGATGAGTGGTAACATGAAACAACTTGAGGTGGTGATGTTTCCTATGTGTTGGATGCTCTGGAGGTTCTGAAATAATGTTATGTTTGATTCTTTCACAGTGCAAACGGATACAATCTTGATAATATTGTTTTAATCTTTTTTCATGCTTTAAGCATAGATTTTCTAAAAATGAAATTTATACTGATTCTTTAAAATCTCCTCTATAATTGTATTCTAACTCTCTGTTAGAAGTGAATATATATAATTATTTTTTGTTAAAAAAACTATGGTATTCTGCTTGATATTCTTCCAAGTGATCGATCCTTTGTTAAGTAAGAGCGATGAATTCAGACTACAAATAAGAATAATATCTATCAGTTTGGAAGCTTGCATTAATGCAACCTTTTACTCTAATTTCTTCCCCACCTCCATATATCAAGAACATATATTTTTTTCTTCTCATATATTTAAGGATGCTTTTGATAGCCATCTAATTGGCTTCTTTATGATTGGTCTGGTATAGAATTGCCATGCTCAAGGCACGCAACACATAATACCCCGTACATATCATACCTTACATGATCGATCTCATAGTAGAAACATATAGGATTTCAATCATACTTTCTAACTCCTCCATTATGCTAGGAAACTGATATTTTCTTAATGCCAAACCATGTTGTACATATATGAATTGTGTCATGTAGTCATGTATCTTGAATCTCTTTAAGACCTTATCTATGTATGTACTCTGGCTTAACCAAGTTAGCCATCTAGATCTATCTCTATAAATCTCTATCTGTACAATGATTGTTGCACCTCTCATGTCTTCATAGAAACACAATTTTAAGCCAAGCTTTTACAATATTCAAGGTTAAAATATTGTTTCCTGTGAATAGTATGTTATCAACATACAATATGATAAAGACTACAACTTTCCCACTAGTTTTGATACACACACAAGCTTCATTTTCACTATGACAAAACCAAACTCCTTGATTTTCTCATCAGAGTAGTGATTCCAACTTTGAGATGCTTGCTTGAGTCCATAAATACTCTTTTGAATATTAAACACCTTATTTGGATACTTGGCTTGTACAAACCCTTGGCTTGTGTCATGAACACAACCTCCATAAGTTTTCCATTTAGGAAAGTAGTTTTTACATCCGTTTGTCATATTTCATAATCATTAAATGTTTTTATGGAATTAAATATCCTAATAGACATTATCGTTACTACTAACGAAAGGTTTCCGCATAGCCAATTCCTTGAGCTTGATTATATCCTTTCACAACCACTCATGCCTTCTATATATGTACATTTCCATCCATGTCTATCTACTTCTTGAATGTTAATTTGTATTAATTATTTCATTGTTTAGTGTAGGTTTTGTACTTCTTGTATAGTTCAAGGGGTCCTTATGTAACTATGGTATACCTTGTATATTTATACTGATGAATGGTAATGTAAACCTTATGGGGTGATTTCCACAAACATGGTATCAGAGCAAGGTTAAATCGGCACATGACTAATCTGGCGATTTTTTTCTCTTCTCTTTGCTGCTAAGTCACAATTCTAGCCTCACCTTCACATCAACTCTACAACAAATCGATTAATTGGTCTTCCTAGCATGTTGCTCCTATTGCTTATACTTCTACAACAAATCGATTATTCGATCCTATTTCCATGTTTCTACCAACAACATTTTGCTGCCCTACTTATCGTCACACCCATTTTGGTTTAGTAAAGGTGTCTTACTACAAACCTTCTGCCTAAGGTTAGTGTTCTGAACATTAGCATGTTTCTTTTATTGCAATTTATTTTTCAAATTTTCATCTCAAACATGACCTCTCCAGCGAACTCATCATCCACAACCCTTACTTCCCAACAACTTGTTTATGCGACCACTAATGTCAATAATCACTTTAGCTTAAAATTAACCTCGGATGGCTCTAAATATAAATTATGGCGTCGTATATTTCAAGATATTTGCAAGGGTGCTAAAGTTCTTGGTTACATTAATGGAAAATCAACCCACAAGTGAAGATGATGAATATTCGTAATCCATTGACTCATGTGTTAAATCATGGTTTTACTTTACATGTGACCCTAGTGTTTTATATTTTATTACTATTGATTCATGCACTGTTAAAGATATGTGCGACAGCTTGCATGCATATTTTCTTAACATAAAATGGCATGCATGCTACAATTCCAAGATCAATTGCGTAACACAAAAAAGGTGCATCCACGATTCATGAATATTGTCACAACCTTAAAATTTTTGTCGATGTTTTAGTTGATGTTGAATCCACTATCTCTGAAGTTGGACTTGGTATGCAAATGCTTTGTGGTCTTTGACCTCCTATCAAAGTATAGTTGATGTTATCACCAATACCAATCTCTTTTCTTCTTTCATGGAAGCCAAAAATATGCTTCTTCTCCATTGAAATTGTGATGAAAATCATGACCCTATGCTAGACTCGAAAAACAACAATACTACGGCTTTATATTCTGTTTCACACACCAACCCGAAAAATCAAAAAATAAATGGAATAAAAACCATACTAATAATTGGAATACATCTAGGGGTACTTCTAGTATTTCTGTTAATACTAACTGATTTGTAGGTACACTTCAAGGTCAAAATTCACATTTTGCAGGTATTATGGGTTCTAATCCACGTGTAAATGGCAATATTCCACAAAGTCAACAACATCAAATTGCATATAGTCAACCACTTCTTTATGGGAATTATTTTCCTCACTTTTCCTATGCAAATTGTCCCATCATGTGACATCCACCAAAACTCAGGTCAGTACTCATCTAGAACTTCGTCATTTCCTTGTGTGCACTTAACTTGGCTCTAGAGTTACAAGTTGAAATAGGTTCACAATTTAATACATCCCTCAGAACAATTAGTGTATTTGAGCTTGTATTGAACAATCATATTGATATTTTTATGAACCAACTGAGTGGTAAAGTGCCAAATTTGAACCTTAAGTCCAAACACAACACTATGTTCGATAGACCTTAACCCAAGGTAAGTTAACAACCCTAAAATTTCCATATTGGAAAAATCTAATGCTTAACAAGGTTAAGTATTCTAAGCTAATATGAACAAAATTAAATCATAATATAAACCAACTATAAAGTAGATGAGAAATTCATATAATTCATGATTCGAAATGTGAACCAAAAGAAAAATCCAAGGATATCAAAATCTTACAACCACATATTATGAATCCTTGTTACAATTGTTGAAATATGAGAAATTGATTTTTATGAAAAATAAATAATATGTTATCATTTTCTAAATTAATTCAACAAATATAAGTTTACAAGTTATTACCAAGTGTAAATATTTCAACAAAACCCAACAATTAAAACTTTAGGAGATATGATAATGTTTGAGTTTTTATAATATATAAAATCTAGATTTATAAAAATTCAAGGGAGGCTTTTATTATTTGATCAATTATCAATAAAAATACCATCTCTCTCTCTTAAAATTTCGACCATTAGGCTTTTCCCTCTCCCCCATGCCCTAAAACCCATCATTACACCTCATTTGAACCACCTACACATTCCATCTCACACTCCTTCTCCAAGAAAACTCTCCCACTTCCAAGACCACTCCTACACATCATAAAATCCTCCATTCTCTGTCCTAATTTAGGATTTTTGAAGGTCAAGAAGTGTTCTTGCTTCTCTCAAGATCAAAACCAAGGTAAACAACACAATCCTTTATCATAGTTTTATGATTTTACTCCCTCTTCTTCATAGTTCTTCTTTACTTTTTGGATTCTATGCCCTTATATGGCTAGAAATCCTTGTTTTTCCTCTTGGTGTTTTTCTATTCTCTCCATAACACAATACACGTGTTTGAGATGGCGAAAATTCGGGATCAAACCCATGCAAAGAGTGAAAAGATGCACATATGTTCATATGATTTCAAAAATCGAGTTTTACATCTTCTTCTTCATTTATTTTGTGTTCTTACATGAAAAAAAGTATTTAACCCATTTATAGTACATCTTGGATGCCCATTCACTCCATGCATGTGCTAAAAATCGGATTTGTGGTGAAATCATAGTGTAAGATTTGGTGGTTCCAAGGAGTTCTCTATCACATGAATGAAACACCCACTTTGGGGCCTTGGAATAACCCTAAATCTATGACTTGGATGAATGAACCCTAAAGTTTATTTTTCTTCTTTAAACTCTAGTTTGTTGATATTTATATTTGCCCATAATAGAAGTATGCATGTTGTCTTTGTCAAAGTGCCCCTAAGAGTGCACTCAAAGCAACCTAGGATGACATGCATTCTTTCAGAATATTTTGTTCAGCTTTGAACGGCCACAACTCACTCATTACTAAACCAAATCACGATTTCTTTTTGTGAGGGATAGTTCTACGAGTTAGCTTTTGAACCCAGTTGGTCTTACTGTAAAATATTAAAATTCGGACTTTTGACAATTTTTACAAAATAATTGCACAAACAGCACTCTTTCTATGATCATTAGTTTTGATTTACATGATCAAGGGTGTTACACCCCAAATTAAATCTGGGGAAAAATATTTTACAAACTTAACACATCCATCAAGTTATGTCTAAAATTTTGTGGGTTAAAACCACACAGAATGTTCTGTAAAAATTCGTAAACTTTCAGCTACATGTAGAACTCATGCACTATATTGTGCTACATTGCTTAACTTGTTGGGGTTGAATACCCTATTTTTCTTCTAAATATATTTTGAATAAAATTCTTTTATGAAATTTCATATATAAAGGTGATGATCTCTAAAATCCTAAGAGCTAGAACAAACTCCTTTTTTTCTATTAAAATAATGATTTAATTGCTATAAATTAAAAATAATTGTTTCCAAAAGAGATAAAAATCTGAAAATTTGCAGTAGTAATGTATTAAAAGAATAAGAAAGACGTGTAACTTTCTAGACGATTTTAACACTGTTTGGTATTTTATACATATTTTTCATTAAATTAGAGCATGAATTTACAAATCCAGGTCATTGGACTCAAAGACCCTAACCAATATTTTTCTCAACCTTAGGAACATTATGGGAGCCTGTAAAAATTACATTGATAATTTTAGAAACTGTTTACCATTTATTTTGAATTTTATCCATTATTTGGACTATAATTTACAAAAAAAATATCAAATAACCTTCAAAAATGTTTACAAAATTTCTGGACACCAATTCCCTTTGTTAGAACCAGATAACCAAATTTTGTAATTTTCGGGAATTTAATTCCATGCCTTTCTAAAAATTTTAACACAATATAATATGAAGTAATGTTACCGATAATGAATCGTACACACTTTGGGCATTTTTACGACATCACTAGTTGGATAGGTAGTTCCTAGAAAATATCTTAGTGGATTATATTTCACTAAAAACTATTTGTTCCATAGGATGCTAGTAGGAATCGCACTCGTCAACATCAAACCGCGAAGCCCGAGCCACAAACTTTCCAGAGTGAGTATTCACAGCCCCTATTTTTCGTTTATAATTTTTTGGGGTGGAAAGCATGCTACAATTTCTTTGAAAATTATTTTATGAACTTGTGCTATGAACTATATGATATGGACTTTGTTGTATGAACCTTGTATTATGAACTTGTATAATGAATTTGGTGTTATGAACTTGTATGGTTAAGTCCCCGGAGAACCGATACAACCTATTAACTCATATTTGAGCTATTGGTCTTATGGATAGCGCTATTTGGGGTCAACAGCCCCCACTAGCCCGGAACCGCGAGTGCATATTTCCATGAACTGACATCATGGGAACCATAGACATGATGGAATGGGGCAAGAACGGTCGTTAGGCTTGGTTGTGAACAGAATGCAATGGCATTCATCGTTATCTGAATTAGAACTTTTATAGAATAACTACATTTTTTGAAGTAATGTACCATTATAAACCTGTGAACTCACCAACTATTTTATAGTTGAACTTCATTTTTGCATGCTTTTTATGGTTGGTACTCCTATTTACCTTTGTGATGAGAACTTAACCTGTCGCACTTCATATTTCTGCTTTAATGGGGTGTGACAGATTTGGTATCAGAGTCTAAGGTTATAGAGAGTACCGACCTCCTCTTTCCCTTAGGGAGGCCTAAACTATAACCATTGAGTTAATAAAACATGCCATTTAGTATAAGTAATTTTGGTAATGTGCTACTGGACCTTAATTATACATAGGCTATGTATAATTAAGGAAGAGTTAGTGCAAGACTGGAATTTATTATAGTGAATGGTATGAACACCCTAGGATAAACGTAAACATCAAACATAATAGAAATTTTCTAGAATGCTAAAAATTCATCTAAACATTAAAGGTTCTCATATACAGTGTAGCCATGTCAAACATTAGCTCTCAAGCACTTGGATCGGCAGATGAGTCTGGTTACGTCACTACGCGCCCGAAAGTCAACCGCAACTCGAGCATCTAACCGACTGAAGATTCGTCTACAGGATCAGATACTGGAGAGGAAGTGAGCATCCAGGCACCATAGCTGACGCCTCAGCCACCCCTTTATGGACTATACCACAGGAGGACAACGAGAAAGATCGCACCAACGCCGAGAGAAGTGTTGAGGTTCGAGCGTCCAGAACCCATGCCAGCACCTCCCGCACCAAGGGGTGAGCGTCCCGAGCCTAGTCAGCCTCGACCCCCAGTCATAGGGACACCTTATATGCAAGCACCCGGGATGACTTGTCAGGAGCGACACAGCATGGAGGCCATGGCCCGAGACCGGCATGATGCCCGTAGTTGGATTGCTTATCATCATCACAGCATTGCCGACATGTCAGACGTGGTGGATGTGGTGTGTGGTTATGCATACTCCGCCCAGAGGACTGCAATTAGAGCTATGATCACTAGCGCTATGGCTGGAGGGCTAGCATTGATTCTGGAAGTGGCACTTATTTGGGTGATTGTGTTTGGGGGTAGAATCTAAACATCATGTTTTATGTTTTATGGTTTATGGTCTATGTATTTTGATGTAATGCCTTTGGTTTATGGCTTTTAAGAACTTTGTTTGAAGTGTCTTTTGTAGCTTGCAGTGTCAAGCAATATGCTTTGTTAAACATTTTATTTACGAGCCACGAATGGAATCTATTTTAATGATTTTCACTCACCATGTTATATCACACTACTATTGTTCATGAACTGTAAATTGTTTTGATGATTTGAAATCTTTCTTGAAAATATTTTTATTATTATTATTATTATTATTATTATTATTATTATTATTATTATTATTATTATTATTATTATTATTATTTCTTTCAAAAAAAATTATTAATAATAACGTCCTTAATTTTGTTTGTGTGTTATAGAACCATGCCCCAAAGAAGAAACACACGCTCACGCCTAACACAGCCTGAGAATGCCACTCCCGATATTACTCAACTGGTCTCGCAACAACTAATGGATGCTATCCCTAACATTGTGGCTCAAGTCACTGTGGGAATCAATGCTAGTCAGACAAACCATGGAGGCCCTACACCTACTGAGAACACCGATGGAAGCGGAGTTCATAATGAAGAAACAAGGGGATGCACCTATAAATACTTCATGTCTTGCAAACCCAAGGAGTTTCATGGAACAGAGGGTGCGGTGGGATTGTTGAAATGGATAGAAGGAATAGAGGTCGTACTCCACATCAGCAAATGCTCAAATGACTACAAGGTTCCCTATGTTTCATGCCTTCTCCAAGACAGAGCCTTAACGTGGTGGAATTAAGTTCGGAACTGTGGAAGGGAGGCAGCAAACCAATTAGCTTGGGAGGAACTCAAAGAGTTACTCAAGAAGGAATATTGCCATTGTCACACCCCAAAACCAAGAACGACAGAAACATTCAGGTGTGGAGGACGTCATGTGAAGTATTATAACAGTGTAAAGTAGTAAACAAGCAACAGCATCATCCATTGCATTAAAAGTAAATTTTTTAATACATGCATGTTCTTTCAATGTAATAAGACACCAAAATATGTAATCAAAATAAAATATGAGTCTTGTCTGTACTCCGTCTTCTCAAAACCTGGTCATCATACCTATCTACTGGTGACCTGAGAAGACAAGTTATTTTGAAAGAGTAGATCAGCATAAAGCTGGTGAATTCATAAGTATTTAAGTGTCATTACTCTGTTTTGGAAAGCTGTTATGAATGCCATGTAAAGCTTTGATTGAAACATTTGAAATAAGTGTGAAAACCCTGGAAATCCCATATTTCCTACTAGTATAAAAGTAGTCTTCTACCAAGACCCAAAATGTTTTGAAAGTAGTCTTCTACCAAGACTTGTATGTTTTGAAAGTAACAAAGATGGTTTTCCCCTTTATGACTACTATTAACAATATATAGTCTACTTCATCGTTTATGTGAATGTATCACAAAATAAAAGTAATAGGGAAAATATAGCCATATAAGTATTATCCTTTTGTATTAGGATAAATACAACATCGCGACTGCCGAAACGTATTAACCTTGAACCTCCGTAGATGTTCATTTTCCTCTGTAGCTAATAGCAGGTCGTAGGAATGTATAGTCCTGTAAAGGTACTCCTAGTATAAGTATTAACCGTAGGCATCCGTAGATGTTCATTACCTCTATTGCTAACAGGTGGGTGCTGGAATGGTTAGTCCCGTATAGTATCCTTTTGTAATAGGATAGACAGAACTAAACTACACGTATGATATGTAATAGTCTCTCTTCATATAGTATCTAGGTACAAGTATCCATGTAAGTGTATCCATGTAGGTGTATCCATGTAAGTGTATCCATGTAAGTGTATCTCTTCATATAGCATTTAGTATAGACTCATGAATGAACTGACTCTGGTGTAATTCCTTGTAATAGAAATAATATTTTGTATCTCCTAACTATCCCTATAATAGTTTACTGGAAGGTAATTGATGTCCAAGAAGGTTTATACACTCTTACTACACAAGAGTGTGGGAAACTGAATGAAGGATGAAAACTATCATATCAATACATATATACAAGAACATAAGTGTATAGATATAGTTTTGATCAAGAAGACGAAAAATGGTTTTGTAAGACATTTAATAGTTTTGAAAAATAAATAACAATGACTTGATGTCATTTTAATAAACATTTCAAAAGTAATACATTTGATAACAAAGTATTTTTATGATAGAAAACCATTTCACACATCACATTTTGAAGTATGTGAAATCAGCTGGATGAAAACACAGTTATAAATCACATGTGATTGATTCATTAATATGTTGTTTTCTACTTGTATCCCCCCCCCCATTAAAGCATTTAAAATCATTTAAAACATTGATTAAGGGGTATGAACTCACCTATAGATGGTGGTTTGGATGAACTGAATAATGTAGGATAGCTAGGTGACAAGTGAAGACTTGTTCACACCCAATGATCCTAGTTAACATATAATCACACATATATGTATCCAATTAGACTTTAAACCACTAATTGACAAAGTTAAGACATCCTAAGGCATGTAAAACACCTTATATAAGTGCTACAAGTCATAAGGATTGCATCTAAGTGTTAAAGGACCTTGCTATTGTGTTTGGGGTTCAAGGGTAAACTGCTTTGGAGTTTACAGTTTTCATGACCTTAACCTAATGAGTTTACGGTTGTAAACTCCTCACTTTTTGACCAAAAGTTTTTTTGAGGTTTTACAAGTCCTTTGAAGCATTTCTACTTGATGGTTAGGCCTTTCGAAGAGATTAGGGCATCATTACACTCCTTTGAGGAGTTTACGGCCCCAAGGCCATTTCCTTTTGGGTTTACTACCGTAAACCCATATGGAAAGTGGTATTTTCATGTTTTCAAGTCCTATACACAATAACGAGTGGATCTAGACTAGTTTCACAAGGAAGGAAGGGACTAAGGCACACTTTTGGCCTTAAAAGAAGGGTTTACGGTTCAAGGAGTTCTTGAACCGTAAACACCTTTGATCTTGGTGTTTCCTTGAGTTTCTTTGATGTATAGAAGTATAACAAGCCTTACAATACACTAGGGTAGGAATACTTACTAGTTGGAAGCTTGAAAGCTACCAAAAGGCCAAGAACACTAGTGTGTGTTCTTGTTGTTCATGGTGAAACTTGAAGATTCACCCTATTGGAAAGATCTAAGGGATAGAAGTGTGTTAAATCACTAGATTAAGTGATATAATAACTCAAAAGGGTTAGAAACACTTACTAGATGATGATCTTGAAGAAAACTTTGGAAGATACTTGAGAGACTTTGAGATATGATCTTGAAAAGGTGGAAAAATGCTAAAAATGGCTAAGTGCCACTTTTATACCCCTCCCCTTTAGGGTTTACGGCCGTAAACACCAATTTTAGGCCGTAAACTCTAAACTTTTGATGTGTCGGGACTTTATTGTTGCACAATAAACCCTAGGGCATTCTCTCTCCTGATATCTCCTAAAGTGTAAATCTTGAAATCCTCAAACTTATTCCAAAAAGTCTGAAAATTAACCGTAATTGATCTGACTTCTATTGACTTGATATGTTGTACATAATAGAAATTTCGGGTTGTCACAGCCATAATGTCACACCCCAAAAACGGAACAGCGGAAACGTTCGGGGGTAGAGGACGTCATGTTTAGTATCACAAGACATGAATCATAATAAGCAAGTAATGAACAACCATTTCATTTAGAAAGAAAGTGTTTACAATGTGTGTGTTCACGAAACATAGAATACATAATCAAATAAAAAAAAGACTTGAAGCTACTATGCTCCATCTTCTGAATTCCCAGTGCGAGTACCTATCTATTAGTCTCCTGAGAATACCAGTTATTTTGAAAGAGTTGATCAGCAATTATGCTGGTGAGTTCATAAGATTTTAGTGATGTAAGTAAGTTGTAGAAAGTTGTTGTAAAATGTAGTTGAAAATGTAGTAAGTTGTAAGTTTTGTTTAGAATAGTTTTCCTATTCCTCTAGAAAATCGTATATTTCCAACTTTGATGAAAGATACGTAAAAATGATTCTACAATCCTTTCTATGAGTAGTAAATGGATACAAGTTATATAAAACTTAGAGTAAACAAACAATCGACTATTGATATATATATATATATATATATATATATATATATATATATATATCCTTTGTCCTTTGATGTATACATTAAGGAATCATAAGGTTAGCATTATGGTTCCCTTCTACTAAACGTAGCCTTCTACCAAGGCATCAAATGTTATGTATGTTTGTGTCACACCCCAAAACCGAGAACGGCGGAAACGTTCTGGGGCGGAGGACGTCATGTATAATATCAACAACAATGTAAAGTAGTAAACAAGCAACAACATCATCCATTGCATTAATAAAATAATTATTATACAATTGTATTCTGACAAATTTTGATAAACACTAGAGCATAAATCAAAATGAAAGATAAGTCTTGAATAAGCTCCATCTTCCGTTTTCCTTGCATCGGTACCTGTCTATGATGACCTGAGGATACAAGTAATTTTGAAAGCGAGTATCAGCTTTAAAGCTGGTGAGATCATAAGTATTAATGTGTCTTAATTTGTGAAAACTTATAATTTCTAAGACTTGACATTGCTTTGAAAGAAAACGAGTATAAGTATGAAAATATTTGTAGCTCAACTGTATATGTTTGAAAATCCCTAGAAATCCCTATGATTCCTATTAGTAACAAAAGGAGTCTTCTACCAAGACTTAACTGTTCTGTGTGTGTGTGTGTCTCTTGTAAGAGTATGTATTTTTCCAAAGTATAACTATCATTACTCAAAATATAGATTGTATATTTATGTTTAAGTGAGGTTATCACTGAAATATGTACTGGAAAAATTAACGTAGTACTAAATCGTAGCTCTAAAAGGGCTACTATTTATCAACAGATAGCATCTACATTACCGCGCTTCCTATGAAAAATTCACGAAGTGAATGTAATGGGAAAGAAATGGTACTATGGTGTAGTGTCGAACTACAACCGTACCTATTACCTTAAATCTAGGGTAATACTACCAAGTACCACAGTATTTGGATATATATAAATATATATATCAATACACCGATACTCAACTTGCCTTATTTGATGGATAAGGTATAATGTGATGTCTAGATCCCAGACTGTTTCGCTCCCCTATCAAAGGGATTTTAGGACCCACACACGACCCCTGCATGAATGCAATCCGTGAGCATCACATTACCTGCGATCATGTATACTCAATATAACAATCACAATCGTAGTGTGTTTTATCAGTATAGTTAGATCCTAAACTGGTTCTGAGCTATAGCCCCTAGTGACGTCTATCCTATGCATATGAAAGTGTACTCATGTAAGTGTGATCATGTAATTGTACTTATGGTGTACTGAAATGTTCTACGTGTGCTAGCTGTAATGTGTGTTCTCTCTATCTAGCAAGTATTGTCATGTAAGCGTTCTAGTATAATTGTATATGTTCTCGTCCTAGTATAGATGTATATGTATTGTACAGCAATGTTCTAGAAAGTATTGACTCATGAATGAACTGACTCGTTGTATGATATCGCGTTCTAGTAATGGTTCTAGTATCTTCCTGAACTACCCATATGGTAGCTTACTAGTGATCTAAGTGGTACGTATGGACGTGGATGTATACCCCTGCTACCCAAGGGCATAGGATGAATTGGAAGGACCTTTTATGACTTTGTGTGTACACATGATATATAACTAATATTTAAACGACCTTCGGATGAGTATCCAATACCCCACCAGACCACATCTCAAGGCGCGAAAAGGAAATAGGGTGGATAGCCTTCCTAAGTCTTTTAAATATTTCTTATATAACTATACATATAGAGGCATGCAATTTATAATATAAAAGCATAAATAAGTTTGGTAAAACTTTGAAACATAAATATTAGTTTAAGGAAAGATCGACTTGATGTCAACCTATAAAACAATTTGAAGGCATAAGTTTGATAAAACAATATAAGTATAAGGAACATTTGTTTGAAACACAGTTGTAAATAAGTTTGAAATATGATAAACAGAGTAAGAGGTACAGTGTAATAAGGAGTTTAAAACATATAAAATGTTTATAAAAATCATTTGAAGGAAACTGTTTGGTAAAACGGTTGATGAGTAGCCAAATCTTTTGAATGTTGTATATTAATCACATGTGATTGATGTAATAAGTAATATACTCCTACTTACTAATCACATGCGATTGATATAATAAGTAGCATGATTCTACTTGTATCCCCCCCATAAAGCATTTAAAAGTAGTTTAAAACATTATTTAAGGGGTATGAACTCACATGAAAGCTTGAAGATAGCGAGATGGAAAACTGGGCAGAGTTTCGTCTCGGGAAACGGATTTTCCTCGGGATTCTCGGGAATCTCAGGAGTAAAATCGACCCTCGGGACTTGAGCAAAAAGACCAGAGCTTCGGGTTATAACGGGCACGGAAAACGATGCAAGATCGAGAGGGAAATGAGAGAATTGAGCAACTTTTTCGGAAAGCCTCGCATCCAATTTATAGGAAGGCTGAACCGCCTCCGTACGCGGGGCGTACGCTTGTACGCAGCGCGTACGCGTACGTCATGCGTGACCGAAGCCTCGACTGCCTCGGTTCGGATGGGACGGGTTGCTGGGTACGCGGGTCGGATGGGACGGCGGGTCGGACGGGACAGCGGGTCGGACGGGTCGTAGCTTCGGACGGGTCGGATTCCTCGGATATTGGCGACGTGGACGATCCGAAGCCCTTGATCTCAGTACGCGGGGCGTACGAAGGTACGCAGGGCGTACTTCGGCCCTATCCGATGACTCCCCTTCGGATAATACCGGGAATTTATAATTAAATTTATATTTATTTTAATTAAACTTCTAAAATTCATATCTCCCTCATACGAACTCCGTTTTTGACGTTCTTTATATCCACACGAAGGTGAGACCAAGATCTACAACTTTCGTTTAGATTCCGTTGGCAAATTCCGAAATTATTTTTATTATTTATTTATTAAAATGACGTGATTAAGGAATTTCTTCAAAAATTCATAACTTTCACATCCGAAGTCAGATTTGGACGTTCTTTTTATGTACGATCATAGATTGAGGTTGTCTATAACTTCCATTTAGATACTTAAGGCTAAAAACTATTGCATCGAAATTTCGCGTTTTACGATAAATCGCTGATGCCGGTTTTTCCGAGAATCTTCGGTTGATCATAACTTCTTCGTTATAACTCGGATTTTAGGGTTCTTTATATGCTTGGAAACCTTGATACGATTCCTACTACTTTATTTAACCCAAACAAGATTTTAGGAAAGTTATATTTTGACCTAAATTTGATTGGTTTACATTACATTGTCTCGAAATATCGGGTTGTCACATCATCCCCCCGTTAAAGGGAATTTCGTCCCGAAATTAGAATTTAAGCAAGGAAGTATGCACGAATGATCGAGTCGTAAGGAGGAAACTTCCGAATCGATTGGTTCTAGCGCACCTAAGTGATAACGGGTTCTCGGTTGGCATTCCAACGAACCTTCACTAACTGGCGATGGCGTTTCTTCGTCCTCTTGACCTCTCGGTTGAGGGTCACTACGGTTCTAATACGAAGTTGAGGATCTCGCAGAGTGGACTTGCAATAGTCCTAACGGAAAGGTATGGTTTCACGATCGAGATGCGAAGAGTAGAAAGTACGTTACTGAGTTCGCGGAGTAGGTCTTGTTTGTGTGAGGCACAGGACCGATTCTGATAAGAATCTCGGAGGTCCTGTCTAACTTGGATTTAGATTTCCACGCTTTACGAAGCGTATTAAGCCATTCCCAGAGTGAGTTATCCTAAAGAACTTGGTCACTCACTTGGAGTCTCAAAGGTTCCTTTTCTTATGTAACTTCCCAGTCAAAGGCCACCCCTTGCTGGGTCAAAGTCGTACGAGTTTCTGTAGCTTGCGAGGAGTTCTGAATGAACTAATGCGGTAGGTCGGTAAGACCTAGAATCTGGCGAAAAACTGTCGGAGTCTCTGGTGTTGATAAATGCTCAACGATTTTGACAAATTGAGAGAGTACTCAAAATTTCTCACATTACTATCAGTGTGTCCTAGAAATTTGACTCTTCAATTTCAAAACTCGTGCCTAGAGAACTTCGCTAAAAGTTCCACTGTAGGATTGTTACCATGGGCTTTCTTCTTACTACGAGGGTAGATAAGTAAGTCATCTCATGGGGAAAATGACGAATTGATCCAAGTAAGAAAGACGTAACCCTTCATTTAACTCATGAAAACCATGGGCGTATTGGTCCTATCCGAAAGGTATCACTACGAACCCGAAGTGTCTGTATCGAGTTCAGGAGATAGTCTTCCGGACATCCTCCCCTAACACTCGAACTGGAGATATTCGGATTCCAGATCCATTCCTGGAAGTAGATTCTTTCCTTACGTTTGCTCAACCATTTTGTCTATGTGAGGTAGGGATTACGATTTCTATGAAAATCTTGACGGATTCCTCGATAACCAAGGCACATACGATGCGATCCATCGATCTCTGGAAGAATCTGACCGGGGTTCTCTAGGGTGAGAAACCTAGTCTTCTAATTCTATTTATGTGTGGTTCGCCAAGTTGCTCGTGCTGTTCTTGTATCTCCGTGGGTGTTTAAACTATAGGGCGATCTGTTTTCGGGAGTTGTACTGGGTTCTAAGTTTATTCACATGACGATGTGATTACTCTTATACTTAGGCAGTTTCTCCGTCCTGAAGTTCATATTAGAATTCATACATGGTATCACCATCACACTTTCGGGTATACGAGTTGCATATAATTAAGGTTGAAAAGGTAGTCGAATAACTGATTCTTCTTTAAGCTCACATCCCATCGGGGAAAAAGAAGTTAAAGTGGAATCATCAATTCTAAGCCTGTAGAAGCTTGATTATATATCACTTTTATGTATACCATCCTCAATGATAGATCATCCGTATGAATTTTCCTAGATTGAACTTGACGTACTGCACGAGTGGTACATCGAGGATTCCTTTGGAAAGAAACTATCTAAGAGGTAATCCTGGAATGAGCACTTCGGCGTTCTGATAAGACGGCTTCATTGGAAAAGTGATCTAGAAGATAGGGACGTACGTATGAAGCTGTTTTCACGTCGATCAAATTGAATCTAATTGTATGATAATGTCGGAATCATACAGAAACTTTAAAGACATTAGAATTAAACATGGACGATTACAGACAAAACACAACTGTGCAACCATGAACAGAGTTACAGTACTTTTAGGTTTACCACAAGACTATCGCTGCGAATAAGATATACTACAAAAGACAAGTATACGCATCACGAGAATTCCTATACAGACAGGATCTCGCAAAAGGTAAGACTCTAGTTGCACTAGTTCTAGATAGTTTATAAGTCTATTACAACGAAACGCCTTAAATACATTAACGTGGTTCCTGAGCAGGCTCCCCTGCAGCTGTGATCCTGAGAATCTTCCCGTCTGCGCCAGAGTTCTGCGTTATCGGGCAATTCTTCTTGAAGTGCCCTATCTCACTGCATTGGCGGCATGACTGGCTAGTACCCACATCAGTGGAGGAAGTGAAGTGTCGGGTAGGAGTTATGGGAACACGGGTGCTTTCCTTGTTTTCCTTATTTGGGCAATCTCTTTTATAGTGCCCAAACTCACCACAGTTAAAGCAATTTAGGCTGGCCCTAGTGGTGGAGGTAGCTCTACAGAAACGGGCGATGTGTCCTTTCTTGTTGCAGTTCACGCACTGCAAGACTCGGCACATTCCCTCGTGGTGGAAATTGCACCGGTCGCACTTCGGGAGTGTTCCCTTATATGGTCTGCTCGGTACTGGGATGGCAGAGGTTTGTGGTTGCTGTCTGGCAATTTTCTGAAACTGTTTGCGTTCCACTTTGGCTTGACGTTTTCTTTTCTTGTTCTCTGCTTTCTGGCTTTGCGAGCCTGTGGCTGTTACTGTTGGACGACTTCCCGGATGGATATCGCGATTGGAAACTTTATTCCCATTAGCAGCATTGACTGTGCTGATAGTGCTACGGTGCGCCATGACCGCGGTTACGGCAGCCACTACGGCAGCTGTAACTGCCGTTTGAAAGGTGGCGGCGTCCATCGGAAAAGTAGAGGTCTCGTTGCTTGGCTGGTTGTTCCTGGATGACGCCATGATTCTGTAACATGAAAGAGTAAAGATTTGTAAGCGATTCTGGTTGACCCTGATGTACTTAGATTGTTCATGAAAAGAGTAAGAGTATGATCTCTAAAGTTTGACCTACATCCCTATGATGCAGTCCTGGTATGGAATGGAAGTATGTTCGTAGAATGGTCTCAAGACGTTTGTCGTTCGAACTGAGGTATCGTGGGTTGGTGAATAACAAGATCCAACCACTGAAAGAGACTTGGAAGTGTCTCCGGAGATAAATTACTATAGTCCAATGACTTGACTAAAGTATGATTTAAATAGACTCTAATGAAAGTAAGATAAAAGTACTTGAAATGAAGAATGACGCAACAGTTAGCCGGCTGTCAATATCTTTGATATTCACGATGTAAGGGTTTTGGAAAACGGCCTTTTAAAGGTCTCACATCATATCCCCAGAAGATAGTTCCTGACAGCATAAAGACCTAACTAAAGTTCGTACTGAACAAGATAATTTCATAGAAAATGCCACATCGGGCATAGACAAAAAACGATTCCTTTTTATAAGGGAAATAAGTAAAGCGTCTACTACGGGCGACGGTCATCCCTCTGGTGCACTCTTAGTTCAACCAATTGACGTTCCATTGTCAAGTAGGTGTCTTTCGCACACCATCTGGCGTACTCGGAGTCCTATGACTTCGGCTTGTGATTCAGCTAGTGCTTGCAGCAGGGTTTCGTGGTTTCTCTCTGATCTCTCGTGAGCATCCTCTAGAAGAAGGGTGTGGGGGGTATGCATTCTAGCATAGGCGACTTCTTCTGAATTCTAAGGTAGGCTGTCCTGCCTTGAATCTCAATTCTGGCCTCTCTGCGGACCAAGATTGGCAAGACTATATCTGCTAAGCCCTTATTGCTCACGTCGTAAAAGTTTCGGTTGCCAATAAATGGCATGGGCTGATCTTGTTCTTGGCTCCATGTTTCCAAGCATTCCACTCACTCAGGGTCAGGCCATGAAAAGCCGGAAGAGGGTTAGGAATTTGAAACGGGAGCTACTCGGGGTAGGTTCTCAACCTCTTGCTCGGGGTTAGCATCGTACGAAAAGTCTTCATTACGGTGATCATCCAAGGGGATAGGATGATCATTCTCTGGTTCTTCTCCAAACCAACCAGCTATGACTTCATTCGGAAGGTACTGGTTGTCAAGGGAATGGAGTCCAGCTATGATTTTTATGCGAGAATTTAGGGTAAGAGGATAATTATTAGACGAACTATCTAGATAATTATTTAGAAAATCTTCATTAGTTACATCGCTAATTGTGAAGTGAATACCAACTATGTGTAATCTAAACAGGATAGACCTTCGAATAAGTGACCTTATTTCCAAATTCACACAGAATAGGGGTAAGGCAAAATTACCACTGATTCTAAGTCTATAACATCCTAATTACATGTAGCCTTAGTGTATCCACTTAGCAACTATCAACCTAGTAATGAGGATTCCGTTTTAATTCTCAAGTATAAAGTACTTATAGTAACACCAAATACTCCTATAGTATTTTAAATTTTTATGTTATGTTCTATTGTTCTCATTGTGGTAGGGTTGGTAAGATTTTAGTATTGTTGCAACCACACACTTAAACTTAGGCACATGCTAGTCAACCCTCGGATAATATAGGCGATCAGGCTATATCTTCCCAGTTTTGACCATATGTCTCTAAGCACACTTGTGTTGCCCAACAATCGTAATTCTTTTGTACTGTCCTAGTGACACTGATTTTAGTATGAATGCAGGCACGTATACTTACTTAAATATTTTATTATTTAAAGTATAAACTCTAAATCAGAGTATTTTTAATCCCATTGTATTTATAGTTAGTATATCTTTTATGGGTTGATATACTCAATTCACTATAAACAATGCTCTGATACCAATCTGTCACACCCCAAAACCGAGAACGGCGGAAACGTTCTGGGGCGGAGGACGTCATGTATAATATCAACAACAATGTAAAGTAGTAAACAAGCAACAACATCATCCATTGCATTAATAAAATAATTATTATACAATTGTATTCTGACAAATTTTGATAAACACTAGAGCATAAATCAAAATGAAAGATAAGTCTTGAATAAGCTCCATCTTCCGTTTTCCTTGCATCGGTACCTGTCTATGATGACCTGAGGATACAAGTAATTTTGAAAGTGAGTATCAGCTTTAAAGCTGGTGAGATCATAAGTATTAATGTGTCTTAATTTGTGAAAACTTATAATTTCTAAGACTTGACATTGCTTTGAAAGAAAACGAGTATAAGTATGAAAATATTTGTAGCTCAACTGTATATGTTTGAAAATCCCTAGAAATCCCTATGATTCCTATTAGTAACAAAAGGAGTCTTCTACCAAGACTTAACTGTTCTATGTGTGTGTGTCTCTTGTAAGAGTATGTATTTTTCCAAAGTATAACTATCATTGCTCAAAATATAGATTGTATATTTATGTTTAAGTGAGGTTATCACTAAAATATGTACTGGAAAAATTAACGTAGTACTAAATCGTAGCGCTAAAAGGGCTACTATTTATCAACAGATAGCATCTACATTACCGCGCTTCCTATGAAAAATTCACGAAGTGAATGTAATGGGAAAGAAATGGTACTATGGTGTAGTGTCGAACTACAACCGTACCTATTACCTTAAATCTAGGGTAATACTACCAAGTACCACAGTATTTGGATATATATAAATATATATATATCAATACACCGATACTCAACTTGCCTTATTTGATGGATAAGGTATAATGTGATATCTAGATCCCAGACTGTTTCGCTCCCCTATCAAAGGGATTTTAGGACCCACACACGACCCCTGCATGAATGCAAGCCGTGAGCATCACATTACCTGCGATCATGTATACTCAATATAACAATCACAATCGTAGTGTGTTTTATCAGTATAGTTAGATCCTAAACTGGTTCTGAGGTATAGCCCCTAGTGACGTCTATCCTATGCATATGAAAGTGTACTCATGTAAGTGTGATCATGTAATTGTACTTTTGGTGTACTGAAATGTTCTACGTGTGCTAGCTGTAATGTGTGTTCTCTCTATCTAGCAAGTATTGTCATGTAAGCGTTCTAGTATAATTGTATATGTTCTCGTCCTAGTATAGATGTATATGTATTGTACAGCAATGTTCTAGAAAGTATTGACTCATGAATGAACTGACTCGTTGTATGATATCGCGTTCTAGTAATGGTTCTAGTATCTTCCTGAACTACCCATATGGTAGCTTACTAGTGATCTAAGTGGTACGTATGGACGTGGATGTATACCCCTGCTACCCAAGGGCATAGGATGAATTGGAAGGACCTTTTATGACTTTATGTGTACACATGATATATAACTAATATTTAAACGACCTTCGGATGAGTATCCAATACCCCACCAGACCACATCTCAAGGCGCGAAAAGGAAATAGGGTGGATAGCCTTCCTAAGTCTTTTAAATATTTCTTATATAACTATACATATAGAGGCATGCAATTTATAATATAAAAGCATAAATAAGTTTGGTAAAACCTTTGAAACATAAATATTAGTTTAAGGAAAGATCGACTTGATGTCAATCTATAAAACAATTTGAAGGCATAAGTTTGATAAAACAATATAAGTATAAGGAACATTTGTTTGAAACACAGTTGTAAATAAGTTTGAAATATGATAAACAGAGTAAGAGGTACAGTGTAATAAGGAGTTTAAAACATATAAAATGTTTATAAAAATCATTTGAAGGAAACTGTTTGGTAAAACGGTTGATGAGTAGCCAAATCTTTTGAATGTTGTATATTAATCACATGTGATTGATGTAATAAGTAATATACTCCTACTTACTAATCACATGCGATTGATATAATAAGTAGCATGATTCTACTTGTATCCCCCCCATAAAGCATTTAAAAGTAGTTTAAAACATTATTTAAGGGGTATGAACTCACATGAAAGCTTGAAGATAGCGAGATGGAAAACCGGGCAGAGTTTCGTCTCGGGAAACAGATTTTCCTCGGGATTCTCGGGAATCTCGGGAGTAAAATCGACCCTCGGGACTTGAGCAAAAAGACCAGAGCTTCGGGTTATAACGGGCACAGAAAATGAGGCAAGATCGAGAGGGAAATGAGAGAATTGAGCAACTTTTTCGGAAAGCCTCGCATCCAATTTATAGGAAGGCTGAACCGCCTCCGTACGCGGGGCGTACGCTCGTACGCAGCGCGTACGCGTACGTCATGCGTGACCGAAGCCTCGACTGCCTCGGTTCGGATGGGACGGGTTGCTGGGTACGCGGGTCGGATGGGACGGCGGGTCGGACGGGACAGCGGGTCGGACGGGTCGGAGCTTCGGACGGGTCGGACGGGTCGGATTCCTTGGTTATTGGCGACGTGGATGATCCGAAGCCCTTGATCTCAGTACGCGGGGCGTACGAAGGTACGCAGGGCGTACTTCGGCCCTATCCGATGACTCCCCTTCGGATAATACCGGGAATTTATAATTAAATTTATATTTATTTTAATTAAACTTCTAAAATTCATATCTCCCTCATACGAACTCCGTTTTTGACGTTCTTTATATCCACGCGAAGGTGAGACCAAGATCTACAACTTTCGTTTAGATTCCGTTGGCAAATTCCGAAATTATTTTTATTATTTATTTATTAAAATGACGTGATTAAGGAATTTCTTCAAAAATTCATAACTTTCACATCCGAAGTCAGATTTGGACGTTCTTTTTATGTACGATCATAGATTGAGGTTGTCTATAACTTCCATTTAGATACTTAAGGCTAAAAACTATTGCATCGAAATTTCGCGTTTTACGATAAATCGTTGATGCCGGTTTTTCCGAGAATCTTCGGTTGGTCATAACTTCTTCGTTATAACTCGGATTTTAGGGTTCTTTATATGCTTGGAAACCTTGATACGATTCCTACTACTTTATTTAACCCAAACAAGATTTTAGGAAAGTTATATTTTGACCTAAATTTTATTGGTTTACATTACATTGTCTCGAAATATCGGGTTGTCACAGTTTGTGAGAATGTGAGTTTTCCCTAGTTTATAACTATCTTAACTCGAAAATAGTTTACATTTGACTTTCAATTGGTACTGTCACTTTATGAAAGTAATGGGAAAATGTAAGTACTGTAGTATTTTATATAATACTACTATTGTACTAATTGCCTTAAATTGATTATTAAGGTATAATGTGATGGCTAGTTCCCATACTATACGCTCTCCCTGTCAAAAGATTTTGGGACCCAAACACAACTTCGGCAAACTGGCGGTTGCATCCTGTACATCCACATTAAAGTTATATGATCATGTATACCCAATTTAACTATCACCTTTTGTTTAGAACAATGAGTTAGTGATTCATTGGTATAATTAGATCCTGTAGTTGTTCCATGCTATAGCAACTTAGTATGTTCATTCTGTTTCTCATATAGTAGGTTCTGTTTCTCATATAGTATGTTATGTTTCTCATATAGTAGGTTATGTTTCTCATATAGTAGGTTATGTTTCTCATATAGTATGTTCGTTCTGATATCGTATTGTATCTAGTATGAACTGAATTTCTAAACTACACCTATTATAGTTTACTAAAGTTTTACTTGAACTGTTATTGAAAAGACTCATTTATTTACTAAGTTATGCTTGTACTTTAAAAACGGAGTTTTGTTAAACTATGAAGTAACATAACTTTAAAAGAGTTTTGAAAAGTTTTTATCACTTATAAAAGACATAAGCAATATTTTGAAAGACGTATATATAACAAACATTTACATAATTATCATTGTGTTCAACTTGTATCCCCCCCCCCCTTAAAAGCATTTAAAACAGTTAAAAGATTCATTACGGGGTATGAACTCACCTGATGTGGGCGATTCAAACAAATATGTGCGTAAGGATGAGAAGCTCCACGAATGAAGTCCCGAGACTTAACGAGTCCTAAGTAACATATAATGGCATATACTAACATAAATATAGCATTTACAGTCAACCAAATGCAAGGAAACACTTTGACCAAGTGTTGGAATCACATGTGATTGATCAAAGGAAGGTGTGTGGCACTAATCTTGTGTTTATGGCCATGGGTTTACGGCCAAAGGAGTATACAGCCGTAAACTCATGGTCAAACATGCATGAGAGGGTGTTTGAAGGTTAGGGAAACTTGAGGGACCATTGCTCTACACAAGGATGATAAAGACCATCATAATGGAGGTCTTTGATGAGTTTACGGCCAAGCAAGGAGATTACGGCTGTAAACTCATGGTCATTATACATATGTGAGTGTTTGAAGCTCCCACAACATCCAATGAGGGTTCAAGGTCCTAATCTTGGTCATTAGAGGAGTTTAAGGTCCAAACATGCATCAATATGGAGTTAACAGCCAAGGGAGATCTTGGGCCGTAAACTCATGATCTTCATGGGGAATGTATGTTTAGATGGTGTATTTCAAGGCTTCCTAGTAGATATGAAGTATAATGAAGGAATACTTACGATATGGAGGCTTAAAAGGGTGATTTTGGCCAAGAACACTAGTGTGTGTTCTTGGTGTTCTTGGTGAAACTTGAAGATCTAAGAAAACATGATTTTCATGGATGAAATCATGAGATGATGCTAGTTAAGAAGGATTAATATCAAATTAAAGGAAGAACACTTACAACTTTTGATGATCTAGGATGAAAATCGGGATGATATTTGAGAGGATTTGGAAGTGTTCTTGAGGTGGAATGAGGAGTGAAGGGTATGAGTCTTATAGGGGGAGTTTATGGCCCACTTGGAGTTTACGGTCGTAAACTCTAAGTGTTGTGGCCGTGAACTCCTGGTGGTGATGGTTAAGGCTTGTATGTTGTTTAGTGGCTCTAGCAGGTACTTCCTATCACGTATTCCTTGAGTGTATTAGGCTTAAAACACTCAAATAGACTCTAAATTGTGCTAACTGATAGCCGGAGTGAGTCTGAAACTGAGTTGAGTTGACTAAATGAGCTTTCAGAGAAAAAAAATTTGGGTTGTCACACATAAGGATGAGATCCAGAAAATGGAATCTGACTTCTGGAACAATGCCATGGTAGGAGTCGATGTGGAAGGCTACACTGTGCATTTCCATGAACTCGCTGAATTAGTGCCGCACATGGTCACCTCTGAGAGCAAAAGGATTGACCGATAGATATGGGGTTTTGCACCAGAAATCCGAGGCATGGTTACTTCAACAAATCCTACCTCAATCCATAACGCTATAGACCTGGAGCACCGCCTTACGAATGATAAAGTGAGGGTCGGGATATTGACCTAAGCAACGGAAGTAACAAAAGAAAATCGGAGAACCATCTGGGAAGGAAGAAGAATGACAAATCAGAAAAGAACAAGAAAAGGGCAACGAAGTTTGCGGTTAAAACAGAGGAACATGTGCAATACCGAGGCCTAAACCTAAGTGTGAGAGATGCAACTTCATGAGGGTGCATGCCATATCTGCCACAAGTGCAATCGAATTGGACATTTCGCAAAATATTGCAGGATAGATAAAGATCGCACGGATGGTAAACGAGCATGTTGTGAGTGTGGAAGTGTGGACCACTTTAGGAATGCCTGCCCGAATCTAAATAAGGGCCCCAATAACGACAATACTAGGAACCAAGCGGGACATATAAACCGTGGAAATCCAGGAGGCTAGGCTTGTAGGCGAGCATTTGTGATTAAGGCGGAAGAGGCCCGCCAGAACCCAGAGGTGGTGTCACACCCCGCTAAAGCGGAAACACAGGGCGTGGCAGTACAAAGGGTTTCATAGCAAAAGTTAAAAGACAACACCAACCATAGTATTAAAAATCATTACAATTTTACAATGGGTTTGAACAACTTATAAAAGAAATTACAATGTAAATTGAAATACAACACATACGAATGCTCCTAAAAGTGAAGTGTCCCTAAGTGCCACTTACTCGATGATTCCTGAAAAAGCATGTAAAACGAGCGTCAACTATAAAAATAGTTGGTGAGTACTCACAAATAAACAAAATAATCTTGGTTCCATGGGTTGAAATCAAAGTTTTGATAAAAGTTTCCAATAATAAAAGTATATTGTTAAAATGAGTAAATAAGTTTGTAAAAGCAAAGTTCTTTTGTCATCATGAGAGATAAAGTATATTGCCCGAATAAAATGCAACATTCATATTTTCATGGAAGATAAAGTTTGTTACTCAAACGAGTAAACAAGTTTCATTGCTAAAATGAGCTGTCAATTTCGTTGCTACAAGGAGCAAACAATTTCATTGCTAAAACATGTATACAAGTTTCCACTAGTAAAAGTTTGTTGTTGTAATGAGAAATAGAGTTCATTGCTATAATGAGAAACAAAGTTGATTGCTATTAATGAATACAAGTTTATTGCTATAACGAGAAACGAGCTTGTATGTATATGAGCAAACAATGAGTCTCAACCAAACCTATGACTGCAGCCCTATTGAGATCTATGCTTATCGTTCCATAGATGAATATGGTATCATGCACTCCAGCAATAGGGCGAGTGAGGAGTTGTCAATTCCTAATAGCGCTATCCATAATGACCATTGGCTCAAAGAGTTAATAGTTAGAGATAAGGGAAGGGCCTTAGTACGATAAGTTCTCATGTTTCGTGTTGCCTAGACATACATAGAGAAACATAGCAATACAATAGCAATCATGTTTGATACAAATCAATTTAAATACAACATGCAAATAATAGTTTTTCTGGACATGCTTTTCCACCCCAAAACATAAAAACTGAAAATAGGGGAGTGCGTGAATACTCACAATGTGCAAAATATAGCAAACAAGTTTATATGATTCAAATAAATACAACGAACATAAATAGTTCAGGACATGCTTTTCCACCCCAAAACATTTAAAAACCGAAAATAGGGGGAGTACGCGAATACTCACAATGTGCAAAATATAGCAAACAAGTTTATACGATTCAAATAAATACAACGAACATAAATAGTTTAGGACATGCTTTTCCACCCCAAAACATTTAAAAACCAAAAATAGGGGAGTACATGAATACTCACAATACATTGAGATGATGCAAATGGTGCCTTGACTATGTTCCACGTGTACTACTACTGATGCAAATGGTGCAATGCCAATTTTTAACTTTTATTGTACATAAATAGGCTGGGAAAAATATAAAACATATTTTTCAGTGCGTATTTCTTTTTTTCCTTGTTCTATCCCCTTAAATAATCATTAATTGAAGAATAAATAATAAACAGTTAAAAAAAATTACAAAAAAAAAATTAACATCATTTACAGTGTAAGTAATCTGGAAAAAATACCAAAAGTGGTTTTAATATTGTATAATCCGGTTTTTGGTATTTATGTGTATTTAAGTGTATTTAACCTTAGAAAATAGGAGAAAAATATTATAGTAGAGAAAAATCATCAAAAGTTTTATGAAACCTCCTACTGTACAAAATGATGTTTTGGTAAAATTTCATGAATTTTGGATAATCATAACTATTTTTTCCTATTTTTAGGACAAAATAATTACCAAAAAATGGGAAAAATAGGAAGGCATGATGAAATATTCTGAAGTTATTTTTCTGAGTCTCCCACCACAGGTAAGAGCTGCGAAAATTGTTAGATACAATTTGAAAACTCCCTAAAGTGGTTTTGTGATTTATTATACCCAAACAAAAAGAAAATCGAAAATCATACTATCCAGCAACATAAATAGATGAAATTTATTGAGAGGTCATTATTAACCATAAGGGTTATCCATGAATTTATTCCAGATTTATAGACCTTTGGAAGTATTTTATATGATTTATTGTCCTATTTTATTGCATTAATTATAATAATTCGAGAAAAATGAATTATCTTCTGGAAATTTACAGAGCATCTTATTTTGTTGATGAAAAGCTGGTAAAAGTCGGATTCAGTCAGAAAATGATTTTTAGATATTTATTTGGAAATAAATCTTTCATTAACATATTTGAAAGCTTTTTAACAACAAACTTTGATCATCAAGCATCTAAGCTCGAAGATCATCACATGCATGTTGTTTTGAAGACCATTCATGAGTTTAAAATGTTCAAAAATCGTTTTTGAAAGAAAACTTTGGATGCATGTGGTGATTTTCCACCAAAACATGTAGAAAAGTGTATTTTCATGGTTTTGACTTAGGTTTTGGTCCTTGGATTTCACCATTAACAACATGCATGTTGTTTTTGGGTGAAATCCTACCACCATCATCATCATCAAAACCGTGAGTTTGTGTGTGTGTATGTTTATGTGTTCATGATCTTTCATTAGAATGGTGTAGAAGAACAAAGAAATTCAAAAAAATCCATGAAAACTTGAAGGAAAATGAAAGGAAATCGTGTTCTACCTTAATGAACACCATTATATGATGAAGATTTTGAGTATCTTGAGTGTTCTTGGACATTTTGGCTGTAAAATTTCGTGGTTCATAGTGGGAGGAAGAGAGAAAATGTGTGTGAGAGTGTGAGAGAGAAATGAGAGAAAATGAGGGAAGATGGAGTGTGAGAGAGAAGAAGAATCATTTTGTGTTGGGAAGAGGAGAGGCATCTTGGGAGGAGGGAGTCCGACTTTGGAGTGGAGAGAGGTTCTCCCTCTCTTAAATTTTATAAAATTATAACTTTATTTTATAAAAATATCAAGTTTTTATAAAATATGCACTTTATATTATTTTACATTCACAAAACCTTGATTTTTTTTGCATAGAAATAAGGTTAAATACTAATGACTTCAATTTTATTTTTCTTAATTGCATTCTCATAATTTTTATTATTATAAGATCATATTATAAGTTTCATAATTATTTTTATAGAAATTTTTAAGGTTAAAGTTTATAAATATGAGTTTTTATGGCTTTTAGGGTTTTGGAGTTTAATAAACTTTGAATATCAAAATAAATAGAATATTTGAGATTTTAAATTATCTTATGGTATTATAACTCTTTTATAGTTATAAATAATGTTTGTAATTTATTTTTATCGGTTTATTGGCATTCTATGTAGTGATTCCGAGATTCAAGTGAAATTGAGGAATCAAGTATACTAGTCCTAGTCTTCAACTTTGACTTAAGTTTCTATGAGACTTTGACCTAATTTCTACCACTAGGTCAAGTGCATGATGTGTGTATATGATTCATGAAATGTTGTTCGAGTCAAAGAGTGACCCAAATATGGATAGTCACTACAGCTCAGTAGATGTAGAATTCACATATCAATGTGAAATCTAAGTACACTATCCATTGATTCTAATTGTTTCCAAGTTTCTAGTAGGTTATAACTTAGCTTCCAGTTACTAAGTCTAGTGTGTGTAGTGCCTATATGTGCAACTAAGTCTAGTCAAATCTAGAACCGACTCGAATTTTGACGGTTGTCACAGGTGGTAACAGGTACATTCCTCCTAAACAACCACTATGCATCAGTATTACTTGACTCTGGGGCAGATAGAAGTTTTGTGTCACATGAATTTAGACCCCTAATCGACTTGAAATCAAAAATATTAGAACATGCCTACGTAGTTGAAGTTGCTAACGGTCATGAAATTAAGGTTAGGGAGATAGTTCCTAATTGTACCTTGAACTTAGCTGATAAACTTTTTAGTATTGACCTTATACCCATTGAACTGGGAAGCTTTGACCTAGTGATTGGAATGGACTGGTTGTCCAAGAATTAAGCAAACATAGGATGCTTTGAGAAATTTGTCAAAATACCCCTCCAAAACAACGAAACACTTACAGTGTACGGAGAGAAACCAGGCAAGAACTTGAAGATAGTCTCATGCATGAAGATTCAAAAATATCTGAGGAAGAAGTACCTTGCGTTCTTGGCTTATGTAGTGGAAAAGAACTCAGAAGAAAAACATATTCAGGATATTCCAATAGAGCGAGAATACCCCGAAGTATTCCCAGAAGAGTTGTATGGACTCCCCCCAACAAGACAAGTCGAATTCAGAATTGATCTAATTCCTGGAGCGGAACCTGTAGCTAAAGCACCATATCGCTTGGCACCTTCTGAAATGCAAAAACTTTCGGGCCAAATTCAGGAACTTTTGGAAAAAGGATTCATTCGTCCAAGTTCCTCACCGTGGGGTGCACCGATCTTATTTGTGTAAAAGAAGGATGGATCGATGCGAATGTGCATCGATTATAGAGAAATAAATAAATTGAATATCAAAAATAGATACCCCCTTCCTCGAATAGACGATTTGTTTGATCAAATCCAAGGAGCCTCGTACTTTTCAAAGATTGATCTACGATCGGGATACCACCAATTAATGGTACGCGACGAAGATGTTCCTAAAACCGCTTTCAGGACTCGTTACGGAAACTACGAATTCTTAGTTATGCCTTTTGGGCTAACTAACGCACCGGCTGCCTTCATGGATCTTATGAATGGGATTTATAGGTCGTACCTTGACAAGTTTGTGAACGTGTTCATTGATGACATACTAGTCTATTCCCCAAACAAAGAGAATGAACGACATCTTAGGCTAGTTTTGGAACTATTGAAAGACCAAAAATTATTTGCAAAGTTATCTAAGTGCGAATTTTGGATTAGGGAAGTACGATTCCTTGGTCATGTGGTTGGAAAAAAAGAATACACGTGGATGCCACCAAAGTCGAAGCAATTAAGAAATGGGAAACCCTAAGATACCCGACAGAAATTCGGCAATTTTTGGGGTTGGCGGGCGATTATAGGTGCTTTATTGAGAACTTCTCCAAAATTGCCAAACCACTGACTATTCTGACCCAAAAGGATAGGAAATTTGTATGGGGAGACCCACAAGAAGATGCCTTCCAATTGCTGAAACATAAGTTGTGTAATGCGCCAGTCTTGGCATTGCCAGATGGTGTGGAGAACTTCACAGTGTATTATGACGCGTCACACCAAGGTCTGGGTTGCATACTTATGCAGAAAGGCAAGGTTATTGCATATGCGTCAAGGCAGTTGAAGGTTCATGAGAAAAACTACAAAACCCACGACCTAGAATTATGAGTGATGGTATTCGCTCTTAAGATCTAGAGACATTACTTTTATGGAACTAAGTACACTATTTATATTGATCACAAAAGCCTAAAACTCATCTTGGATCAAAAGATGCTTAACATGAGACAGAGGTGGTGGGTATAATTACTCAACGACTACAATTGCGAAATTAAATACCATCCAGGAAAGGCCAATGTTGTAGCCGATGCATTGAGTAGGAAGGAAAGGGTGAAACCCTCATGAGCACATGCCTTCAGAGCCCTTGTTTAAACCAGTTTGAAGAGCAAAATCCTTGCTGCTCAAGGCGAAGCGTTAAAAACTGAGAACTTGAAACGTGAAATATTGCACGGCCTAGAACAACGATTTGAAACACGTTCATATGGAGTTAAGTACTTCAAAAATAGGGTATGGGTACCAAAGATCGACGAATTACGTGAGGTAATTTTAAAGGAAGCCCATAATTCCCGATACTCGATCCACCCTGGAGCCAACAAAATGTACTTGGATCTAAAGGAATACTATTGGTGGCCTGGAATGAAGAAAGATATTGTCTTGTATATTGAGAAATGTTTAACTTGTTCCAAAGTGAAGGCCGAATATCAAAAGCCCTCCGGTTTGCTTCAACAACCAAAAATACCTCAATGGAAATGGGAACAAATATCCATGGATTTTGTTACCAAGTTGCCAAGGACCACGAAGGGACACAATTCTATTTGGGTGGTGGTGGATAGATTGACGAAATCCGCACACTTTCTCCCCATTTGAGAAGATTATCGAATGGAAAGGCTTGCTCGAATTTACATTTACGAGATTGTAGCACACCATGGGTTACCTATTTCCATCATTTCTGATAGAGATAGTTGTTTTGCATCTAGATTTTGGCAGTCACTTCAAAAAGCCTTGGAGACACGTTTAGACTTAAGTACCGCCTGTCATCCCCAGACAGATGGTCAGAGCGAACGAACCATCCAGACGTTAGATGATATGCTTTGGGCTTGCGTGATCGAATTTGGAGGAAGTTGGGATAACCATTTTCCATTAGTCGAGTTCTCCTATAATAATAGCTACCATACCAGCATTCAATGTGCCCCCTATGAGGCCTTATATGGGCGTAAATGTGGCTCCCCGCTATGTTGGCTGGAAATTGGTGATAGGCAGTTAACGAGACTGGATTTAATTCAAGAAACTACTATGAAGATCTCGATAATACGTGATAGACTGAAAGCAGCTCGTGATCGCCAGAAGAGCTATGATGACAAGCGTAGGAAACCCTTGGAATTTCAAAAGGGAGATAGAGTACTCTTAAAAGCATCCCCATGGAAGGGATTCGTGCGTTTTTGTAAACGAGGAAAACTAAGTCCCCGTTATGTAGGACCCTTCGAGATTATCGAAAGGGTAGGTCCAGTGGCATATAAGCTCAAGCTACCGGATGAACTGAGTGCGATACACGACACATTCCATGTGTCGAACCTCAAAAAGTGTTTGGCGGAGGAATCCCTACACATACCTCTCGGGGACCTCCAAATTAATGATCGACAAAAATTCCTGGAGGAACCTATATAAATCCTCGATCGAGAGGTTAAGCAACTAAAATGAAGTAAAATACCGATCATGAAAGTTCGTTTGAACTCTAAGCATGGGCCCGAGTTTACATGGGAACGGGAGGATTTCATGATGAACAAATATCCTCAACTATTCGTTATGTCAGAACCAGTCTTACCGCCAGTTGAATTTCGGGACGAAATTCCCACAACTGGGGGAGGCTGTGACATCCACCAAAACTCAGGTCAATACTCATCTAGAACTTCGTCATTTCCTTGTGTGAACTTAACTTGGCTCTAGAGTTACAAGTTGAACTAGGTTCACGATTTAATAGATCCCTCGGAACAATTAGTGTATCTTACCTTGTATTGAACAATCATATTGATATTTGTATGAACCAACTGAGTGGTAAAGTGCCACATTTGAACCTTAAGTCCAAACAGAACACTATGTTCGATAGACCATAACCCAAGGTAAGTTAGCAACCCTAAAATTTCCATATTGGAAAAATCTAATGCTTAACAAGGTTAAGTATTCTAAGCTAATATGAATAAAATTAAATCATAATATGAACCAACTATAAAGTGGATGATAAATTCATATAATTCATGATTCGAAATGTAAACCAAAAGAAAAATCCAAGGATATCAAAATCTTACAACCACATATTATGAATCCTTGTTACAATTTTTGAAATAATAGAAATTGATTTTTATAAAAATTAAATAATATTTTATCATTTTCTAAATTAATTCAACAAATATAAGTTTACAAGCTATTACCAAGTGTAAATATTTCAACAAAACCCAACAATTAAAACCTTAGGAGATTATGATAATGTTTGAGTTTTTATAATATATAAAATCTAGATTTATAAAAATTCAAGGGAGGCTTTTATTATTTGACCAAATATCAATAAAAATATCATCTCTCTCTTAAAATTTCGACAATTAGGCTTTTCCCTCTCCCCCATGCCCTAAAACCCATCATTACACCTCATTTGAACCACCTACACATTCCATCTCACACTCCTTCTCCAAGAAAACTCTCCCACTTCCAAGACCACTCCTACACATCAGAAAATCCTCCATTCTCTGTCCTAATTTCGGATTTTTGAAGGTTAAGAAGTGTTCTTGCTTCTTTCAAGATCAAAACCAAGGTAAACAACACAATCCTTTATCATAGTTTTATGATTTTACTTCCTCTTCTTCATAGTTCTTCTTTACTTTTTGGATTCTATGACCTTATATGGCTAGAAATCCTTGTTTTTCCTCTTGGTGTTTGTATATTCTCACCATAACACAATACACGTCTTTGAGATGGCGAAAATCCGGGATCAAACCCATGCAAAGAGTGAAAAGATACACATATGTTCATATGATTTCAAAAATCGAGTTTTACATCTTCTTCTTCATTTATTCTGTGTTCTTACATGAAAAAAAGTATTTAAACCATTTCTAGTACATCTTGGATGCTCATTCACTCCATTCATGTGCTAGAAATCGGATTTGTGGTGCAATCCTAGTGTAAGATTTGGTGGTTCCAAGGTGTTCTCTATCACATGAATGAAACACCCACTTTGGGGCCTTGGAATAACCCTAAATCTATGACTTGGATGAATGAACCCAAAAGTTTATTTTTATTCTGTAAAATCTAGTTTATTGATATTTATCTTTGACCATAGTAGAAGTATGCATGTTGTCTTTGTCAAAGTACCCCTTAGAGGGCACTCAAAGCAACCTAAGATGACATGCATTCTTTCAGAATATTTTGTTCAGCTTTGAACGGCCACAACTCACTCATTACTAAACCAAATCACGATATTCTTTTTGTTAGGGATAGTTCTATGAGTTAGCTTTCGAACCCAGTTGGTCTTACTATATAATATTAAAAACCGGATTTTTGATAATTTTTACAAAATAATTGCGCAAACAGCACTCTTTCTATGATCATTAGTTTTGATTTACATGATCAAGGGTGTTACACCCCAAATTAAATATGGGGAAAAATATTTTACAAACTTAACACATACATCAAGTAATGTCTAAAATTTTTTGGGTTAAAACCCCACAGAATGTTCTATAAAAATTCGTAAACTTTCAGCTACATCTAGAACTCATGCACTATATTATGCTATAAATTAAAAATAATTGTTTCCAAAAGAGATAAAAATCTGAAAATTTGCAGTAGTAATTTATTCACAGAATAAGAAAGAACATGTAACTTTCCAGACGATTTTGACACTTTTTGGTATTTTATACATATTTTTCATTAAGTTAGAGCATGAATTTACAAATTCAGGTCATTGGACTCAAAGACCCTAACCAATACTTTTTTCAACCTTAGGAACATTATGGGAGCCTGTAAAAATTAAATTGATAATTTTAGAAACTGATTACCATTTATTTTGAATTTTATCCTTTATTTGGGCTTTAATTTACAACAAAATAAGAAATAACCTTCAAAAATGTTTACAAAATTTCTAGACACCAATTCCCTATGTTAAAACCAGATAACTAATTTTTGTAATTTTTGGGAATCTAATTCCATGCCTTTCTAAAATTTTTAACACAATGTAATATGAACTAATGTTACTGATAATGAATCGTACACTTTGGGCATTTTTACGACATCACTAGTTGGATAGGTAGTTCCTAGAAAATAGCTTAGTGGATTATATATCACTAAAAACTATTTGTTCCATAGGATGCTAGTAGGAATCGCACTCGTCAACATCAAACCGCGAAGCCCGAGCCACCAACTTTCCATAGTGAGTATTCACAGCCCCTATTTTACGTTTCTAATGTTTTGGGATGGAAAGCATGCTACAATTTCTATGAACATTATTTTATGAACTTGTGCTATGAACTATATGATATGGACTTTGTTGTATGAACCTTGTATTATGAATTTGGTGTTATGAACTTGTATGATTAAGTCCCCGGAGAACCGATACAACCTATTAACTCATATTTGAGCCGAGGTTCTTATGGATAGCGCTATTTGGGGTTGACAGCCCCCACTCGCCCGGAACCGCGAGTGGATATTTCCATGAACTAACATCATGGGAACCATGGACATGATGGAATAGGGCAAGAACGGTCGTTAGGCTTGGTTGTGAACAGAATGCAATGGCATTCATCGTTATCTGAATTGGAACTTTTATAGAATAACTACATTTTTTGAAATAATGTACCATTATAAACCTGTGAACTCACCAACTATTTTATAGTTGACCTTCGTTTTTGCATGCTTTTCAGGGAACAGTCAGTGAATCAATAAGACGCCAGCATGATTTTAGTTGTTACTTTTGTTATGTATTAAACTATGTATTTGTTTTGTACGCAATCTAAACTTAAAATGCTTAATATTTATGGTTCGTACTCCTATTTACCTTTGTGATGAGACCTTAACCTGTCGCACTTCATATTTCCGCTTTAACGGGGTGTGACACATCGGCTACTCCCTAGCGGCGCCTCCCACTTTTCCTGTTGGCCTAACTTTCTCGACAAACTCACATTGGGCCTCCTTTAGCACCTCAACACACCCCTGACGGGAAGCCCATGTACAGTGCCAATGGACCAGCTTTCAGCGATGGTCCACCACAAGCTTAAAGCTATTTTTTTTCACCAACAAATCTAGTGAAGCATGCTTTTCAACAGCCCATGGATTCCAAGCCAAGTCCATACAACCTCCTTTTGATTCTCAACTTTATATGGACACGATGGCTAGTGCTCACATGAATTATAATCAAGGAACAATGCATTCTCTTACACCGTGTAACTTTAGATGTATTGTGGTTAGTAATGGTGTTATTATTTCGATATCTCACTTTGGTTAACCATTTCTCCCTTACTCTCATAATAAATTCTCTATCAAAGATGTCCTTGTTTCCAATCAAATGGTTAAAAACTTGTTCTCGCACTAAATGAAAAATGTGATTTTGCTAGGGAATGGCGCTATGGAACATATTTCTGTTGTTAATCTGCAATCGATCGTGCTATGGAATGTTGTTCCATAGCAAGCTTGCTACGACATTGTCTACGAAATTTATTTCCGGTAGCGAGCATGAGACTTGCTAGGGAAAATGTTACCGACTCGATATCCATTGGTATAATGCTATTGATATTTCTATGAAAAAACATTCGTAGCAATTTTGCAACGAAATTTGTTACAAAATCACTTTCCATTGTACTGCTGCTATGGAATTAATTATCATGGTTACTATACAACAGACTTTTTCAACGGAAACCAATTCCATGGTTTCTTTGCTATGGAAGTGTCATTCGTAGGTATTTGCTAGGGAATTCTACTATGGAATTTGATTTCCTTTGCTTGTTTTACTATGGAACAAAAAGCCTAGCTAATTTCTTACGAAATTATATTCCATAGCAATGTTGAATAGTATGAAATACTTAAACTATTAGTTTAAATGTAATGTTAAAGGATTCACTTAAAGGAAATTTTCAATTAAACTTAAAATTAAATCCAAATATTATTTTATAAATAGTTAAAATATATACATTGTATTGTTAAATGCAAAGCCTAAATTATAACCCCAAAATAACCATAAAAAGAACAACAATGTTTGATGTTTTTAAATAATTAGCATGATAGAAATTCAAAAGGTAAGAAAAATGCTTTGAAACTTACCATGATGTAATAAATGATCAAACTTAAACAAATTAACATCATCAAGTTATTACTTTACTATATACCATGCACAGTGCATAGTCTAATTACCAAATCCAAAATAGAATACATTTATGTATTGATATTAAAACAAATTACAAATATATATATATATATATATATATATATATATATATATATATATATATATATATTAATATTTCACCAAATTACAATTATATATTCACATTACACCAAAATACATATATAATATGCATCACTAATTGTGTGAATCAAACAACCATCATATAACTACTCTAAACTAATGCCAAACATCTTAGCAAACTTAACCAAACATGCATCCTACAAACAAATATCACAATTAAACAACCAATTGTATTCCTGCATAAAAGCTTTTCTATATCTATTCACAAAAGGATGCTTCGCACAAATTTTACGCAAGCCATGGAATTATATCTAATTTGATCTCCTTCCCCTAACCAAGTAGCTTCGAACCTTGTAACAGGTTTGTCTCAGATTCCAACTTCTTCTTGTATTAATGTAAGCATTATTTAACATGATCAGATATTCTTACTTCCTTTCACTACCTTCGGCCATCAACAACATTCCGATAACGAATATCGCGTCCAACTGTCCTTTATCGGTTGCATCTTGAAGCAATTGTTTCCCTGGTTCATCTTCTCCTGACAAAAAATACTTCGACTGAAATACATTAAGTAATCATACAATTTTAATATAAACAAATAAAAATATAGAAAACAAATTGCATGTGTAATTATTAGAATGCATAAAAAACAGTACCATTCCATCTTTGAATAGTATGTGTGAGTTATTCAACTTTTTGCATCAGCGGATGACTTCATCCATGTAACACTATAAATTTTCAATTACTATTTTCATTTTTAATTCCACACAAAATACAGTTTAACATCTCTCATACTCAATTTGTAAATGTTTCAAACACAAGACTTGAAAATCGTTTGTAAAATATCCAAGAATCCTCAAAACACAAATCAACCAGCTGGTGTGTACAATCAAGCTGACACCTTGTGATCCTGAGATGTACCTAAAACACATATCACACAAAACTATAAGCACGAAGCTTACTGAGTTCCCCAAAATACCACACACAAATAATTAGCCTCTCATGGCTATATCTCGATAAGGACCCTCCGATCATGTGTCTCAGTGAAGACCCTCCGGTCTCACGACTCGGGTTAGACCCTCCAATCTTGTATCTTAGTGAAAATCCTCTGGTCTCACGACTCGGTTGGACCCTCTGGTCCTATCTCAATAAATGCACAGAATAATATACAACATAAATCACAAAGACAAAATGTGTAATATCAAATATCTCAGTATAAGCACATAAGACCCTCTGGTCAGTAACACAAATAAGACCCTCCGGTCACACGGTAATTACTGTTGGATTAGTGTCTAAGTCCATAACTATTTTGGTATGTACTTGACCCGATGGTGCATGGTCCTTTTAGGTTGCCTTCACCAAAGCAACTTGATAGGATGAATTATGGAGAGAAAGGATTAAATATGATTTATTAATATATTATGGGAATAATATATTAAAGGAGAAATCATATTGTTTAATTAATATTAGTCAAGAATTAATTGGTAATTAGTTTTGTGACTAAAAGAGATTAATTAAACTTAAGGGACTAGAATTGTAATTATAAGATAATTGCAATTGGGCCATGGATTGCCTTATATTATAAGGTTGGACGAATTCTATGGGGAAACCCATTAGAAATCGTCCAAGGCCCTTAAGAAAAGGAGTCCGTGGGTTGCTTAGGGCTTAAGCATCCAAATTAGGGTTTCCTTGTTAGATAACCCTAATAGCCTCACTATATATAGAACCCTTAAGGCTCAAAAACGTGTGGAACTTCTCTTCTAGGGTTAGTACACGTTTTGGGCAGCCTCCATCCTCTCTCCTCTTCATCCTCTTGCTCTTGGTGTTTGTGAACCATTAGAGGAGTGACATTTGTGACTCTAAGCTTTCTAAATTCAATACAAGGAGGAATTGGATTGTTATTGCTACATAACAATCAAGTTAATATCTTAAACCCATTCTTATGTTAATATGATTACTTGTATGCTAGAATTAGGGTTTATAGTCTTGGATAACTTGCATGTACAATAGAGAAACCTAGATCCAAGCATTAGGGTTTGTATGAGCACATAGGATGTTCTTATGACCAAAACCCATCAATTACCACTCAGGTAAGTATAGTGAGAAGACTCACCTCGTAAGTAAAGAAAAGTATGTCTCGTACTCGAACTACCGGTCTAGACTCCGCCTATCATATATCGTTATCATCTCTAATTAATAATTGATATTAACAACCCCCCCCCCCAGATGTTAAGTTAATTCCTCTTCTAAACCCTAAAAGTCAATGGAAGTCAACAGTCCATGTTAACTTAACTTGTCGAGTGCATTTATGCAACTCATCGTGTTCCTTCTGTTCTCCAAAAACCGGGAAAGTCCGAGTCAACTCGTCGAGTTGTCTCACCAACTCGTTGAGATTGCACGGTGTCCAGAATATCGTGTAAAACCCTAACCAACTCATCGAGTTCCTTTGGCCTTTTTCTCATCCAGACGCTTTTAAGCAAACCCAAGGCTCTAAACTATAGATCTAGGGCTGAGATACCACGTAAAGCTGCAAGCTTTACGTCCATACATGGAATGTAGGGGTTAATCTTGCCAAAACATGGCTCAACAAGGAATTTAAGGCATGGAAGTTAGCCAAAGCTTGAGTCCTTAGGCCTAAGGGGCCTAATAGTGTCCAGATCTGAAGTCTTAGCTTCAAAGCAAGCTCAAAACCATAAATGACTCAAGAAGAAGCTATAAATGGCCATAAACTCTCTAATGGAAATATCTAACAAACAAGTGATCAAGGAGGTGGCTTTTTACCTTCAAATAGTTGCTACAACTAATGGATGTCGGATCTATAGACTCCTTTGTTGGATTAATGTCTAAGTCCATAACTATAATTGGTAAGACTTGACCCGACCCGGCATGGTCCATTTGGGTTGCATGGCATCATGCACTTGGATAGACTATAATGAGAGAAATAAGACACTTATAGTTATTAATATATTATAAGTTCTAGTATATTAATAATAAGAATAATAAGATTATTTAATTAGTATTGATCAAGAATTAATCTAGGATTAATTAAGTGGTCAAAAGAAGACTAATTAAATATATGGGTTGATTGTGTAAATCATCCATACTTGTATAGTGGGCTAATGCTCCATGGATAATCAAGTTGGGCTAAAACCCATAGGATGGTCCATGGATGCTCCATGGTGTATTTGAACCCATGGATCCAAGGAAATGGAAAGTCATGACAATTAGGGTTTACCCTAATTGTAACACTATATAAAGATCTTATTCTTGACAAAATCGGTGACTAGTATCATTTCTAGAAAGGGCTAGCCGATTTCATGAAGTGTAGATTTCTCTCAAGTTATTCCATTTGTATTTGGTGTTGTGTGAACCATTTGAGGTGTCACACTTGGGGCACTAGGCACTCAAGCTTCATGAAGACTTTCTACATCAAAGAGGTATGTATTCAATCTTGTTATATTCATTGTTTTGTATGCTAGATTAGGATAATACCTCGGATGTTCATATTTTCATGTATAATAGAGAAAACATAGATCCAAGGTATTTAGGGTTGCATGTACACTTAGGAGTGTTAGAATGCTCATAACCCAACAGTGGTATCAGAGCCTAGGCTTGTTTTCTTGTTATACTTGCAAAACTGCTTAAAAAATCGAAATTGTTGATGTCTGATCATCAGACTCGGCGAGTCCATCAGGAGACTCGGCGAGTCCATGCCTAAAAAGTGATCAAATCGATCCAACTCGCCGAGTTGGTTCATGCACTCGACGAGTTGGACCCCCAGACAACATAAATTCGACTTTTTTGGCTGGAATTGGACTAGGAACATTACCCTAAGATGTTTTTGAACTTATAAAATTGTTTTTGATGTGGTAATGTTCATGCTAATCCAATTTCAAAGATAATTGTCAATAGATTCATGTTTTGTATTAGTTTAAGGTTTAGACTAATTACATGAAAAAGTTTGATTTGAATTATCTTGTTCTTATGAGTTGCTTAGATTAATAGAAAAGTTGAGCGAAATAGTTGTTTTCAATCCAAATTAATCTAAGAATTGATTCTAAAATGTGTTTTTGTAACTTGTCCTCAAGTTATATGAAAAGTCACATTTAAGTTTCATAAAACTCATAAAAGTTGGCAAAGGTTACAAAATGAAGAGTCTAGTTCTAATTAAATGGTGTTATGACTCCATAATTTGTCCTCAGGTTATGGAGGACCAAGAGTCTCTTCATTAAATAATAAATTAAAAAAAAGTGTAACCTTAATTAATTCCATAAGTTATAAAATAAAGAAAAGTTAATTCTTTTATTAGTTTAAAGTCTTCCATAACTTGTCCTCAAGTTATGGAACTTGAAGAGTTTTTGGATTAAAACTACTTTAAACACATAAGTTATGGAATTAATTAGTTTTGAATAGTTTCAAAACTTGCCCTCAAGTTTTGGAATTTGTAAAGTTTTCTCTTATGAATACTTTAATTCCAAGTTAGTCCTTAGAATTTTAAAAGTTAAAATTCAACCCTTATACTTTATAATATTATAAGTTAATAATATATATATGTATAAGAGTAAAGTCCGTCTTACCGCTAGTACGCCTCATTCACGAAGCCGGTCTATAAGGTGGGTATAAGGTTGTTGCCTATAAAATGGCAACTTAATGGGTGTCCACTCTCACCCACCGCTTGCTTGACTGGTGGAGGGTCGTTAGCCGAACGGGTTTGACGGGACTAGAATTCTCCCTTCATTAAAAGTATTAATGATAAATACTAAGTAACTAAACCTTTTATAAATATCCAATCTTAGTTACTTAGGAAAATGTGAATAAGGTGTTAATCCATGAAATTACACTTTGCACTTTTTTAAGTCAGTTAGTGGAGCGTGTGTGGTTAACCGGCACACTAACTCGTATTTAAAAAGGTAGGTAAAGGGTAACTTAATGTTTATCTTAGTATCGATGGAACGTGTGTAGTTAACCGGCACATCGATTGAGGGGTAAACACTTAAGGGTACCAAGTAATTTGCATGGTTACTCCACACCTTGTTTTGTGATCCTCGGCATCCCAGTCACAAAACCTGAAGGGCACACTCGAGATTGAAACATGCCATTGAATAGTTCAATGAATCTCAAAGATCTAGGAGTTTCAAAACCAATTAAAAACCTAATAATACATTTCGTTTATCTTGGTGGAAATTGGTGAATCGTCATTCACCTACCTTCAAATATTTTATAGCTTGGATTATGGCATACCTCTTCTAAGTTATAAAATAGTTTGTTGGGTCCTAGCCTTAATATTTCATATTGGGTGTCATATTAAGGACTTAAGATCAACTATCTTGAATATCTCCCGAAAACATGTCTGGTTTAGACATTTATGATCTTCCCAAATCTCTTGAAACAAGCTTTCCTAAATGAAGATGATGTCCCTTGGAAATCATACTTCATTCACATCCTCCAATTATTCTCCCCAACCCACAAGTTCTTGGAAAGTTTAAGGTCACTCAAGCCCAATTGGCAAGGCAAGGTCTAGGTGTGGTCACATCTTGGAGATGTAGTCATATTGACAAGCCGGGAGAGTTGGGTGTCAAAGTCTTGAGAAAGTTGGTGGTTCAACTACTTTCTAAGTCACATAGTGAGTTCTTTTGGAACACCTATGAAACAGACTATGACAAGACCCTTAATGATTTTTGATAAGATCAACTTCCTAAAACTTTATGGACATTGACAATGATGACATTGGATATCTAGTAAAGCATTCTCTTCCCAATGGAAAGGGATCGGCCATAGTCAACTCGGTTGACCAAATGGTAAAGAGAAAAGCTAAGTCTGTGATAGTCTCGTGTACCATTATCAAAGGGTCCATATGTTTATATTGCCAAAGGAAGGGACATTGGTTACGAATCTGCCAAATTTACCTAAGGATGTTGAAGTCAATAAGTTTGACTCTACTTCAGGTAAAGTCCACTATCTAACTCTGCTAAGTTTCTAATCTGAGATTCTTGATACATGATGTGACTGGGTCACATGTTGATGTTTTAAGAATCAAAGAAAAGTAAAGAAACTTAAAGAAAGAATATGTTGAATCTGATCGCGTAGATGGATTTCTATCGCGTAGCTTGAAGATCGGATTCTTGAGCTACTTCTTAGGAGTTATGAGATATTGCTTAGGAATAGATAACAACAAGTTTTCATATGGATTGTAAGGATAAGTTTTTCCACAAAGTTTTAAAATAAAAGAAAATTTTATATTTTATTTATTTTAAAATATCCTTACAATGGCATTTGAGGAAAAATTGTTGCTTATATGATTCCATTAATAGCAAGAGTGGAAATATGAATTTGATTCTTTCATTTGTGGTAATGTCTAAATTTACCAAATAAGGAAAGATTCTCATCACCCAAGTTTCAATTGGACCGGAACTTGGAATGAGAACTTTCAAGTATTGGAAAATTAAGACTAACTACTTGTTCACATGGATGTGTGAGTCAAGTAACGGACTAAGGGATTGAGTACACATTCTTGTGCACTGATTAAGTCCACCACAAAAGATCGATAAGATTATTCGTCATAATTTACTAAAGCTTAGTAAAATATGGTTATACTTACAGGCTAAAGTATAATTCTGAGACATTGGAAAAGTTTCAATGTAAGGTAGAGCGAATAAGAAGAATCAACTTAGGCAGAAGGATAAAAGTTTCTCAAATCTGAAAAGATGGGAGAGTACTTTAGTATCAGTTTTTGTGATCATCTTAATGATTAAGAAACCATATCAAAGTTAGTTCTCTAAGGAAATCTTAGTGTATTCTTATGACTAAGAAGAGGAACTTGAATTGTTGAAATGGTTAAATCAAGAAGATGAGTTATACTTCATTCCAATACAAGTCTTAGAGTCATACTCCAAGATTGTAACTTGAGTGACATGTCGTAAAGAAGGTTTAAAACACTTGTCAAATGTAAGAGTAAAAGTTTTCTACTCTTGTACGTTTGAAATTGGTAAGTTGTGATGTTTTGGATAAAACAAAGACCAACTTAGGCTAATTTTGTGAAGTGTTTGTCTTGATTAGAATCCACACTATCTCTTGAATAACTGACAAGAAAGTCTTATATGTCAAGAGGACAGTGGGAGTCTTAAAGGTCTTGAAAGTCTCAAGAACTAATCAAGAAGAGAACCTAAAGTTCTTCACCAGCACACGACTTGGGGTTTATAACCTATCGTGTTGACATATTCTATGCCCATTCCATTTAAAGTTGGCTTTGCATATGAGTTCTTAGAGTTCTCAATGTGTTGCACAACAACTTGGAAGCAATGGCAGGCCCTTGAGTCGCCAGGTGGCAAGAAGTTAAGATTGAGTTCAATCCATATGAGTTTGGATTTGTCATTATCCTTGTCTTGTGACTATGGTTTTGACAATTCACATGGATAAGAACACATACACCAGTAAATCTAAGTGTCATAAAGTTTCTCTCCGATTCATGAAAATGATGGTGAGGAAACACTTTCACTAAGTAGATTTTAGCTAGATAGCAATTGTGATATCTACATTCTCAAGGTCGTTAGTGGAGCGTGTGTGGTTTACCGACACACTAACCTAGACTTGTGAGAAGTGGCAAAAAGGTCTAACCATTATGATTACGGCATCCCTCTTCATAATTGTTTAGACCGCAAGTGTGCTATCTAAGGGAAGGTGTATGATTTTGATAAAGTTTTATCAAAACAATCTAGTATCAGAAATCTAAACTTTGGTAAGAAAGTCAGCTGATTTCTGAGTACATGTCAAAGCTAGTGGGAGCATAAGTGTTATGCTAATAATCATCATGTTAGTAGGAGCATGATAATTATGATAAATATTGCAAGTTAGCAATGTTAATTATACAAAACAAAAGGTTTCAATTGGGAAAAGTTGTTTTGCTATAATTAAGGGAGAGGAAATTATACTTCCTCTCAAATCTATAAGCTTAGATCGTGAGGTTTTAATCATTTAGTCAAGGATATATATATATATATATATATATGAATTTCATGTTGGAATGGCTCAACATAAGGAAATTTTGTATATGGGTCCATTATTTGCGTTCTAAAATTCGATTATGATTACGGCATCCCTTTTCATAATCTGAATTATGAGAACTTGGCAAATAGAAATGGAAATGTCATAGCAAAAGACTGGTTTAGTCTTTATGTGAGACATCATGAATCGTGTCCCATATGCTTCGGATATAGGATCGATTACATGTGCTATATTCATCCTTTCTAAAATTTTCCAAATGCATGGGGCATTAAGAAGGGAAAAGGTTTAGAACTGGATATGACTAAAAGGATTAAACAATTATCGAGGACAATCTAAGGTTTACCAAAGATTGGGTGCTCAAGGACAGTTGGAAGTATAGTGATAATTCTGGAAGGACCATATTGACATAGTCTGTAAGGAGGCAACTCTTGTTCAGAAGGGATAAGTCAAAATGAAATCTGGAAATGTTTCAAAGTTAGAATTTTCAATCTGTTTGAGATTAGGAAACTTAATGCAAGAAGGTTGTTTCTAAGGAGCTGATCTCCTTTGGAATACTCTGTAATGATTGTTGTCAAGTCTTTCTAACTTTGTGCATAATCATTACAAGAAGATCAATGCATATAAGTTTAGAATCCAACAGATTTCAGTAAATGACATGAATTTGGAATTCTTGTATTTGCAGTAAGGATTCGGGAGTGTGAAAAGAGAATCATTGAAGTTATGTTCAGTGGATCTAGTTCACAAAGTAAAGATCATAGACAAACATAGTATGCATACTTGGTGTATGGCATGACTAGTGTTTAGAAAACATAGTGTACATGCTTGGAGCATGGGACAACTATTATTTTAAATTCAAGAATAAAGTTGATAGCTGAAACAGTATACAATGAATAATGTGTAATCATATGGTGATAAATAAAAGGTGTTTTATTTATGCTCATAGGTTTTGATACCATATTGGATTCAATTATTATTGTGTTTCATTTTGCACGTTTTGACTTCCAGAATAAACTAGGTTATTCTTCCGGGATGACTAAGTTATTCAAACCATCCATAGTCGGTCATATGTTGGAAGTAGATATGAATTAAGACTGTCATGGGTTGGTTTGTAGAGGTATAAGGGGTTGGACAAAGGGCTACAACACTCATGAGTGCTCATAAGTTCTGAGTATTGGATTCAACCCACGCTCATTAGAATCACTTCATGGATTTTATCACGACTGATCATGAGACGATAATATCTTATATTCTTCAAACCTAGAGATATGAGTTGTTACTATGAGTTGGTTGTACATTGATTGCACGAAAACGCATTTGGTAACTCAGTGCTATAAAACGTGCCTTTGTGTATGATTCAATAAGTAGTAGAACAAGCCATATGAGTCGAATTTTATCCATTCATTTTACCTTCGGGATAAAAGCGATATCTGTGGGCCCCTCGATGATTTGATGATGACAAATGGAAGTGCTCGGTCGGGCCAGGACTGATTTGATTTGTTCAATTAGTCAGTCGTCATAAATCGGAAATCGGGAAACAACAAATGGACAGAGAGAATGATTATAATCCATGTCTCAGTTCATATGATATCTAGAATGGAGGAATATATGATCCCTTATCTAATGGACAAGTCATTGACAAAGGTCAAAGTTCATCGACAAGGTCAGAGTTCGATAGAAGCTTTTGAGAGCTACGATTGCCAGTTGGTTCCTGAAGTCATACGCAATAATAGTTTTAGACTTATCCAAGTGGGAGACTGTTGGATTAATGTCTAAGTACATAACTATAATTGGTAAGACTTGACCCGACCCGGCATGGTCCATTTGGGTTGCATGGCATCATGCACTTGGATAGACTATAATGAGAGAAATAAGACACTTATGGTTATTAATATATTATAAGTTCTAGTATATTAATAATAAGAATAATAAGATTATTTAATTAGTATTGATCAAGAATTAATCTAGGATTAATTAAGTGATCAAAAGAAGACTAATTAAATATATGGGTTGATTGTGTAAATCATCCATACTTGTATAGTGGGCTAATGCTCCATGGATAATCAAGTTGGGCTAAAACCCATAGGATGGTCCATGGATGCTCCATGGTGTATTTGAACCCATGGATCCAAGGAAATGGAAAGTCATGACAATTAGGGTTTACCCTAATTGTAACACTATATAAAGATCTTATTCTTGACAAAATCGGTGAGTAGTATCATTTCTAGAAAGGGCTAGCTGATTTCATGAAGTGTAGATTTCTCTCAAGTTATTCCATTTGTATTTGGTGTTGTGTGAACCATTTGAGGTGTCACACTTGGGGCACTAGGCACTCAAGCTTCATGAAGACTTTCTACATCAAAGAGGTATGTATTCAATCTTGTTATATTCATTGTTTTGTATGCTAGATTAGGATAATACCTTGGATGTTCATATTTGCGTGTATAATAGAGAAAACATAGATCCAAGGTATTTAGGGTTGCATGTACACTTAGGAGTGTTAGAATGCTCATAACCCAACATCCTTATCGTTCCAAGCTCATAGATCTTCGAGTTTCTCCAAGGAATGCACCAAAACACACTCTCTTAGCCATACACACTCTCAAAATGGAAGGTAGCTCGATTAGGGTTTGTCTCTGGTGATTAGGTGATAAGGGAGGTGGGGTAGAGGACTTAAGGTCCTTTATATAGGCTGCAAACCCTAAACACTCAGCTCCAACTCGTCGAGTTGAGTACACCAATTCGTCGAGTTGGTTTTAAAGTTCACATGGCCATCTCAGTCCATACTTGACGAGTTGGGGCCTCCAACTCGTCGAATTTCCCTATCAATATGAATATAAAACAATATAAATTTATACCTGGGAGTCGAGATGTTACAATCCATATCAACAGTAAATGGACGAAAGCATAATCGATTTGCATGTGTAATTATTAGAATGCATAAAAAAAGAGTACCATTCCATCGTTGAAAAGTATGTGTCGGTTGTTCAACTTTGTGCATCTGCGGATGACTTCATCCATATCAACACTAAATGGACAAAACCTTAATCGATTTGTGTCCATGGTTTGATATATTGCTTCCGATGTTGCAGAATCTCTAAAGAGTTTGCAACGATAATTTACAAATGAAAAAAATTCATCTATTAAACACAAAATTAATTACAAATACAAATATAATAGAAGTATTGTACACGAAACTTACACTAATTGGTACTTAAAAGTATCGATTGGTGATTTTCCCCCAACCATTGTTACTACTTTTTCGATCATTTGAAATGGAAAAGCAGTAATCGTTGTTCCTTGTTGTCTTGTTAGCATTCTTTCTGATGAAGAAATCGTTGCTATGATGTTGAACTACTTCGAGTGTCATACAGATGATGCAAGAATAAGGGTTTTAGGGTTATTGACCACCGTCTCATAATTTTGATGTTTGGGAATGGATTGTAGTTGATCTATCGTCGAGAAACTGAAACGACGGGATGTCTCTGAGTCCAAATTATGGCGCCTAAGTGTTTAGACTATGAATTGACCTAATTGCCCTTATACATACAAAGCTTAATATGTAAATGGTAAGGGTATTTTCGTCAATACTTATCGACGATTAGGGGGTTACGGATCGAGTGCCTCCCATGGCCATCGGGGACATCTGATACGTTCTGAATGATTGAAGCGGTGAAACGACGGCATGACATCAGAACCATAATGGCGCCTAAAAAACATATAGTGCAAAAAGACCAAAGTGCCCTTGAAATCATTCCAAATATGTTATTATTAAGGGTATTTGTCAAAGAAAATTATTCAAACATTATAACCTTTTATGGGTCAAAGTGGAACTTTGAAAATTTAAATGAAAATGACGAAGTTAAATAAAAAGATTGAAGGAAGTAGGATTCAAGCCTGTGACTTCGGGAAAGATGAAAGACACGTCGTCCAGCTGAAAAGTAACTTATGTTTCTTAAAATTGAATAACTGTAATATTATGTTCATTAACGTGGCAATCCATGACCCAAATGTCATCCAAGGTGAAAGGTCAAAGTATATGGTTTAGGCTAGGCAATACATGTATAGATGAGTTAGGGCATTTGAGATTGTTATTTGGAGTCTTGTTAATTTTGGTGTTTTCGGTCTAGGAAGGTTTTCAGTCAGGGTGTGACTAAAAACCTGTTTTCGGTCAATGTATGTTGGTATAAATAGGTGATCAGGTTGTCATTTGTCAGTAGTTGTTCACTGTGGTTTTCGGTCCATTGAGTTGTATCAAGAGGTTTATGGTTTTAAGCGTATGCAATCTTAATTTCAATCATTCTTCTGCTCATCTTCTTCTTTATTTCATTTGCTTGATTGATCATTGGTGAAGATCCTTCCATCAAGGACCTTACAATTGGTATCATAGCTTCAAACCGGTGTCAATTAAGCTCATTATTTAGTTCTCGGCCTCACAAGCATTTGTTCATCACGTTCTCGGTCACTAAAAGCTTGTTTTTGCTAAAATTTTGAAGATCAGATTGGAGTTTACATCGTGTGGAATCAAGATCTATTTGGAATTCAGCTTGATGGTTAAATTCTTACAGTTTTCGGCTTGATCTTCATCAACCGAAAACTCATATTCAACCGAAAATTGTTCTTCAACCGAAAACTCTTGAATCTTCAGAAACTGAAAACTTTTGCATCTTCAGAAACCAAAAACTCTTGAATCTTCAGAAACCGAAAACTCTTGAATCATTCAGAAACCGAAAACCTCATTTCTTCAACCAAAAACCCATTTTTCTTTGAGTTTTGGTTTATTTTTCAAGTTAATTTCTATTAAAAATTAAAAATTAAAAATATAAAAAAGTGGAATCTCAAAACATGTCTGCTCATCATGAATTGGATGTTATTATACGTACCACTTCTCGAATTCCCCGGTTGTTATCAGCAGACGGATTTCCTGAATGGAAATATCGGATTGAAAAATACATCAAGATGAAGGATTTTAAGAATTGGAGAAGTATTTTGAGAGGTCCAATCCGCATCACAACAACATTGGAAGATGGCACTATAATTGATAAGCAAGTTGAGAACTATGGCATAACAACATTGGACCGATGATGATTTCGAGAGAGTCGAGGAACAGGAAAAGGCTCTTGCCATACTCACTATGGCATTATCCCCAGAAATTGCTGAAGGTTTCCGTGAGTACACTTCAGCAAAGGAATTATGGGAATCATTGATCGAAGTATATGAATGAAATGAAGACATGAAACAAAGTCACCAAGACATGTTGCGACAGAAGTTCAACATGTTTAACCATGTATTGGGGGAATCTCTTGAGAATCAATTGCAAAGGTTTATCACACTTACCACCAAGATGAGCTCTGCTGGTGTTATGGTTACAAAATCTGAGATCAACCAGAAGCTGTTGAATTCTCTACCAAAATATTGGGATATGAATGTCTCAGTGATAAAGAAGACCAAAGATTTGAATCGTTTGAGTTTGGCTGAAACAATGGTGATCATTAAGGCTTGCGATCTCGATGATAAGCAAAGAGATGTTAATCATGTTAATTCATACTCCTCTGCAAATCTTGGAATCCAAACCACCAACAACACTGCTTTTTCAAGTTTCTCTATTCCTCAAGTTTCTCAAGTATCTCATGTTCCTCAAGTTCAACCCTATGTGACTCATCAGCCCACTTCATACGTCTTCCCATCAATGCAAAACATTCAAGTTTCACAACCTCGATCTTCTCTTCAACAAGTTGGTTATGTTGTTGTTTCATCCTCAAATGCACCTATTCAGGCTCATGGAAATAATCCTCAATCTTCATCATTGAAAGAAAAAGAAGAAAATATGGCCCTCTCCACTGGTCTAGTGAATTGTTACAATGCTTTTGTGGCCGAAGAACTTTCCCCACAATTATCATTTGCTGACCTATATCAAATCCATCCAGAGGATGTAGACGAGATGGACATCATATGGAAAATGGCTATGGCTGTTTTTAGGACAAAACAATTCTCCAAGAAAACAGGGAAGAACAATTGGACTGTGAACTCTGACAAGAAAGTGGGGTTCAACAAAGGAAAGATGAAGTGTTATAATTGCCATGAACCTAGACACTTTGCCCAAGAATGTCCGAAACCTGACCGAAGAGAGAATTATAAGCGATCTATGGTGCCGGTGAATAACAACAGGGGATCCTCTGCAAACAATCAGACTGCAAACTTGGCTATGGTGGCTCAATCCTTTGATTGGGAAGACCAGATTCAGGCTCTGAATATTTTAGGACCTAAAAATGCACATCTTGCCCAGATCAAGGATGGTGAGGAAAAAGAAGCAGAGAAGGATCCTGAAGAGGAAATGATGAATCTTCAATTTTCATTCATGGTGCAAACCACTCCAGAGCCTGCCAAACCCGAGGTCAGTGAAAATAGTTGCTCTCAATCTTGTATGAAAACTGTTAAATTCTTACGTGAACAAATTGAATTAATTAAGAGAGAGAATGAGGACCTTAAGTATGAAGGCTATACTCTTAGGAAAAATCAAAAGCCTTTGAAAACTCAATTAGAGAACAAAACAAAAGATTTTAAGAAATTGCAAGATGATTACAACAACAAGTGTGAGAATTATGATCATCTAAAAAGAAAACTTGTTGCTGTAACCGTTGAACTTGACGCATTGAAAAAACGATTTGAAAATGTTGAATTTAATTTTAAAAAATACAATGGGACAAGTGAAATAGTTGCAAAAATGATCGAGGAACAAATGCAGTGGAAGGACATTACTCGTGGTAACCATAGAAAAGTAGGATTAGGTTTTGAGAGTGTCCCTCCTCCCTTCAATCATAATTAAACTGCTATTCCTTTATCTCAAGAAGAAATTGACAGAGTACCTTTCTTGGTTTATGGGAAGCCAACCTTTGAACAAGCAACACAGTCTAATGATAAAATTTTGGATACTAACATTTCTACCTTAAGTGCAAACGTGTCAGTAGCTCAGGGGGAGCAAGAAGCTGAAAAGTCTAAGTCGAATAATTATGTATCTAAATTCGGTGTTGAATTTTGTGATGAGTCTGTGTTAAACTCAAAAACTAATATCTTTGTTTATGGTGGTGTGTTGTTTTAGACTGATAATTTTGAAAATAATGATGTTGTTTCTGATAAAGTTGCTAAATCTGGTTCAAGTGCTTCTACATCTTTTACGTTTGCTACACAATCTAGTACTTGTTCTTGCAAATGTGAAAATGCTAGAAAAGATAATAACAGCCAGAAATATGACAAAAGTAGTACCAAGTCCAATGATAATAAACAAATTTGCTTCAATCGTGGTACTGTTGGTCATATTGCCCGAAATTGTCTCAATCGGATGTTTGTGCATTACTTGTCACAAACAGGAGAGAATAAGTCTAGAGGACGGTCTTTAATTAGAAAGTCCTCAAGAACTCGCTCTCTAGATGATGACTGGAAAGTAAATTAAAACAAGAAAATGGCAGTTTTTCATAAGAACAAACAGGTTTTTAATAAAATCACAAACAGTTTGCCAAAATGGACCAAAGCTAAGCCAAAGTCGATTTCGTCAAAATGCAGGTCTGGTTCTTCAACTTCTTCAAGTATAAAATCCACCTGCTCAAAGCAAACTGAAAAGAAAATTGTTTCAAAACCTAAACATCAACGGGTGCCAAAATTAAAGTCTAATCAGTCATCATCATCCTCTGTATCTGCTGTAAATGAGAGTTTAAATTCAGGAAAATCAAAAGATAAATATGTGAACGTTAAGGGTCAACCCAGGACTGTAATGACCTAGGTCCCCAAATTTAAATGATTCCGCTCATCGTGAAGGGACAGTTGCGAAGGAATGTCGTCAGACCCTGGTATGTCGACAGTGGCTGCTCCCGGCACATAACAGGAGATATCTCCCAACTACACAACATTCAGACCTTTAATGGGGGATATGTCTCCTTCGCGGGTGGAGAAGGCGGAAAAATCATGCAAAAAGGAACGGTCACCAATGGAGTGATTAGTTTTGAGAACATCAACTATGCTCCTGAGTTGAAGCACAGTTTATTGAGTGTTTCTCAAATCTGCAACAAGGGTTATTCGACACACTTCACCGATAAGGAATGTGTAATCTTAAAGCCTGGCATTGTCATCCCAGAGGAGTGGATTCTCGTCAAATCAAAGCGGGATGGGAATGCCTACATCATTGACATGAACAGCAACATACCCGATGAAGTCACTTGTCTCTTTTCAAAGGGCTCAGAACAAAATGCTATGTTGTGGCATCGTAGACTTGGCAATGAAAATGCAAAGAATCTGAACCGTCTTGCCAAAAACGAAATGGTCCGTGGTCTACCCATCAGAGACTTTATCACTTTTGAAAAATGTGTGTCATGTGCTCAAGGCAAACATCATCAAAAGCCACATCTGCCAAGGCAGGTCAACTCCATCAGTCAGGTGCTCCAATTGTTGCACATGGACTTGTTTGGTCCGGTCAACGTCCTCAGCATCAACCGAAATTCGTATTGTCTTGTTGTGATAGATGACTTCTCTCGCTTCACGTGGGTCTTCTTTCTATCCAACAAAGCTGGGATCGATGACCTTATCAAGAAGTTCATTGTAATGATCGAGAACCAAACCAACCACCGAGTGAAAGCGCTTCGCACAGATAATGGAACAGAATTCAAGAATGTTGTTCTTAATCATTTTTGCGCTGAGAAGGGTATTATGCATCAATTTAGTTCTGTTTGGACACCACAACAAAATGGTGTTGCTGAGCGGAGGAATCGAACGTTACAAGACGCAGCAATGACGATGCTATGTGATCCTAAACTTCCAGTTTTCTTTTAGACAGAGGCGATAAACATTGCTTGCTACGTTCAAAATCGTGTCCTGATCAACAAAGCCCAGATGAAAAATCCATTTGAGATTCTATATGGACACAAGCCATCTGTCAGCCATTTCAGAGTATTTGGTTGTCCTTGCACCCTTCTTCACTTGGAGTCCAACCCAAAGTTCAATGAAAAAGCTGATGACTACTATTTCGTCGGATACGTTGCTCGTACTGCTTACAGGGTGTACAATAAGAAGACGAAGCAAATTGTTGAATCTTTTGATGTACGCTGGCTAGAAGAGAATGAAACAGACGCTAGGGTGGGTCCTGATTGGCTGTTTGACTAGACATCTTTATTCAAATATTTTAGTGTGTCGTCTGATAACCAAGCTGGGTCTACCTCTGGCTCGAAGAATATCATTGAAGACGAGGATGAAGAGGTTGTTTACAGACCACCATTGGTTTCTGCTACTGATCCCCCGGTGGAGTCATCTGTTCCAATCGCTTCTCCAGAGTCCTCAACACAACAATCTGCTCCAGATGCTGATGCTACTCCTCTAACTCCAGTGGAAAGAGAGTTCATGAACCAAGATGCTTCTTCTGTTACTCAAAATCTGATGGGACTTCTCTTTCCCGAACGAATCACTGGTGAGTTTGTAGCAAATCCAACAAACAAAACTGTTTCATCTACTGTGGATTCTTCAGCTAAAGAAGAAGCTATTAATATTCATAATCTTCCTGTTTCACTCAATGACATCAGTCAAGAAATACCCTCCCGTATACAGCGCGATCATCCGATCGAGAATGTCATTGGCCAGCTGGGCTACTGTGTTAAAACTAGAAGCCAGAGTGGAGACGTCAACACATGTCTCTATTCTTGTTTTATCTCTCAAATAGAGCCCAAGAACGTAGAAATGGTTTTGAATGATCCCAGCTGGGTGGATGCAATGCATGACGAGCTGAATCAGTTCGAAAAGCTTGGTGTTTGGACGTTGGTGGAATTGCCTAAAGGCAAGAAGTCTCTTGACACAAAATGGGTATTTCGGAATAATCAAGACGATTCGGGTGTAATTGTCCGAAATAAGGCGAGATTGGTTGTTCGTGGGTTCAAATAGATAGAGGGTCTTGATAACACAGAAGTATATGCTCCGGTGGCATGCTTGGAGGCTATTCGTATCTTCCTTACTTATGCCTCCTACATGAACTTCACTGTCTATCAGATGGACGTCAAGACGGATTTCTTGTATGGCAAGGTGAAGGAAGAGATCTATGTTGATCAACCTCCTGGGTTTGTCAACTCGAAATTTCCCAACCATGTCTACAAGTTAGACAAGGCTCTGTATGGGCTGCATCAAGCTCCTAGAGCCTGGTATGCTACTCTCACACAGCACTTGCTCAATCATGGCTACTCACGTGGTACTATCGATCATACCCTATTCATAAAGCATGTCGGTGCGGATCAGATTCTTGTACAAATCTATGTAGACGAAATCATTTTCGGGTCAACGAGTCCACAGTTATGCAAGGAGTTCGAGGACGTTATGAAAAAGAGGTTCGAGATGAGTTCGTTGGGCGAAATGACCATGTATTTGGGGCTTCAGGTCCAACAACGTTCAGCCGGAATCCTGCTCTATCAAGCCAAATATGTGGAGGATATGCTTGAGAAGTTCGGGTTCAAAGACGACAAAACTGAATTGACACCCATGGCGTAGAGACCCCTACTGACTCCTGATATTGAAGGTAAATCTTTAGATCAAACATACTAGAGATCGATGATCGATTCGCTGATGTATCTAACTGCAAGTCGCCCAGACATTATGTTTGCGGTCTCTCAATGTGCGCGCTATCAGGCTAATCCTAAACTTTCTCATCTTATTGCCGTCAAAAGAATTTTTCGGTATCTCAAAGGCACCCCAAAATTGGGTCTTTGGTATCCGAAAAATTCTGAATTTAATCTGTATGCTTTTGCTGACAGCAATTATGGAGGTTGCAAGCTTGACAGGAAATCGACTTCAGGTGGATGTCAATTTCTAGGTGATCGGCTGGTGTCTTGGCAGTGCAAGAAACAGAACATTGTCTCAACCTCAGCAGCAGAATCAGAATACGTGGTTGCATCTGCTTGTTGCTCTCAAGTCATATGGATCCAACATCAGCTGTTGGATTACGGTTTGAATTTTCAAGAAACCCCTATCTTCTATGATAATGAGGCTGCGATCCAAATTGCTAAAAATCCAGTCCAGCACTCAAAAACCAAGCACATCGACATCAAAGTTTATTTTATCAGAGATTGTTATGAGCGCTCGCTCATTCAGCTAGAACAGGTTCCCATTACTAATAATGTGGCAGATTTGTTCACAAAGCCGTTTAACAAAGCTCGATTCGATGTGCTGGTAAACTTTTTGAAAATGATTTGTTTTGAGGATTAATTTTTGTTTATGTTAGTTTAAATTTGCGTATTTATATTTCATTCTCGCCCATGCAAAAATTTAGGGGGAGAAATAAAGAAAAACCAAACAAAAATTAGAAAATCAGAAAATCCAAAAACATTAGAAAATCAGAAAACTCAAAAATATTACTGAGATATTTCTTTTGTGTAGGTATTATTGGGAAGTGATATCAACAAGTGATAACAAGCAATCTGAATCTATGTAAGGTACCTGTAACATCCTGATCCTCAGGTATTAATAATGATATTTTGGTTTGGATTTTTGAGAGCCTACTCGGCAAGTTGGCCTCCCTACTCGTCGAGTAGTAGCGGGTTTGTCCGCGAAGTTTAATGATCTACTCACCGAGTCCATTATGGTACTCGACGAGTGGATGCTGGCAGATGAAACCCTAGATTTCGGGGCCTTGCACCCTATTTAAAGGGTCATTAGCCTCCCCAAGCCTCCCCTCTACAACTCTTTACCTACCAAAAACCCTGTTTTGAGTGTGAGTGTGTTGCTTGGTGATTTAAAGCTTGAAGGAGGGATTTGGTGAAGGAATCACTTGAGGAATCAAGCTAGAAGAAGCAAAGGACTCGTGGGTATTCAAGATCTACTTCTATGGAACACTTTTTGAAGGTATTAAGCTGTCTCTTGGCTCATTTCCACCCAAAACCCTCTTGTGCATGGATTCTAAGATAGGGCTTTTGTGTTTAAGCCAAGATCTAAAGTTTTAACTTCAGATCTAAACTCCTTTTGCCCTTGAGATGCATAAATTTATCATTTGAGCTTAGCATGTGCCTTCCCTCAAGTGTATGACTCCATTCCAAGCTTAGATTTGATATTTTAGGGCCTTAAAGCCTTGCATGCTCGTAAAGTTTGCAACTTTACGTGGAAAGCATGCATCGGGAGCCTAGATCTATAGTTTGGAAGCATTGCATGGCTCAAAAGAGTCTGTATGGCTTGAGATCTGATAGGACTCGGCTAGTCGCAGGGGGCGACTCGGCAAGTCATATGAAGGCAGGCATGGACTCGACGAGATGGATGAACAACTCGGCGAGCCCGATGAATATTACTATGGACTCGAAGAGTTGGATGAACAACTCGGCGAGCCGGATGAAGATTACCAAGAACTCGACGAGTTGAAGGAACAACTCGGCGAGTCGAGTAAGATTCCCCCAATTGTTGGATGTTCGTAGACATGTCGAGTGTCAAGCAAGGGAACTCGACGAATGACCTTAGATTATCAATCAAGACCGTATGAACTCGACAAGTCACCTTGATGACTCGGCAAGTAGATGTTATCCCGGGAAACTCGGTGAATCACTAGTCGTACTCGGCAAGTTAGGGTCAACATGGACTGTTGACTTGACCTTGGTCATAGTTGCGTGGAGCAGCCCATTGGGTATATTTGGTCACCAAGTGTCAGTTCATAATTCATGACAGGTGAGTCTTCTCACCATACCTATGGGTCTAAGGCACCAAGGCCGGCCCATTATGTGATTATGATATATGTGTTAGACATTCTGTGTTTTGTGATTGCATGTTTGTATGAAGACCCCGGGGGGAGCCCGTGGCATTGGATGTAAGACCATGTGGGGTAGCCCATGGCATTCCTAAGTGAAGACCATGTGGGGTAGCCCATGGCATTGGATGTAAGGCCATGTGGGGGAGCCCATGGCAGTCCTAGGAAAACACCATGTGGGGTAGCCCATGGCAGGTTTTATGTATGCATGGCTTACGTGATATGTGTGTGGATTTTATAGCTAACCGGATATATGATATGTGGTTTGTGTGTATGTGGTATGCTCTGGGAAACTCACTAAGCATTTCGCTTACAAGTTGTTGATTGTTCCAGGTACTTCAGAGCCTAAGGGCAAAGGCAAGGCGTGATGATGTGGCGTGCACTCTACCTCTCTTTTTGTGTGTTGGGACTCTCTGATGTTTTCAAAAGTACATTGAAATTGTAATAATTGTGAATTGGAAAACAAATGGTTTGGAAATCTATGGATTATGGGAATTTTTTGATTAATTAAAAATGAAAATTTTCTTGGTAAAAATTGGGTCGTTACAAGTTGGTATCAGAGCCTTGGTTTGAGGGATTCGGACACATTCTCGGGTGTGTCGGGACTCAAACTAACGAAGTTGTAAAATGTTTTCAAAAGAAACTTGAAAAGGATTTTTTTAAGCCAAAAGAGGAGAGTGCAACGCGCGTGATCAGCCGAGCCAAGTAAGTAGTTTCCCAAGTTGAATAGCCATGTTATATGATAGTGAGCTTTGTCAATTATATGGAATTGATAAGTGTATGTTTTAAAACTATATACGGTTAGGAGCTGATAGCCTCAGGATGATTGGTTTAGCCTATTGATCCTTTCTGTGTATAATTTGCTTGCCTAAAAGCAACCTGTAGTGATTGGTTTGGCTGTTATGAGTAGGACAACCATAGGGTGTCCGGGTTTGATTCATGCGAGAGTTGTGAGTCATGGTTTGTGTGGATAGATTTGGAAGAACCAGGTAAAGCAGTGGGGTAAGGTATGAGTAGGTGTGGAAGGTAGTATTGGGCCCGTACTACTGGAAGCACAGGACCCGTACCCAAACCCATGTTCTACCTGGGAACCAAAGGAAAACGGTATGGAAGTAACCTCGTTATGGGTATCCTGATCATTATGTTTTGTGAAATGACAGTCCAGCATGGTGGTTACACGATTGGGATCAGGATTGGGGTTGGGATCGGGATCCGGGGCTGGGTCAGGCGGCCCTACTGATGGTATTGATGAGAGGCTGCATGAGCTGATTGCGGCCGAGGTTACGAGGGGCATCCTTTACGCTACCCCAGTCATCTTTGGGACGGTCAAGGAGGGTATGATGGAGATCATGGAGGAGAGACTTAGAGAATTCAGGGCCGATATTTCTGCGGGCCAGGGTGGAGCTCAAACCCCCCTCGTTTAGGGAGTTCAAGGCATGCAGAGCTCCGGAGTTTTCTGGGGTCAGGGATCCCATTGTGAGCAGACGTTGGGTGGCGGACATTGAGAATGCCCAGCGCACGAGTTCTTTCCCGGAGGAGGAAAAGGTTGGATTTGCTTCCTGTATGCTGAGGGACAGGGCCCAAGATTGGTGGGGCAAGATTACTAGTCAGGTGGGAGCAGCCGGTTTGGCTGACATGTCGTGGGCCGAGTTTGTACGACGATTCGAATCAGGAGTTTGCACCACCTATTGAGGTGCAACGGATGGTGAGGGAGTTTCATGATTTATAGCAGATTACTGAGACTGTGGCGGAGATCACCGCTAAGTTTCGAGAGCGAGCTTTGTTGATCCCTCAGTATGCGGCAGATGAGGATTTGAGGAGGACCCAATATCACTCTATGTTGAGAGAGTACATACGGGAATTTGTGAGCTTTACATGGTGCAAAACTCTGAATGAGATGGTTGACAAGGCCCATGAGAGGTAGATGGAGTTGGAGACACGCACGAAGCGGAAGACTGAGCAGGTTCAGGCAGCGGAGGCCCAGGCTAAGAAGCCTAAGACCTCCGATTCTTCGAGTAAGGGCCAGCAGGGTCGTGGCCGGTGCACCAAGTGCGGGAGATTTCATAGTGGGGCTTGTCGGACAGCCAGGATGTCGGGATGCTACTCATGTGGCCATCAGGTTCACTTGAGTAAGGATTTCCCCAAGAAGGGCTTGATATGTTTCCACTACAACCAGACAGGCCATAAAAACGCCGATTGTCCGAGGTTGCAAGGAGGAGGAGGAGGAGGATCTGTGGCAGCGCCCGCGCCCGCCACTATGAGGATTACTGATGGCCGCCCTAAGGCGGAAGCTCCAGCGGTGAAGAGCCGCACATTCCAGCTGACTACAGAGGAGCCTCAGGCCGCGCCAGACTTTGTGGCTGGTATGTGTTCATTATCCTCTGTCTCTTTTATGTTAAATGTTTGTATGTATGCTTATTATGCTTTGTATAGGGACCTTTCTGGTCAATGGTATGACGGCCCATGTCTTATTTGATTCGGGAGCTACCCGATCTTTTGTGTCTCTTGCGCTTAGTAAGAATTTCTGAGATGCCCCTGGGACTCTGGATACCCCGCTCGAGGTGGAGATTGCAGATGATCGCACCGTGAGTGCTACGAGGGTGTGTCAGGACTGCGTCCTGAATGTGCACGACGAAAGGTTTCGCATTGATTTGGTTCCCATACCATTCCGAGGATTGAAGGTGATTATTGGGATAGACTGGCTGGGGGCCAATGGGGCCATGATCGATTGTGAGCGGCAGTTAGTCCGGGTTTGAACCCCAAGGGGGGGAGAACTGGTTATCCACGGCGAGAGGACTACGCAGGGCTCGACCCTATGTTCAGCTGCGAGGGCGAGGAGGTTTCTGCAGCAGGGCTGCATGGGATTTTTGGCCTATGTTTTAGATACGCGAGCGGAGGCAGTGACGGATATCAATAGTGTACCAGTGGTGCGGGATTTTCAGGACGTTTTTCCCGAAGAACTACCCGGAGTGCCTCCGGAGAGGCAGGTGGAGTTTCGTATTGACTTGGTACCCGGTGTCGCCCCAATAGCAAAGGCACCATATCGGTTGGCGCCACCTGAGATGCAGGAATAATCTGTACAACTTCAAGAGCTTCTAGACCGAGGGTTCATCCGTCCAAGTAGTTCTCCGTGGGGAGCTCCGATCCTTTTCATGAAAAAGAAGGACGGGTTGCACAGGATGTGCATCGATTATAGGGAGCTGAATAAGCTGATGGTGAAGAACCGTTATCCTTTGCCTAGGATTGACGACCTGTTTGATCAGCTTCAGGGAGCATCGTGGTTCTCTAAGATTGACCTCCGGTCAGGGTATCATCAGATGAGGATTCGGGATGAGGATATACCGAAAACAGCTTTCAGAACTCGTTATGGTCATTACGAGTTCGTGGTGATGCCATTCGGGCTCACCAATGCTCCGACCGTGTTCATGGATCTCATGAATTGGGTGTGCAGGCCGATGTTGGATCAGTCGGTGATCGTTTTTATTAAAGATATCCTGGTCTACTCCAAGACCAGGGAACAGCATGAGCAGCATTTGAGAGAAGTACTGGAGACCTTGAGGACGGAGAAGCTGTATGCAAAGTTTTCCAAGTGTGACTTTTGGTTGCGGGAAGTATAGTTTTTGGGTCATGTCATCAATCAAGAGGGTATTTCGGTTGACCCAGCGAAGGTGGAGGCTGTGATCCAATGGGAAGTACCGAGGAATGCCTCGGAGATTTATAGCTTCTTGGGCTTAGCGGGTTATTATCGGAGGTTTATCCAAGATTTCTCCAAGATTGCGGTGCCATTGACCCATTTGACTAGGAAGAATGTGGCTTTTCGTGGGGTGAGGAGCAGCAGAGGGCTTTTGAGATCTTGAGACAAAAGTTATGTGAGGCTCCGATCCTAGTACTGCCCGAGGGATTGGACGACTTCGTGGTATATTGTGATGCATCGATTTCAGGACTGGGCACGGTACAGATGCAGAGGGGGCGCATGATCGCATATGCCTCGAGGCAGTCGAAGCCTCACGAGGCAAATTACTCCACGCATGACCTGGAGTTGGGAGCAGTGGTGTTTACCCTCAAGATTTGGAGGCACTATTTATATGGGGTGAAATTCGTGGTGTATACCGATCACAAGAGTCTGAAGTATTTGATGGACCAGCAGAACCTAAATATGCGACAGAGGAGATGGTTGGACATGCTAAAGGACTATGACTACGAGATCCTATACCATCCAGGGAAGGCCAATGCGGTGGCCAATGCTTTGAGTCGCAAAGCGACGGGGTTGCCGATCAGGGGTATTTGTATGAGGGTGACGGTAATTCCACCCTTGATAGACATGATTCGAGAGGCTCAGGTCAAGGGGGTGAAGAAAGAGAACTGGAAATTGGAAAGAATTCGGGGGCAGTATCCTTTGTTTGTTAAGGATAGTCGTGGCTTGTTGATGCAGTGTGGCCGAGTATGGGTGTCGATGTCAGGGGGAGTGAGGCAGAGATTGTTAGAGGAGGCTCATAAGTCCAAATTTTCTATACATCCAGGTACAACAAAAATGTATAGGTATTTGAGGATGAGCTATTGATGGCCCTGCATGAAGCGGGAGATCATCGGGTATGTGGAGCGATGCTTGACCTGCAGGAAGGTCAAGGCCGAGCACCAGCGACCTAATGGTAAGGTTCAGCCACTACCCATTCCTATGTGGAAGTGGGAAGAGATCACTATGGACTTCATCACGAAGCTACCGCGGACAGCGAGGGGAGTAGATGCCATATGGGTGATCATGGATAGACTGGCGAAGAGTGCTCACTTCATTCCAATCTCCGAGAGTATATCTGCAGAGAAGTTGGTGGACATTTATGTTCGATAGATGGAGGCTAGGCACAGAGTGCCGGTATCAGTGGTTTCAGATAGGGATGTTCGGTTTACATCCAGGTTTTGGAAGAAGTTCCACGAGGAACTGGGTACTCAGCTGCATTTTAGTATGGCATATCACCCCCAGACCGACGGCCAAAGCGAGAGGACGATCCAGACATTGGAGGATATGTTGCGGGCATGTATGCTGGACTTCAGAGGGAGTTGGGATACGTACCTCCCACTGGCAGAGTTTTCGTACAATAACAGTTATCATGCCAGTATTGACCGAGCACCATTTGAGATGTTATATGGGCGGAGATGCAGAAACCTAGTGTGCTGGGATGAGGTTGGGCATCGGGTTTTGGGAAGCACGGAGGAGGTACTTGAGACCACCGGGCTGATTCAGCAGGTGCGCGACTGATTGCGAGTTGCACAGAGTCGTCAGAAGAGTTATGCGGACCAACGACGATCAGACCTTGAATTTCAAGAGGGAGACTTTGTCTTACTAAAGGTGTCACCTTGGAAAGGGATTATCCGATTCCTCAAGAGGGACAAATTGGGACCTCGGTTCATAGGTCCATTCAGGATCATAGCCCGGGTGGGCAAGGTAGCACATCGTTTAGAGCTCCCCGAGGAGCTTAGTCGGATTCACAACACCTTCCATGTGTCTCGGCTCCGGAAGTGTGTTGCCGACGAGTCTTCAGTCATATCTTTGGACGACATTTAGTTGGATGGGAGCTTGAACTATGTCGAGAGACCAGTTGCGATCCTAGACAAGAAGACGAAGAAGCTCCGGAATAAAGAAGTGAGGTTGGTAAAGGTGCAATGGCAGCACCGAATGGGGTCCGAATGGACCTGGGAATCGGAAGATGAAATGCGAGGTTTCTATCCGGACTTGTTTGGACCAGCAGGCTTCGAGGACGAAGCCTAATTCTAGTGGGGGAGAGTTGTAACACCTTGATCCTCAGGTATTAATAATGATATTTTGGTTTGGATGTTTGAGAGCCTACTCGGCGAGTTGGCCTCCCTAATCGTCGAGTAGTAACGGGTTTGTCAGCGAAGTTTAATGATCTACTCGCTGAGTCCATTATGGTACTCGACGAATGGATGTTGGCAGATGAAACCCTAGATTTCGGGGCCTTGCACCCTATTTAAAGGGTCATTAGCCTCCCCAAGCCTCCTCTCTACAACTCTTTACCTCCCAAAAACCCTGTTTTGAGTGTGAGTGTGTTGCTTGGTGATTTAAAGCTTGAAGGAGGGATTTGGTGAAGGAATCACTTGAGGAATCAAGCTAGAAGAAGAAAAGGACTCGTGGGGATTCAAGATCTACTTCTGTGGAACACTTTCTGAAGGTATTAAGCTATCTCTTGGCTCATTTCCACCCAAAACCCTCTTGTGTATGGATTCTAAGATAGGGCTTTTGTGTTTAAGCCAAGATCTGAAGTTGTAACTTCATATCTAAACTCCTTTTGGCCTTGAGATGCATAAAGTTATCAGTTGAGTTTAGCATGTGCCTTCCCACAAGTGTATGACTCCATTCCAAGCTTAGATTTGCTATTTTAGGGCCTTAAAGCCTTGCATGCTCGTAAAGTTTGCAACTTTACATGGAAAGCATGCCTCAGGAGCCTAGATCTGTAGTTTGGAAGCATTGCATGGCTCAAAAGAGTCTGTATGGCTTGAGATTTGATAGGACTCGGCGAGTCGCAGGGGGTGACTCGACGAGTCATATAAAGGCAGGCATGGACTCGACGAGTTGGATGAACAACTCGGCGAGCCCAATGAATATTGCTCTGGACTCGACGAGTTGGATGAACAACTCGGCAAGTCGGATGAAGATTACCAAGAACTCGACGAGTTGAAGGAACAACTCGGCGAGTAGAGTAAGATTCCCCCAATTGTTGGATGTTCGTAGACATGTCGAGTGTCAAACAAGGGAACTCGACGAATGACCTTAGATTATCAATCAAGAATGTATGAACTCGACAAGTCACCTCGATGACTCGGCGAGTAGATGTTATCCCGGGAAACTCGGCGAATCACTAGTCGTACTCGGCAAGTTAGGGTCAACATGGACTGTTGACTTGACCTTGGTCGTAGTTGACCAGGATAGACTTTAGGGAAATGAATGGATATTATATGACACTTTTTAGGCAGTTGCGTGGAGCAGCCCGTGGGGTATATCTGTGTCAGTTCATCATTCGTGATAGTTGAGTCTTCTCACCATACCTATGGGTCTAAGGCACCAAGGCCGGCCCATTATGTGATTACGATATATGTGTTAGACATTCTGTGTTTTGTGATTGCATGTTTGTATGAAGACCCCGGGGGGAGCCCGTGGCATTCGATGTATGACCATGTGGGGTAGCCCATGGAAATCCTAGGTAAAGACCATGTGGGGTAGCCCATGAAATTGGATGTAAGGCCATGTGGGGGAGCCCATGGCAGTCCTAGGAAAAGTCCATGTGGGGTAGCCCATGGCAGGTTTCATGTATGCATGGCTTACGTGATATGTGTGTGGCTTTTATAGCTAACAAGATATATGATATGTGGTTTGTGTGTATGTGGTATGCTCTAGGAAACTCACTAAGCATTTCGCTTACAGGTTATTGATCGTTTCAGGTACTTCAGAGCCTAAGGGCAAAGGCAAGGCGTGATGACGTGGCATGCACTCTACCTCTCTTTTTGTGTGTTGGGACTCTCTGATGTTTTCAAAAGTACAATGAAATTGTAATAATTGTGAATTGGAAAACAAATGGTTTGGAAATCTATGGATTATGCGAATTGTTTGATTAATTAAAAATGAAAAATTTCTTGGTAAAAATTGGGTCGGTACAGTACCAAACCTGAATTGTCAAGGCTTTGTGTTCAATGCGATGGTAGGCACGAAAAGTTCAATGGACTTGACTAGGTACAAATGAACTTAAGGAATCTAGAGACTTGACAAATCTTGACCTAGATAGATCCGTTTAGCCTGACAATACGACGCTTGGGTAGGTTGAGCAGGGAGATATACATGAGAATCTACAGGTCGCATTAAGAGAACCCGTATCTAGAACTGTGGTTTGACTTTTCCTCGATGTATGGACTATATCCTAAATTAAGATATTGACGGGGCGACTAGGGAATTCCGATAAATTAGGTCTGTAGAAAGTTATTTTCTTTCTTTCCTACTGTTAGTCATACGTTGCCTCCTCTGTGTGATCAAAATATCCGACCTGGACTGCAACATATGTAAATTTGTCCCTTTACATCTTCTATCTATTCTATTCTTCCTGTCTTTTAGCCATATGTTGTCTCCTTTGCGTGATTAATCATCCGACCTGGTACACAGCATATGCAACCTTCTATTTCTCAGTTCCTCTAAAATTCTAGTTAGTCATATGTTTCACCCTCTGCGTGATTGGAAGAGATCCGACCTGGGTGTACAACATATGCATTCTAAATCTATCATATCTCCTAATAATTGTCTGCTCACCTAAAGTAAGGAGTATCTCGGAAGTCCTCTATTATTGGGGTATATCAGGAAGCGGGAAACACGTTCTAGTACAACTAAAATTGAACGATTTATGGATTGTCTGTAGATCTCGTTGATCAACTTAGGTGGACAACAATATCTTTAGTCGTCGTCAGATAAATGGTCCTTAGGAATTTTATCTAGTAACATAGGATCAATCTGTCCAGTCACTAATAGCATATCTAAAATTTGTCACAATTTTTCGTGTTTAAGTGGACCACAATACCGATGATCGACCAAATCTATTCATGAAAGGAGAGGTACTGACAAATGGAAAATGATTGTCCAACAACTTTGATCCCACGTCTCAAAAGGTTATCAATTTCAGATAGAGGTGAAATTTAGGTTGAAATTAAACTTTTAGTTTTATTTTTAATTTTAATTTTATTTTTATTTTTATTTTATTTTATTTTTTTATTTTTTATTTTTGATTAATCCTTAAAGAGTTTTATTTTTAAAAATGCTTTGGGTATTGGGCCTCATAATTTTTAAAAGGGGATGCAGCCCATGGATAATGGATCCGAGTACGGATCAGGTTTATAAGGGATAGGCTTCACCGAAATCAGTCCTCCACTTCATTTCCTCGTGTTCAACCAAAAACCTCTCTATTTTCTCTCTACTCTCGAAAAAACATTTCGTGAAATAGGCTTAAATCGACTCATTAATCTTAAAGGTATGCAGATTTCGACTAAGGAAAAGCATTTATTGTTGTGAATCGACCACGAAATCGAGGCTTAATCGTCAAAAAAATGAACTATCGGCGAGCTTTTTCAGTCGACTTGTTTTCTGTCAGGAGCTCTCGGCTGAAAACCGGCTTTCGGTTCATCGGCTAATGGTCTTTCGGTCAAGCCGTTTTCAGTCCACCAGCTCATAGCTTTATCAGCTCATGTTTAAGCCGTTTTTTATTCTAAGAAGCTTTCTGTCCAATAGTGTTCGGTCATTGAGTTTTCGGTCTAAATTGTTTTGACCGATAACTCATTTTTGACGAATAAATTTTAATTCAAATGACCAATTAAATTGATTTAATTGAGAAAATTATTTTAATTGTTATAATCAAAAGTTTTTCTCACTTGGATAAGGTTTGTGCAGGAAAAAATGGCAAGTCTTAAGGTTGCTGAAATTCATAACGTGTCAATTCTCCTAGATGATCCTCCAGTGGCACCCAATGAATTCAATTCAATGATGTATATATTAAGGGAATTCTGCATCTCCACTGCACTGACCTGGAACCCAATCATCTATCTAAGCCTAATCAATGAGTTCTGGAAGTCTGCTAATGTCAAGAAAGGAGAAGATGGTTCAATGACCATTGAAGCTTCTGTCAAAGGGTGTAAATTTGTTATCACTGAGCAATTTATCAGGGATGTTTTAAAGATTGATGATATGGCAACTTACCCAACTGATATCGATTTGGAACAAGTTGAAAAATATCTCGAGAAAATGGGATATGAAGGAGACTTCCCACCAACCTTGAAGAAGTTGTTACCTCCTTACTGGAGGTTTCTAGCTCATGTGTTCGTTAACTGCATTTCTAGAAGGAAGGGTGGCTCAGATGAGATATCTTCAAGGAATTCTCAGGCAATTGTTGCACTGGCTGTGGGGATTGACTTCAATTTTTCAAAATTCATTTTGGAGGAGATGACTACAAATGCCAACAAGAAGTCAAAAGATCAATTTCTGTTGTACCCAAGATTCATTCAAATCTTTATCAACAAGCAATATCCCGAGATGGTCAAGACAGGAGAGATACTAGATATGAAAGCATTTGGTCCCAACACTATAAGCATCATCAAGCAAAATCGAAATGGGAAAATCATGTTTCAGGGAATGTATCCACTCGTGAAATTTGGAAAGTTTGTGGAACTGGCCGACTCATCTGAATCTCATGGGTCCCCGGAACAATTGTCTACAGATCAAGTATCGTCAGATCATGCAAATGTAAATGATGACGTCATCACCGTTTCAAACCATGAGAATGAAGAAGTTGCTCTGTCTACCATTGTTGGTGAAGAGCATGGTCTTACGAATGTGGCAGTTCAAAGTGATTTCAGTGAAGGAGGAGAAGATGATGATTATGAGGATCTTGACATATTGGGTTGGACAAAGATGATGTATCGGTGAATTGTGGTGTAAATGTGAACCTTTTGTCAAATGAAGACCTTGATGACTTCTTCGACTATATCCATGATGGTGATCATCAAACACCGGAGATAAGGGAGAAAGCTGACGTTCAAGAGATTGTGCCTCCGACTACCGTTCAAATGGTTGATTCATCAATTCCTATGGACACATCATCAGGAATCGTCCCCTTGACAACGTTGTTCCGACATCCGAGCCAATTGTAAGTGATTCCCAAACAACTCTGACCTCCCAGCCTCCTTTGAAGAGACGCAAAAATGATCTAAGGCTGGGAGTACTTTTTCCCGACCTGACTCAAACTACCGTGACTCCTCCATCTACAACATTTACCCCATCCTCATTCGTGCCCACTCAAGAAGGTCCCAGCTCAATCCACGAAGCTGGTGGTTCGTCTGCTGGGCAGGGATCATCTCCTCTAAGGCTAGATCATGATGCTACCTCTGAGAGGCTAGCTATGCATATGAACCAGCAATTAAGTCCAACTCATTCCTCTCGCGGAACAGGAATATCTTTTGAGGAATGTTTGTCTGGAGATGATGATTCCTTGGTGCCTGAGTTGAGAAAAGAGATTGGTGTGTTAAACCAGAAGCTTATCGAGAAAGACCTTGTGATCAGTCAGCATTCGTCCCGAATTGCTGATCTTGAGGCCACCAATGCGTAGCTCATTGTTCGTATTGATGATCTTGAGGGAGATAAGTCACTAAAGACCGAGAAATTTTTAGCACTTGAGACTCACCTTAGAGCTCTGTCAGCATGTTACTTTGACATGAAACAAAATCTGACAAAGGAAATTGATGACAAATTCAAGTCCTCAGTGGAAATCCTTCGAGTTGACCCACCATCTGGAACCCATCCTGGTGACTCCTCCACATCCAAGAAAATGAAGATTTATGATAAATTTCCCACAGAACCTATCCAAGCTCCACATATAATTGCCATCAAGAAAGAAAAGCTGAAAGAATCCTCCAAGAAAAAGCAAATCATGTTCAAGTGAAATTCAGATGACAACGCGCCTCCAGTTCAACCAAAAATCACTCGTACTAACCTTGAAAAGAAGAGATTTGTTCATTCTTATGGTGACCAATCTGGAATTAGATCATGGGGATTCCACGACCTTTTGAACATGTGGGTCGTGAGACGGAAGAGCAATAATGTTGAATACTACAAGAATGTTCATGATTTCGAATTTTGGACAAGAGTTGATCTCACTGAACTCGTTAACGCTCCATTTGCGAATCCGTCAGGCAATCCTCAAGCAACTTAATTCAGGTTATTTCTGGAAGATCAGACAAAGAATGGATTTCCTGTCATGAAGACTGTCGGGTCTATCCTCAAGCTATACCCAGATGTTATCGATCCAAAGACAGATAGACCTTTCATAACAGTGATATGGCCTCCCACTAACCAAGTGAGGCAAGTTCTTGTGCTACAAAACTTCAGAGACAGGTCACTTGAAAACATGTTCTACTAGATTTATGATGAAACAACAGCTGCCACTATAATCAAATTTTCAAATGGCAGTTTTCGTCTCTATGATAAAAATGACATGCATCAGTTTGGAAATTGGGATATCCATCACTTGTCTCTGTATCAAATTAAAGTTGATGAGGATATCTTCGAGCATGCTGCAAAGGAGTACACTTCAATGGTGGCAGAAATTATCCAAAAGGGAATGTGGAGTGGATCGATGGAGGGGAACGATGTGATGTTGGTTGATAAAGACTAAATAATGCTAGCCAAAAACCAAGGGGGAGATTGAAAGGTCAAAGTATATGGTTTGGGCTAGGCAATACATGTATATATAAGTTAGGGCATTTGAGATTGTTATTTAGAGTCTTTTGGTAATTTTGGTCTTTTCGGTCTAGGAAGGTTTTCGGTCAGGGTGTGACCGAAAACCTGTTTTTGGTCAATGTATGTAGGTATAAATAGGTGATCAGGTTGTCATTCGTCAGTAGTTGTTCACTGTGGTTTTCGGTCCATTGAGTTGTATCAGACGGTTTATGGTTTTAATCGTATGCAAGCTCAATTTCAATCATTCTTCTACTCATCTTCTTCTTTATTTCATTTGCTTAATTGATCATTGGTGAAGATCCTTCCATCAAGGACCTTACACAAGGGTATTACCATCACACCCATGACCCATATGTCGTCCATGGGTGTTACCATGACACTATACCATATTGACCAATGACCCATATGTCATCCAATAGTATTACCATGACACTATTATAAGAAACTACCACATTGACCCATGACCCATATAAGCAGCCCATGACCCATATCTCATCCATGGGTGTTACCATCACACTATAACCAACTACCACATGGACGTACGACCCAAATGTCATCCATGGGTATTACCATCACACCCATGACCCATATGTCGTCCACGGGTTTTACCATGATACTATACCATATTGACCAATGAACCATATGTCATCCATGAGTATTACCATGACACTATTATAAATAACCACCACATTGACCCATGACCCATATAAGTAGCCCATAACCCATATGTCATGCATTCATGGGTGTTACCATCACACTATAACCAAATACCACATGAACCTATGACCTAAATGTCATACATGGGTATTACCATCATACCCATGACCCATATGTCGTCCATGGGTGTTACCATGACATTATAAGCAACTACCATATTGACCCATGACCCATATGTCATCCATGGGTATTACCATCACACTATAAGCAACTACCATATTGACCCACGACCCATATAAGCAGCCCAGGACCCATATGTCATCCATGGGAGTTACCATAACACTATAACCAACTACCACATGGACCTATGACCCAAATTTGATCCATGGGTATTACCATCACACCCATGACCCATATGTCGTCCATAGGTGTTACCATGACATTATATCATATTGACCAATAACCCATATGTCATCCATGAGTATTACCATGACACTATTATAAGAAACTACCACATTGACCATTTACCCATATAAGTAGCCCATGACCCATATGTCATACATCGGTTTTACCATCACACTATAACCAGCTACCACATGGACCTACGACCCAAATGTCATCCATGGGTGTTACCATGACACTATACCATATTGAACAATCACCCATGTGTCATCCATGAGTATTACCATGACACTATTATAAGAAACTACCATATTGACCCATGACCCATATGTCATCCATGGGTGTTACCATCACATTATAACCAACTACCACATGAACCTACGATCCCTGGGTGTTACCATGACACTATACCATATTGACCAATGACCCATATGTCATCCATTAGTCTTACCATGACATTCTTATAAGCAACTACCACATTGACCCATGACCCATATAAGCATCCCATAACCCATATGCCATCCATGGGTGTTACCATCACACTATATATATAAGCAACTACCACATGACCCATACGTCTTTTTTATATAAATTTTGCTTCAAACATAGCAACATAAAGATGTATAGTTTATTATTGTTTAATTCTCGTTTATAATTTTAAATTAAAATTATGCTATGAAAACTTCATTACTCTATGTTCTTTGTTGACATTATACACCCTTTCTATCAAGATGGAACTACTTTAAAAAATTGGAATTACTAAATATTAAGCACTAATTTGTACAGTTTGAATTTTTCGTTAGTGGAGCTTAAAATATTTCGCAATTCCTTTCCTTCTAAACTACACATGTTAAGGTTGCATATTAGGGTAAGTTAATTGATTAGAAATAGGGTTACATTTACTGTAATCATCTCCGACGGCTAATTGATCAAATTTGTTCATTAAGTTTGTGCACTGACTTTGGTGATATAGGTTGTCACTCATCTAAAATTTATTTTTATTTAATTTACTATTGTTGTGATCATCGTTTCTTGTTCTCTGATCGTCTTCATGTATATTATCATCTTATAGTACAACTACATTGGTTTTGATTGTATTCAATAGTATGCATGTGTAGTAATGCCTTCATATATAATTTATTTTTATTGGAGGATTGTTCTCTGCTCATCAATAGTTTATCATCTTTAATACATTGGTATTGACTATAGTTTTTTTTATTTTTAAGCAAGAAATATGTCGAACTTGAAACCAAAAGGAGCATCAGGTGTGAAGCCAACTAAATTCATTACATCACAGGTTTTGAACCGCAAAAGGACTTCAACTAGAAAATTCATAAGCAAACAATTACATGATGAACAAATCGACTTCCCAATATCAGAAACCACATCCGATGCACCTATAATATCTAGAACCAAAACCCCTAAATCTAAATCATTAACACCAACCATGACTATCACTTCCTCGACATCACTTACAACATCCACACCATCCTTAGCAAATACATCTAAAACTTTAGCAAATGGAACAATATAATCCTCAACACCTACATCAATAACCCAAACTTCAACACCTACATCATCAAAACCATCCTCAACACCGACATCCACTACCACATCATCAACACCTATATCTACTACCATAACCTCAAAACCTTCATCGACACTACCATCCTCAAAAACTACAGTAACTACCATATTCTCCTTAACTAAAGGAACTACCACATCCTCAACATATACATCTATCCCAACACCTACCCCAGAATATACCCCATCACCAACACAACCAACCGTGAATGGATCTGTTGTGGAAAATATAGAAGGTGAAAACAAATCCTCTGAAGATTGTGGACCAAATGGATGTTTAACTATTCATGTTTGGAAAAATCGTGAGTTACCAATCATATCTTACAACTTTTTTCTATGTATAACCATTTGGTGTACACGTACATATAAATTCAAAACTAAACCGATCACATAATTATTTGCAGGCTCATGCCACCAGGCGCTTGTGCACACTTTATTAGTCAATCCTTTTTACAAAGAGTAGATCCACAAGGGTACACTTGGGGAAAAGTAAGCAAAGAAATGCGCGAATTGTATTGGAAGGAGTTACAGGTAGTTAACTATATGTAATAAATTGTTGTTTGGTAAACAATTACATTTAAATTTATGCTTATATTGTTAATGTGTAGAAAAAGTGTTGTTAGGATGAAACAATAGACTCGTTGGTGAGGCAAACTTAGGCAAGTAAAGTGGCACAAAGGTATGGACAATATCTCTACAACATGCGGAGCCCACAAAGAAACCCACATGCCTTTAAACCGGCTCATATTTCACATGAAGTTTGGAACTCCTGGCAATTAAAATAGAATACAGATGAATACAAGCTAAAATCCAAGCAGAACAAGAAAAATAGGTGTAACAGTGTGGCTGATGGTGTAGCACAGCCTACTTATAACACTAGATCCGCAAGTAATTTGAAGATAGCTTCTGATTTGGTAATTTTTTTAATGGTACGTCAATGTTTATGTTTATCTGTATATTTGACATTTTATGGTATTTATGCAGAAGAGGAAATTAAGACGTGATCCATCCCATAGTGAATTGTTCTTGTATACGCACACGAAGAATCACGATGGAGTCACTTTCACAAATGAAAAAAGATAGAAAAATTCATGTAATATTCATTTCAGTGCAATTAAACTTTTATATTGTAGCTAGTCCATAATGGCATTCATAACTTTGATATCTTTTAACTTATATTATTTTTATTTTGTAGGCGGCCTATACAGTAAAACAGGAAGAGTTGGAAGTTGAAGGTGCTAGATTTGAGGAAGAAAAACTAGTTTATGACGTTGTTGGTGGTCATGACAAAAAAAAAGACTTTATGGATCAGGCTCTTTTTGCAAAGGCGGTTCCCAATATTAATGGTAAAATGGATGTATCTTACATTCCGGAAAGAAATGATGAAATGGAAGAAATGAGGGAGCTTGTTGCTAAACAAAAAGAGCAAAACGAAAAGCTTAAACAAATAATGAAGGCCCAAGAAGAACAAAACAATGCAAGAGTCGAGCAACTTGAAAAACAACTTAAAACAACAATGGATATTATTAATGTCCTTACAAAACAACAACACTAGTAGGTCATAAAGTGTTGATATGTTTATTGCAAAGTATTTATTTTAGATTAGCCACTTTCCATTTTCCATGTAATAAATAATTATTGTATTATTTTATGATATAATGTTTTTTTTTTGTTATTTTTTTTCATATATTACAGCAAAATAATTTGGATTTAATTTATAAATCAATTATCCATCTGTCCATATGGAATCTTTGATACGGAATCTACTATATAATATGCACCACAAAAATTGCTAGGGATTCACCACCACAGAATTTGCTAGGAAGTCATAAAACGGAAGTTGCTAGGGATTCATCACCACCAAATTTGCTAGGGATCCACAACCATGGAATTTGCTAGGGATTCGTCACCATGGAATTTGCTAGGGAATCACCACCATGGAATTTGCGAGGATTCATCACTTGCTAGGGAATCACAACCATGGAATTTACTAGGGAATCTCTACCACGGAATTTACTAGGGATTCACCACCAAAGAATTTGCTAGGGAATCATCATCATGGACTTTGCTAAGTATTAACTACAAAGGAATTTGTGATGGAAGAACTAGCACGGAATTTGTGATGGAATCCTACTACGAAATACACAACGGAATACCATCTATCACGGATTTCATTCCGTTGTCACAATTCGATGGAATGATTGTTTCTCTAGCAAACACTCGCTATGGGGTTTTTTGGGACAGAAATCGGTCGTCGTGAATTTCGTCGCTATTCGTCTTTAGCACAGAATTTTAGCTTTTCACAACGGATTCCTTCCGTAGCAAAATAATGTTTTTCTTGTAGTGTCGGTTCGTAAATTTACCACTAATAGTTGTGTTTCTGTCTCATTTGACTCTTTTTGGTTTTTTGTGAAGGACCTTGATTCCAATACTCTTCTCCAACGATGTGACAGTGTTAGTAATTTATATATGTGCACTCCTTCTTCTTTTCCTACTAAATTTATTGGTGCAGTGTCTCTTCCCACATTGCATCGTCAATTAGGACATTTGGGATCTTCTGTTCTTCAGTTTTTGCAGTCGCATCATTTTATTACTAGTAGTTCTAATAAAGTTCCACTTTCTCATGCTTGTGAACTTGGAAAACACTATCGTTTATCTTTTTCCTCCTCTTTATCTAAAACTACTCGTATGTTTGAACTAATTCATTCTGATTTATGGACATCACTTGTCACTAGTTTGAGTGGTTTTAAATACTATTTTATTTCTTGATGATTTTCACATTTTCTATAGGTCTTTCCTCTTCGTACTAAATCTGAGGTGTATTCAGTGTTCTGTAATTTTAGAGTGTATGTCAAAAATCAATTTAAATCTGAAATTCAATTTTTGTAGTGTGGCAATAGACACGAGTTTAATAACCATCTTCTTATTTCCTATCTTCAATCTAATGGTATTAAAATTCATTTCTCTTGTCCTTACACATATCATCAAAATGGGAAAGTCGAACGATCAAATCGCACCATTAATAATATTGTTCTCACTCTTCTATTTCAAGTGTCATTAGCTCCCAATTTTTGAATGAAGTGCTTCTCACAGCTATCCACACCCTCAATCTTCTTCCCACTTCTATGCTCTCCTTCAAGACACCTTTTGAAGTTCTATTTGGTTTCTTTATTAAGTATGATCACCTTTGTGTCTTTGGTTGCTTGTGTTACCCTAACACATCCTCTATCTCTCCTTATAAACTCTCCCCCAGGTCTATTGCTTGCATTTATTTAGGTCAAGCTACAGACCACAAGGGACATAAGTTCCTTGATCTTGTTACACATCGTATCATTATATCTCGTCATGTCATTTTTGATGAAGATGATTTTCCCTATTGTAACTTTCACCTTGTCCCGTCTGACTCTGAATATGACCAGTTCACATCTAATGATGACACACCTCCCACTTTTCCCTCTTTATTGGTCTCACCTAACACATACCACATGGCTACTCCAACACCTTCTCTTCTTCCTTCTCCTCCTCATCCTCCTTCCAGACCTCCTAATCATCCCATGACTATTCATCTTCGCACAGGTTCTCTGACACCTTGTGTCCTCCTAAATCTCTCTACTACTTCTTACATCTCACCCATTCTGCGATCTACTTCTTAGGCTATGCGTGATCTGAATTGGAAGTCAACTATAGATATGGAAATTGCAGCACTTTCTGACAATGACACATGGGATCTTGTTCCGTATCCTCTCACTGCCAACATTGTTGGTTTTCGATGGCTTTACCATCACAAATTTGATTCTCACTATAACCTCGATCTCTACAAAGGTAGATTAGTCACTCATGGTTTCTCCTAACAACTTGATCTTGACTTTAATGATACATTTAGTCAAGTTGTTAAATACGCCACCATTCGTACTCTCCTCAGTATTGTCGTCTCTCATCACTAGCCTATTCATCAACTTGATGTTAAGAATGTCTTTCTTCATGGTGACTTATCCGAAGAGGTATATATGAAACAACTTCCTAGATATGCTCACCCATATCACCCAAATTATGATTTCCATATACGTAAGGCCTTATATGGTCTTAAACAGGCCCCATGTGCTTGGTATCAGAGGTTCGTTATGTGTATCTCTTCTATTAGATTTACTAGCAGTCGATCTAACAATTCCCTTTTCACTTTTCACCAATGATCGAAGACCATCTATCTCCTCCTGTATCTAGATTATATCATCCTCACAGCTTCAAGTCCTTCTCTCATAATGACAATCATTACACGTCTTTCGTCTGATTTTTCCATGATAGACTTAGGCCCTCTCTCTTTTTTTCTCAGAATTGTTGCTACTCATTCCTCAAATATTTTGTTACTTTCACAGATTATGTTTTCTAAAGAGATCTTATCTCGTGCTGATATGACCTCTTGCAACCCGTGTAGTACTCCGACGAACACTAAACCAAAACTATTTTCATTCGGGAAGCCGGTTTCTGATCCAACCTTATACGGAAGTCTAGTTGGGGCTGTTCAGTATCTGACCTTCACGCTTCTGGATATTGCCTATGCGGTGCAAAAGATATGCCTCTTTGTGCATGATCCTCGCGAACCGTAATTTCTCGCACTTAAACAAATCCTTCGTTACTTTCAAGGAACGCTTCATCGTGCTCTATTCATACATTTGTCTCATGTCGATCGTTTGGTTTCTTATTCAGATGGTGAATGGGATGGTTGTCCCTTGACACGTAGTTAACATTTGGGTTCTGCGTTTATCTCAGTGATAATCTCGTTTCATGGTCATCCAAACGTCAACACGTCGTCTTTCAGTCTACAGTTGAAGTTGAGTATATGGGATCGCTAATGAAGTTTCCGAAACTGCTTGGTTGTGAAATCTTCTTTTGGAACTTTCTTTCCCTTTAGCTCGTTCTACGGCAGTGTTTTGTGATAATGTGAGTGTCATGTACCTAGTTTCTAACCCAGTTTAATACCAAAGAACCAAACATTTGGAAATAGATGTATATTTTGTTAGGGAACATGTCACCATTGGCCAAGTCCATGTGTTGTAGACCTGGAAATTTGTGTATTTGTGTCATGAAAACATGTTATCCCTGAATTTGACATGATACGATTACACGATGAGAAATAAGCTTTATCTTAATTTTCAAGATGTATTCATGTTTAGTCGTGTTTCTCACTGATTTGTGTATTTGTTTCTCGAATTGTCAGGTCTAAATTGTGCTGCATGTTCCTTCGGCACATCAGTTTGTTGACATTTTTATTGAATGACTTCCTACACAGTTTTTTTTTGGATTTTCTGAAAAGTTTAAACATTAGGGAAACCCCAGCTCAAACTGAGGGGGAGTGTTAATTTGTATTACTTATTTCATTGTTTGGTGTAGGTTTTATACTCATTGTATAGTTCTAGGGGTCCTTATGTAATTATGTTATACCTTGTGTATTTATACTGATGAATGTTGTCACACCCCCAAACCAAGGATGGCGGAAACGTTCGGGGTGGAGGACTTCATCTATAGTATCATGACAACAATTGCAATAGTGATCAAAGTAAACACAACCAACATAAATATAATTAAAAAGGTTACACCATAGTATAAGTTTACATGTTTCAAAAACAATTACACTATGTTGACAAAAAAATGAAATGTTTGACGCCTTAACGTCCCATCCTCTAAAGCACTTGATTTCCTATTTATTGATTTCCTGAGAATACAAGTAGTTTTGAAAGAGTATCAACAATTAAGTTGGTGAGTTCATAAGAGTTTTATTTTGAAAAGAAATTGTTTTCCTTGTAAAAGCGATAAAGTTATCCCAGAAAATCCGATATTTTCCTTAAAGAGTGAATTTGTAAGTTTCTATATTATAAAATAGTGCATCCTAGAATTTCCTATAGTTTCCTTCTATAATTTCTAAGTGTATATAAGTTATATAAAATTTAAGTTAAATGGTCCGTCGAATGTAATGGGTCTGCCCTAGGCCCACAACCAAACAAGGAACAGGAAATAAAGCGGACCCATCAATTCTAAGTCGATCACAACTAAATTCTATATAACTCTAGCATATACACTTAGTAATTATGGCTGAAAACTAAGAATTCTAGATGGAATGTAGTCTTAAAAACCAAAGACCGAGACTATGCCTATCATAGTTCATCAAGTAGTGGTACTGGTAGTGAACATAAGTTATACATATCATAGTTCATAGTGGTAGTGAACATGAACTATGCATATTATAGTTTATCAAATACTGGTAGTGGTAGTGAACATAAACTGTAATATGCATAGTTTATGTTCACTACCACTACCACTATTTGATGAACTATGATATGTATAGTTTATGTTCACTACCACTACCACTATTTGATAAACTATAATATGCATAGTTCATGTTCACTACCACTATGAACTATGATATGTATAGTTTATCAAATAGTGGTAGTGGTAGTGAACATAAACTATACATATCATAGTTCATCAAATAGTGGTAGTGGTAGTGAACATGAATTATGCATATTATAGTTTATCAAATAATGGTGGTGGTAGTGAACATAAACTATACATATCATAGTTCATCAAATAGTGGTAGTGGTAGTGAACATGAACTATGCATATTATAGTTTATCAAATATGTTCGTATGAAATGAAAAATCCTTTTTGTAGTGAGTATGTAATGTAAATGAAACATAAACTATACCTATTATATTTTATCATAGTATTTGTAATGCATATGCGCCTAACTATACCTATTAGTGTTTAGCATATCAACTTGTGGTGTATAATAGGCTTAACTATACATGTTATAATTTATTAATATTATTTGTAGTGGTAGTAACCCCTTACATATGATTCGTACCTTTAAACTAGGGTAAATAATAAGTACAATCAACAACATGTGTATATATAATAACACACACCTTGCTCAGCAAGCTACAAGGTGTAAATGAATGTGTTAAGCCTTTTCTACTTTTAACCTTTTTGTTCTTGTTCTTACAAAAATCATAGAAACATCATTTGAAGTCAAAATCAGAATCCGTAAATTCTAAGAGTTTGGAAAATGTTTCTAGTTTGTTCCTAATTTTTATTATGATTTTTAAATACCTTTAACTTGTGTAAGAATGTCCATATTCCCAGACTGGTCCGGAATTGTTCTTGAAATGATAGACAGTTTTGTAAATATCACCATAAATTGTAGAAAACCGTATGGAGATGTGCAAGTAGTCATTTTAAAGGTATGAACCTGAACTATTTGCACCTAATACAGTTTTGAAAACTAAAATGTTTAAGTTGACCAAAACAGTCCTTGAATGGAGTTAAACTTTTAGTAGGAAAGCTGTTGGAAGAGTTTAGTTGTGTTCTTGGTGTTTTTAACTTGTATTCCCCCCCCCCCCCCATAAAACTTAAGAAAAACATGAAAAGTTAGGGGTATGAACTCACCTTGTGTGATTTTAGTGGGTGGATGCTGAAGAAAGGTAGTGTTCAACTCAAGAACACTTAGAAGATTGCTTGAAGATTCGAAGAACTAACACAAATATGATGAAGTTTGTGTAAGCAACCTATGATTTGAGTAGAAAGAGGTGGAATAATCATATGAAGGATAATATTACTTACCAAAAGTAGATGAAGAACTTGAAAATCAGCCTTGAAATCTCGAAGTTTAGAGAGAGAAGTGACAGAGAATGGACTTTGTTCTTTGGTGGAGAATGAGAGGAATGAGAGGAGAGATAAGAGTTTTTCCAGCCTTTGACCAAAGGTGTGGCTGGAAAAAGGTGGGAAAAGGACTATGAAATGACCAAGTATGGTGGAAGGACAAGGACTGGTCATATAGTGGGTATGGGGTGGTTGCTTGTGTCATACACTAAGGCAAAGTCAACACTCTACCTAAAATATCCTACCCACTAATCTTGGATAAGGATTATACCCAAAACATGATAAAATCATGAAATATGGGGTTTTATATGTTTAAATATAATTTTCAGTGAAAATCTCGCGTTAAAATAATCAAAAATGGGCTTAAAACGCAAAACTAGTCGAAAATTGGGAAGAAAAGGCTTTACAACGAAGCTGCTCGCATAGGGACCGAAGGTGCGAGGGTTCGGCCCTTAGAGGTTGGGACCGAAGTTCGGTTGTGAGGATAGAACCGAAGGTGGTCCGGAAGCGAAATGAACCGAAGGTGCATGAAGCGAAATAGACCGAAATGGAGCGAAGGCGGAGGGGGAGGTTCGGGTTCGGTTTCCAAGCAGCTTCGGGTTTGGTCCTGTGGAGTCTCGGTTCTGAGCAGGTTCGGTCCCTATAGGGGACTTCTATTCTTAAGAGGGTTCACCCCTTAAAAGAAGGTTTCGGTTCCTTAAGGCTATTTTACCCATTTTAACCCTGTTTTAAGTGGTTTTTGACCCGGTTAAGGGTCGGGATGACCCAAATGCTTACAAAAAGTTAAAGGAACTTTTGAGAGAGATTTGGAAGAGATTTAGGAGAGATTTTTAATAAAGAGAGATAGAGTGAAAGAGATTGGGAGAGGCTTTGTTTATGACCTTTTTAAGGGTTTGGCTTCGCAACGCAAGGTCCGTAAACCCCGTTAAGCCATGTTTAAGGATCTTACACACCCCCGATGGGTATGCACTAGTGTTTTATCATTTTGGTACATCACTTACCCCAATTAAGGTTAAAGAAATCTAAACATACGAACTTTTCGAGTGATGATTTCTTATTAAAATAGCAAGTTGTACAGTAATTACATAACGTAAACCCTAGTATACAAGGGTTAGTTGAGTTGACCGGTTTGACATGTCGACTTTATTTGACTTTGACTTGACCGAAAATTGACGGTTGTCACAAATGTTATACCTTGGTAAGTATTAGACTTGTTGCTCACTACGACCACTCCTCGGCATATGTTGGTCATATCCTAGATAAATATAGTTGATTAGGCTATATTCATCCCCGATCTGATTACATACCCCGAGACCTACTCGTACTATTCAACTTATCTTAATACTTTTTGTTTGGTTACTGTTTATGACGCTAGACTACTAAGTATGATTGTACTTATACTTTTATAAAAATATCAAAATATTTTAAAGTATACTTGTACGAAAATGTCACGTCAGAGAGTTTTAGTCCCATTGTATTTATAGTTTGTATATCTTTACGTGGCTTCATATACTTAGTTCACTATAAACAATGCTCTGATACCAATTTGTCACACCCTCAAACCAGAACGGCGGAAATGTTCGGGGGCGGATGACATCATGTACAGTATCATAACAGTTGAGTAATAGTAAAGAAAACAAACACAACCATCATAAATATAATTTAAAAGGTTACATTGTTGCATGAGTTACATGTTTCCAAATAAATTAAAAAATGATGACAAAAATGAGTTTTGAACCGGCCGACTTAGCGCCCCGTCCTCAAAAGCTGGTGATTACTTCTATTACTAATTCCATGAGAATACAAGTTGTTTTGAAAAAGTGTCAACAATTAAGTTAGTGAGTTCATAAGTGTTTGTATGAGAAAATGTATGCCTTTCCAAGTAAACTAATCGTGCTTGTTTCCAGAAAATCTGATATTTTCCATAAAACAAGTTTGTAAGTTGTTGTTCGTAGAATGATAGTGTTTGTTTCATAAAACCTAATGTTTTTAATCAAATGAGTTGTAGTCTTAAATGTTCCAAGACCGAAATGTAAAAGTATTTTCCATACTTAAAATAGTGTATGTAGTTTTATATGCACATAAAACCATTTAAGTGTTTATTAGCCAAGTAAACCATATGTATTGTAAATACCCCATGTGAGTTGTTATAACCAAGCTAGTGACCCATTTGGCACGCAACGACATTATTCAGGTGTCGGAATGTTAAGACATTTGTCACCCCAGACCTGCCGGTCTAACTGTAGCTAATAGTTTAGGTGCGGGATTGTCAGTCCTGTATAGATCTATACACAAGTATCACGCTCTCCCTATAAGAAATTCTGGTTATAATTACATGACTTTAATGCAGTACTTTTACAAGTACTGTGAAGTCGAATGTCTCACAGTTTCATTCATTAACTGGTTTACGTCAAATGAAAATGATAACCCTTTTTGTTATAGATGTAAGCATTACCCTTTCATAGTGTTTTATAGTATGAAAATAATTATACTTTTATATAATTATTTCTAAATCTTGAAAGGGTAAAAATAGCATAATGTTCCATAAACTATACCTATTATAGTTTAAAATGTATTCGATGAAATGAAAACCTTTGTGTTTTAACAACTTTGTATGTAAAGTTTATATGTTTGGTAGTAACGTTGTCTCGCGTAATTAGCATTTCCACGTAAAACATTTATAAAACGTAAGAAAAGATAAGTAACGGTTTGTATTTTAACACAAGTTTCCTTGTGTTTCACTTGTATACCCTCCCCCCCCCCCTAAAACATAGAAAAACTTTGGAAAATGTGAGGGTATGAACTCAACTCGAGTGTGATCGCGGTTAGATAACGAGATGATGGTGACGATCTTCAAGTTACAAGCACTCGAAAATGATTGAATCCTAAGAGTTTTAACACATACTAGTGTGTGAATAAGATGGATTATCATGAAATGTATTAGTAATAACACTAAATTAGATGATCTTACCTTAAGTTCTAATAATAACTTTGAAGACAAAGGAAGAGTCTCCTGGAGCTAATTGATCTTGAGAATGAAATGAGGTTTGGTTTTTGAGAGAAATGTGTAATGAATATGTTTACTAAGAAATGGGGTTGAATGGTTCTCAAAATCGTGACTTATATAGGAAGGTAATAAGATAAGGTGATGGGAGGTTTACATTGGTATGTGTATTAAATCACTTTGGGAAGATAAATATTCAATCAAGTGGCACCACTTGGCAACTTTTAGATTGATTTCGGCCATAACTACACCAAAACCAAAAGGGTTTTCGGCCTAGGCAGCAAACATAAGGAGATTTGGGTCCTAGCTTTTAGTTTTCGGCCTTGGTGGTCCCAAGCAAAGAGATTTCGGTCCTTAGGGAAACCCAAAACCGAAAACTCCTTTTTGAATCAAGATTCCACAAACCGAAAACCACTTACATCCAATATTTCTAAAACCGAAAACTCAAAAGAGGTGTAATATTTATGGTTTTAACTTAACCTTTTGGCTTATGTTGACTTATTTAAACTTATAGCAACATGGGTTTCAATATATCTATTTATATATAGATTATATAAGCATTCCCTCATGGTTATAGATGATGCAATGCAATAAAGTTACAATGTGGTGTTACTTATACATAATACATCTGTTGACTTGGCTTGACTCTAAGTTTGCCAGTTGTCACATCATCCCCCCGTTAGAGGGAATTTCATCCCGAAATTTGAATTTGAGTGGGACTTCAATCGCTGGGGAAAATATGTGGGTAATTTTGTTTTATTTGGTCTTCTCGTTCCCATGTGAATTCAGGTCCTCGTTTGGCGTTCTAGCGGACTTTTACTATTGGTATATGGCTTTGCTTTGTTTTCTTGATTTATCTATCCATGATTTCCACTGGCTCTTCGATGAAGTTGAGGCTCTCATTTATCTCGATTTCATTGAGTGGGATAACAAGAGTCTCGTTGGACAAACAGTTCTTTAGATTGGACACGTGGAAGGTGGGGTGTACGTTACTAAGTTCTTGTGGTAGTAGAAGTTTATAAGCCACCGGATCAATCCTTGCAAGGATCTCAAATGGTCCTATATACCTTGGTATTAGCTTCCAACGCTTCCCAAAGCCTATCATTCCCTTCCAGGGTTAGACCTTTAATAGTACGTGGTCACCAACTTGGAATTCCAAGGGTTTGTGTCGCTTATCTGCATAGCTCTTTTGTCGATCTTGGGATGCTTTCAGTCTTTCTCGAATTTGGACGATCTTCACGGTTGTCTTTCTTATGATCTCAGGGCCGGTGAGAGTGCTGTCAGGAACTTGACCCTTTGCTATTTGCGTATCACCCACTTCAGCCCAGCACCAAGTTGATCTGCACTTGCGGCCGTAGAGGGCTTCAAATGGAGCAACTTTGATGCTAGAGTGATAGTTATTATTGTATGAGAATTCAAAAAGAGGTAAATGGTTATCCCAAGCTTTACCAAAGTCTATAATACAAGCTCTTAGCATGTCTTCCAATGTTTGGATATTTCTTTCACTCTGCCCATCGGTATGTAGGTGGTAGGCCGTACTCATGTCCAACCTAGTTCCCATTGATTTTTATAGTGACTGCCAGAATCATGAGGTGAATCTACTATCCCAGTCGGAGATAATGGATGTTGGTACTCCATGTAGTTGCACAATCTCTTTAATGTATGTTCTGGTCAGCTTCTCCATCTTGTCCGTCTCTTTTATTGGTAGGAAGTGTGCAGATTTGGTCAACCTATCAACGATCACCCAGATGGTGTCAAGTCCACCCGTTGTCTTGGGTAACTTGGTTATGAAGTCCATGGTTATCTGTTCCCACTTCCACTTGGGTATTTCTAGTTGTTGCAGCAAACCCGAGGGCTTTTGGTATTCTACCTTGACCTTGACACAAGTTAGGCACTTGCCCATGTAGGTAGTGATTTCGGCTTTCATGTTCGACCACCAATAAAGTTTCTTGAGGTTCAGGTACATCTTGTCCGAAACAGGGTGAATGGAGTATCGAGTCTTGTGAGTCTCGTTCATGATAACATCTTTGAATCCACCGAACTTCAGCGTCCAGATCTGATTCATGAAATAACGAACTCCGGCACTCTTGACTTCTAGATTTTTATCCATCCCTATTAATGATTCACCTGCAACATTTTCGGGCTTCAAGGCTTCCAGCTGAGACTCTTTGATCTGCGTGGATAAGTGTGAATGGATAGTCATGGTTAATGATTTTACTCGGCGGCCCGAGTATTCCTTTGGGTTGAGCGTGTCTACTACCACATTGGATTTTCTGGGATGGTAACGAATTTCACATTCATAGTCATTTAGTAGTTCTACCCATCGTCTTTTCCACATGTTGAGCTATTTTTGTTTGAGGATGTGTTGGAGACTTTTATGGTCTGTGAAGATGGTGCATTTGGTGTCGTAAAGGTAGTGCCTCCGGATTTTCAGGGCAAATACTACTGCTCCCAATTCGAGGTCATGTGTTGTAGAGTTGACCTCGTGAATTTTTAGCTGCCTCGAGGCGTAGGCAATGACCTTTCCTCGTTTCATGAGCACACACCCAAGACCTTGGTTCGATGCATCGCAATAAACCACAAAATCTTTCGTTCCTTCTGGAAGGGACAAGATCGGAGCACTGCATAGAGCTTGTTTTGGTGTTTGGAAAGCAGCCTCTTGTCTATCCCCCCAGATGAAAGTCACTCCTTTTGAGTAAAGGTAGTGAGTGGTTTAGCAATCTTGGATAAGTTTTGTGTGAACCTTCGGTACTAGCCAGCGAGGCCTAAGAATTGACGGATTTCGGTAGGCATTCTTGGTGCTGCCCAGTTTTCAATTGCCTTGATCCTGGAGGGATCCACATGTATTCCTTCCTTGCTGACCATGTGACCGAGGAATTCCACTTTCCTTATCCAGAACTCACATTTCAAGAACTTCGCATATAACTTCTCTGTCCTTAATGTCTCAAAAACTTGTCGTAGGTGTTGACAATGTTCTTCTTTACTTCATGAATAGATCATAATTCCGTCGATGAATACAATCATGAACTTTTCTAAGTAAGGTCGGCATATGTGATTCATTAAATCCATGAACACCGTGGGTGCTTTTGTTAATCCGAATGGCATCACTACAAACTCGTAGTGACCATAACGAGTTCTGAATGCAGTTTTTGGAATATCTTCTTCCTGGACTCGTAGTTAGTGGTATCCTGACCTCATATCGATTTTTGAAAAATAGCTTGCTCCCTAAAGTTGGTCGAACAGGTCGTCAATTTGAGGTAAAGGGTATCAGTTCTTGATAGTAATTTTATTCAGCTCCCGGTAGTCGATGCACATTCAGAATGATCCATCATTCTTCTTCATAAACAGGATTGGTGCTCCCCAAGGCGAGAAGTTTGGTCTAATGAATCCTTTGGTTAGAAGTTCGTTCAGCTGGTTGGATAACTCCTACATTTCTCCCGGTGCTAGACGGTATGGAGATTTGGCTACGGGGGTGGCTCCAGGAATTAAGTCGATTCATAATTTGACTTGTCGCGTAGGTGGTACTCCTAGAAGATCTTCTGGGAATACGTCAAGGAAATTACAGACCTTCGGAATGTCTTTGATGTCTTTTACTTCTTGTTTCTTATCTACCACGTGAGCTAGAAAGGTGTGACATTCCTTGCGTAGATACTTTTGGGCTTTGACGAAGGAGATAATCTGTAGATTTGTGTCGGGTTTGTCGCCATAAATGACGAGGGTTTCATTACTTGGAAAGTTAAGGCGAACGGCCTTTTCGTAACACATTATATCGGCGCGGTAAAGACTTAACCATTCCATGCCAATAATGACATCGAAGCTTCTTATAGTGATTGGTAGTAGATCGATTTTGAAGGATTGTCCGTTTAGTGCTAAAGTGCATCCTACATACATATCCTTAGTGCTTTCTGTTTTACCATTTTACATTTATAATGTGAACATTTTGTTGAGTGTTTGTGATTTTTGATTGAGTATGTGTTTAAATTTATGGCTTACGAAACTCATCTCCACTCCACTATCGAAAAGTATGCATGTACATGAGTTATTGAGGAGAAATGTACTGGTCACCACCATGGGTCTTCAACTGCTTCCTCATGTCTTATGGCTAGAACTCTTCCCACACCGCCGGTATTAGTTTTTCTTGCTTTTGGGTACTCTCTTTTGAAATTCCCGGTCTCCCTACAGCCGTAGCAGGCTCGGCTTACCCCAGCATTGGCGGCCTGGGTGTTTTGTTGGGCTGGTGCCTTACGGAAACGGGCTGTATGCATCCTTTTGTTTCAATTATTGCAGTGCATTTCCCGACAAGCATCGTTTTGGTGAAAGTTGCACTTGTTACATTTTGGTAAGTTCCCGACATATTGTCTCAATGGCATTGGAGCGGCAGGGTAGTGGCAGCATGAACAGCAACAATTTGTTGTTTCTTAGCGGGGTATTATGCTGGTTGGTCCTTCCTGTCGTTCCAAAACTTTCTTTTATTGTTTCTCCCTTTTGTTTGCTCGGGACTGGGGCCATTATGCCTTGGCGAACTCCGTGATCGATGAGTTTCTGGGCCAAGCGTTTGGCACTGTCGAAAGTAATCGGGTTTGAAGCTATCACGTTCCCTTGAATCTGGGGAGATAGTCCCCAGATATATCTCTCCACCTTTTTACTTTCCAGGGTGACCATCCCGGGACACAATACCGCTAGATCATTGAATCTAGCAGTATAGGATGCAATGTCAGAGCCTGTCATTTTGAGGTTTCACAGCTCCTCTTCTAGTTTTTGCACTTCGCCCCTTGGGCAATACTCTCCCAACATTAAAATCTCCAAGTCTTCCAAACTCATCGAATTAGCCACTGGGAGGGTTAGTGAATTGACATGTTCGTTCCACCATGTAAGGGCCTTGTCAAGAAAGTGCAAGCTGCAAATTTGACTTTGCTTGCTTCGGGGCACACACAAATTTAAGAGACTGATTCAGTCTTCTCAAACCATTGCATTAAAGCGATGACACCTCTGCTTCTATTGAAGGGTTTGGGTTTGCCATTAGTGAAGTATTTGTAGGAACATTCCCTTGTACGTTCCTAACTATCTCCTTGGTTAAAATTTGTAGTACCATTTCCTGCCCCACTAGTACCATTGGTGCTGATTTGTGACATGGCAGCAGCCACTGCGACTGTTACCACAACCTGGAAAACGACAGGGTCGAATTGTGGTGGTGGTGTTGTCGTGGTGTTGTTGAAACGCCTGTTAGATTTGCGAGGTGGCATTTTTCTGCCATAGAGTTTAAAGATGAACATATGGTAATTCTTTAGTAGCGGTTATGAATCGGGTGTTATTGAACTAACTATATTAGTTTCTACACGCATTATGTTCCAACTTAAAAGTATTTTGTAATAAATTCATAATAGAAGTTTATGTAACATCAACTTATGAATTTAAATAGTAATGCCCCCAATGAAATTTTGTAACTTGATCCATATAAGGTCCTTCTAAAATCACTTGGTGTATACAAGTTGTATATAATTAATATCAAATAGACCATCAATTCTAATGGGTCTGTCCTAAGTCCACAACCAAACAAGGAACGGGACCTAAAGCGGACCCACCATTTCTAAGTTGATGGGATCTTAATTACATATAACTTTAACGTATACACTAAGTAATCATAGATTTACCATGAGTATCAAATTTGTACAAACAAGGTTTTGAAACTTGTGATGACATTCCCAATGAAATAAAATGCATGTCAATTTCATTGATATAATTTTAGTACATAGTGTTTGGAAAATTTGGCCTTGATGTAGGTCTACATTACATCAATGTAAGGGAAAGTTTTGACAGCACCACGAACCCTCGAATAGTGTAGTTACTTAATCGCAGGGTCGAATCTATATATATAGAAAAGAGTAGCACCAACGTTTACTCGTATACTTATTCTATATCAAAATGTGAGTAGTGTAAGCACTACTCACCGCGGGTGCTGCTCTAAGGGCCATAAAATGAAGATATAAAAGTCTACATTGCCCTAGTCTCCGCTCTGGCTTCTGTCACTTGACGTTCTGCCGCTATCACCCATTCTTCTAATGCAGCTTGACGTTCCTGAAACTCTTTAACCTCAGCTCGAATTATGGTAACTTCCTCCTTAAGAGCCTCGGTGTGGTTCCTGGTCTGATCATGTTCTTCGTCCAGGCGACGAAGGTGAACTATGGTGATCTCAGTGCTCCAACTTCCATGAGGTGGTTGACAAATGCTCTTGCTTGCTCACCATGACGAGCGATGCGACGGACTATGACAGGAAGAGCCTTATCTGCTGAGCCTACTCTGTCGAGATTATAGAAGCTTTGTTCCATATCGTAGGGTGGGCGTTGGCCCAGTTCTTGGCTCCATCTCTTAATGTCCACCGCCCATCGAGGTGTCAGGCCCTAAAAGTTCCGTCTGGGAGCGGGGACAGGAGGCGGATTGTAGACCTCTGGTTTCGAGTCGGTGTCTTCCCGATCCTCTTCCTCGTCTTCTTCCTCCGAATCGTTTTCTTTCTCAGAATTGTATTCGGGGTCTTCTTCCATCATTTCCTCAGGATCCTCTTCGGGATCCTCTACGATCCAACCAGCATTCCTTTGGTGAGGGAAATAGGGGTCTCCTGTTATGTGAAATCCTGCAATTGCGTCTGTGCAAGAATAGGGATATGAGAAATATATGAAAATTTTAAGTGTATAATTATGTAGTACTTTTTAGGGAAAAAAATAAATTTTTAATGGAAATAATTTTCAATAAAATTGTGGCCCATACCGGGTCCTTCTATAATTACCTAGTGTATACACGTTGTATATAATCAAGATCGAATAGACAGTCGGATAAGTAGACCCACTCTAAACCCACAACCAGACAAGGAACATGATTTAAAGCGGAATCACATATCCTAAGTCTATAGAATCTTAATCATATATAACCTTTAGCGTATACACGCTGCAAGTTTAGACCTACCAGTAAGGGTCTTTTATTTTTTTTATGTGAAGGATTTGATTTATTTTTGTGATAAGGTTCCTAACGATTACTAGTTTTAGTAAATATCGAGGCTCAAATATTGTTGTTACGATTCTTATAGTATCATAAAATACTCCTATAGTATTTTAAACTTTTATGTTTGGTTCTAGAGTTTCTTTGGTAAGTTTTAGACTTGTTGTTCACTACCACTCCCCGGAATATGTTGGTCATATCTTGGATAAATATAGTTGATCAAACTATATTCATCTCATATCTGATTACATACCTCGAGACCTACTCGTAGTGTTCAACTTATCTTAATATTTTTTGTTTGGTTATTGTTTATGACACTAGACTACTAAGTATGTTTGTACTTATACTTTAACAAAAATATCATAATATTTTAAAGTATACTTGTACGAAAATGTTACGTCAGAGAGTTTTAGTCTCATTGTATTTATATTTTTTATATCTTTATGTGGTTTGATATACTTAGTTCACTATAAACAATGCTCTGATAACAATCTGTCACACCCCTAAACCAGAATGAAGGGAAACGTTCAGGGGTGGATGATGTCATGTACAGTAAAATAACAGTTGAGTAATAGTAAAGAAAGCAAACACAACCATCATAAATATAATTTAAAAGGTTACATGTTGCAACAGTTACATGTTTCCAAATAAATTACAATATGACGACAAAAATGAGTTTTGAACCGGTCGGCTTAGCGCCCCATCCTCAAAAGCCGGTGATTACCTGTATTACTGATTCCCTGAGAATACAAGTTGTTTTGAAAAAGTGTGAACAATTAAGTTGGTAAGTTCATAAGCGTTTATATGAGAAAATGTATGTCTTTCCGTGTAAAGTAATCGTTTTTGTTTCCAGAAAATCTGATATTTTCCATAAAACGAGTTTGTAAGTCGTTATTCGTAAAATTATAGTGTTTGTTTCAGAAAACCCAATGTTTTCAATAAAATGAGTTGTAGTCTTAAATATTCCACGATCGAAATATAAAAGTATTTTCCATACTTAAAATAGTGTATGTAGTTTTATATGTACATAAAACCATTTAAGTGTTTGTTATCCCCGTAAACCATATGTATTGTTAATACCCCCATGTGAGTTATTATAACCATGCTAGTGACCCAGTTGGCCTGCAATGATGTTCTTCAGGCGTCGGAATGTTATGACTATTGTCACCCCAGACCTGTCGGTCTAACTGTAGCTAACATTTTAGGTGTGAGATTGTCAGTCCCGTATAGATCTATACACAAGTATCACGCTCTCCTTACAATAGATTCTGGTTATAATTACAGGAATTTAATGCAGTACTTTTAAAATTACCGTAAAGCCGAATGTCTCACAATTTCATTCATTAACAGGTTTACGTCAAATGAAAATGATAACCCTTTTTGTTGTAGATGTAAGCATTACCCTTTCATAGTGTTTGTATAGTGTGAAAATAATTATACTTTTATATAATTATTTCTAAATCCAGAAAGGGTAAAACTAGCGTAATGTTCCACAAACTATACCTATTATAGTTTAAAGTGTATTCGTTGAAATGAAAACCTTTGTGTTTTAACAACTTTGTATGTAAGGTTTATACATTTGGTAGTAACGTTGTTTCGCATAATTAGCATTTCCACGTAAACCGTTTATAAAACGTAAGAAAAGATAAGTAATGGTTTGTATTTTAACACAAGTTTCCTTGTGTTTCACTTGTATCCCCCCCCCCCCCCTTAAAACATAGAAAAACTTTGGAAAATGTAGGGGTATGAACTCACCTCGAGTGTGATCGCGGTTAGATAACGAGATGATGGTGACGATCTTCAAGTTACGAGCACTCAAAAATGATTGAATCCTAAGAGTTTTAACACATACTAGTGTGTGAATAAGATGGATTATCATGAAATGTATTAGTAATAACACTAAATTAGATGATCTTACCTTAAGTTCTAATAACAACTTTGAAGACAAAGGAAGAGTCTCATGGAGCTAACTGATCTTGAGAATGGAATGGGGTTTGGTTTTTGAGAGAAATGTGAAGTGAATATGTTTACTAAGAAATGGGGTTGAATGGTTCTCAAAATCGTGACTTATATAGGAAGGCAATAAGATAGGGTGATAGGAGGTTTACATTGGTATGTGTATTAAATCACTTTGGGAAGATAAATATTCAATCAAGTGGCACCACTTGGCCACTTTTAGGGTGATTCCAGCCATAACTACACCAAAGCCAAAAGGGTTTTCGGCCTAGGCATCAAACATAAGGAGATTTGGGTCCTAGCTTTGAGTATTCGGCCTTGGTGGTCCCAAGAAAATAGATTTCGGTACTAGGGGAAACCCAAAACCGAAAACCCCTTTTTGAATCAAATTTCCACAAACCGAAAACCACTTGCATCCAAGATTCCTAAAACCAAAAACTCAAAGGAGTTGTATTATTTATGGTTTTAACTTAACCTTTTGACTTATGTTGACTTATTTAAACTTATATCAACATGGGTTTTAATATATCTATTTATATATAGATTATATATGCATTCCCTCATGGCTATAGATGATACATTGCAATAAAGTTACAATGTGGTTTTACTTATATATAATACATCTTTTGACTTGGCTTGACTCTAAGTTTGCCAGTTGTCGCAACGTACATGGATTGCATCTTAATTTTTATTTCCTTTTTCCTTTAAACAGAATGTAGGTCTTCTATTACCTTTAGATAGATTGTAAGTTAATTAGCATCTACCATTAACTCACTACCATTAGATATGAGCCAACCTCATAAATGTGGCTCATGACATAATCTACTAGACTGGCAGAAAAAAGATGGTACCATGGAATTTTTGTGCATGGATTGTCCCACTCGTTAGAATTCTAAGAGCTATTAAATATTGTGGTGGATTTGAAAAAGTTTTATGCATGTATAAATTTGAAGGTAATTAACTATTCCATTCCATTTTTTTATGCATTGTGTCGTGTTTTTTGCTCCACCTTATACTTTTATAACCGATTCGTTATAACTTCGATTGCCCTGGTTTTTTTCCCAAAGTGTAGTTCAATATTTTGTCTTACTTTTAGACTTTGGAAATACCTTATTTAGATATGTTTTGACAGAATTATACACCCCTTACCATGGGATATCAAAGTTGATTTGTTGTTTCTACACTGTTCAAACTTTGTACTTAAGTTTAAACTATCATAACCAAATCCTTATAATTTTGATCTATCTGATTTTTTTCCATAATGTATTTTAATGTTTTTTATTACTTTTAGACTCCAGAAACACCTTATTTGGATATGTGTTGACTGAGTTGCAGGTCGGTAAACAGGGGGCATTAAAGTTGATTTCTTTTATAAAACCAAACTTTCTTATCTTACTAGATCCTTCCTTTTCAAAAAACATAGTATTCCCCATGCATGAACATATTCGTGCTTACAGAGGAATGGTCACCTTTCTTGAGAAGTTCAAGATCAAAATGGATGTAGTATCAACGACTATAAAACCACTGGTATATTGGCTTGTTTGTAGATATATGTCACGTTTACCAACATATACGAGTGTGTTTTGATAAACCACAATTTTGTTTAATGGGTAAGGATATGTTAACTAAATACGGCAAGTATTATGGAAATAAAGAAAAATTGAATGGCTACATGTACTTTGCGATCATAGCGGATATGCGAATGAAGATTCGCATTTCTTCGAAATTCCATTGAGAGGTTGATCAAGTATAAGGAGATGGAAAATAATCCTCTTTCCAACTTAGGGATTGATTTAAAGGCTTAGTCTTTAATATATATATATATATATATATATATATATATATATATATATATATATATATATATAATTAAAAGAGGCTTGAAAACTTCTTTAATGGGTACAAAGAAAAGTTAGAAAATATCGAGTCTAACCTATCATCTCGATCCCTGTGATAGTCACGAAGTCGAGTACGTTAATGATGATAATGAATTCTTGAGCCAGCTTCTAGTTCAATCAGAGAACCCTTTTGCTTCAATGAAAATGAAGTTAACATAATATTTGAACAAGGCTTGAAAACTTCTTTAATGGGTACAAAGAAAAGTTATAAAATATCGAGTCTAACCTATCATCTTGATCCCTGTGATAGTCACGAAGTCGAGTACGTTAATGATGATAATGACTTCTTGAGCCAACTTCTAGTTCAATCAGAGAACCCCTTTGCTTCAATGAAAATGAAGTTAACATAATATTTGAACAAAAATCAACTCCATATGTTCAACACTTTGATATTCTAGATTGGTGGAAAAAAGTAATACATTGTGTTACCTAATTGTCTCATGGATGGAGAAATATATAATTTTATAATATTTATTAATTAAAAAGTTTATATTTTTATGTTATTAGATGTTTTGGATATTCAAATATCTATTGTAGCATCCGAGTCGGATTTTAGTACAAACGGTCGCATATTTTTGATCCTTACCAAGACCTTGGTTTGCATCCAAGATTGAGTAAGAAAATTAAGAAAGCTGATCACGACAACATGGATGACATTTTTAAAGATGATGATGTTGCTAAAGGTGACAATTTTATTTTATTATTTATTAACAAAGTGTTGATTATATTTTCACTTTTACCTTAATTTTTTTTCTCGATATGCAACCAAAATGGAAACACAAAAATACCGCTAGAAATTAACAAACAGTAAGAGTGTCTTTGTTTTTTTATTGTTAATGATTATTGGTTTGTAATTGATATTCATTTACTGGGTATTTGATCATATAACTAATTTTTAGTTGGTATTTTAACTTGTAAAGGATAAGTGATATTTATTATTGATTATTTATTGAGTGGTGTTGGAATGTTGGTATTTGTGATAGGTGGTTTAGTGGTTGTCCCTTTATTTAATAATCAAAATATAAATTAGGAGAATAAATTAAAAAATGACAAAAAAAAACATGGACAAATTTGTCATTTAACATACACTTAAGGGAAGAGAATTAACGGAGTTAGTATCAAGAACCAACTCTGATGGATTTTGCAACTATAAGGACTTACCATATCAAGTTTTAAATATTTATACCCAAACAGCATATCGGTGCCAACCACAATGTAACGTCCGGTTTTTCAAAACAGATGTTATTTTACGAAATATAGATATCATGAGTCGAGTAGATGAGATAAAGTCTTGAGTTGCTTTATTTTTAGAAATAATATTTAGCAAAATATATTTAAATAATGTTATAAAGCTCGTTGATAGGATTCCGTGGATATAAAGATCATCAAAAACGAAGTCCGAATGAGGAAGTTATGATCATTTGAAGATTTGATGAAAGTACGTTTCTATATTGAGAAAGTCAACGGTCAAACCATTGACCCTCACGGCGTGAGGGATGTTTCCTCATAACATGAGTAGCATGAATCGACGAAAACATATGGCGAAAGAGTAGGACACGTGGCAGAAACCGGTCTAAACACTTCTCACGACGTGAGAGGTATATGCTCATGACGTGAGCATCCCCCAGAGTAAAAATATGAGCGTTTTTTTTAGTTGTTTTGAAGTATTTTGGCGTACGGGTGATATAGAGTTGAGTTATGGGATACAGTGAGGTATCTTTTACCCGATAAATTGTATTTATGATATTTGACTATTATTAGATATGTTAGACCCATGTAAGGGTTACGAGTATTTGTGATATGGAGTTGTTATAAACTTGTTGGTAAGATTAGTGAGAAAATTTTATGATTAATATCATTTTGGTTGACAAGGATTATAACCCTATTGCCTGAGAAATACCTGATATGAGAGATTTAGCCATGAGCTTATGGGCTAAGCCAATTATAATTATTAGTGAGTCTGGACATATTCTGAGGGACTTATTATTTAATAATTGGTGTTACCGTGTGACGAGCTCAGAAGTAGTGGAAGAGTAAAATTGAGACTGGAATAAGCATGTCACTTTAGCATGTGAGTAACACTACTCTAATATTCATAGTTGTGATAATTGTGATGATTATTATATAATTGATTATTATTTAGAATATTAATTGTTGATTTAGAGATTGAGGAAATGTTGAGGAATAGATTATAGATGAGAGATTGGATTATATTAATAGATTAATATTTTACCGATAGATATATATTATGATTGGAAGATATAACACATTTGATATATTGGTCATTGAGCATGAGATTCAATATGAGTAAGATATTGATTATTGATTGGGCAGCTATTTGATAGATAGATTATTACTAAAGAAATGAATCATTTGATGAAATGATTACGTATGTGACAATTATGATTTATGTGGAATATACATGATTTATATTATTTGTATGAATTATGATTTATTTGATTATGATTTAGTAGTTGTTATTCACTAAGCCGTGAGGCATACGTTTTTGTGATGATCTGTTTTGCACGTAGAATTATTGTGATGTCCGGCTCGATCTTGTGCTTGTTGCCAGCACGATCCTTGTGATAACTTCTTGTATGCAAGAGTGTCATTGTACACTAAGATTATTTGTAAAACTTTTAAATGATTTTTGATAAATCTGGGTGTACATTGGTAGAAAAATATGGACGTTGCACACAAAGACAAAATTTATAAGTTATTCTAAAGTTATATATATATATATATATATATATATATATATATATATATATATATATATATATATATATATATATATATATATATATATACTAAATTAGTAAAACTAAGAAAGAAATAGGAATAATGTCTTTGTAACTTTACACAGTCTTTAGTTTTGTTTTAAAAAGTGTCTTATGTTATTTTTCGGTGTATAGAGGCGTGAACTCCATTTTATGTATTAAAATAAAAATCATTAAAATTCATTCGAAGGGGTTACTCATTAACATTGATCACATGGAAGTCAAGTTGGCATTTCGGTCAACTTAACATGTCCACATGGGGTTGTATTAACCTTTATACGTGGTAGTCTGGTTACAAGTTTGGTCAAAATCATAAATTATTATTATTATTATTATTATTATTATTATTATTATTATTGATATAGATAGGGAGAATTATGAAGGTTTGAAGAACATTCAACAAAACCACCTAACACTACCATTGACTACCACCGTGCACCGTCATCAACTACGACCATGCAACACTTTCGGGAATCAACACCATCTATCTCCTACCCACCTTGACACCCAAGATCTAGCAAAACAAACAAAAATCAAAGAAAACAATTCGTGAAAAAATATATATATGTAACCGCCATTTTGAGAGATGAATCGTACATAGATAAACAATATATGAGTCAAAACATATATCTTTTAAAATCAAGTCCCAAATAGTGTTGAAACATCTAAGATCTTCCATAACAACCGCCAAGTTCATACATGAACTTCGAATTCCGCAAAACCGTAGTTTAAGATAAAATATATTAGTCCAAAGTGGTGGCCCACAAGGATAGTCGCCATTGACAAGTCATTTTAAAATCTAGAGATTCTTTAGCCCTTTTCTAAAGTGATTAAGAATCGCTAAATCTTCAGCATCTGTAGTGCTATAAACAAGATAGGGATAAAGGAATGTTACATTTACAAGAAGCTGCATTGAAGGAAAATTGAACAAATCAAAAAGCATTAGATGATGGTTGCTTTCTAGGTTATGTTTGGCGCGCCACAGCTAGCTGATAAGCTAGCTTATTTTTCGAGCTTTTTTATGTTGTCGTGTTCGGTAAGCCAAAAAGTAGCTGATAAGCTAGCTTTTTGAAAAGCTACTTAGACTAGCTTTTTAGGAGCTTCTTTAAAATTTTCCAAATACACCCCTTAATTAATTATATAAACACATATTCTTACATGTCCTTTTATGTAATTTTATATATTGCAGCTAGTTTTACCAAACGTTATTTTTTATCAGCTAGTTTTTCAGCTATCAGCTAGCTTTTTATTTAACAGCTAGCTTTTCAGCCATCAACTAGCTTTTCAGCTAACAGCTAGCTTTTCAGCTAGTCCGCCAAACATAGCACTAGTCTTTACATTTGAAGGTTTGTATTTGAATGTTGATTTTAGATGGCGGGTTGGGTTTTATTCAAAAATCAGTTTCTAAAAACACTAGAAACGACAACAGAAGCTTTAAAATTATGAATAAACTTAAAACGATTTTAACCCACCAAGGTCATTATGTAAAGCATGGAAAGATGAATACAATCATTGAAAACTTTGGTTCCTCTTGTGAGGTTGGAAGTTGATGAAAAATGTGTGTATAGAACTCCACCTTAGATAGAAACATCAACTTGATTTGGATGCTAGTCCTTCTTGTATATTAAGTTGTTCTTAAGACTTAAAGACATATACCAAATAAGTCTTAAGGAGAAACAACTTAAAAGGCTCTAATCTTCACTGCACAATGCAAGGAGGAGGAGAGGAGTGAAGCCTTGTATGCTCACGGTTTTAAGACGAAAAAAAGACTAAAAAAATTGTTAGTTAATTTTTGTTCCAACTCTCCTTTATATACTTACACACATAAAATGAAGCTCATACTTCCAATAATTGAAAGTCATGACTTGTAAGCAACATTTGGTGTAACAGATGGTCAAAAAAGCAACATCCACCTTACTCTAACGGTGTCAAAAATAAATAAATAAATAAATAAATAAATAAAAATACAACATCCACCCGTACTCTTATGGTGGAAGGTTTACAAGAAAAAGAAAGAGAATTTGTTTGCACATTTCATCTTATTATTATAATGTATATGTAATAAACTAGTAGACTTCTATTAGTCTAAAATATTGTACACTACTTATTTAAGCATACATGTATAAATAACTAGTTATACTCTCTTTTATTATTATTTTCATAAAACAACAATTCATCGATTTGTAGAAAATATTATTTTCATAAAATGATAATTTTCCAATTAAATACAAGAAATATAGATATTTATTAATGATAAAATTCTTATAAATAATATATCAACATCAAGTTATTGTTAGTATGACTCTTTAAGATCATATATTATCTAGCAATATCATCTTTCGTTTCGATGGTTCAATTACAGATGGCGGTTCGATTCCAAGACAACGACCGATGTAGCTAGAATCGAGAATATAGGTTACGAATTTCAGATATTGCTTGTGTTCTTTAAATATCCACTATTGGGGAATCTTGTGTAAATTTACGAGGAAAGTGATCTTTATATAACTTAGATTTGTCAGATGGGGACGATGGGTTAGGTGAGTTGGAAACTTTTTTTTATCACTTAAAAAATAAAGTCACATCATCAATAGATACATGTTATTACAATTTACAAGTCAAAGCTCATTTTTAGCCGGTAAATATAAAGTTTATGCATTTAGACTTAAAAAAAAATGAGTGAAGACTTTGTAGGGATATAATGACATTACCCTCAAATAAAGCATAAGGATTGTGATTAACCGGTAATGCACGTGGAAGACGTGGTATATAACCCATCAACTCGAATTATGGCACTGCCATTTTCTTGTGGTCATGGATGTTTGTTTGTGGTGATTCCAGGTTATCAAGCATAGCCTCATGTTTGCACATGGATTAATCGAGATGCACGTAAGTTGACCCGGAATCCGGATAGGATACCATCGTTTTTTGGAAACCCTTCTTTCCAACAAGAAGCCCAAATATGTACATCGTCAAATGTTATGCTTTTGCATAATTAGTTGAAAGAAGTCGTTTATTATATTTTTTTTGCACTTGAGATTTGTTATTTGAAAAATTACAATAACTCCATTCTTTACTTCTTTCCCATGGTCTTTCTTTTTTAAAATAGGTAAAATATTGGTCCTTCTAAGTGTACATACATACACATTATAAATTTGCTCAATCATTTTTCATAGTATTTTTCATGTTTTAAGTCGGTAAAGATTTAAGCCAAATTTAAACCGTAATCGTTATAACAAAAACAATGTCTTGTTCATCTTTAAAATTTGAGCTAACTTTGAGTATAAACGAATAAAGCGATCAAATAATAATATATATTGACATACTTCTATGTCTCGTTTTTATGTTTTTTTTATCTTTATAGTTGTTCATTCAAAATATAAAATTTGTGGGATGTTTTGAGAGTTAGATTTTGGGAATAGTTTTTTACTTTTTCTAGTTTGTATATTAGAAAATATAAAAATCAGGTTAAAAAAAGTATTCGCCATCCGTGGGACTCGAACCCACGACCACGTGGTTAAAAGCCACGCGCTCTACCAACTGAGCTAGAACGGCTTACATTTACATTTCTAACTTAATTATTTAAATACGTTTAAATCTTGCATGCTAATCAAACTACACATAACGTATAATAAGTAAAATTACGGTTAAGAAATAAATATTTTAATGTTAGAGTGATATGAGTTTAAAATTTAAAAATAAAATTACGGTTTAGAAATAAATATTTTGGAGACGGTGAAATAGTTAATATTTAAAAAATAAAATTTCATTGTAAATTTGAATAACGTTCATCTTTGTTGTTACAAATAAGATGATTATTTTAATATGAGAGTTCTATGTTGTCTTCAACAAAGGAAAATTCGACTTGACATATGCTCAGACTAGAGGTCCAAATCGATCACCAAAAAAAAACAAATTCAGAGCAAAATATAAGGTTTTGAGTCCATCAATCTAATTAATTTTCAATTTAATCTTTTTAATAACTAACTAAAATATTCTTATAAAACGTTCGTCTTATCATTTTCCAAAACATAAATTTACGGGAAGCAATTGACCAGACCAAATATCCTTCCAAAATCAAGTCAATTGGCCATCACCAACTTTATTCAACGATTAAAAAAAAATTCCATGTTCATACCTTTAGAAAGGAGAAAGGAGCTGAATTTCCCATCCCCTCCATAGAAATGAAAGATATAACAGGCTGGTTGAATGTCTTCGAGGCAAAAAGGACCCAAATTTCTCATCCCTTCCGTATATAATTTGATGACGTGCAGGGGCGGATCCACGGGGATCACAGGGTAGCCCGGGATATCCCTCAATTTTTTTCGGTAGTGTAATTTTTGTTAACGTATCTCTCAAAAAAAATTCGGTATAGTGTATATATAAGCATCCCTCCACTTATAAACACAAACAAATAGTTTGTTTGCTGGTTAAGGCGTTGACTTATTCAAGCAAAGGTCTCGAGATCAATTCACATTTCTTACATATTCTTTGTTTACTTTTGTTTTATTTTCCAGCTATTCTATCTCACATCGCTAAACACATGTAAACTCAGCCATGTTTTTTTTATTATATAAACATATTATGCTCATGCTATATTTGATATCTACTTTAAGTCCCACATCGATTCAAATATTAAAATATACTTCAACTTCATGTTTATATAATAAGACTCGAGGTTAGCTAAGGATTCGATTAAGATTTGGGTTTAAAACCGAAACCGAACCACAAAAACCCAAGTACCCTGGAAAAAAATTAGGTTATCCTAAAAAAAAATTAGGCCACCCCTTTACTTGGATCCTTGCTCTGCCACTGATGACAGGAACTCATAAAGCATTAGGTTCCAACATGAATCACCATGTCCATTTGAAAGAAGAGAAGAAGGTTGAATCTACCAATTTCAAGTCTACATTCATCTTTACTTGTCATCACAGTTTTCCAACTCACCCAAGACATTTTCTTTTCACCAAAGTCACTTCCCCAAAATCATCTACACCGTAAGGACTCCAAGTAATTGATTACTGCTTCTGGCGCTCGAAAAAATGACATGTAGCAAATACCAGGAGTCCTACATTGACTATAAAAAATAGTTCTCTATCCCACTGTTAAGGCTTGAACTTTACAGGTAAAAAATTTGGACATCAATTTACCGATAATTCACTTTCCCCCTTCAAAATATGATATGATAGTACTCACTAGCAAACCAGAGGTACATAAAAGGAAATTTAGTCGGGCAACATCCAACAAAATCCGCTATCCCTTCAACTTCGCTAGTTGAGAACACAATTCCTAGTAACTTACTTTTATGCAAGTTAAATTAAGACGGAAAGCAAGCTAAAAGCACATTATAATTTGAATAATACTTACTCTCATTATTTCTCGAATAATACTCATTAAATTTTCTTACGACTAATCACCGAGAAACACAGTGCCATCTAGAAAGGAATATGCAAGATCACTAATCTGTTATTTCTCATAATGCAACATGAAGACCTCCAATACACTCGCAGTTTTACTATGGTGTCCGTACTGGCATCGACAACACTTGTTTTTCAGACGTTTTATAACTATTGTTAGACCACTAAAATTTCACATGACACCCCTACTGTAAAATCTTGCATTCACCCCTGCTTCCATAGTGATAATGAATAAAAACAAAGGTAAATTATCACCAAACACCATATTTTCAAACACTTCGTACAAATACTCTCGATTTAATAAAAAAAAGGTTATTATTGTTTTTTTTCTTAAATACCGATTTGTTTAGATTGTTTATAACACCATATGGATATGTGAATAAGCAGCCATCATCCACCATGTCGCGGTAACAACTTGTGTTCTTTTTTATTTAACATTCCTTTAAAGAATCTTAAATTACCATCTCCTTCTGACACCCAACAAATTTTAGTTTTTTTAACTAAAACGAAAACAAACTAATTACAAAAAAAAAAAAAAAAAAAAAAAAAAAAAAAAAAAACACGACAAAGATTACATAAAATAACAATTAGTTTATTTATTTAATACTTAATCATACATAACACGACAAACATGACAAACAAATGTTAAATCGTATCAATTTCGTGTCGAATTTTTAACACGAACACACAAAAACGACTCAAATACGAATTCGAATCTACCTCTGTAGTAAGATCACCATCCATGCAAGTATTAATATCATTAGATTTGTTTTTAATATAAACTTTAACAGCACATCAAATCATCTTTTGCTCACGTCCCAAGATTTAAGATTACTTGTAATGTGAAGTACTTGACAACTCAAAGTAGACTTGGCAGCATATTCAAAACCCTACATAAAAAAACCACAAATGAAAAAGTCTTTACGAAATTGGACCATAATTGGTCACTATTTCTCTTAATATAATAAGACGATTGTCTTGACAACTTTTGGTCTAATACCAAATCCAATATATTTGGAAATACATCTAGAAGGCCTTCTAAAATAATGAGAACTTACTTATTTAGACTTCCATTTATTGGCTGATGAAAAAGAAAGTTTATAGGATTTAATAAAGTTTATAGGATTTAATTTTCTAAGAACATCAAATCGTTATAGCATAATTAGTCTAAAAAATGTTAAATATCAACACTAAGCAAACATTGGTGTGTTTGAATGAGAATGTAACTATTTTCATAAAACTCCCCTCAAACTTATAAGTATTACTTACAAATATTATTTACAATACCTCAAAATCACTAATGACTAAATAACCCTTACTAATTCCTATATAAAAAGATCTAATTATAATTATAAAAGTATGAGCAATTATGACAGTTTAATAATATGCATTTCTTTTTTCATATATTTTTAATAAACTATGGAAGGTTATTAATATGCATTTCTTTATTTCATATATTTTTAAGTGTAAAAAAAAAATTTAAGAAGTAGAGGAGCTATAAGTGTAAATAAGTTTTTATTAAATAAAATAATATTTATTAAAATACTATTTATAATATTCAATCAAATATTATTTAACACAATATAATATTAATTAAGGCCTGTAACAAAAAAATTATTGATATTATATTTATCATAGTTAAATATTATTATACTCTCGTCCTGCGAACACCTAACAGGGATCAAGATTTCTTTTTCTACGTTAATGCGAAAATTTTTATATAAAAGAAAAACCCTAAACATCAATTTTACTAACATAAGTTCAAAGATTTTACCAAACATAAAAATATTCGCATAAAACTATAAACAATTTTTTTTGACAAATTTAATTATGTACATGAAAAATCAAGTAACAATAAATCCTTGTTCACGGTTACATCTATTCTACCAGCTCCTATATCACATGCCTTTTTGAAAATAGATTCATTGGGTTTTCTGGCATAGTTGATGGTTTCAAACTTTTCTTTTATTCTGTGATGTTCAGATTCAAGAAAAGTGACTTGTTTTAAATAATCACGCAGCATTTGTTCAAAATCATTATTTTTAGCAGTTAAATTTTGATTGTCTTGTTTTAAAAAAGAATTTTCAATTCTAAAATATCTTTTACTTCAGTAGGAACAATCGAGTAAATCTTTACTTCCAAATCCTTTCTCTGAATCGAGGCCTGAATTAATTGTTCCAAGACATGAGTGTAATCTTTGGATTTTCATTCAACGTTTCTCCAAGTTTGAATTGCATCGTTTGAGATTCTGATTTACAAATGATACGTATTAAGATCCGCTTGCAGGCTAGGCTAATCGCAATCACAATGATGACTGATGAGGGACTCAAACGATGAAATATGTAAAGAAAAATTAACAAAGATTTCTAAACAAGTGATATTAAAATGAAATTTGTAAAGAAAAACTTATGGTAGGTTTATAAAAATGGTAGCCAAAAGTTAAATCACAAGAACTCAACCAATTGCTAAATATTAAATTCCAGTTATAGGGCTACAAATATACAAATCAAAAAGATAAGAATACAAAATATAAATATGAAAATGTTAATCAACACTAAAAAGTTGTAAAGGACTAAAAGCTATAAAAAAAGTAATTGCAAAAAAACGAGTAAAAATAAAAGTTAGAAGTGCTATCAACTAAGTTTAGTTAAATTATAAGACTGATTAAAACAACTTGCCTATCAAAATAATTTACCAAGAATTATTTTAGCCCAAATTAATATTAATTGGGCCAATTGATTAGAAAGAGCCTAAATATTATTTTAATTCTCAAATGATTTAGCTTAAGCTCAATGTTTCTTTTATATATATAACATCAAATAACACGCTCTTAATGAAGTTCATCATAATTATATATAACATCAAATACAATCTAAGCCATTGGTACAATTAAATAGTACCTAATGTTCATTTAATAAAATTTAATAATATTTTAATATACTACTATAAAATTTAATAAAATTTTAATTTGTTATAAAGAAAATAATTTCTTATAGAGTAATGTTCATCATAATTATATATAACATCAAATATATCTAAGCTGTTGATAGATTATATACCGAAATGACCGATATTAAAAATATAAGTAATCATATTATTGTTGCATGATTTGGCAGAAGCACCAAAATCTAATAGCAACAATGGCAGAATATTTATACCGTATGAACTCGCAAAAAGTTACCAAGATGCAAATGACACATAAATACTATATATGGTGTCTTTAGGATAAATAACCAACTAGAAGTGGGCCGCTTAATAGAGAAATTGTAGTTAATCGACCTAAAGTACCAAGATGAGTTACGAATACATGTCTCTGTTAATATTTGATATCACAAATAAAACGAACAAACAAGTAAACAACCCATATGCTTTTAAACACGATAAAAGTTTGCACTAAAGGGAACCAATTCACGAAAACTAATTTGCAGCATATATTAATCTGAATCGACATCTAAATTATTTAATAAAAGATAAAAATTGAACTAACGAAAAATTATGTACCTATAACTGCCTATTTTTGAATCAAAATCTTAAATTCCCACAATGACAATGGCATCGTTTATAAACATAAACTAATATCACGATTACAGTAGCAACAAAACAATCCTAATCCATCAAAGCTTCAAAAATGTGTTATACAGCCTTTCAAAGAACTTAATTATGTGAGCAACCACACTTAATTCGTAATAATGTTCATATTTGGCCGGTTAATTATGCAATTCACGACGTATAAGAAACGTATCACACGCTAATTTGTTAATATTTGGCGGAAATTGATGATAAAAGATGATATTTGTACCTTGTGAGCCACATAAAGTGATGCCGATTTTGTAATTCTGAGACTGCTGCTATGATTGATCAATTACGAGCGTTCTTCCAACAGATTCGACGGATTCTTGAAATGCTTGGGACTAAATTTGTTCCAAGCGTTTCAAGAGCGACAATATTGATGTGTGTGTATCATTAAAGCCATAGAAGAAAGAGAAAAAGGGGAAGAAACGAGACAAGAACATGAAGGGAGAGCCGGGCAAACCCCGTACCACCTCCCTTCACCAGAACAAAAAAGTATGGATTTTATTAGACTTGTTGGCCTGCCAAGCAAGCGCACCTGACATGGCAAAGGCCGACTCACAACAAGAAATTCAACTCTCCTTTACATCTACAGATCGTATATATGCGTGCCTGAATTCACGAAAATCATTCATCGATACTACCAGATCGACATGAACGATCAATTACACAATCACTACTACAGATTGTATTATAGCTTCAACCCATATCATCGATAAAGAACACATGAATACGATCTGAAATAAAAAAAAACACAAACAAGTTAGATCCAGTTAATTAATTATTTGGATAGAAAAACGAACGTGATTCCATAAATCAACGATTTCTCACCGAGAAGCGGATAAGGACGCACTGGTTAATCGTAGCGCCATAAACGGAATCCATGGAGGATCTTCACAAGCTATATAGATGATAGATAAAGCCGAATTAATTCAACGATATAAACAGAGAATAAGCGAAAGTATCATCAGTAACGTGTATAGGACAAACGTATAGAAACATACCTCATCCACATGGAAAAGAGAGCCGGAAACTTCGATTCTGATGAAGATAAAGATCGCCGGAAATAAAATCCGGTTAACGTGGTAAAATCATAACCAAATTGTAGATCGGAGGCCGATCTATGCGGGTGTGCAATAATAATAGGGCAATTTTGGACGTGTTGAAGAAGATCTGAGAAAAACAGAAGCAGAGAGAGCCTCCGACATGGCTGAAAAGAAACAAAGAGGATAGGGATAAAGAATAAAGAATAGGATAACAGGGTTATTTATTGACCCTTGGATATGATCCAACGGAAGGGATTAAAATACATTGGTGTTTTCAACGGCTAGATTTAAGACACAGCATTGCAAACTAAAGGTTATGAAATAGAGGGCATCTACCGAGAAGATTCCAGATGCGTGTGACGCGGCTCAACGTGATTTTGTTTTCAACAAGAGGGAAGTCATGTTCGTTATGACAGTTTGATAAAGTTTGTTTTAATGTGGGTAATTTTTTTTTAATCTCAAACACATATTTCATGCAGTTCATCGAGCATGAATCAAATCAGAATTCCCTCATAGTTCATTCATTCAGTTACTAAGGTGAAGGCAACTCAAAAGAATTATGTTTATAATTTGGTCAAGTACATATCAAAATAGTTATGAGATTAGACACCTAATCCAATAGTCTTCCACTTGTATAAGTCTAATAACTATTTTGCAAGTACGACTTCAGAACCTGATTAGCAATCGTAGCTTTCAAAAGCTGTTGTCGAACTCTAATCTTATCAGCAACACGTCCTTTAGATAAAGGATCATATGTTCCTCCATTCTAGATATTATATGACTGAGACATGAATTATAATCATTCTCTTTGTTCATGTGTTGTTTTCTGATTTTCGATTTATGACGACTGACAACAGACTACAATTAAACACATCAACTTAGTCCAGGCTTGGTCAAGCGCTTAGGATGTCATCACTAAATCATCGAGGGGCCCACACATATCGCTTTTATCCCATATTGGGTAAAAGGAACGTATAAACTTCGACTCAAATGCTCGTGTGTACTTTCTCATCAAATCACACACAACAATATGTTTTATAACACCGAGTTACTGGTGCGTTTACATATGTCAATGTGCAACCGACTTGCAAACTACAACTCACATTTCTCCGTTTCAAGAATATAAGATATTATCGTCTCACTAATCACCGTGATAAAATCCATGAAGTGATTCAAGTGAGTGTGGGTTTAATCCAATACTCAAATCTTATTTCAGGAGCACTCATGAACACTACAACAGACTTTTGCTATGTCTAAAACGCTTTAAACAATCTATAGTCGGATTCATGACAGTCTTACCTCATTACCTGCTTCCAAAGTATGATTGACTTTGGATGTTTGAATAACCTAGTTATTCTGGAAGTCAGAACATGTGAAGTGAAACACAAGAATAATCGAATCCAATATGATCTCAAACTTTTGAGTATAAATAAAACACATTTTATTTAATCATCATATCGATTACACATTATTCATCGTATAATGTTTCGGATAATCAACTTAATACTTGAATTGAAACAATAGTCATCCCATACTCCAAGCATGCATACTATGTTTACCTATGGTCCTTATTTTGTGAAATAGATCAATTTAACACATTTCCAATGATGCCCATTTCACAATTCCCAATCCTTATTACAAGTGTAAGAACATCAAATTCTTGACACTTTCAGAATATGTTAGATTCTAACATTTTATGCAATGATCCTTTTGTAATGTCATAGCACCAAAGTCACAAAGACTTTGCCAATGATATTACAAAGTACTCTATGAAGTCTCAGATTCAAATTACATTCCTTTGAACATCCTTCTTGCATAAAAGTCTATAATCTACATAGATTCTTAATATCCAACTCTCATTATGGAAACATTTCCATATTTGTCATACGACAACTCATTCTGAACAGAATCCTATCTATTCATAATAATGTCGATATGTTCCATCCAATAGTATACTTCCAACTGCCCACAAGTGACCAATCATTGGTGAACCGTATATCGTCCTTAACAGTTGTTTAATTATTTTAGTCATATCCGGTTCTAGTCCTTTTTCCCTCTTAATGCCTAGGGCATTGGAAAATCAAAAAGGTTGAATATTACAGCATATGTAATCGATCCTATACCCGAAGTGTATGGGATACGATTCATAACGTCTTACATAAAGACATGATACTTTACCAATCTCTTGCTATAATATTGCCATATATAGAATTCTCTTATGTTGAATATTTTCAACATACCCTTCATATATGTCTTTTGACTAAATTTGATGAAAATTTCTCGATCTAAGCTTTTAGATTTGAAATGAAATATAAGTTTATCTCCCTTAATTATAGCAAAACAACTTTTCAACCTCTGTAACTTTGCGAATTGAAACTTTTGTTTTCTATAATTAATATTGATAACTCGCAATACTTAACATAATAATCATGCTCCCACCAACATGATGATTATATCCTTACCAACATAACACTTATGCTCCCACTAGCTTTGATATGTATTCAGAAATCAGCTGGACTTTTAGAAATCAATATTTATTGACTTTATTACCAAAGTTCATATTTCTGATATGTGATGCTTCGATAAGATTTTATCTAAGCTCATACACCTTTTATTAGAAAGCTCATATACGTGTCTAACAATTTCAGAACTTACAACAATAAGTCTTAAATGTTAAACTAATTGCCAAATCTCACGATTCGAACTATGAAGAGGGATGTCGTAGTCATAATCGAATTCGAGAATGCAAATATCACAATCGCTATCTCCTTAAAATCTTCTTAGTGAAAGCGTTTCCTCACAATCATTTTCATGAAATAGAGAGAAACCTTATCACTTAGATTTTATGGTGTATGTGTTCCTATCCATGTGAATTCATCATAACCATTATCACAAGACAATGTTTGTGACAAATCTAAACTCATATGGACTGAACTTGTTCAATCTTAATTTCTTGCCATTTGGCAACATAAGGGCCTACCATGTCTTCCAAGTAGTTGTGCAGATCTCCCATACAAATCAATGAACTTTCATTGGTTAAGGTGCTTTGGTTTTATGCATTCAAATGAAAACTCATATAACTCACATGCATAGTCAACTCAACTGGAATGGCATAGAAACAAGAATGTGTCAACACGATAGGTTACAAACCTCAAGTCATGTGCTAGTATTTAACAATAGATTCATTCTTGATTAGTTGCTGAAGCTATTTAATGTCACACCCCTAAACCGAAACGGCGGAAACGTTCGGGGGCAGAGGACGTCATATGTAGTATCACAACAATTGAATAATAGTAACCAAAGCATTCACAACCATTGTATTAATAGTATAGTGTTTACATTTCATTTGAATTATACATAATAGACAGCAAAAGTAAATAATAAGTAAAGACTCGAAGCTGCTAAGCTCCATCTTCTTGAACCCGGTGCGCGTACCTGTCTACTAATGTCCTGAGAATACAAGTAGGTTTTGAAAGAGTATCAGCATAAAGCTGGTGAGTTAATAAGCATTTTGATTTGGAAATAACTGTTCTTTGTTCTTTCGAAAGGTACGTTATTTTTATCCAGAAAACCTTACATATTATGATATAGTAAAGGTTAGGTAAAAATTGATTTCTGCTAGTTCATCTTGCGAGCACTTAGTGTATACCAATCATATACAATCTAAATTGAACAAACAGTCGACTGTGTGGTTCTGCCCTAAGTGCACATCCAAACAAGGAACAGGAAAAGAGGCGGAGACCACACATTCCACTGGTTGTCAGATTCTCATGTACATAATAGTATCCACTAGGTACTTACAACGTTATCCAGTATTGATCTGATGCTATTGATTCTCAAGAAAATCCTTTATTTTCTTATGAAAAGTATTATTAACCAATTCCTTCTATGATCACTTAGTTCATACTAGTTATGTATAAACCAACATCGGATAGACAGTTAATTGTGTGGATCTGCCCTAAACCCACAACCAAACAAGGAACAGGGAATGAGGTAGAAACCACGCATTCCACAGTCTATCGGATATTCTTCATACGTAACCTGGACGCATAAACTAAGGAATCATGGAATTAATGATGAAGGTTCGTTAGTTACATGTAGAAACAAGTACGTTTATGAAAAGCCAAGTTATCCCGAGAAAATCCTATATTTTCCTACAAGTTGATGGTTGGTTATCCGTTCTAAACTGAGGTGTACAGGTATCTACCATACCTATATCGATAAACATAGTTTTCCATTTTAAACAGAAACCCTGGTTACTTGAAGTATACTAGCCTTATTACATAAATAAAACTATTAAATACGTGGTGAACTAAATCCTGAAGGTATTACTAATACCCTCTAGTAATCAAATCGGTTATTACTTTGAGGTTAGTTCACTTGATTCATTATTACAAAAGTAAATTCTCTGTTATCTAGGTTGCGAGTTTTATAACCATACATTAACTTGAAATGGCATGTAACGGGGCCAATATCATTTATGACTTTGTCACCCCAGGCATGTCTGCCTAACTGTAACTAGCAGTTCAGGTGCGGGATAGTTAGTCCCGTATAGATCTATACACAATAGTCACGCTCTCCCTACAAGAGATTCTGTTCATAAGTGCTAGTCCTACACTTGGATTCCGGTGGAGTGTTACCAAGGACGTGTCTCCAACATTAGACTAATAAATTTACAAGTAATAGTATAGAAAATCTGTAACACCGTAAAAATTAAAACAATTTTTAATTTTTCAAAACACAATTTCCAGACACATTTATTAACAAATCTCATTTATCATATCTTTGTTTCACAAAAACATTTCCCAAGATCAAATGACATAAATCCCATGCGTGTGTACGAATCATGCCGGCACCTTCCCGCGATCATCACTGGTACCTGAAACACATAACACACAACACTGTAAGCATAAAGCTTAGTGAGTTCCCCAAAATACCACATATAACACATGTTAGCCACTCGAGGCTATAACTCTGTGGGCCCACTGGCCCTAACTATGTGGACCCTCTGGTCCTAACTCTGTGAACTCTAGAATACACACATCATAAATCACATAGAAATAATGTAGTGCAACACATCACAATCATAGCATACAAGATACTCTGTCACATAACCCTATTTACCACTCAAGGTAAAGTATAGCGAGAAGACTCACCTCATATGTCTCGGTAAATCTCTGACTCTGTAGCAATACGGTCTAGCCTCCGCCTAATCACATAAAGTAAAATACCCTCATAAATATAACTCTAGAGACTAGACTCAACCCTCTCTTGACACGAAGACTCCATTGTTGACCAATCCTCAAAGTCAACAAAAGTCAACGGTCAGACTCTGACCCGACTCGCTGAGTGCACTTAGGTGACTCGGTGAGTCTACGCGTGTCCACTATCTCTCTAGTCCCGCATGACACGTCAAGTCTTTCCCCTGCTCGACGGGTCCCACCTGGAATGAGTCATGCCCCCCCCCGACTCAACTCGTCGAGTCCCATTATGAACTCGGTGAGTTCCGCCTTGAACTCCAGTGTCACACCCCAAAACCATGAACAGCGGAAACGTTCGGGGGCGGAGGACGTCATGTACAATATCACAACAATGAATAATAGTAAACAAGCAACAACATCATCCATTGCATTAATAATATAATTTCATACATGTGTGTTCTGTCAAGTTATATAAACACCAAAATATACATATTAAAATAAAAGACGAGTCTTGAACGAACTCCATCTTCTCAAAACCTAGCACATGTACCTGTCTATTGGTGACCTGAGAATACAAGTTATTTTGAAAGCGAGTATCAGCTTAAAGCTGGTGAGATCATAAGCATATTAATGTCTGTGTTTGTATGAAAGCATTTGTAAGATGTTTTGTGAGATGTTTTGTACAATGTTTTGTAAAATGTTTGAACTCTCCTAGAAAACCCTATGTTTCCTATTAATGGTAGCCTTCTACCAAGGCACCTAGTGTCTGTATGTATGTCTCTAGTAAGAGTGTATATTTTCCCAAATCCGACTATCATTAACCAAAAATATAGTTTTTACATTACCGTGCATCGTGTGAATATTCATGAAGTGAATGTAATGGGAAAATATCATAGTACTGTAGTATTTGTAATAAGTGACTACAGCTGTACTAATTATCTTAAAAACAAAAGGCCTTTAAAGTAACATGTGATCGACATGTATCCTGCTACTGACTCTAGTAAAACGACGATGTAAGACGCCGTAAGAAATGACATTTGGCACCCGTAGACTTGCACCACTCGGAGACCAAGTCTCTATTTAGGACCTTATCACAACTCGGGAAGAGGCAATAGAGTAACGGGATAGACACATGTCATTCAAAGAGAGGAGGATTTCAGCCAAGCATCGATTGGCAGAGCTGCAAGGTGCATCGACTTTGCCTCAGGCATCTCAAGAGACGGATCGTCGTGAGTAGAGCTCATACCGCTCACAAGACCTCGTAAAATAGGTTCATGAGTATGCATTGGTGCTACTCTATTCTAAGCGTAAGCACGACACTGCGATTTAAGCGGTCATACTAATCGAGAGATGCAGTTGCTATCAAAACTTTTCCTTGCATGAATGTGAGACAGACCTGCATCGAGGTCAAAATTTTCGCTGAAACCAGAATTACTAGAATCATATTAACAAGATGGGCTTAGGACATTCCTAACAGACTCGAACGTCTATTTAGTCTTAATTATATAACTAAGCATACATCAATTGGTCATAATAAGGACCTAGATTGGGTCAAGTTACAAGGTTTCACTTGGATACAGAACTACCAAAACACATGAGTTTATCATATAAAGACTCTCGTTATGAAATGTTTTCAGAACACCATAAAACAACCAAAATACGTTACAAAATGAACTAAGATAAACTTAGTTAGAAAACTCACGACATATAGTCATCCTAAAAACTCATCTCCGTCTCACCTTTAAACACCTTGGTTGAGAGGTGCTTTCTTCGTAGACCTATAGGGTGCGATCATACCAGCACTAATGCACCGGATCCCATCAAAACTCCTCAGCCAAGTGTGTTTGGACAAACATGATCCCAAGATGAGTAAATCTTAAAACGCCCGTATGAAACCTAATCCTTCCCACTACCATAACTCCATCTCAGGAACGTTAGCAGGAACACTAAGAATAGTACAACAATGTGAAAATTTTATATATATGTGAATATGAATCGTGAGAATGCACTTGAGATAATTATCCCCACTCACGAAGTCGTTTTCATCATCAAACAGAGCTATGTATTCACCAAGAGGCAACCAACCAACTAGCAAGGCGCCAACCCTGCAGATCGATTTTGCTACTTTTCAGGTTGCAGTCACGGCAGCCGTGACAGCCGTCATGGCGCAATTTAATGCTAACAACGCCAGCAGAGATGGAAGCGGTACTGACAAAGTAACGTTTTAATATTATGCTTTAACATGGTAATAACTATTGACTAATACGACCAAATGACTAATATAATGGTATTAAAACTGTAAACACTAAATACAATTAACAGTTGAAATATATACATATATATATATATATATATATATATCAAATGAATTGGTTCATACGGTATTACCATGGTATTCCAATTTTTGTACCATTACCGTACCAACATTGATCAATTGGTACGGTACTACCAACCAAACATGTTGGCTACCAAGTTTCTTGGTTCGGTTGGTAACATGTTGGTTGGTTTTCCATGGTACAATTTTGCCAGCCCTACTGGAAGTAAGTCGATTCGGAACTCGACTGGACGTTGCGGAGGTAATCCTGGGAGTTCTTCTGGATCGGGAAAGTTGCGTACTACTAGAATGTTCTGAATGTCATTCGTTTCTTGGCTCACATCGACGACATGAGCAAGGAATGCATGACATTTCTTTCGCAAGAATTTCTGAGCTTGGATGCTCGAGATGATATGAAGGTTCGTGCCGGGTTTGTCGCCATAAACTACTAAGGTTTCTCCAGACAGCAGATTAAGGCGAACAACCTTTTCGTAACACATGATATCGGCACGATGAAGACTCAACCAATCCATGCCGATAATGACGTCGAAACTTTTAATTGAGACCGGAATGAGATTGATCGAAAATGAATGGCTATCTAAAGTTAGGGTACACCCTATGAATGTACTGCTAGTGCTCTCTGTCTTTCCATTAGCCATTTCTACAGTAAACGGTTCATTAAGTGCTCGTGACTTTTGCTTAAGTAAATGAGCAAATTTTTGGTTCTCGAAACTCCTCTCTGCTCCACTATCAAATAGAATGCATGCATAAGAGTTATCGAGGAGGAACGTACCGGTGACCACTGTGGGGTCGGCAACCGCTTCCTCATGGCCTATGGCCAGAACTCTTGCCGCTCCACCGGTAAACCCTGCCTTCGGGCAGTGTGCCCTTTCCCATTGTAGTTCAGGCACTGCATCTCCCGGTAGGCGCCGGCGTGATGGAAGTTGCACTTGTTGCACTTAGGCAAAATTCCAGTGTACTGCTTTATCGGAGCAGTAGCGGCAGATGCTATCGCAGCATGTACTGCCACGACCTGCTGCTTTTTGGCAGCCTTAGTCTTCTTCTTGTCATCCCAAAACTTCCGCTTGGAATCAACGGTTCTTGCAGGTTCTGAGATGGCTAGGGTAGTTGTTGCGGCGGGGGTACGAACCCCATGGTCTATGAGCCGCTGTGCCAATCGTTTGGCACTATCAAATGTAGTGGGGTGTGATGCCAAAACATTTCCCTGGTATGGTGGCACCAGCCCCCATATGTATCTCTCGATTTTCTTTCCCTCTGAAGGAATCATGTTGGGACAGAGGGCCACCAGCTCGCAGAATCTGGCGGTGTAGGCGACTACGTTGAAGCCCTTCATGGTTAGGCTCCATAGTTCTTCCTCCATTTTCTGGATCTCGCCCCTCGGGCAGTACTCCTCAATCATGAGGTCTTTCAAAGTTTCCCAACCCATAACATTAGCCACTATAAGAGATAGTGACTTAACATGGCTGTTCCACCATGTTAGAGCTTTCGTTTCGAAGGTACAAGCAGCGAACTTCACCTTGCTCTCCTCGGGACAAGAGAAGATTTTGAAAACCGATTCGGTTTTCTTGAACCATTGCGAGAGGGAAATGACTCCGCCAGTCCCCTTGAAGGACAATGGCTTGCAGTTGGTGAAGTCCTTGTATAAGCACTCTTTCAAGCGCACCGAGATTTCACCATGAGTTGATAGGACATGGGTTCCTCCTCTAGTGGAACTAGATGAATGATAATGAGCCATGGCTGTAGCCACAGCTGCAGCTACAATAGCATTTAAGGCTGTCGTGTCGAACTGAGGAGTAGGTGGTGGAGGTGTTTCGTTATTGAGGTTTCTCCTTGGATTTCTACGATGCGGCATCTTTGATCTATAAGTTTATGAAGATGAAAACATTGATAAGAATTTAATGGAAGAATTGATGAGAATGACTCATGGACTAACTCTTCATAGCCCAACAATACGATTGAATGAAAATCTAGAACTAATAGATGATCACATTTGGATAATAACTCCCATAAGATTAGGTACCTGTCAGTATTACTGGAATTACAGATGTAACAAGTTCGGGAAAAACGGCCAACAGAAGGAGGCCTTACATCAACCAAAATGGGAAAATTTTGACAGAATTACAACCTAACCACGACCTAACAGGCCTATAATTTACAAAGATAGGGAATTAGACCAGAGTTTTACATAACTAGGTTATATCCAAAAGAGAGAAGTTGATGAGAATCTATCGGCCACGAGAACTACCATAGTGAGTTCTTGATCCCGACAGGAGACGTTCTATGTCCCTCATGCGCCTATTAGCTCTTGCTTGCTGAGCTCGAAGTTCTCTGACTTCAGCTCGGGTTTCAATGAGTTCCCTCCGAAGAGATGCATTGTGAACCAGAGCCCTTTCGTGAGCAGACTCTATCTGGCGAATGCGGACAGTGTTAACGCCAGAGTTGGCGTCAATCTCCAAGACTCGATTGATAGTTGATTGACCCAGTATCGTATTCCGAGAAATCCTACGAACAATGACGGGTAGGACCCTGTCAGCAGAACCTCCCTCAGTGAGGTTGTAGAAGCTTCTGTCTCCGTTGTAGGGGATAGGTTGACCCTGTTCCTGGCTCCATGTATTCAAGTTTGTGGCCCACAGAGGTGTGGGTCCTTGAAATGCTGGACGAGGGTTTGGGTTTTGATCAGCTAGAAGCAGGTTGTTGACTTCTGGCTCTGAGTCAGAACCATCAGAAAAGCCTAGCCTTCAACTTCATGATCATCCAAAGGAATTGGGTGATCATCTTCTGGTTCTTCTTCCAGCCATCCTGCATTGTCGTGGTTGGGATAGTACGGGTCTCCGGGAAGGTGGAATCCAGCCATTAAATCTACGCGAGAAGAGAGGTATAAGAATCTAGTACATAAGTAACTTATAGTAATGCAAAATACTCCTATAGTATTTTAAGTTTAGGTTCTATTGTTCTCGTTGTGGTATTGTGGGTAAGTTTTTAGACTTGTTGAAACCTCACAACCACACTTAGGCACATGCTAGTCAACCCTCGGATAATATAGTTGACCAGGCTATATCTTCCCAGTTTTGACTATATGTCTCTAAGTCTACTTGTGCTGCCCGACAATCGTAATACTTTTGTACTGTCTTAGTGACACTGATTTTAGTATGAATGCAGGCACGCATACTTAATTAAATATTTAAAGTATAAACTCTTGGTCAGAGTATTTTAATCCCAATGTATTTATAGTTAGTATATCTTTTATGGGTTTATATACTCAATTCACTATAAACAATGCTCTAATACCAATCTGTCACACCCCAAAACCATAGACGGCGGAAACGTTCTGGGGTGGAGGACGTCATGTACAGTATCACAACAATGAATAATAGTAAACAAGCAACAAAATCATCGATTGCATTAATAATATAATTTCATACATGTGTGCTCTGTCAAGTTATATAGACACCAAAATATACATATCAAAATAAAAGACGAGTCTTGAACGAACTCTTGGTGACCTGTCTATTGGTGACCTGAGAATACAAGTTATTTTGAAAGTGAGTATCAGTTAAAGCTGGTGAGATCATAAGTATATTAATGTCTGTGTTTGTATGAAAGCATTTGTAAGATGTTTTGTGAGATGTTTTGTATAATGTTTTGTAAAATGTTTGAACTCTCCTAGAAAACCCTATGTTTCCTATTAATGGTAGCCTTCTACCAAGGCACCTAATGTCTGTGTGTATGTCTCTTGTAAGAGTGTGTATTTTCCCAAATCCGACTATCATTAACCAAAAATATAGTTTTTACATTACCGTGCATCATGTGAATATTCATGAAGTGAATGTAATGGGAAAATATCATAGTAATGTAGTATTTGTAATAAGTGACTACAGCTGTACTAACTACCTTAAAAACAAAAGGCGTTTAAAGTAACATGTGATCGACATGTATCCTGCTACTAACTCTAGTAAAACGACGATGTAAGTGTAGTGACAAAGAACATGGTTTGGCATGCAGAATTAAAGCTTGCACAATTGAACATGGTGATTTGGGTGTTTAAGAGATATATTGAATGTATATGGTGTTACAAAAAAGATCTAGATCTAGACTACATAAATAACACACACTTACACACTCACTTTTACATCTCTCAAGCACACCTCTACAAGTGGACAAACCCACTATTTATAGAGGTGTTTACATGTCTCTCTCTCTCACTATAACTAACAAATGGGTCTAAAGGCTAAAGCACCACATGCAAGTGGGTTTTACAAAAGTCAAACATTTACAAAGTCATGAATGAATAACGTTGCACCCCAACATTCTCCCCCTCAAAGTTAGGAATGAATGACCCACTTCAAATCTTCCAAAATCAAGCACTACGCGGTTCGAGCCTCAAAGGTGACACATGTCGAAACGAACTTCAATCTTCAATTCTTCCGTGACTCTTCAATTTGGGCTCTAGGATGTGAGACCATACAAACCAAGCAGCAACGAATGATCAAGAGTATTCCAAACTCCAAATAATCACCCAAAAGTTGCGCAAAAAAACACACCCCAAAAATCTTCAATAATTCCCACCCCATTTCGAATACATCACTTCCAGACTTCCAATTGCATCATCTCATGGCTTCAAAACTTCAAGATCACTTCGGTCTTCAAATCCGCGTAATATGAAAAATTCAAATTCGAATTTCCATATAAAACTTCTCCCCCTTTTTATAATCGAAATTTGATTATAAAACTCCAAAGGAAAAAGAACGTGCTCTATTTGGAATTTTTCATATCAAAACTCCCCCTTAACATGTGGCATAAACTTTGTGCTTCAATCCGGAAAATCCAAAAAATAATGAATTTTCATCATCGTTCACGGATCGCCTTTGACATAATTTCTCAAAAATGGGTAGAAATTGTCAATTTCAAAATTCTGCGGTGACCCGTTGCGCCAAAAACAGCCAAATATGCGAAACACACTCCCATTTGCGAAACTGGGTAAAATGTGTAAATTTGCACAAATTTCATGGACTAGATTTGAAAATATTCCAATTTCTCAAAAATTTTACCCCAAATGCGAAACTGGGTAAAATTTTCCATCTTGCGAAGACTGCAGGGATGTGAAATGAAAATTCTGCATTTTTGTCACTTTATAACTCCATTTTGCGAAGTTGGACCATTTGTATTATTTCGTGAAAAGATCAGGGGCCAAATGCGAAACTATTTACTTTCTTCCCCAACTCACGTTATACTGTGAAATACTTCGCATCTTCCATATGCTTCGCACATCTACAAACCATGAATACTTCGCATCTTTTAACCATCTAAACAAATGCGAACTGTTAATCACCTTCGCATTTTTTAATCTAATTAACCAAATGCGAAATTAGTTTTGAAATCCAGATGCGAACTCAACTTTGAGTCACTCATATGCGAACTGTTCGTGATCTCAGATGTGAATATCACCATTACATAACAAAATGCAAATGAACATTTTGTTTGACTTCCAAATTTCGAATCATATTACATCCTTATACCCATCGATTGTTCGCATATCATTCACAATCCAAGTTTCGTTCATCAAAACAAACCTTCAATTCAAAACAAGATTTATATGCGAACCCAAATTTAAGAACCAGATGCGAATGGATGCTATCATTACACCAAAGACTTCGATCGAATGACACCAAAATCGAATTCGCAACTCCAAATACTCCAAACTCAATATCGATTTTTAGGAATCGAAATTGAAACAAAAAAATCACACTTCACATTTCATTCAACCACTTGTTCGCAAATCTTCCAATTTTCCAGATCGTATCCTGTTCGACTTCCAAAATCACCAATCGAATCGAATTTGTCTTGTTCATCAATCGACACCAAATTCATGAATCTAACCTCGATTTTCACATCAGACAGAGAATAATGGATTGTTCTTGATCAATTTCATTCAAATCAAGAATTGATCGGTAATAACTTGATCATCATCGGCTTATCAAACTCAACCGATTCACAAGTTTTATTTACGAATTGCTTCAAACCGTTTGATCAGGACAATCAAATCGCAAATACAATTCAAGATAGAAGGATTAATTCCAAAGATAAGAACATTTGATGATACGAAGCTGTAAAGTAGATCAATAAATGATGAACTGGAAACCGAAGTTAAAGATATTTTGTTAGCTTTTTGGTTTAAACAATGATCAAAATAATGGACTTTTGATTTTAAGATATCGGATCATATACTTTTGGGCTCATGATATGATATGAACAGTAATAAACGGATTATGGGCTCAAACAGTAATTGATTATTTTTGGTTTGAATTTGATCTAAACAAAAATTGATTGGATCAACAATAAGGTTTGAAACGAATTAGATCCAATGAATCAAAACGATCAAAAATCCAGAACGTAACGCACGAATCAAAAATTACGAGAGATCATAGAGAGAGACTCACCAAAATTGTTCAAAATTGAGACAAAAATTGCCAAACCGAGAATCGTTCTTCAATAATCACCTTGATCTTGAAGACCCGCTTTGATACCAATTGTAGTGATAAAGAACATGGTTTGGCATGCGGAATTAAAGCTTGCACAATTGAACATGGTGATTTGGGTGTTTAAGAGATATATTGAATGTATATGGTGTTACACAAAAAGGATCTAGATCTAGACTAGATAAGTAACACACACTTACACACTCACTTTTACATCTCTCAAGCACACCTCTACAAGTGGTATGAACCCACTATTTATAGAGGTGTTTACATGTCTCTCTCTCACTCTAACAAACATATGGGTCTAAAGGCTAAAGCACCACATGCAAGTAGGTTTTACAAAAGTCAAACATTTACAAAGTCATGAATGAATAACTTTGCACCCCCAACAGTAAGACGCCGTAAGAAATGACATTTGGCACCCATAGACTTGCAAGTCCCACTGTAGCGAGCAGCAAGATGTAGGATAGTCAATCCAATATAGATCTATACGCAAAATCATACGCTCCCTAATTAAGGAGATTCTGGATACAAAACGGTCATGGAAGGAAGTGTCATGACCCGTTTAATGGTTCACATAACTACATGAATGTACATGTAATGAATGTACTAACTGTAAAGTGTACTCTTTCTTTGTCTAGCCTATATGTACTGTAATGTTCTGTGTGTGCTAGTTGTAATGTGTGTTCTCTCTCTCTATCTAGCATGTATAGTAATGTACTGTGTGTACTACTCGTATTGACTCATGAATGAACTGACTCATTGTATGTTTCATTGTTCTAGTAATAGTATTAGTATCTTCCTATGCTACCCTTATGGTAGCTTACTAGTAATGTATGATCATGATTGTGAAACCTTTGCTACCCAACGGTATAGAACTGGTTGAAAGAACTTTTATGTGTATATATATATATATATATATATGTATACATAATATATAACTAATGGATAGACGACCTTCGGACGGATAACCAATGCCCTAAAGCCACATCCCAACGAGGAAAAGGAGATAAAGCGAGCTAGTCTTCCTAAGCCCTTTACACATTACTTATATAACTATACATACATAGGCATGCATTTGATAATAAGTATAAAAGAGTTTAAGTACAAGTATTTGACAAGTAAAAGAGTTTGTAAAAACAGTTTGAAGCAAAACAGTTTGATAAACGGTTTGAACAATAAGCAAACTACTGGTTTGGTAGTTATTAATCACATGTGATTGATATAATAACTATAAGTATTCAACTTGTATTCCCCCCCCCCATAAAAGCATTTAAAAACATTTAAACCATTGATTAAGGGGTATGAACTCACCTGTAGTGAGTGGTACGGATGAACTTAAGATGTAGGATTGCTAGGTGTCAAGTAAAGTCTTGAACACACTCTATGATCCTAGTTAACATATAATATCACACATATGTATCCAATTAGTCTTTAAACAACTAATAAACAAAGTCAAGACACCCTAGGACATACTAAACACCTTATACAAGTGTTATAAATCCCAAGGATTGCATCTAAGTGTTGTAGGGAAAGGCTAGTGTGCTTGGGGTTCAAGGAAAACTCCATTAGGGAGTTTACGGTTTTGTGGTCACAACCAAAAGAGTTTACGGTCGTAAACCCTTGAGTTTACGGCTGTAAGCTCACACACTTTTTGACCATTTGTTGTTTGAAGGCTTAAAAGTCCTAGAAGCTTTTCTACTTGAAGTATGTGTTTAAGGAAGGAACTAGGGCACCATTTCACTTCTATTTGGAGTTTACGAATCCTAAACCATTTTCCTTTGAGTTTAATACCGTAAAATCATAAGGTTTATGGTATTTTGGGGGTTTTCAAGTCCTTAGCTCATCAAAGAATGGATCCATGTTAGTTACTAAGGCATAGGAAAGGACTAAGCACACTTTGGCACCTTTACTTGGTGTTTACGGTTCAAGAACTTCTTGAACCGTGAACACCTTGTTCTTGGTGTTCTTGGGACATTTTCTTGATGTAAAGATGTATAAAAAGTTGTATAAGACTCTAGGATAGAATTAATTACTATATGGAAGCTTGAAATGAGCTAAAAGTCCAAGAACACTAGTGTGTGTTCTTGGTGAAAATGGAAGAATCAACCTTTTGAATTGATTTCACGGTTAGAAGAGTGTTAAAACACTAGATTAAGCCGTATAATCACTTAAGAAAGCTAGAATCACTTACTAGTTTGAAGATCTTGAAAATCTTTTGGATGCTACTTGAAAGAGAAATGGGTTTGGATCTTGAGTTTTTGGAAAAAGTGTAAATAATGACAAGTTCTCATATATATACTCCCAAATTTAGGGTTTTTGGCAGAAAATATTTTATTCAGGCAGTAAACTCTAATTTCTTAGAGTTTTGGAATAACAGTGTTGCACAATAACCCTAGTGCATCCTCTCTCCTAATATCTCTAAAGTGTAAATCCTGAAATACTCAAACTTATTCTAAAAAGTCTGAAAATTAACAGCAACTGTTTTGACTTCTATTGAATTGATATGTTTGTAAAGAATAGAAATTTCGGGTTGTCACATCCAGTCCTCTAATTCCTTCTGACTCACTGAGTCATTCCCTCAACTCAGCAACCACTCACTGAGTGAACTATGGGGAAACCATAACCCTACTCGCCGAGTCTGTTGTTGGTACTCGGTGAGTTCATGCCATGCTCGAGCTCAAATGAGCTCCTGAGGTCAGATCTGTTCCTCTAACTCATAGATCTGGCCTCCTTAAGCAATATAAACACGTAAAGTTTGGATCTTGATGCCCATGCAATGACCCAATGACTCTATTTGGAGAAATGGCCTCAATATGCCACCCTAAGCTCATAACTCTCCATGACACCCATAAAGATCAAGAAGTTAAGGTCTCTGGACCTCTTTGGATCTAGATTCGAAGCCTCAACACAAGAAGGGACCAATTGCTTCACAAATCTTACTCAAAAAGGGGCTAGAAACCCTAACTCTCAAAAGTTACACCAAAACTGAAAGGGGATCGAATATATACCTCAAGATGAAGTCCCTAAGCTCTGAAATCCACAAATTAGCACCCTCTTCAGTTTCCTCTTGCCTTGGTCACTTTCTTCTTGCAAAATCACCCACATAAGGATCAAAAATGGCTTCCTTTCACTCTCAAAACGCTCACACACTCTGGGGTCTCTCTCTATCAGCTGGTAGCTGCAAATGAAGGCGATAAGGTCCTTTAAATAGGTTTCAAACCCCGGAAATTAGGATTTCATTAAACAACGTGGACTCGTCGAGTCCGGGCATTAACCCGGATGTAAAATCGCGACATTACTCGGTGAGTCTAAGCATCAACTCGCCGAGTCCCTCCCAAAATCTCCAAAAATGAATGAATAAATAATGTACCTGAAAATCCAGATGTTACAGTTCTCCCCCACTAGAATCAGACTTTGCCCTCGAAGTCTCTTTCCACAAATAACTCTAGATGCTGCTCGCGCATCTCCAAATTCGGCTCCCAGGTCATCTCGAAACCCTTCCTATGTTGCCACTGAATCTAAACCAATGGCACCTCCTTGTTTCTCAAAGTCTTGATCCTTCTATCCCGAATCGCGATCGGCCTCTCAACATAGTTTAGGCTTGCATCCACCTGAATGTCCTCTAATGGAACCACTGCCGACTCATCAGCGATGCACTTTCTCAACTAAGACACATGGAAGGTATCTTGAATTTGACTCAACTCTGCAGGTAGCTCCAAGCGGTACGCTACCCTGCCCACCTTGGCGGTCACCCTGAAAGGACCAATATACCGAGGCCCCAACTTGCCTCTCTTCCTGAATCGAATCACTCCTTTCCAAGGAGATACCTTCAGGAGTACGAAGTCACCAACTTTGAACTCAAGCTTCGAGCGACGTCTGTCTGCGTAACTCTTTTGACGACTCTGAGCCGTCAGTAACCTCTGCCGGACCTGCTGAATCTGCTCAATCGTCTGAAGTACTATCTCTATACTACCCATCACACGCTGACCGACCTCACCCTAGCAAATGGGAGTCCGACACCTCCTCCCATACAACAACTCAAAGGGTGGCATACCAATGCTCGAATGATGGTTGTTGTTATAGGAAAACTCAGCCAAAGGCAAAAATGTGTCCCATCTCCCTCCGAAGTCCAATTACATGCCCGAAGCATGTCCTCGAGCGTCTGAATCGTCCACTCGCTCTGCCCGTTGGTCTGTGGGTAGAATGCAGTGCTAAAATGCAGCCTCGTACCCAACTCCTCATGAAACTTCTTCCAGAACCTGGAAGTGAAACGCACATCTCGATCTGAGAAAATTGAGATCGGCACCCCATGCCGAGATACCACCTCCTTCACGTACAACTCTGCCAACCTCTCAGTGGAAGAGCTCTCACTGATAGCAAGGAAATGAGCGCTCTTCGTCAACCTGTCCAGAATCACCCAGATTGCATCGACACCCCTAGCAGTCCTCAACAATTTGGTGATAAAATCCATGGTAATATGTTCCCACTTCCACTCGGGAACCTCCAACGGCTGCAACTTACCATGCGGCCTCTGGTGCTCAGCCTTAACCCTGCGACAGGTCAAACACCTCTCAACGAAGCATGCAACATCCCTCTTCATACAGGGCAACCAATATTCTTTCTTCAGGTCCAAATACATCTTAGTGGCCCTGGGATGGATCGAAAATTTCGATCTATGCGCCTCCTCCATCAAGATGGTGCGCGTTCTGCCCACAAACGGCACCCAAATCCATCCCTGAAAGGTCATAAGCCCTCGACTATCAGTGACGAACTCCGATACCTACTCGATAACCCGCTCCTTTTTACGGTTCTTTGGTCTCACGGCCTCAGCCTGGGCCCCTCGAATGGCGTTAAATACTGGGGTCATCATTGTCAGCCTCATACAAACATCCCGTATCGGGGCGCCCTCCGCCATACGACTCACGACATCGACTACAACGTTAGCCTTACCCGGGTGGTACATGATCTCACAATCGTAATCCTTCACCACATCCAACCACTCCTCTGGCGCATATTCAGGTAGGGCTGATCCATCAAATACTTCAGGCTCTTGTGGTCCATGTATATGGTACACCGAACCCTATACAGATAGTGACGTCGGATCTTGAGGGCGAACACCATTGCCCTTAACTCCAGATCGTGTGTAGGGTACCTCATCTCATGAGGCTTCAGCTGCCTCGATGCGTACGCTATCACATGACCCCTCTGCATAAGCACCACTCCTAACCCCGATATCGATGCGTCACAATACACTACGAAGTCCTCCATCCCCTCCGGAAGGGCTAAAACCGGGGCTTCGCATAGTCTCTGGCGAAGTGTCTCAAAGGAGGCCTGCTGCTCTGGGCCCCATGAAAAAGCAACACCCTTCCGGGTCAACTTGGTGAGTGACACGACGATCTTGGAGAAATCCCCGATGAATCTCCTATAATAGCCAGCCAACCCTAGGAAACTCCTGATCTCGGTGGGGGATCTCGGCACCTCCCAACTCATCACTGCCTCGATCTTGGCCGGATCAACCAATATCGCATTCTGGTTAACGAGGTGCCCAAGGAACTGGACCTCCCGTAACCAGAAATCACACTTGGAGAATTTGGCGTAAAGCCTCTCCAATCTCAGAACTCCAAGGATCTCCCTCAAGTGCTCCTCATGCTGCTCAATCTCTGGATTTCGAATACACCAATATATCGTCGATGAACATGATCACCGAGCGGTCCAACATTGGCCTGCACACTCTGTTCATGAAATCCATGAACACCGCCGGTGCGTTGGTGAGCCCGAAAGGCATCACCACAAACTCGTAATGCCCGTAACGAGTCCTGAATGTTGTCTTCTGGATATCCTCATCTCGCACCCTCATCTAATGATATCCAGACCTCAAGTCAATCTTGGAGAACCAAGATGCTCCCTACAATTGATCGAACAAATCGTCGATCCTCGGCAACGGGTAACGGTTCTTGACCGTCAACTTGTTCAACTCCCGGTAATCAATGCACATCCGGTGTGAACCATCCCTTTTCTTGACAAAGAGGATAGGTGCTCCCCACGGCAAACTGCTCGGCCAAATAAAACCCTTCCCCAGTAGCTCCTGAAGCTGCGAGGATAACTCCTGCATCTCTGGAGGTGCAAGGCGATAGGGCGCCTTGGCGATAGGTGCTGCCCCCGAAACCAAATCGATACGAAACTCTACCTGCCTCTCAGGAGGCACGCCGGGCAACTCCTCCGGGAAAACATCCGGGAACTCTCGCACTATCGAAACCTCATCAATTGCCCTCGGCCTCCCTGAATCAACTCTCGTATCCATCATATACGCCACAAACCCATTACAGCCCTGCTGTAGACTCTATCTCGCTCTAGCGGCCGAACAAAATGTTGACCCAGATCGTGTACCCTCGCCGTACACCGTAAGAACTCCCCCGTTGGGGTCTCGTATAGTCACCAGCTATCTCTCGCAGTCGATGACCGCTCCAACTTTGCTCAACCAGTCCATGCCCACGATGACACAGACATCTCCCATCGCAATAGGAACTAAATCAATCGGAAACTCAACGCCAAAAATCTTGAGTACACACCCTCGGATCACTTCGGTGGCATACACCGTCCTCTCGTCAGCTATGGAAACTCTCACAGGTCGACTCAACGCCTCTCGGCTAATACTGATGTGCTGACTAAAAGCCAAAGATACAAAAGACCAACTCACACCCGAGTCAAATAACACCAAGGCAGGTACAAAACTCACAAGAAAAGTACCTACGCATAACATAAAATAAACACAATATCCCAAACATCAAAATAAATACAAGAAAGGATACATACCAGCCACGACATCGGGCGCTATGCGGACCTCCTCCGCAGTCAAATGAAAGGATCTCCCTCGTGCCTTCGGTACCTCGGCCTTCACTGGCCGGCTCTCAGTAGCACTGATAGCAACAGGGGCAGATCCCTGAGATGCTCCCTGGGCTGTCCCTCGCAACTGTGGACACTCTGCCTTGCGGTGTTCGGTCTGGTTGCAGTGAAAGCATACTGCAAACCCCTTGGGACAATCCTTGGCCATATGCCCCTCCTTGCCACATTTGTAGCAAGACCCCACTCTGCACACCCCATCGTGGCTCTTGCCGCACTTGCCACAAGTGCGGCCCTTCTGACTCTGAGATCTCAAATCAGCAGGCTTGGCCCGCTTGGCTGCCGGCTGAGATTGCACCGGTCGCTGATCCCTCCCCTGAGACTTAGCCTCCTCCCTAGCCTGGGTCTCCAGCTCTATCTCCCTCTTCCGGGCATTTGCCTGAAGCTCAGCAAATGTCTTGTACGTCGAGTTCGCCTCGAACTCCCATATATCCCTCCTCAAAATGCTCAGATATCGGCTCATACGTGCCTGCTCGGAGGACACGTGCTCTGGGCAGAACATCGCCCGCTCATGGAACATCCTCGTAATCAATGTAACAGACTCAGTACCCTGCTTGAGGGTCAGAAACTCCTGGGCCAAACGCTCCCTCTCCACCTGGGGAACGTACTCATATCAGAACATAGCAGTGAACCTCTCCCAAGTCACTGCAGCAAGCTCAGCAGGCGAATAATGCGCTGTCACAAACTTCCACTAGTCCTTCGCTCCCAAGCGAAGCTGGTTCAACGCGAACCGGACTCTCAAATGCTCTGGAGATGAGCAGGTGAAGAAACACCCCTCGATGTATGAAATCCACCGCATCGCTGCAATCAGGTCCTGGGTCCCATCAAACTCCAGTGGTTTTGTGTTGCTGAACTCCCGGAACAGCAACGCATCACCACCCTGCGGTCTAGCCGCAGCTACAGCTGCAGTGGCCATAACAACTACAACATCAGAAAGAGCAGCGTATCTCTCGTCAAATGTCTCTATCAGGGTTGTCTTGATAGACCTGAACATCTCTGGAATCTCGGCGTGGATGGCAGCAGCCACCTCATCATGAATCATCTGGCGGAGCTCCTCGTCGCTCACACCCCCTCCACTAGTCCCTGGTATGTGGCGCGTCCCCACCATGATGCCTCTCTGAAATACAACACAAGATATTAGAGACTCGTTCGGGTGTACACACACTCGATACCCCAATCCTACTTGGTCTCTGGTACCCTAAGGATTCTTACTTGGGTTGCGCATTGACCCGGTGCCTTCGGTAGTACGGGCCCAATACTACCGACCACACCGCCTCAACATTCATCCCAAGTCCTCCTCCCAGAGTCCCAAACTCCAAGCACTCTACTCTCTTAAATCATATGCTACTCACTAGCTAATCTTTCATAAGCTCCTCACTGCTATCTAAACATTCTCAAGCATCCCTAGCAGCAAAACTCCTAGACTAAGGCATCATATATTAGGCCACTCTAGTCCTAATAAGGATACCTAGTCTACCCTAGCATGCATAATATATCTCATCATATAACATAACATAATATATCTCGTAACACTTATTACAAGGGTATTTTGGGAAATCACCGTTCGGGCGCTGGCTAATCGTACACACGACTCCGCTCTGTTTGTCTCAAAACTCCTCTTTACTCTTTAAAAAAATTGTTTTGTTAATAAAACTTTTCTTAAATCCTCGGTTTGAGTCCAGACATGCCCGAAGATGCATCCGAATCCCTCAAACCAAGGCTCTGATACCAACTTGTAATACTGTAAAAATTAAAACAATTTTTAATTTTTCAAAACACAATTTCCAGACACATTTATTAACAAATCTCATTGTATCATATCTTTGTTTTACAAAAACATTTCCCAAGATCAAATTACATAAATCCCATGCGTGTGTACGAATCATGCCGGCGCCTTCCCGCGATCATCACTGGTACCTGAAACACATAACACACAACACTGTAAGCATAAAGCTTAGTGAGTTCCCCAAAATACCACATATAACACATGTTAGCCACTCGAGGCTATAACTCTGTGGGCCCACTGGCCCTAACTCTATGGACCCTCTGGTCCTAACTCTGTGAACTCTGGAATACACACATCATAAATCACATAGAAATAATGCAGTGCAACACATCACAATCATAGCATACAAGATACTTTGCCACATAACCCTATTTACCACTCAAGGTAAAGTATAGTGAGAAGACTCACCTCAGATGTCTCGGTAAATCTCTGACTCTATAGCAATACGGTCTAGCCTCCACCTAATCACATAAAGTAAAATACCCTCATAAATATAACTCTAGAGACTAGACTCAACCCTCTCTTGACACGAAGACTCCATTGTTGACCAATCCTCAAAGTCAACAAAGTCAACGGTCAGACTCTGACCCGACTCGTCAAGTGCACTTAGGTGACTCGGCGAGTCTACGCGTGTCCACTATCTCTCTAGTCCCGCATGACATGTCGAGTCTTTCCCCTGCTCGACGGGTCCCACCTGGCATGAGTCACGGGGCCACCCCGACTCAACTCGCTGAGTCCTATTATGAACTCGGCGAGTTCCGCCTTGAACTCCAGTCCTCTAACTCCTTCTGACTCACTGAGTCATTCCCCCAACTCAGCAAGCACTCACTGAGTGAACTATGGGGAAACCCTAACCCTACTTGCCGAGTCTGCTCTTGGTACTCGGCGAGTTCATGCCATGCTCGAACTCAAATGAGCTCTTAAGGTCAGATCCGTTCCTCTAACTCATAGATCTGGCCTCCTTAAGCAATATAAACACGTAAAGTTTGGATCTTGATGCCCATGCAACGACCCAATGGCTCTATTTGGAGAAATGGCCTCAATATGCCACCCTAAGCTCATAACTCTCCATGACACCCATAAAGATCAAGAAGTTAAGGTCTCTAAACCTCTTTGGATCTAGATTCGAAGCCTCAATACAAGAAGGGACCAATTGCTTCACAAATCTTACTCAAAAAGGGGCTAGAAACCCTAACTCTCAAAACTTACACCAAAACTGAAAGGGGATCGAATATATACCTCAAGATGAAGTCCCTAAGCTCTGAAATCCACAGATTAACACCCTATTCAATTTCCTTTTGCCTTGGTCACCTTCTTCTTGCAAAATCACCCACACAAGGATAAAAAATGGCTTCCTTTCACTCTCAAAACGCTCACACACTCCGGGGTCTCTCTCTATCAACTGGTAGCTGCAAATGAAGACCATAAGGGCCTTTAAATAGGTCTCAAACCCCGGAAATTAGGGTTTCATTAAACAGTGTGGACTAGCTGAGTTCACTAGTCGACTCGCCGAGTTTGGTCATTAACCTGGATGGAAAATCGCGACACTACTCGGCGAGTCTAAGCATCAACTCGCTGAGCCCCTCCCAAAATCTCCAAAAATGAATGAATAAATAATGTACCTGAAAATCCGGATGTTACAAAATCCTTTTATGATTAACATGAATCCCTTATAAAATAACATATTTTATGACATGATTCATAAGTTAGTTACCCTAGTTCTGAAAACTGTTTCTACGATTTGATTTCTTAATCGTTTGGTAAAAGTTGTTTTTCCATGTTAGAAGCATTATGAGAATATAATTATCTTAAGTAAAACAATATAATTTGAGCACAAGTTTCCTGGTACTTTTACTTGTATTCCCCCCTAAAAACACGAAAACTCGGAAAACCGTAGGGGTATGAACTCACCATTTTGACGTAGGATTCAAATGTAAGATTCGGTATGGATGCTGAGTGTCAACTGAAGCCTTGAACACAATTGGACCCTATTTAATATGTAATGACACATATATGATTCAAATTATGGTATTTTATGACTAGGCATGATAGGAAACCAATCTAGGGGCTTGGATACACTTGAACTAAGTGTAAAAATCACATGTGATTGAGTGAGGGAGGCGTATGGTCACCTTGAGGGTGTGTACGACCGTGGGTGTGTGGCCCATGAGTGTACGGCCGTATACTTATGAATAGGGGTGTTTTTGAGGTGTTTCCAAGGTTCTACAAGCATCCAAGGAGTGTTCTAGGTCCCATACATAGTGTTTTTGCAAGTTTAAGGCGAAACATGAACATCAAAGTGGGTATTTATGGTTCTGGGAGGTGTGTGTGGCCGTACAGAGGAGTGTGAAGTCGTACACTCTTGCCCAAAATGTCGTTTTTTCAAGAGAATCAAGGCTAGGGTTGTGTCCAACTAGAAGATAAAGGCCAAGTTCTCACTTTGGAGGGGCTTTAAGGTGTATACGGCCACCTTATGAAGGTGTGCGGCTATACACCTTCAAAGGATGAAGAACATGATGAACTTGATGAATTAAGGCTTAGATCAAGAAGTATTACGAGTATAACAAGCTAGATGATGGAATACTTACGTTTTTGAAGCCTTTGGAGGGTTTTTGGATGAAGATTCTAGAAAGAGAAAGTAGCAATGTGCAGCCAAATGAAGAAAAGAGTGGACGGGAGGGGTCTCCTCATATTTATAGGGGTGGGTGACCCACCACCCCGGGTGTGCGGTTAAGGGGTGCGTGTGCGGCCGCACACTCATGTGCACGGCCGTACACTCCTCCCAAGAGGGTGTATGGCCCGATTTTGCTACTTTACAACTTTATAGCTCATCCCTAATCTCAACCTTTGTTGTAATCAAGCTTAGAACACTTAAACGGACCCTTAAACGGTGTTAAAAGGTGACGGAGTCGAGTTTAACCTTGATAGAAGTTACGAGTTGTCACATTTAAGACCATTAAGACTCTTGCTGACCTCTTAACATATAAGATTCTCTTGTCAAGAAACATTCCTTCACAAACAAATACTCAAGAGTTAGTGTGGGTTCTCATCAAAACAAACACTTCACACAATTGGTCTTAGTTAGTATTTGTCTTATCCTAGACATCACAACTTACTAATTTCAAACGTGCAGGATTTAGATAATTTTTCTACTCCGCATTTGATGAATGTTATAAACCTTCTGAAGATGATGTCACTCAAGTCACAATCTTGGAGTATGACTCTAAGACTTGTTTTTAAAATGAAGTATGATTCACCTTTTGATTTAACCGTTTCAACAATTTTTGATTCCTCTTCTTTGCCAGACTAGTGTACTAAGGTCTCCTTATAGGATCAGTTGTGACACAGTTTCATAATCACTAAGTTAATCATAAAACATGATACTTAAGTACTCTCCCTTCTTTTCAGATTGGAGAAACTTTTATCTTTTTGCCTAATTGATTCTTCCTATTCTTTCTGCTTTACATTAAAACCTTTTCAACGATTCAAAATTACACTTAATCTTGTAAGCATAACCATATTTACTAAGCTGTTAGTAAATCATGACGAATAGTCTTATCGTTCTTTGTGGCAGACTCGGCCAGTGCACAATAATGCGTACCAGATCCTTTAGTCCCTCACTTGACTCACATACTTATGTGAACAAGGAATTAGTCTTAATTTCCCAAATACGAAGGTTCTCATTCATCACACAATACAAGTCGCATGATTCCAAGTTTCTGTCCAATTGAAACTTCGGTGATGAGAATCATTCCTTATTTGGTAAATTTTCGATATTACCATAAATAACATTACTAAGAATCACATCCTTTTCAATATTGTTAACAGTAGAAACATACAAACATCAGTTTTCACAAATGTCATTGCAAGGATATATAAATAAGACAAAAACAAAATTTTATTTTATTTATAAAAGTGCGGAAAAACTTGTCCTTACAATGCAATTACAAATGAAAGCTATGCTACTAAACATTTCTAAGCAATCTATCATAACTCTTAAATAACAGCTCAAAATCCGATTTTCGAACCATGCGATTGAAATCAATTTCTTTATGATCAGACTCAGCTCACTCTTCCTTTAAGCTTCCTTTCTTTTCTTTGATCCTACAAAACATCAAAATGCAATCTTATCACATCGTGTATTAAGAATCTACTAATAGGACCTTAATAGAGTTAGATAGTGAATTTTACCTGAAGCAGAGTCATATATCTTGACTCTCCCATCTTCGCGATCCTTTGGGTAAATAAGGCAGCTTCGCATCCAATGCCCATTCTTTTGGCAGTAGAAACAAATGGACTCTTTTGGAACAACACATGGGATAATCTCAGATTCAACCTTTCTCTTTACCATTCGGTCAAACGGTTTAACCATGGCCGATCCCATTCCATTAGGAAGAGAAGACTTTTCTAGACTTCCAATGTTGTCATTGCCAATATCTATGGAAGTTTGGAAGTTGACTTACCGGTCAATTTTGCTTTACCAGTGTGCCAAATCATTGCTGGTTCAACAACAATTAGCAAACATGTAAGATCAATGAGGGTCATGTCGTGGTCTATCATATAGTACTCTCTAATTAACTCACTATATGAGTCAGGAAGTGATGGAAGAACCAAGTCAACAACCAGCTTCCTTAATACATCGACACCCAACATTCCCAACTTTAATATGCAACTTCATCTCTAAGACGTGAGCACATATAGACTTTCCATCTTCGTGTTTGCTTTCCAATAGGGCTTGAGTGACCTTGAACTTGTCAAGTCTTCGAACACATGGTTCAGGGAGAATTATTGGAGGAGGTGGAGGAAGTGAAGCATGATTTCCATTTCCACAATCCAATCGTGGAACATCATCTTCATGTGGAAAGCTTTTTCCAAAGGATTATGGGAGAAATTTAAGTTAGTTGATTTAATCCATAATATAACACCCAAATGAGACATTAAGGCTAGGACCCAACACAATGTTTTACAACTCGGAAGAGGGATTCCGTAATACAGTTGCATAATATTTGAAGGTAGGTAAATGACGATTTACTAATTTCCACCATGAAAAACGAAAATGAAAATTAGGTTTTAAATGAATTGAAACTCCTATATTTTTTTGAGATTCATTGAACTTTTCAATGGCATGTTTAATCTCGATTATGGCCTTCAAGTTTACGACTGGGATGCCGAGGATCACAAACAAGGTGTGGATAACCATGAAAATTAACTTGGTACTCTTGAAGATGTCTATCACCTAATCAATGTGTCGGTTAACCACACACGCTCCATTGATCTGTGATAATCTACGAGCTACCCATTGCCATCCTTCATTGGTCCCATATTAGTGTGCTGGTTAACCACACATGCTCCACAAACGACCAACAAGGTGCAATGTGCCATTTCATGGATTAGCACCAGCTCCACATTTTTCCTAAAGTAAATTAAGATTTGGATATTTATAAAAGCGTTTAGTTACTTCGTATTTCATTATACTAATAATGGAAGGTTGTGTCATACCCTACCTATTCGGCTAACGACCCTCCACTAGTCAATGGTGCGGTGGGTAAGAGTGGATACCCAATGGTGGTCATTTTACAGGCCACTTCCTTAAACGCCTTTATAGACCAGCTTCGTGAATCAGGCCTACTAACGGTAAGACTGAAATTTACTTATACATATATAATATTAAACATTTAATTCTATATGGTATAAGGGTGTATTTTATACTTTTAAAATACTAGGTGGTTTAATCTATTAATAAATTATACTTTTAATTTGATTAACCTTTAAACCATATTATTATGGATTTATTAATTTTCTCTTTTAATTAAACTCTTAATTAATTTAATAAATTCCACAAGGGTGTAATTTGAACTATTCAAAATACTAGGGTTTTAGAATTTAATATTTCAAAATTAATACCTTTTAATTAAATTTTGAATTCCAAAACTTGAGGACAAATTTTGAAACCTTTCAAAATATTAGGTTTTAACTATTTAAATTTCAAAAACTAAAACTTTTAAGTTCAAATTTAAACTATAAAACCTAGAGGGTGTAAATTGAAACTTTTCAAACTTACTATGTTAAATATTTGAATCATAATAATCCTATATTGTCCATATTTAACCAAATCCACCAATTTTGATAAGGATAAACATACCAATCATGAAAAATCAATTTTAGGCAAGAAAAACGAGTTTTGGTAATTATCCTCATCAAAAACTACTCAGAAAATCGAAAATCCCGGCAACAGCACCTAGACTCGTCGAGTTCATGCAACTCGTCCAGTCCACTGATGGACTTGCCGAGTCGGCTTCGCAGATAGCAAAAATTTGACTTTTTGATCCTTTGGCATTTCCTTTTTGCATATATTCAACTAGAAAAACGACCTAGGCTTTGATACCATTGTTGGGTTATTAGCATAACATCATTCCTATGGTGTACATGCAACCTTAATTGCTTTGAACTAGGTTTTTTCTAATTTGAACATATAACATTGAATACCAAAGCAATAAACCATAATCTAGCATGCTTATTTTGAAATGGACATAATAAACAAGTTAGAATGATTACCTAAACTTATTATGTAGTAATATGTCACACCCCCGAACCAGACAGCGGAAACGTCCGGGGGTTCGTGTGACTAACAATTGAATGATCATCACAATGAATATATATGAAACCTAACACATTCATCACCAACATTACATATAACAACTAGCATTGTTCACATAAAGCACATTGTTATAAATTACATAAATTCAAAGTATTAATAGTACGATGAGTGATGTTACACAAAATAAATCCATACATACTTGAAAATCTTCCTGCTTAACGATTACTTGAGAATACAAGTTATTTTGAAAACGATCAACATATATAATGTTGGTGAGTTCATAAGTATGTTTGAATAAAAGTTTTTGTATCTTTCGTAAAAACCCAGAAAATCCGATATTTTCTGTAAAATGTCTGAAAATGATGTGAAAATCAAGTATAAATGCATGTGTGAATTTCATAGCAGTAACACATATGATTTGAGTTTAAATTTCTTTTTATTGTAAGTAAGTGATAATTGAATAATAATATTTCCCCAGAAAATCCGATATTTTCTGATTTATAATAATGTCGAGGTTCTTGTATCATTAATAAGTTGTTTTGTATTGACACTATCGAAGGGTTAATCTTTGAAAATGTTAAATTGGTATTGGATCTCTATATGAGCCGTTATAACCATGCATGATAATGACTAGGTTGCCCGTCTTGGCATTTTTCCAAACGTCGGTATTTGCTCAAGGTTTTGTCGCCCTAGACTGGCCTAGTCTAGCTGTAGCGAACAACTAAGGCGTGGGGGGTCACCCCGTATAGATCTATACACAAACTCCCGCTCTCCTTCTAGGAAACTCTGGTTATAACTACATATTACGATTGTACACTCACAGATGCCAACCGACATGTCTCACTAGATTCTCAACTTTTCATACCATGTTTAATGTTTACGTGAATGTTGTATGTTTTCAAATCCAAAGGTATGTATATCAGTACACGAAGTTAACTAATTATGTAAAGGTATATCTACACTCTACTAACATGTGAATTTCAGTCCAAGCCCAATTAACATGTAAGTGGACCACAAAGGCCCAATAACATGTAATAGGGTAATTTAGGCCAATAGGCACGTAAATGGACCACCAAGGCCCAACAAACATGTGACCCACAGAGCAGACCCAAATTAACATGTAAATGGGTCGCAATGCCCAATACACATTTCATGAAAAAATATTGGGCTCAATATACACTAGAATGGGCCCTTGAGCCCATTGGCCATGTAATGTGAATATTAGGCCCAATAAAATTGTTATCGATGTATTTCGTCCATTTGTTATTATTTCGTTGTTTGTTTTAGTTCAAGGTTTACCGAATTGAATATAAAAAGTCCTCTTTTTGTAAAAACGACGTTCTTGGTCAAGAAGCCTTAAATTTTCAATTAAGGCCCAAAGTTTTGTAAAAATAGCACTTTAGTCCATAATTTATAAAAAATTGTAATTTCGTCCCAAATGTTTAGAAATTCATGGATTTAATCCAAAAATTTATATTTTGACATTTATGGCCCAGTTTTGCAGAAAATTATATTTTCAGCCCCTAAATTTGGTTTATTTACATTTATGACTCAAACATTGGTCAAATAACATTTTTAATCCCAAACTTCCATTTTTTTCGCAAATTTGGGCCCAAAACCGTGAGGCCCAAATATTTGGCCCATTAAGCTAAAATTTACATTTTTGTCCCTTTGGAAAGCATGTTTATCATAAAAATCCGTTTTTATACAAGTAGGACCTGTTTGATCCCTATAAAAACATAAATGTCGCTTTTTGCCCTTATCTTTTGTTTTCTTGACAAATTTGACCCTTAACAAGGTTTTCGCTTTAAATTTTTTTATATCTTAAACATATAAACACTTTAAACTTGATAATATAATATATAAAGTGTCTTAGTTCATGGATCTTTACTCAATGTTACTTAAGATGTCGAGATTTGTTAAGATCTAACACATTTTTACAAAGTAAACTAAGAAATCACACAAGACATGCATATAACATATAGATCTACACATTTTACTTGCATTCTCCCCCAAAAATCATATAAAAACCAAAAATAAGGGGTATGAACTCACCTTTGCTTTGATGTTTCAGTTTTGAAGAAGAGATGAAGAAATTTTTGATCCTAGCAAGCTTTCTTGAGTGGATTTCGAACTTACGAAGTTTTAGGAAGAAAAATCACAAAATAGATGTTGATATGGAGTGATTTAGCTAAAGAATGATGTAATCCAACTTAGGTGTACAAGATCTTACCAAGGATTGATGATATTAGTGAAGAATCTTCTTGGAACACATGCAAAAATCTCGAAAATCTTGGTGGAAGGAGGAGTGTTCTTGAGAGATTTGAGAGTGTTTGAAAATGGAGTATGTGTGTGATTAAGGTCGTTGTCTCAATCAAAAATGACCTCAAAAACCACTAGATAGCTAGGGTAAGTAAGGGTCGAATCCATGAGGAGTTTGTGGTCAAACCTTGTGCTATAGTAGTCAATGAAAAGGAACTAATACTTGCAATTGTCAATAAAAATATTTAAACTAAGATTTTAATAAAAAAACTTTATACTGCAAAAGAGTACCAATGAGAAAAAACAAGGTTACTTCAGGTTCAGTGTCGGATGGTTGGAATTACACGTTTTTCGTCCCTTAAATTCCAATTTAATTACCTAGACATAATTAAGGTTGATTAACTTGCAACAAATAATTTTGAGCACAAAATATGTTATTCCAACTAGTTGTCTTACTCCCTATGCTTAATTGGATTAGGAATAACTAGTTGTTTGGCGATAATGTGTCTTGCGATTACCTATTATAATGTTGAGTATATAATACTACAAATTTGTAATAATGTATGTGGGTTCAACTGATCATCTTAGTTCCTAAACTATCTTAGTTGCAATATCACACAATAAGAAAAACCCAACTCCAATTACTATAAGTAAAAATCATAACTTTAAGAATGAAAAAAATAACTAAAATTAACTAGAATAAAAGTATAATCAAAACGTGTTCATCCTAGCATCCTACAAAGTTCCTGGAAGTAACCTTGGTGGTTTAGCCTTCCATATGATTAACAAAACACAAAACTTCAATATAAATAATGGAATTAATGCTTAAATTCACAAACCAACTTGGAATCATAAATTCAATGAAGTCTAATGATCAATCAACTATGGAACGATGAAACCTTGGGGATGAAGTAATAAAATTTGGAGCTTGATGGAATTGATGTAGATATGTAGGTTGAACGATCTTCAAACGTTGAATGATAATGAATTTGATGATTTATCGCTTTGGATTCGGAAATTAATGATCAAAAACGTGTTTGGAGAAGGTTTGAACGTGTTTGGAACCCTCCAAAATTGGGAAAAATTGCAGGCGAGAGGTCCAAAGTCGATTAGGGTTAAATCTCCTTTAAATAGGTGCTGAAAAACTGATTTTCGGAGTTGTTTTCCACGTCGGCGTCCTAGTAGGCGTCTTAGACGTCATATAGGACGTCTGGGCGTCCTTCAGGGCGTTTTACATGCCTTCTGTAGTCTTTGATTTGCACTTGAAAATGGCCTAAAACGGGTAGGCGTCCTAGGAGTCGTCTTAGACGCGTTATAGGACGTCTTTCATCTTTGGTGCCTCTTTTTGGTGATGAAAATGGTAGAATCAGCAAAAACGCAAAACATGAAAGTTGTAACAAATTTTGTCTAGTTTTTGAAACTTATTCCTTTATGTCAATCAAAGCTATAGATATTGAGATATGATCAAAACATCGATGAGTGCTCAATCTTATCAGCACCATTTTTCTTCATTCTTTTAGCAATTCGTCTTCCATACTTGTTAGCTTCATTTTGCTCATTTTTCTTGCAGGTTCCACCCACTTTTAGTACTACGTATTGGCCTGCATATAAAGTTCAACAAATCATCAAAGTAGTGCCATTCTTGGACAATTATACATCAATTCAACAGATTTATGACAATTTAGTATATTAATAAAATAGACTTATCAAACCTCTCCAACTTTTGTAGCACCTGGTTCCTGGTACGTAAATCTTATTTGAGTATTTTCCATTTTTAGCCTTGGACTCGGCGAGTCATAGGTCCGACTCGCCGAATAGAGACGGGACCCGGGACATGTTTAAGTTGGCGACTCGGCGAGTCACCGCTGTTGGATGAAACCCTAAGTTTAAGGGGTTTGCACCCTATTTAAGCCTCATGTCCGCCCCTAGCCAGCCCCCATTCACCCTCAGAGCCCCCAACCCTCGTTCAAAGGTTATTTCCTAGAGAGTTTGAAGCATTTAGTGTGTGTTCTTGAAGATTTGGAGAAGGAAGTGGTGTAGATCAAGAGGAAGGGAAGGAAACCAAGCATCTTAGTGTTCTCTCAGTGATTCCTTTGAGGTATAACCCGTTTTCCCTCTGTTTCTATGCTTATTACTCCATTAAGTCATTCTTGAGCCTTTCCCCAAGCTTGTATGTGCAATATAACTCGTAATAAGTTCATTTTTCTTTAGATCTAGGCATGGTTGAGCTCCCGGAGCTCAGATCTGTTGCCTTTATGGACCCATATTGCATGAAGACCCTAGATCTACCCTTTTGGGTGCATTTTGAACCCTAAAACCTTATTGGAGAATATCTACACGTAAAGTTGGAAACTTTACGTGTGATTCATGCTCTAGGAACCCAGATCTGTGAATGGAATGGACTGGAATCGAGCAAAACCGCGTATTTAGTGATTGCATGGCAACGACTCGACGAGTCGTTCATCTGACTCGGCGAGTCTGCTCGTGAGTCTCCGAGTTTGTCCCCTTTTCGTAGTGTCGAGTGTGAACAGTGAGTCACGGGGTGTGACTCAGTGAGTTGGAAGCCAAACTCATCCAGGAAGGAACTTGGCGAGTCAATGCCCTGACTCGGCGAGTTCAAGGCAATCTTCTTAGATCAAGAACAGACTCGGCGAGTTGTTCATACAACTCGGCGAGTCGCAGCATAAGTGTTCTTCGGATGAAGATGAACTCGACGAGTTGTTCATACAACTCGGCGAGTAGGATAAAGGACTTGAATATTAGTTTAGAAGGAGAACTCGTCGAGTCATCGCCTAACTCGACGAGTAGAAACGGGATTCAGGACAATCGTTTGGGTAGGGACTCGGCGAGTTGGAGAGCCAACTCGACGAGTCGGGTCAACTGAAAGTTGACTCTGATTTGGACTTACGAAATGATCAGGGGTAAAATGGTCATTTTACCCAAAGGTCAGTTAGCAGTGATTGATTGATTATGTTGTAGGAATTACTGCCGGAGGATTTCCGGAGCAGCAGCAGCAGCAGTAGACAGTCAGTTCCCGATCAGATCAACAGCTACTTTGAGGTGAGTTACCTTCCAGTAGCGGTGGTTCTACGGCCACAATGCTGGCCCACCAGTAGGAGTCGTATGATAGATGATTGTCTTTGTGATATCATCTAGGTTTGCTACTACCTGATATGTTATATGCTAGCATGATATGTTATATGTGATAGAAGTAGAGATCGGTTGTTAGGACCGAAGGGTAGTTCAGACACCCCAGAAATGTCTGACAGTATGTGATGATATGTTTGCATGCTGGCTTGTTATGTTATATGCGGTAGAGGTAGTAGGAGGGGACCAATCCCCGACTTCGGTTGTTAGGACCAAAGGGTAGTCCAGACACCCCAGATATGTCTGATAATATGTTATGTATGATATATGTGTAAGTAGCAGTAGGAGGGTGAAACAGTCCCCGAGGATCGGTTGTCAGGACCGACGGGTAGTCAGCACCCCAGAATAGCTTGACACATGTAGTCAGCACCCCAGAATGGCTTGACACAGGTAGGACGACACCCCAGAATGGCCGCACGGGTAGTCGGCACCCCAGAATGGCCGTACCGGGTAGTCAGGCACCCCAGAATAGCCTGGCAATATGTATGATATGTGTTGTATGGTATGTGGTACGGTGGGGGGAACTCACTAAGCTTTGTGCTTATGTTTCTCAATTGTTGTTTCAGGTACCTCTTCAGCCAAGGGGAAGGAGCAGGCGCGGTAGCGGCTCATCACACACACTCCTTGATTCCGCATTCATGAGTTTACCTTGGGATTGATACTCTGATATTTTGGTTGTTTAACTGTTATGGATTTCAAATTCGGTTTTCGATGTGAAATGGTTTAATTAAGCAATGTTTTAATTATTAATGTTTTCTAAAGTAATGTTTTAAAAACGAAATTTTTGGACGTGAAAATTGGGGCGTTACAACTTTATTCCAAACTCGTCCCGAGATTGGTCTAAAATAATCAGTGTAGTGTTACTCTCTTATCCTAAGAAAAACTCAATGGAATCACAAATTCCATACACCTTATCAAAACATATTCAATAAGCACAATATATTGATTTTGGGGGTTATTAGTTGCTTATCCGGACTTTTAAACAAAATACATGTTATGCTTATTTTACTTTGCGGTTTGAAACCCTCTACTTTTTGAACCCTTTCCAATAATGAACCTCATGAGTAATCATTTGAACTTATTGCCAAACTCTCGTTTTCAAGGTTCACTAACATAGTTAGCGTGGTCGGTAACACTTAATGGACCAACCCATACACTCCCACTATCGAGGGGTCACATATTGTTTCATACAATGTCTTCAACTTTAACTTTTCTTCATATTCATTTTGATTGAGCATTCTTCAAGTTCTTTGATGGCTTCATCGGATTTAATCATCTTTGTATTTGACATGAGCTTGAATATATATACTTGGAAGTTCTTTAATGTCTTTGATGCTTTTGGTTGTGTGAAAAAAATAATAGTTCCCTCCCAACCCAAAGGCGCAGGCGTAAGTAAGACCAAGTACTCAGAGTGTGATAACAGATATTGTTTGGTTGGGTCCTCAATTGAAAGATCGTAGGCTCGAGCCGAAAACCTTCATTTTTCAAACACTTGGGTAATTCACATAACAATTTTTAAATAAATATAAGTATTTCGAAACCGGTTGAGCTACCCACGAAATCAATATTAAATATATATTATGTCTCGATATACGAAACTCATATCATTTTCCATCTTGATGAGTTACATTCAAGATATAGAGATGCTACTAACTCATTACATATTTCATAGAATTTACCCGATAAGATAATTAAACATATAGAGTTTAAGATAGCAGTACATTCATCCTAAGTTGATTATCCAAAAAAAATCCATCAATGTTAATGTAAAAGAAATTAAAAATATAGAGGACGAAACACCTAATGGTACTAATGGTAGAGGCGGTTTTGATTTCCAAAAAAACTTCACTAGTTGGAGGTATTTGCATAATGTTTCGTTATGCCCGAATAAACATCGAATAATTATGATTTTTTTAAACAAATCACTTTTTCTTCATTCCTCTGTCTTTTTCTTTTGTACACCCCCTCCCCAACTTTAAGTCTTGCATCATCCTCGATGCATCAAAAGATAAATTCCTAAAACAATAATAGAAAAAAACTACAAGCACACAAATAAAATCAAATATAAAATAAACTAAAGTTACTACCCCCTAAATTCCGTCGGGTCCACGATTGCACTTGGCACGTGCAACAAGCCTTTTAAACCCCTAGGTTACCCCTAGTGGACGAGTGAAGTCTCGTGAGGGTTTGCAGTGAACACACCCACAAAGTTCCAAAATTGTCAAGTTTAAAGTCATTAGCGAGACAGGTTACCTCGACCAATGACTATGGAGGATCATATGTTTGTTGACTTCCTTGAAAGCCAACCATGAGGTCGTTCACCTTACTTTGAGGAATCAGATCATGTGGAATGCATTCTTTGACCTTGTGTAAATAAACCATTTTGCATTTAATCTTTCCATGATGACGCTTAAACCTTGATTTGAATAGCCAAGCATAACTTTTATTAATGGACTTCTTGACTCGATGTTTGGTATCATGAAACATCTTCATCTTTAATTTGTAGGGAAGCATGCCATCATGTTTCATGGTCCGTAACTTTTTCTTTACTTGTTGACACCCGATCTCATCCAATTCCATTGATCTGTGACAAGGTAAAACTTTCTCCAAATTGTGGGTGGTGTCATAGAGCATATTTGCAGTATGCTCATAAACATAATCATCAATAGTATTGATTACAAACAGGTCACCACTAATTGGAGGATCATTAGTAGGTCCAAACAAAAGAAATCTCACTTTATGGTTTCCAAATATCATATTAATCGCACCTTCCCAACAGCTAATCTGAGAATAGACGGTTGCCAAAAAGGGACGATCAATGATAGTATCTACTTCTTTGTATATGGCCACTTTTTTAGAATCCATTACAAGAAGTTGTGGTTCAATTTTTATCAAAGCTGTTGGGCAAGGGGTGGTATTAGCCTCCACGGACCCCACCCCAACTTTGTTCACTTCTGACACATGAAACTTTTCATTATACTTTTCCTTTATGATTACAACTTCTTTTATTTCAATTATCCTTTCAGTATTATTGTCATATAAAGTCACATAATTCTGCACCACAACCTCAAGTTCGGGTGGTGTAAAGTTATGCACTTTGTTATCAAAATATTTATCACTACATAAAATTGTTACCTCGTTATCTTGTGTAGTGTCTAATTTTCGTTCCCCAACCACATCTCTTGATTCATGTAAGTGTATTCCTCCATTCACGACTGTCCCTACAAAAAAAAAACAATAAAAGAGTGAAGATTCTAAACTAGAAATAAAACAAAAAAATAAAAAATAATATATATATATATATATATATATATAATGACTACTTCAACACAATAGTTTAAGCGCACAATCTCCCCGACAACGGTGCCAAATTTTGAACAAGGTCATTGTCTCAATCAAAAATAACCTCAAAAACCACTAGATAGCTAGGGTAAGTAAGGGTCAAATCCACGAGGAGTTTGTGGTCAAACCTTGTGCTATAGTAGTCAATGAAAAGGAACTAATACTTGCAATTGTCACGAAAAATATTTAAACTAAGATTTTAATAAAAAAAAACTGGAAACTTTATATTGCAAACGAGTACCAATGAGAAAAACAAGGTTACTTCAGGTTCAGTGTCGGATGGTTGGACTTACACATTTTTCTTCCCTTAAATTCCAATTTAATTACCTAGACATAATTAAGGTTGATTAACTTGCAACAAATAATTTTGAGCACAAAATATGTTTTCCAACTAGTTGTCTTACTCCCTGTGTTTAATTGGATTAGGAACAACTAGTTGTTTGGCAATAATGTGTCTTGCGATTACCTATTACAATGTTGAGTATATAATACTAAAAATTTGGAATAATGTATGTGGGTTCAACTGATCATCTTAGTTCCTAAACTACTTGAATTCAGAATGACTAGTGAATTAACAACACACTATCTTAGTTGCAATATCACACAATAAGAAAAACCCAACTCTAATTACTGTAAGTAAAAATCATAACTTTAAGAATGAAACAATATATGAAATTGACTAGAATAAAAGTATAATCAAAACGTGTTCATACTAACATCCTTCAACGTTCCCGGAAGTAACCTAGGTGGTTTAGCCTTCCATATGATTAACAAAACACACAACTTCAATATAAATAATGAAATTAATGCTTAAATTCACAAACCAACTTGGAATCATAAATTCAATGAAGTCTAATGATCAACCAACTATGGAACGATGAAACCTTGGGGATGAAGTAATAAAATTTGGAGCTTGATGGAACTGATGTAGATCTGTAGGTTGAACGATCTTCAAACGTTGAATGATAATGGATTTGATGATTTATCGCTTTGGATTCGGAAATTAATGATCAAAAACGTCTTTGGAGAAGGTTTGAACGTGTTTGGAACCCTCCAAAACTGGGAAAAATCACAGGGCAGTGGTCCAAAGTCGATTAGGGTTAAATCTCCTTTAAATAGGTGCTGAAAAATTGATTTTCGGAGCTGTTTTCCGCGTCGGCGTCCTAGTAGACATCTTAGACGTCATATAGGACGTCTGGTCATGCGTTCTGTCGTCCTTGATTTGCACTTGAAAATAGCCTAAAACGGGTAGGCGTCCTAGGAGGCGTCTTAGACGCGTTATAGGACGTCTTTCATCTTTGGTGCCTCTTTTTAGTGATGAAAACGGTAGAATCAGCAAAAACGCAAAACATGAAAGTTGTAGCAAATTTTGTCTAGTTTCTGAAACTTATTCCTTCATGTCAATCGGAGCTATAGATATTGAGATATGATAAAAACATTGAAGAGTGGTCAAATTTATCAACACCATTTTTCTTCATTCTTTTAGCAATTCGTCTCCCATACTTATTAGCTTCATTTTGCTCATTATTCTTGCAGGTTCCACCCACTTTTAGTATTACATATTGACCTGCATATAAAGTTCAACAACTCATCAAAGTAGTGCGATTCTTGGACAATTATACATCAATTCAACAAATTTATGACAATTTAGTATATTCATAAACTACACTTATCAGTGTGTGTGTGTGGTTTGCCTCTCGGCCGAGGGTAATAAAGAGAGAGGGTGAGTTTCCAATTTGGTCATTACTCCATGGCTAATTTCTTGCTTAGTTGCATGCTAGGCAAATAACTTGGTTGTCCTCAAAATAAAAATGAGGTGTCTTTACCTCCTCCCATGCATAATCCTTTTTTTTTATTTTTTTATTATATATATATATATATATATACATGTCTTGGGTCGAGAATTTTGGGCTAAGAGAAAGGGTAGAATAGTTTGGGCCTTTACTTGTCTTTACTCGAAATTATGAGGCCCAAATAATTACTTTTCGACCCAATGGGCTCAGTAGATGGTTCACGACCCACTTTGAAACAAGAAAGGGTGTTTATGGCTTACTAGGGTTAATTGGATTAGTTATGGCCCAATAAGGCCCATTAGGGTTAGAATGAATTATTCTAGGCCCAAATGGTCCAAAATGTTAAAGACTTATGAATTGGGTCCATTTAGAATCCAAATAGGGTTTTCAATCCCAAAATAGTTGAATTGAATGCTTATTGGACCATTGGGCCCAATAAGGAATCCTAGTCCAATATGGACTTAAATCAGGATTCTTAGGGTTTTCAGACTCTTTGTTGAACATGAAAGGTGAATTTACATGAACACTGAGTGATATTTACTTAGAGTATATGTTTTACAATAGTTGAATGATTACACGAGAATAGAATTTCCTAGCTAAAATGCTAGTTGTGACATAATAACAAGAATTCCTTGAGCTTTGAAAGCTTAGTGCCTCAAATGTTGCATCTTTAATGGAGTCACAAACACCACTAGCAACAAGGAAGAAACCAGAGAGAGAGGAGAGGCTCAAAATCGGATATGGAATCCTTCTAGTGTTTTTAGTGGACGGTTTTGGCATGCCCAAGGGTTCCTTATATAGCTGAGCAATTAGGGTTTCAGTCAAAAACCCTAATCCAGTTGCTTAGTCCTTAAGCAACCCAAACAATCCTTCCAGAAGGCCCCTTGGACGATTTCTATATGGACTCCCATATAGAATTCGTCTATTGCTCCCTTATGGACCCTAAGCCCAACTTTGTAACTATATTATAATTACAGTATCAGTCCCCTTGATTTAAATAATCTGTTTTGATCACAAAACTAATTCTAAATTAATTATTGACCAATATTAATTAAATAATATGATTTCTCTTTTAATATATTATTCGCATAATATATTAATAAATCACAATTAATCCTCTTTCTTCATAATTCATCCTATCAGTTGCTAAGGTGAAGGCAACCCAAAAGGACCATGCTCATAATCGGGTCAAGTACATACCAAAATTGTCATCTATGGTGACAAACCCGACACAAACCTCCGAATCGTGTCTTGCATCAAGGCTCAAAAGTACCTGCGCAAGAAGTACCATGCATTCCTAGCCCATGTTGTTGATGAGAAGAGAGAAGTGAAGGACATCAACGATATTGCAGAAGTGTGCAATTTTCCTGACGTATTCCCAAAAGACCTTCCGGGAGTAGCACCCGTGCGGCAAGTCGAGTTCAAAACTGACTTGATTTCTGGAGCCACCTGTAACAACGTGAATTTTCAAAATAATTTTTCATTTTTAAAACATTCATTCATTCATAATTCATGTCAAACACAATGTATCAAATGTTATTATCACAAAACATCTCCCCAGAATCTCTACAAAAACTCCAATGCGTGTGTGTACGAATCATGCCGGCGCCTTCCCGCACTAGTACCTGAAACACATAACGCAACAACTGTAAGCATAAATGCTTAGTGAGTTCTCCAAAGTACCACATATAGCACATATGCCACTCAAGGCTATAATACGACCCTCCGGTCGATGTGTCTCAGCGGGACCCTCCAGTCCCATAGCTCGTTGGACCCTTAGGTCCGGTCATAGCTCGTTGGACCCTCCGGTCCGGTCTATATCATCATACAACATACAAATATCACATAACACATAATCTCATACATAACACATAAGACCCACTGGTCATCGCATAGTACCACTCTAGGTAACGTATAGTGAGAAGACTCACCTCGATGTCTCGGTAACTCTTTGACTCGGAAGAAGTGTGATCTAGCCTCCGCTTAATCACATAAAGTAAATACCCCCATAAATACAACTGTACTCAACCTAAAAGTCAACAAGGTCAACGGTCAAACTTGACCCCACTTGGCGAGTGCACAAGGGCGAATCAGCGAGTCTACACATGTCCACTGACTCTCTTAGACCCTCTCTTGGCACGTCGAGTACTTCCCTGGACTCGACGAGCTCCACCTGGCATGAATCGCAGGGCCACCCCGACTCAACTCGCCGAGTCCCAAGAACAACTCGGCGAGTTCCAACTTGAACTCAGATCCCTGACTCTCCCTGACTCACCGAGTCATTCCCCCAAACTCGACAAATCCACTTACTGAGTGATTAACGGGCAACCTTTCTACTACTCGCCGAGTCTGTTCTTCGGACTCGGCGAGTTCATGCCATGTACAAAATCAAAACAACTTCTGAGGTCAGATCTGTTCCATACAATCATAGATCTAACCTCCCCAAGCATGATAATCATGTAAAGTTCGGACCTTGACACACATATAACATAGAAATGGTCCAAAATGGTGATTTAGCCCCAAAAATGACATTCCAAGCTCATGAATTCTAAAATGACTCATAAAGCTCCAAGGGTTAAGGTCTATGGACCTCTTTGGGTTCAGATCCAGAACACAAACTCGAGAAGGGACCAAATACAACACTTAATCGACCTCTAAAAGGATTAGGAAAACCCTAACACTAAGAATCAACACTAAAACTGTCACAACTGGAGATTTTGTGTCATGTAATCTATACATTCAAGCTAACGTGAATCAAAAACTTAAGAACATGTGTAACACCTATGATGATGACATCAAAAACTTCAATCAAATACATCATACAAGTACTGCAAATAGTCATCAAACAATTGGAAACCCTAGAAGTCCTTGTTTAAGTCCATTTTGGACTAGGACTCCCATATTGGATCCACATGGACCAATAAGCTTCCAATTAGATTATCATGGGCTTAGAACCCTAATTGGGCTCTAATTGGACCCACATTCATTTATTTCAATATTATGGGCCATATTGGGCCTAGAATGAAATAAATTAAAAGCTTTGATCCATAATTAACCTAATCTAGCTTATTAAAAGCATAAAAATCACAATTTTATTTTATAAGGCCAATAAACACCCAAACTAACACTAATGTTGGGCTTAGGGGCAAAGGCCCAAATTTTTCCTTTTCCTTCCAAATCTCTCACAAATTCTCTCTAGATCACTCAAGAACACTCCTTCCTCCCCTCTCCAAAAATCTCGAAAATTAGGAGCTTTCAAGAGGATTTTTGCAAGTTAATCATCATCTTAGGTAAGTATTTACTTATATATATGATCTAACTATTTCATTCCATCAAAAACCTCTTCTAAATCTATTCCAAATTGTGATCATACACCTTAGAAGTCACCAAACTCGAGATCTACCAAGGAAGGGTGCTAAGGCCGAAAATCACTTCATTTTCCTTCCATTTTCTTTGCAAAACCGAGCCCCCACACCCAAGGTGAGCTTCATACCCCCTATTTTCTGTTTTTATGAGTTTTGTGGGGGGGGGGGGGGGGGAATACAAGTGAAAGTGTAGATCTATATGTGTTTTGTATGCTTTGTATGTTTTCCATGCTTATATGTGTACTTTTGTGTGTTATAATGTTGGATCTAGCCATAAAACCCCTCAAAACCGAGATATACTTCATGTTAAATGATTCTAGCATCGAATATATTTCTACATACAAAGTGTTTCTAGAAAAATGGCTAAATGGCTTAGTAACAATTTCTTTGGGCTAAAAACACAAATTTTTGGACTTAAAATGTGAAAAATACAAAATTAAGGGCCCAAATTGACATATCACGAATTCTGATGGATGAAGTGTGTCAAAACAGTTTCAATAAAACAATTTCTGGAAATATACTCATTTGGAGGATTAAAAACATAAATTTCAAGCTTAATGGGCTAAAAATGACATTTTCGGCCCAATGAGGCCCATTATGCGAGATTTTCTGTTTTGGAGGGCCAAAACTGTATTTTTCTGTAAAACAGTGGACTATAAGTGTTCAAAGTCCTTTTCAAAGGTTTAAAATGCTTTTTAAATTTAAAAAGGACCAAAGTTGCAAAAACTTTACAATTTGGGCCAAAATTGTCAAACTTGCGAAAAAGAAGGATTATAACCGAGAAAACTGAAATTTCAGGGACTTAAGCTGTTTTCTATGAAAAATATGCTGGAAAATATTCATTTCAATAATTTTTGGTGTTAAAATGTCAAGAAAATTGATTTAAGGACTAAACCGGAAAGTATTTAAATAAAGGGTTGAAAAAGTAAATTTTACAAACAAGGAGGGGCTGAAAACAGAAAATTTCCAAGACTAATTCAATACATGCAATTTGACTAAATAATGGTACCACGACTATCGACAAAATACAATACATTACAACACCCAAAGTCGTTGTTAAACGAATTGGTTCGGTCTCGAACCAATAAAAATCCGAAACTACTAACACGACGATACTATGATACTACAACACTACGATTCATACAAATAACGATTTGGAATTCATCATACATGCGAATGTGCACAGACGTCTACGCACTATCTTCGGGCCCCACAAGTGTAAAATCTTGTTCGTTGAGCCTAGCTAGCCCAACGACCTGATCTTAAGGCCCGAAGACTTCAATCTTACGAAGTGTTGGGTTTTACCGATCCGACACGACGTAACCGGACTTTCAATGGCTTGTAGACTACTGGTCCCCAAGGGTCCTTTAGTGTCGCTAGCAGAGTCTGCCTTTTATGCGAGGCGGGTCTGGGACCCCTCGTACCTTTTTATCCCCAACCGGCTAATGGAGTCATCGAGGCCTTCGTGTCCTCTTTCTCTTCGGATGTGGGACTACACGTAGTCAGGACGGTTGGATAACGTGATTAGTACGGACGACGCCTACGGGATCGTTAGTATTGCTATAGACTAGTCGTTTGTGTAACGCGTGTTTGTAGCAGATAATCATGCTCAAAAATAATCCAATGTCGTCTGGTAATGATAACTTCATGCGTTGCAATGGTTTCAAAGTAAATTCATGGAATTCAAAGAATTAGGAAAACATCGGGTTTTCCTAGGGTTTTCAATACATACAGATTCGAAATACATACAATTTCAATAAACAATTTTTACAAGTATAGAAAACAAACAAGCATACCTATAGATCTTCACACCTTTTTGACTATACTATTTTCAGAAAATATCGGATTTTCTGGCGGGTTTCAAACGACACGAAACATTGTTTTTTTTCAAATACAACTTATGAACTCACCAACATTTCATATGTTGACGTTTTTCAAAATACTTGTATTCTCAGGGAACCAATGAATCAAAGGAAATCATATTCAGTGATGGCTTGCAGTTTATTTATGTACGAATCGAACAATTTATTTTGGGAATGTAATGTTTAAATAATGTATTTCATGTAAACTCCACTGGTTGTACTATATTAATGCATGGTGACGAATGTTGTTACGTTTCATATATATTCAATGTTATGGTATTCAATTGAGTCACGACAGCCACCGAACGTTTCCGCCGTCTGGTTTGGGGGTGTGACAGGTTGGTATCAGAGCTTTGTTTATAGTGAACTAGCATGTCGAGCCACACATTGATATGCAACTATAAACCAAAAGAGGGACTAACATAACTCTGAACAAAACAATGTAAATAAAACACTCTTGTTTGCATTAGGAATAGGAACATAACGCCGAACCAAACACAATAATGCTAGTATCTTGGTTAATTCGGGACTGTTCTTGGTGATACCAAGGAGTGAATGTAGCCTGATCAACTACATTCTCTCCAAAGTAAAACTAACACACGTCTTGATGAGAACGGGATAGCTAGGGAACCTAAAACTATACCGTTCTAGCACCAAAAAGAGAACGTCTGTTTAGTCTGCCATAGTGGAAGAGGCATAGGATGATATTAGTGAACTCTTACGTGTTTTGCTATGTGTTGCGAATCTATGATTGTATGCTAAATGATAGAAGTACTTAAGTTCGTGCTATACACCTAGTCAGTAGGAGCACGACCTCACGGAAACCACGTACACTCAACATCTTTCCGTTTCGTGACAAGAAGATGCCTCGCCGACCTACTCGCGGAAACCCTGGACCAACTCCACCCGACGTTGACTCCACTGCATTCCAGGCAGCCGTGTCTGCTGCGGTCACCGCAGCTATGGCACAACTTCACCGAGGGAACAACGGAGGAGGTAACGGGCAAGGATCCGGAAGTTCGAACAACGGGACGAATCAAGGACCCACTAAAACGTGCACCTACAAGGACTTTGCGAACGCTAAACCCCGAACTTTCAATGGCACTGGAGGGGTGATTACCTTGAAGCGATGGATCGAGAAGGTAGAGTCGGTGTTCGAGATATGCGATTGCCCCGAGCAGATGAAGGTGAAGTTCGCGGCCTGTACTTTTGTGGACCAAGCACTCACTTGGTGGAACGGACACGTGGAAGCTATGACGCTCCCTGTCGCCAACTCTATCCCCTGGGCAGAAATGAAAGAAATGTTAATGGCTGAGTACTGCCCCCGAGGCGAAATACAAAAGATGGAGCAGGAACTATGGAACCTCACTGTGCAGAATGCGAACATCGATGCCTACATCTCGAGATTCAGCGGATTATCTCTATTGTGACCGGGTATGATCACGTCAGAAGGAAAGAAGGTCGAACGATTCATCTGGGGGCTGACACCTCCCATTCAGGGGAATGTGATAGCTGCGAACCCTGAAACGTTTGACAGTGCGAAGAGATTGGCAAAGAGGCTATATGATCATAACAACAAGAAGGGCGAGAAGCCAGTGGAGACTGAGAAGAAAAAGGAGGGTGATGGTAAGAAAGGATATAACAACAAGAGAAAGGGGCGTCAGGGCCCCGAGGCCTCTAAAAAGCAGCAGACAGTGGCAGTTAACGCTGTCACCGCACCAGTTCCAGCCATACCACATGCTCCAGCCTCAGCTGCTTCAAATGCTTCAAGACCCTACTCCGGTAATCTTCCCAGTTGCAATAAGTGCGACTTCCACCATCACGGCGAATGCAGGGAACTCCACTGCACCAGTTGCAACTGAAGGGGACACACTGCAAGGTTCTGCAGGACGTACCCTCCTAGGAACCAGAGTCAGGGAAACAACCAGAACAACAACAACAACAACAACTACCGCAATAACAACAACACCAATGCCGGCGGTAATAATGCAGGGCCTAGCCACACCTGCTTCGGGTGTGGAAGGACGGGGCATTTCCGCCGAGATTGCCCTAACAACAACTCAGGAAACAGAGGAGCAGGAAGAATGCTGACTATGGGTCAGAGTGATGCAGTTCAGGATCCCGCAGTTGTGACCGGTACGTTCCTCCTAAACCACACTTATGCATGCATCTTATTTGATACCGGAGCGGAACGAAGTTTCGTGAGCGAGAAGTTTAAACATTTATTAAAACAACAACCCCAGAGACTAAATGAAACATATACGGTGGAAATGGCCAATGGGAAAACCGAATCCACTGAGGAGATCTACACTGGATGTACCCTAACCCTTAACCAACACGTCTTTCGAATAGACCTAATGCCAGTATCAATTAGGAGTTTCGATGTAATTATCGGTATGGATTGGTTAAGCCCCCACCATGCTGAGATTTTGTGCCGCGAGAAGGCCGTTCGCCTTCGTCTTCCGAACCACGAAACCCTAATGATTTACGGAGACAAACCCAGTACGAATCTTCGCCTCATCTCGTGCATCAAAGCACAAAAAAAAACATCTGCGAAAGAACAATTTGGCGTTCCTGGCTCACATAGTGGACAGGACCAAAGAAGAAACTAACATCCAAAATATTCCGGTAGCGTGTGAATTCCCGGACGTGTTTCCTGAAGACCTTCCAGGAGTACCCCCAGAGAGACAGGTTGAGTTCCGAATCGACCTTGTTCCAGGAGCGACTCCTCTCACTAAATCACCATATCGGTTGGCTCCTGCTGAAATGCAGGAGTTGTCCAGCCAACTCAGTGAGCTTCTGGACAAGGGATTTATCCGACCTAGCTACTCGCCGTGGGGAGCTCCGGTGCTCTTTGTCAAAAAGAAGGACGGATCTTTCAGAATGTGCATCGATTACAGAGAGTTGAATAAACTCACTGTTAAAAACCGCTACCCACTCCCACGAATCGATGATCTATTCGACCAGCTCCAAGGAGCTAGTTATTTCTCCAAAATAGATCTACGGTCTGGATATCACCAACTCAAGGTCCGAGAAGAGGATATTCCCAAAACCGCTTTTCGAACCCGCTATAGACATTATGAATTCGTCGTAATGCCCTTCGGTCTAACAAATGCACCTGCCGCATTTATGGACCTAATGAATCGAATCTGCCGACCGTTCCTTGACAACTTCGTCATTGTATTTATCGATGACATCCTCGTCTATTCTCGAAGCAAAGAGGAGCATGGCCAACATCTACGACAAATTCTAGACACTCTGCGATCGGAAAAGCTTTACGCCAAACTCTCCAAGTGTGAGGTCTGGCTTCGGAGTGTGAATTTCCTAGGCCACGTGGTTAGCCAAGACGGAATTCATGTGGACCCCTCTAAGGTCAAAGCTATGGAAGGATGGGCAACTCCGACTACGCCCACAGAAATTCGTCAGTTCTTAGGCCTAGCAGGCTACTATAGGAGATTCATCCAAAACTTCTCTAAGATCGCCAAGCCGCTTACTTTGCTTACACAAAAGGGCGTGCCATTCAAGTGGACAGACCGACAAGAGATTGCGTTTCGAACCTTGAAGCAAGCTCTTTGTAGCGCTCCTGTACTATCACTGCCTGAAGGAACGGAAGATTTTGTAGTCTACTGTGACGCGTCGAATCAGGGCTTAGGTTGCGTTCTCATGCAACGTGGAAGAGTGATAGCATATGCGTCCCGCCAACTAAAGACGCACGAGGTAAATTACACGACCCATGACCTAGAACTGGGAGCCGTGGTCTTTGCTCTAAAAATTTGGAGACACTACCTGTACGGTACCAAGTGCACCATCTTCACGGACCACAAGAGCCTCCAGCACATCTCGAATCAGAAGGAGCTGAACATGAGACAACGAAGATGGGTGGAATTGCTAAACGACTATGAATGCGAGATCAAGTACCATCCAGGCAAGGCCAACGTGGTAGCTGATGCATTAAGTCGGAAGGAGTACTCTAATCGCCGTACGAAAACACACTCGATAACCATTCAATCTCATCTGGCCACTCAAATTGCATTAGCCCAGTCGGAGGCTATGAAAGCAGAAAATAGAACTAGCGAGGCATTGCGCGGGATGGAGAAGAACCTAGAAGCAAAAGAGAATGGAGTATACTACTTCATGAACCGTATTTGGGTCCCAAAAATCGGAGGATTTAGGGAGACCGTTATGAAGGAAGCCCACAAGACACGATACTCCATTCATCCCGGTTCGGACAAGATGTATTTGGACATTAAACAACACTATTGGTGGCCTAACATGAAGGCGGAAATCGCAACCTATGTTAGTAAGTGCCTTACGTGCGCCAAAGTAAAGGTGGAATACCAGAAACCTTCCGGATTGTTACAGCAACCGGCAATCCCTGAATGGAAATGGGAGGGGATTTCTATGGATTTCGTGACCAAGCTGCCCAAGACGTCGGACGGACTGAACACCATATGGGTAATAATCGACCGACTGACGAAATCTGCCCATTTCCTGCCAATCAAAGAATCCTACAAGATGGAGAGACTGACGCGGTTGTACCTACGAGAAATCGTAAGACTCCATGGAGTGCCAAAATCTATCATCTCGGATAGAGACAGTAGGTTCACATCGCGCTTTTGGCAATCACTCCACAAGGCAATGGGAACTCATCTCGATATGAGTACCGCATATCACCCACAAACGGACGGTCAAAGTGAACGAACCATTCAAACGCTTGAAGACATGCTTCGTGCATGTGTGATGGACTTTGGAAAGTCTTGGGATACCCACCTACCGTTGATCGAATTCTCATATAACAATAGTTACCATTCGAGCATCAAGGTGGCCCCTTTCGAAGCACTGTACGGGCGTAAATGTAGATCGCCGTTATGTTGGGCTGAATTAGGTGACGCCCAGCTAGCAAGAACGCATACGTCGGACAGGGCACTAACAGGACCGGAGATCATTCACGAAACCACAGAAAAGATCGTTCAGATCAGAGCTCGATTACAAGCATCGCGTGACCGACAAAAGAGCTACGCCGATAAACGGCGAAAGCCCTTAGAATTCCAGGTCGGTGATCGAGTATTGTTGAAAGTCTCACCCTGGAAAGGGGTTATACGTTTCGGAAAACGGGGAAAGCTGAACCCGCGATACATTGGACCTTTCGAAATCGTCGCCCGAATTGGCCCAGTAGCATACAGACTACAACTACCCGCGGAGCTAAACGGTGTACACCCCGTGTTCCATGTCTCAAACCTAAAGAAGTGCCTATCAGACGAAACCCTTGTCATTCCTCTTGACGAAATCGAAATCAATGAGAATCTCCTGTTCGTCGAAGAACCAATCGAAATCATGGACAGGGAGGTGAAGCGTACTAAGCAAAGTCGCATCCCGATCGTGAGAGTACGGTGGAACGCAAAGCGTGGGCCAGAATTCACGTGGGAACGCGAAGATCAAATGAAGCAAAAGTACCCTCACCTATTCTAGCATTCTCAAATCTAGCTTTCAAACAGAATTTCGGGACGAAATTCCCTCTAACGGGGGGATGATGTCACAACTGGAGATTTTGTGTCATGTAATCTATACATTCAAGCTAACGTGAATCAAAAACTTAAGAACATGTGTAACACCTATGATGATGACATCAAAAACTTCAATCAAATACATCATACAAGTACTGCAAATAGTCATCAAACAATTGGAAACCCTAGAAGTCCTTGTTTAAGTCCATTTTGGACTAGGACTCCCATATTGGATCCACATGGACCAATAAGCTTCCAATTAGATTATCATGGGCTTAGAACCCTAATTGGGCTCTAATTGGACCCACATTCATTTATTTCAATATTATGGGCCATATTGGGCCTAGAATGAAATAAATTAAAAGCTTTGATCCATAATTAACCTAATCTAGCTTATTAAAAGCATAAAAATCACAATTTTATTTTATAAGGCCAATAAACAACCAAACTAACACTAATGTTGGGCTTAGGGGCAAAGGCCCAAATTTTTCCTTTTCTTTCCAAATTCTCGGCCCAAATGCACAAGCCCAAGAGGATGGAAGAGTTGACTTATTGTGCCACATCATTATTATCTAAAGGACTTCCATGCAAAATATCCCACATACCTCCATGCACATCACTTCAAAGTCACTTCTCTTCTCTCCTCCCTCTCCCTCTCGGCCAAAACACACACACACACATTCACAAATCTCTCACAAATTCTCTCTAGATCACTCAAGAACACTCCTTCCTCCCCTCTCCAAAAATCTCGAAAATTAGGAGCTTTCAAGAGGATTTTTGCAAGTTAATCATCATCTTAGGTAAGTATTTACTTATATATATGATCTAACTATTTCATTCCATCAAAAACCTCTTCTAAATCTATTCCAAATTGTGATCATACACCTTAGAAGTCACCAAACTCGAGATCTACCAAGGAAGGGTGCTAAGGCCGAAAATCACTTCATTTTCCTTCCATTTTCTTTGCAAAACCGAGTCCCCACACCCAAGGTGAGCTTCATACCCCCTATTTTCTGTTTTTATGAGTTTTGTGGGGGGGGGGGGGGAATACAAGTGAAAGTGTAGATCTATATGTGTTTTGTATGCTTTGTATGTTTTCCATGCTTATATGTGTACTTTTGTGTGTTATAATGTTGGATCTAGCCATAAAACCCCTCAAAACCGAGATATACTTCATGTTAAATGATTCTAGCATCGAATATATTTCTACATACAAAGTGTTTCTAGAAAAATGGCTAAATGGCTTAGTAACAATTTCTTTGGGCTAAAAACACAAATTTTTGGACTTAAAATGTGAAAAATACAAAATTAAGGGCCCAAATTGACATATCACGAATTCTGATGGATGAAGTGTGTCAAAACAGTTTCAATAAAACAATTTCTGGAAATATACTCATTTGGAGGATTAAAAACATAAATTTCAAGCTTAATGGGCTAAAAATGACATTTTCGGCCCAATGAGGCCCATTATGCGAGATTTTCTGTTTTGGAGGGCCAAAACTGTATTTTTCTGTAAAACAGTGGACTATAAGTGTTCAAAGTCCTTTTCAAAGGTTTAAAATGCTTTTTAAATTTAAAAAGGACCAAAGTTGCAAAAACTTTACAATTTGGGCCAAAATTGTCAAACTTGCGAAAAAGAAGGATTATAACCGAGAAAACTGAAATTTCAGGGACTTAAGCTGTTTTCTATGAAAAATATGCTGGAAAATATTCATTTCAATAATTTTTGGTGTTAAAATGTCAAGAAAATTGATTTAAGGACTAAACCGGAAAGTATTTAAATAAAGGGTTGAAAAAGTAAATTTTACAAACAAGGAGGGGCTGAAAACAGAAAATTTCCAAGACTAATTCAATACATGCAATTTGACTAAATAATGGTACCACGACTATCGACAAAATACAATACATTACAACACCCAAAGTCGTTGTTAAACGAATTGGTTCGGTCTCGAACCAATAAAAATCCGAAACTACTAACACGACGATACTATGACACTACAACACTACAATTCATACAAATAACGATTTGGAATTCATCATACATGTGAATGTGCACAGACGTCTACGCACTATCTTCGGGCCCCACAAGTGTAAAATCTTGTTCGTCGAGCCTAGCTAGCCCAACGACCTGATCTTAAGGCCCGAAGACTTCAATCTTACGAAGTGTTGGGTTTTACCGATCCGACACGACGTAACCGGACTTTCAATGGCTTGTAGACTACTGGTCCCCAAGGGTCCTTTAGTGTCGCTAGCAGAGTCTGCCTTTTATGCGAGGCGGGTCTGGGACCCCTCGTACCTTTTTATCCCCAACCGGCTAATGGAGTCATCGAGGCCTTCGTGTCCTCTTTCTCTTCGGATGTGGGACTACACGTAGTCAGGACGGTTGGATAACGTGATTAGTACGGACGACGCCTACGAGATCGTTAGTATTGCTATAGACTAGTCGTTTGTGTAACGCGTGTTTGTAGCAGATAATCATGCTCAAAAATAATCCAATGTCGTCTGGTAATGATAACTTCATGCGTTGCAATGGTTTCAAAGTAAATTCATGGAATTCAAAGAATTAGGAAAACATCGGGTTTTCCTAGGGTTTTCAATACATACAGATTCGAAATACATACAATTTCAATAAACAATTTTTACAAGTATAGAAAACAAACAAGCATACCTATAGATCTTCACACCTTTTTGACTATACTATTTTCAGAAAATATCGGATTTTCTGGCGGGTTTCAAACGACACGAAACATTGTTTTTTTTCAAATACAACTTATGAACTCACCAACATTTCATATGTTGACGTTTTTCAAAATACTTGTATTCTCAGGGAACCAATGAATCAAAGGAAATCATATTCAGTGATGGCTTGCAGTTTATTTATGTACGAATCGAACAATTTATTTTGGGAATGTAATGTTTAAATAATGTATTTCATGTAAACTCCACTGGTTGTACTATATTAATGCATGGTGACGAATGTTGTTACGTTTCATATATATTCAATGTTATGGTATTCAATTGAGTCACGACAGCCACCGAACGTTTCCGCCGTCTGGTTTGGGGGTGTGACAAAAACTGAAGAAGGTCCGAGAATAATACCTCAATGCAAACTTTATGAGCTCAAAACCACCAAAATCGCACCTCCTTCAGCCTCCTCTTGCCTTGAACACTTCCTTCTTGCAAAAACACCCACCAAAGTTCAAGATTGGCCTATCCTTCCTCACAAATGCTCAAGATCTCTTTAGGGTTTCTCTCTGAGGTTGGTGGCCACAAATGACGGCCATAAGGCCCTTTAAATAGGTCTCTAACCCTGGAAGTTAGGGTTTCATTAAACAGCATGGACTCGACGAGTTCACTCATGAACTCGCTGAGTTCACTCATGAACTCGCCGAGTCCAGCTGTGGACTCGCATACGAATCCGCGACCCTACTCGGTGAGTCTAGATGCCAACTCGCCGAGTTTCCCCCACAAAACCCAAAAATAAAAGAACAAAATATCATACCTGGGAATCCGGGTGTTACAATTCTCCCCCACTAGAATCAGACTTCGCCCTCGAAGTCTCACTCTACAAACAACTCCGGATGCTGCTCTTGCATCTCATGCTCCGGTTCCCAAGTCAACTCTGACCCTTTCCGATGCTGCCACTGGACCTGCACCAGTGGCACTTCCATGTTCCTCAAAACCTTGATCTTCTGATCCCTGATCGCCACCGGTCTCTCGGCATAATTCAGGCTCGCATCCACCTGAATATCTTCCAATGGCACCACTGCCGACTCGTCGGCTATACATTTCGCAACTGTGACACGTGGAAAGTGTCATGAATCTGACCCAACTCTGCTGGCAACTCCAAACGATAGGCTACCCTGCCTACCCTTGCGATCACCCTTAAAGGACCAATATATCGGGGCCCCAACTTGCCCCTCTTCCTGAATCGGATCACTACTTTCCAAGTAGAGACCTTCAGGAGCACAAATTCACCGACCTGAAACTCGAGCTACATGATTTCAGGCTTATAACATTTTGGTAGATTTCAATAGTCGAGTCGCCCTTAGGTCCGGTCATAGCTCGTTGGACCCTCCGGTCCGGTCTATATCATCATACAACATACAAATATCACATAGCACATAATCTCATACATAACACATAAGACCCTCTGGTCATCGCATAGTACCACTCTAGGTAACATATAGTGAGAAGACTCACCTCGATGTCTCGGTAACTATCTAACTCAGAAGAAGTGTGATCTAGCCTCCGCCTAATCCCATAAAGTAAATACCCCCATAAATACAACTGTACTCAACCTAAAAGTCAACAAGGTCAACGGTCAAACTTGACCCGACTCGGCAAGTGCACAAGGGCGACTCGGCGAGTCTACACATGTCCACTGACTCTCTTAGACCCTCTCTTGGCCGTCGAGTACTTCCCTGGACTAGACGAGCTCCACCCGGCATGAATCGCGGGGCCACCCCGACTCAACTCGCCGAGTCCCAAGAACAACTCGGCGAGTTCCAACTTGAACTCAGATCCCTGACTCTCCCTGACTCATCGAGTTTCAAATTGAACTAATTGGATTAGGAACAACTAGTTGTTTGGCGATAATGTGTCTTGCGAATACCTATTACAATGTTGGATATATAATACTACAAATTTGGAATAATGTATGTGGGTTCAACTGATCATCTTAGTTCCTTAACTACTTGAATTCAGAATGACTAGTGAATTCACAACACACTATCTTAGTTGCAATATCACACACTAAGAAAAACCCAACTCTAATTACTGTAAGTAAAAATCATAACTTTAAGAATGAAACAATATATATGAAATTGACTAGAATAAAAGTATAATCAAAACGTGTTCATCCTAACATCCTTCAACGTTCCCAGAAGTAACCTAGGTGGTTTAGCCTTCCATATGATTAACAAAACACACAACTTCAATATAAATAATGGAATTAATGCTTAAATTCACAAACCAACTTGGGATCATAAATTCAATGAAGTCTAATGATCAATCAACTATGGAACGATGAAACCTTGGGGATGAAGTAATAAAATTTGGAGCTTGATGGAACTGATGTAGATCTGTAGGTTGAACGATCTTCAAACGTTGAATGATAATGGATTTGATGATTTATCGCTTTGGATTCGGAAATTAATGATCAAAAACGTCTTTGGAGAAGGTTTGAACGTGTTTGGAACCCTCCAAAACTGGGAAAAATCGCAGGGCAGTGGTCCAAAGTCGATTAGGGTTAAATCTCCTTTAAATAGGTGCTGAAAAATTGATTTTCGAAGCTGTTTTCCGCGTCGGTGTCCTAGTAGACATCTTAGACGTCATATAGGACGTCTGGTCATGCCTTCTGTCGTCCTTGATTTGCACTTGAAAATGGACTAAAACGGGTAGGCATCCTAGGAGGCATCTTAGACGCGTTATAGGACGTCTTTCATATTTGGTGCCTCTTTTTAGTGATGAAAATGGTAGAATCAGCAAAAACGCAAAACATAAAAGTTGTAGCAGATTTTGTCTAGTTTCTGAAACTTATTCCTTCTTGTCAATCGGAGCTATAGATATTGAGATATGTTAAAAACATTGAAGAGTGGTCAAATTTATCAACACCATTTTTCTTCATTCTTTTAGCAATTCGTCTCCCATACTTATTAGCTTCATTTTGCTCATTTTTCTTGTAGGTTCCACCCACTTTTAGTACTACATATTGACCTGCATATAAAGTTCAACAACTCATCAAAGTAGTGCGATTCTTGGACAATTATACATCAATTCAACAAATTTATGACAATTTAGTATATTCATAAACTAGACTTATCAGTGTGTGTGTGTGTGGTTTGCCTCTCGGCCGAGGGTAATAAAGAGAGAGGGTGAGTTTCCAATTTGGTCATTACTCCATGGCTAATTTCTTGCTTAGTTGCATGCTAGGCAAATAACTTGTTTGTCCTCAAAATAAAAATGAGGTGTCTTTACCTCCTCCCATGCATAATCCTTTTTTTTATTTTTTATTATATATATATATATATATACATATCTTGGGTCGAGAATTTTGGGCTAAGAGAAAGGGTGGAATAGTTTGGGCCTTTACTTGTCTTTACTCGAAATTATGAGGCCCAAATAATTACTTTTCGACCCAATGGGCTTAGTAGATGGTTCACAACCCACTTTGAAACAAGAAAGGGTGTTTATGGCTTACTAGGGTTAATTGGATTAGTTATGGTCCAATAAGGCCCATTGGGGTTAGAATGAATTATTCTAGGCCCAAATTGTCCAAAATGTTAAAGACTTGTGAATTGGGTCCATTTAGAATCCAAATAGGGTTTTCAATCCCAAAATAGTTGAATTGAATGCTTATTGGACCATTGGGCCCAATAAAGTATCCTAGTCCAATATGGACTTAAATCAGGATTCTTAGGGTTTTCAGACTCTTTGTTGAACATGAAAGGTGAATTTACATGAACACTGAGTGATATTTACTTAGAGTATATGTTTTACAATAGTTGAATGATTACACGAGAATAGAATTTCCTAGCTAAAATGCTAGTTGTGACAACAAGAACTCCTTGAGCTTTGGAAGCTTAGTGCCTCAAATGTTGCACCTTTAATGGAGTCACAAACACCACTAGCAACAAGGAAGAAACCAGAGAGAGAGAGGAGAGGCTCAAAATCAGATATGGAATCCTTCTAGTGTTTTTAGTGGACGGTTTTGGCATGCCCAAGAGTTCCTTATATAGCTGAGCAATTAGGGTTTCAGTCAAAAACCCTAATCCAATTGCTTAGTCCTTAAGCAGCCCAAACGATCCTTCCAGAAGGCCCCTTGGACGATTTCTATATGGACTCCCATATAGAATTCGTCTATTGCTCCCTTATGGACCCTAAGCCCAACTTTGTAACTATATTATAATTACAGTATCAGTCCCCTTGATTTAAATAATCTATTTTGATCACAAAACTAATTCTAAATTAATTATTGACCAATATTAATTAAATAATATGATTTCTCTTTTAATATATTATTCGCATAATATATTAATAAATCACAATTAATCCTCTTTCTTCATAATTCATCCTATCGGTTGCTAAGGTGAAGGCAACCCAAAAGGACCATGCTCATAATCGGGTCAAGTACATACCAAATTGTCATCTATGGTGACAAACCCGACACAAACCTCCGAATCGTGTCTTGCATCAAGGCTCAAAAGTACCTGCGCAAGAAGTACCATGCATTCCTAGCCCATGTTGTTGATGAGAAGAGAGAAATGAAGGACATCAACGATATTGCAGAAGTGTGCAATTTTCCTGACGTATTCCCAAAAGACCTTCCGGGAGTAGCACCCGTGCGACAAGTCGAGTTCAAAACCGACTTGATTTCTGGAGCCACCTTGAACAACGTGAATTTTCAAAATAATTTTCATTTTTAAAACATTCATTCATTCATAATTCATGTCAAACACATTGTATCAAATGTTATTATCACAAAACATCTCCCCAGAATCTCTACAAAAACTCCAATGCGTGTGTGTACGAATCATGCTGGCGCCTTCCCGCACTCATCACTAGTACCTGAAACACATAACGCAACAACTGTAAGCATAAATGCTTAGTGAGTTCTCCAAAATACCACATACAGCACATACGCCACTCAGGCTATAATACGACCCTCCGGTCGATGTGTCTTAGCAGGACCCTCCAGTCCCGTAGCTCGTTCGACCCTTAGGTCCGGTCATAGCTCGTTGGACCCTCCGGTCCGGTCTATATCATCATACAACATACAAATATCACATAGCACATAATCTCATACATAACACATAAGACCCTCTGGTCATCGCATAGTACCACTCTAGGTAACGTATAGTGAGAAGACTCACCTCGATGTCTCGGTAACTATCTGACTCGGAAGAAGTGTGATCTAGCATCCGCCTAATCACATAAAGTAAATACCCCCATAAATACAACTGTACTCAACCTAAAAGTCAACAAGGTCAACGGTCAAACTTGTCCCGACTCGGCGAGTGCACAAGGGCGACTCATCGAGTCAACACATGTCCACTGACTCTCTTAGACCCTCTCTTGGCACGTCGAGTACTTCCCTGGACTCGACGAGCTCCACCTGGCATGAATCGTGAGGCCACCCCGACTCAACTCGCCGAGTCCCAAGAACAACTCGGTGAGTTCCAACTTGAACTCAGATCCCTGACTCTCCCTGACTCACCGAGTCATTCCCCCAACTCGACAAATCCACTCACTGAGTGATTAACGGGCAACCTTCGTACTACTCGCCGAGTCTGTTCTTCGGACTCGGCGAGTTCATGCCATGCACAAACTCAAAACAACTTCTGAGGTCAGATCTGTTCCATACAATCATAGATCTAACCTCCCCAAGCATGATATTCAAGTAAAGTTCGGACCTTGACACACATATAACATAGAAATGGTCCAAAATGGTGATTTAGCCCTAAAAATGACATTCCAAGCTCATGAATTCTAAAATGACTCATAAAGCTCGAAGGGTTAAGGTCTCTGGACCTCTTTGGGTCTAGATCCAGAACACAAACTCGATAAGGGACAAAATACAACACTTAATCAACCTCTAAAAGGGTTAGGAAAACCCTAACACTAAGAATCAACACCAAAACTGAAGAAGGTCCGAGAATAATACCTCAATGCAAACTTTATGAGCTCAAAACCACCAAAATCGCACCTCCTTCAGCCTCCTCTTGCCTTGAACACTTCCTTCTTACAAAAACACCCACCAAAGTTCAAGATTGGCCTTTCCTTCCCCACAAACGCTCTATATCTCTTTAGGGTTTCTCTCTGGGGTTGGTTGCCGCAAATGACGGCCATAAGGCCCTTTAAATAGGTCTCAAACCCTGGAAATTAGGGTTTCCTTAAACAGCGTGGACTCGCCGAGTTCACTCATGAACTCGTCGAGTCCAGCTGTGAACTCGCATACGAATTCGCGACCCTACTCGGTGAGTCTAGCCGCCAACTCGCCAAGTTTCCCCCACAAAACCCAAAAATAAAGGAAAAAAATATCATACCTGGGAATCCGGGTGTTACAGTTCTCCCCCACTAGAATCAGACTTCGCCCTCGAAGTCTCACTCTGCAAATAACTCCGGATGCTGCTCCCGTATCTCACGATCCGGTTCCCAAGTCAACTTTGACCCTTTCCGATGCTGCCACTAGACCTGCAATAGTGGCACTTCCTTGTTCCTAAAAACCTTGATCTTCCGATCCCTGATCGCCACCGGTCTCTCGTCATAATTCAGGATCGCATCCACCTGAATATCTTCCAATGGCACCACTGCCCACTCGTTGGCTATACACTTTTGCAACTGTGACACATGGAAAGTGTCATGAATCTGACCCAACTCTGCTGGCAACTCCAAACGATAGGCTACCCTGCCTACCCTCGCGATCCCCCTGAAAGGACCAATATATCGGGGCCCCAACTTGCCCCTCTTCCTGAATCGGATCACTACTTTCCAAGGAGAGACCTTCAGGAGCACAAATTTGCCGACCTGAAACTCGAGCTCGGACCGGCGTCTGTCCGTATAACTCTTTAGACGACTCTGAGTGGTCAGCAACCTCTGCCTGACCTGTTGGGTCTGCTCTGTCGTCTGAAGCACAATCTCGGTGCTGCCCATCACACGCTGCCCTACTTCTCCCCAACAAATAGGGGTTCGAAACCTCCTTCCATACAACAGCTCAAAGGGCGGCTTGCCAATGCTCGAATGTAACACCAGTAAAAATAGGTCAAAAACAATCACATGTGATTATGCCAATCATGCAATGTGATTTTGTTAAACTAGTAAAGTGACAAACTTTCTATATAATTCATGATAAAGTATGAACTTTCATACATAATTTATGATACAACTGAAAGTATACATCCACACGATTCCAAAAATATAGAGAACATCTAAATCTAACTTCGCGTGAAGAAGTTATGATAAACCGTACACTATAAATCACTATAATAAGAGGAATTTAAAATAGACTGAGAATTAGCTATTTAAGTCTAAAGAGAGTTGTAGTGCTCGTAAATACCTACGCGTGCATATAAATAACGTCAAAAACGGAGTTCGTATGCAAAAGTTATGGCATTCCTAAGATTTAGCTTTTAAAAACCCTAAACTAGCTAATTCACGATGTGAGTTTTATGACGCTCACGACGTTCTGTCATAATTCGGAATCTAGAAGCTGCGAGAGGATAAGATCCAATTCACGACTTGAGTTTTATGACACTCACGACGTGAGGAGTAATTCAGTCATAAATCGGAATCTAGAAGCTGCGAGAGGACAAGATCCAAAATTCACGACGTGAGTTTTATGACACTCACGACGTGAGGGGTCACATGGCCACCTTTCGAAGGTAGGGACGCACATGGCAAGTCTAAGGAGTGAATCATGATACTCACGACGTGAGTTTTATGACACCCACGACGTGAGTGTCATAAAATCTTACTATAAATAGAGGCTTCGACCCGTTCACTTCCTTACACCATTTCCTTTCTCCTCTCTCACTAGCTGAAGCTCTCTTGCATCCCGAGCCCCGACAAACTCGCACGCTGACTGTTTCGCTTAGATATCATAAAAATCACGCTACTAAGGTGAGTTTCACGGTCCCACTTTCTAATATTTCGGGGGAAAACGCATGCTAGTCATTGTATATATGTTATTATTATGTCTATATGATAATATATAGTTATAATAGCCGGGGTATAGTTGTTCTAAATATAATATTTTGAATATATACAACTATTATCAACTTATCGGTATGTTAATATATTAATGTAGATCTTGAGTTATACTTAGGATTCTATATATATTTTGTGTGCGATATAGTTCCGAAGTTATATTCGGAAGTTCTATATGTTAAGTTATAAAGTATGTTGCTATTATTGGTTTTATGTCAAGATAAAACTTGGTATGTTATATGTTGTTATTGTTAGTTTTATGTCAAGATAAAACTTAGTATGTTATATACTGCTATTGATAGTTTTACATCAAGATAAAACTAGGAACATTATATGTTGCTATTATTGAGTTTATATCAAGATAAAACCTGATTTTAATTCTAACTGTAGCTATTGTACTACCTAAGTATCATAAATATTAGGAGTAATGTTAAAAACATAGTCTAATAACTTAGGGTTTTAGACACAAATATGATTTTACTACAAGAACTAACGGAACTCGACAAGTCTACATGAGCTATTGTATTCATCAACTAAGATTGGAAATCTTAGGGAAAATCCTTTGACCTGTAACCGTTAATCCCGTGTGAGCGAGGAAGTCGTGTATGAATAAGACACGGGTTGACAACCCCACTCATGGTTGCTAGCTACAACAAAACCGTGTGCGAGTGATGAACTGTCCTTTTGTTTGTTTATTGTTCCGATGTTGATGAAGCGTGTGGAACCTATCTCAAGATGCGAAACTTGTAGCATCAAGCAGAGGTTTGAAACTAGCCATATAGCCGCGGTTGCGGACTCAAGGTAGCAAATTATTAGAAGCATTATACTTTTTCGTTATACAAGTATTAATGTTAAGTATAAGTTTCCCAAACACTTATACTCTAGGTACAAGAAACTGGTAGGACTGATAATTTTTGAAACTTTTCGGGTTTTTCACGCTATTTTGGTTTCCGAATCGCATAGGATTTTAACTATGTGAAGCTAGTTGATTTCCTAAACCAAGAAGTTTGACGGAAAATCAATAAAAATCAAATTTTATTAACAGAGATTGGTTAAAAGTGACGGAACAAGTTTCGGGTTGTCACACCATCCCTCGTTAGAGGGAATTTAGTCCCGATATTCAAACATTGAAAACAAATCATGGACTCGGAAAGAGATGCGGATATTTCTGTTTCTTCTGATCTTCGCGCTCCTAAGTGAATTCGGGTCCCCGCTTGGCATTCCAGCGAACATTCACTATTGGTATGCGACTTTGTTTCGTTCGTTTGATCTCCCGATCCATGATTTTGACTGGTTCTTCCACGAAGTTAAGGTTCTCATTGCTTTCAATCTCATCGAGAGGGATCACAAGGGTCTCATCGGATAAACACTTTTTAAGATTTGAGACGTGGAAGACAGGATGAATATTGTTAAGCTCTTGGGGCAGACGAAGTTTGTAGGCTATGGGTCCTATCCTAGCAAGGATCTCGAATGGTCCTATGTATCTCGGATTTAGCTTTTCACGCTTTCTAAAGCGTATCATGCCTTTCCAGGGTGAGACCTTCAACAGAACACGGTCTCCAACCTGAAACTCCAAAGGTTTTCGTCGCTTATCAGCGTAGCTCTTTTGTCAATCTCTCGAAGCCTTTAGTTGTTCCCGGATTTGTATGATCTTTTCTATGGTTTCACGGATGATTTCCGGACTGGTGATAGTGATGTCGGGGACTTGTCCCTTGGCTAGCTACATGTCACCCACCTCAGCCTAGCACAACCTTGATACTGGTGTGATAACTGTTGTGATTTACGGCCATAGAGGGCTTCAAAAGGCACAACCTTGATACTGGTGTGATAACTGTTGTTGTAGGAGAACTCAACCAAGGGAAAATGGACGTCCCACGACTTACCAAAATCGATTACACATGCTCTCAACATGTCTTCCAATGTTTGAATGGTCCTCTCACTCTGTCCGTCTGTCTAAAGATGGTAAAATGTGCTCATATCCAACTTAGTTCCAAGAGCTTTCTGTAGGAATTGCCAAAATCTCGAGGTGAACCTGCTATTTCGATCGGAGATAATGGACACAGGCACACTGTACAGTCTAACTATTTCTTGGATGTAGATCCGTGTGGGCCTTTCCATCTTGAAAGTTTCCTTGATGGGTAGGAAGTGAGCAGATTTTGTTAATCGGTCAACTATTACCCATATGGTATCGTACCCAGTCGGAGATTTGGGTAATTTAGTGATAAAGTCCATAACAATCCTTTACCCCTTCGACTCAGGTATCTCCGGCTGTTGGAGCAGACATGAGGGTTTCTGATATTCGATCTTCACCTTGGCGCAATTCAGACACTTGCCCATGAAGGTAGCGATCTCTGCTTTCATATTTCGCCACCAATATAGCTTTTTGAGATCCAGGTACATCTTATTCGAACCTGGGTGAACAGAGTATCTAGTCTTGTGAGCTTCGTTCAATACAACCTCCCTGTAACCACCGAACTTTGGGGTCTAGATCTGGTTCATGAAATAATAGAGTCCGCTTCCCTTGATCTCTAAGTTCTTCTCCGTTCCTCTCAAGGCTTCATCCGACATGTTCTCTGGTTTTAAGGCTTCCAGCTGAGCCTCTCTGATTTGTGCGGATAAATGGGAATGGATGATCATGGTCAGTGCCTTCACACTGCGACCTGAGTACTCTTTTCGGATGAGGGCATCCACCACCACATTGGCCTTGTCGGGATGGTAGCATATTTCGCACTCGTAATTGCTGAGTAGATCTACCCATCAACGTTGTCTCATGTTCAACTCTTTCTGATCGAAGATATGTTGTAGGCTCTTGTGATCAGTAAAGATGGTGCACTTGGTTCCATAGAGATAATGTCTCCATATCTTCAATGCAAAGACCACCGTTCTCAACTCCAGGTCGTGAGTTGTATAATTGACTTCGTGTGCTTTCAGCTGCCTTGAGGCATAAGCAATAACCTTTCCTCGCTGCATGACCACACAACCTAGGCCCTGATTGGATGCATCACAGTAGACAACGAAGTCCTCCGTCCCTTCGGGCAGAGACAGGATATGTGCAGTGTCTTGCTTTTCACTCGAAAAAAAGGGTACACCTTTATGAGTCAGAGTGGTTAAGGGCTTGGCAATCCTAGAGAAATTCTGGATGAACCTGCGATAGTAGCCAGCGAGGCCCAAGAATTGACGGATTTCTGTGGGCGTCTTCGGTGCCGACCAATTCTCAATCTCTTTGATTTTGGAAGGATCCACGTGTATGCCTTCCTCACTTACCACGTGACCAAGGAAAGTTACTTTTCGGATCCAGAATTCACACTTAGAGAATTTCGCGTACAATTTCTCTGCCCTTAGAGTTTCTAGTACTAGTCTCAAGTGCTGCCTATGATCTTCCTCACTTCGGGAATAGACAAGTATATCATCGATGAATACTATCATGAACTTGTCTAGGAAAGGGAGGCACACCCGAATCATCAGATCCATGAATATCGTCAGTGCGTTGGTTAGACCAGAGGGCATTACTACAAACTCGTGGTGACCATATCGAGTCAGAAATGATGTTTTAGGAACATCACCTTCATGGACTCCTAGCTGGTGATACCCTGATCTTAGGTCTATCTTCGAGAAGTAGTTGGCTCCTTGAAGTTGGTTGAATAGGTCGTCGATTCAAGGAAGTGGATAACGATTCTTGACGGTAAGCTTGTTTAATTTGTGATAGTCAATGCACATCCGAAAAGATCCATCCTTCTTTTTCACAAATAAGACCGGGGCTCCCCAGGGTAAGGAAGTCGGTCTGATGAATCCTTTGTAAGTAGCTCATTGAGCTGGCTGGATAGCTCTTGCATTTCTGCTGGCGCCAGGCGGTATGGGGATTTAGCTACGGGGGTAGCTCCAGGGAATAGGTTGATGTGAAACTCGAGTTGGCGCTCGGGAGGAATTCCCGGAAGCTCTTCGGGAAAGACATCAGGAAAGTTGCAGACTTCGGGGATGCTCTTGAGGTCTTTAACCTCCTGTTTCTCATTAACAACATGGGCTCAGAATGCACGACATTCCTTTCGCAGGAATTTTTGAGCTTTGATGCACGAAATGATACGGAGGTTCGAACTGAGTTTATCGCCATAAATCATGAGGGTTTCGCCATAGGGAAGATTGAGACGAATGGCTTTTTCGTAACAAAGGATATCAACATGATTGGGGCTCAACCAATCCATGCCGATGATGACATCGAAGCTTTTTATGGAAACTGGCATGAGATCGATTGGGAAGAAATGATCATTTAGGGTAAGGGTACAACCTATGAATACGTCGTTAGTGCTCTCTTTCTCACCGTTAGCCATCTCAACGGTAAATGTTTCGGCTAAGGGTTGGGGTTTATGTTTGAGAAGATTCTTGAATGCATGACTACCAAAACTTCTCTCCGCACCAGAATCGAAAAGAATGCATGCATAAGAGTTTTCAAAGAGGAACGTACCCGTAACAACGGTAGGATTAGCAATTGCCTCTTCCTGGCCCATTGCTAGTACTCTCCGTGTGTTGCCAGTTGTTGTTGTCTTGGGGAAATTTCTCTTGTAGTGCCCGACCTCACCACAGCCATAACAGGCTTGACCAACACCCGGTCCAGAAGCTTGATTGGTTGGTTGGACTGGTGCCTTGCATACTCGTGTTGTGTGCCCCTTCTTGCCACAACTGTTGTAGAGCATTTCACGGCATGGGCCAGGATTATGATGATAGTTACACTTGTCGCACCAAGGAAGGGTACCAACATATCTACTAGTAGGTGCTTGAGTTGCAGGAGTAGCGATAGGAGTGGTAGTAGCGTGGACTGCCACCGTTTGTTGTTTCTTTGAGGGCTCCTGCGAAGACTGCTCCTTTCGCTGATTCCAAAATTTTCTCTTCCTAGCACTTGCCTTTGCTGGTTCGGGAGTGCCTGCCACTTCATCAAGATCAACCCAGTGATCTATCAAGGTCTGCGCCAGGCACTTGGCGCTGTCAAAGGTGGTAGGCTTAGCAGCCAAGACATTTCCTTGAGTTGGGGGCGTCAATCCCCAAATGTACCTCTCTTTTTTCTTGATTTCCAGGGTGACCATTCCTGGACAGAGGAGAGCCAGATCACAGAATCTAGCTGTATAGGAGGCAATGTTGGAACCCTTCATCTTCTGGTTCCAAAGTTCATGCTCCAGTTTCTGCATCTCGCCCCTTGGGCAGTATTCATCAAGCATAAGCTCCTTCAAGCTCTCCCAACCCATAGCATTTGCAACTGGTAGGGTTAGGGACTTGACCTGACCATTTCACCAGGTTAATTCTCTGTCCGTGAAGGTGCAAGCTGCGAACTTCACTTTGTGTGCTTCGGAACAAGCACATATCTTGAAGACTGATTCTATCTTCTCGATCCAGCGAGTTAGGGAAATAACACCTCCATTGTCGTCGAAGAATTTGGGCTTGGCGTTCATAAAGTCTTTGTAGGAACACTCCTTCTGGTGTCCCTGGCTTCCGTTGAGGTTAAGGGGTTAGGCACCACTTCCTGACCCGCTACAACCGCCAGAATTTATATTTGACATTGTGGCAGCCACAACGGCCGTGACTGCTGCCTGGAGCATAGCAGGATCGAACTAGGGAGGTGGCGGTGCCAAATCTATTGGGGAATTGTTGTTCTTTCTGTTAGGTCTCTTCTTTGGAGGCATCTTGTTCTATAAATAGCCAGGAAGAAAAGAAAGGTAAGTCCCCTAGACTTGAATCAAGAGATACGAAACAATTTATATCTCAGACCGAGGGTTAAATTGTTCTACTAAGCGATAAACAAGGAAATGTTACTAATGCAAGTAAACTATCGCTAAGAAGGAATGAGTAGCAACACTTGAAACGAACCTCTGCAATGTAATCGGCTCTAGCCAAAATACTCCTATAGTATTTTAATTTGTATGTTTTGTTCTATTGATATCTTATTGTATGTATACTTTGGTAAGTTTTAGGCCTGTTGCAACACCACAGTCACTCCCAAGCACATGTTGGTCATGTCTCGAATAAATATAGTTGATCAGACTACATTGACCCTAGAATGATTACATAACTGCCCAGGTTTAACCGCAGTGTCCAACATCCAAATACTTTTGTTTTGTTCTAATTATGATATTGTTTCTGGTATGTAGGTATACTTGTATACTTCTTGTAAAATACTTATATTTTAAAAGTACTCTTATAGTTCAGAGCACTTTAGCCCCTTAGTGTTTATAGTTTTATACCTTGTAAGGTTCGGTATACTAAGTTCACTATAAACAATGGCTCTGATACCAATCTGTCACACCCCCAAACCGTAAAACAAATGGCGGAAACGTCTAGGGGTGGAGGATGTCATGTGTAGTATCACAACAATTGCATCATTGTAATCAAAGTAAACACAACCATTACAATATAATATGAATATTTACATGTTGTTTGACACAATAGTTTATATACATTAAAAGTATAATAAGTAAAAGACGTGTCTACATAAGCTCCGTCTTCTCAAAATGTTGTAGGAGTACCTGTCTACCGTTGTCCTGAGAATACAAGCGATTTTCTAACATGTTTGTTTGATACTGTAAGTGAAGTATGATTCATTTTGAAAACCCAGGCTACCACCGGTATGAAATGTATGTTCTGTTTTGAAAACCCTGGCTACCACCAATATGTAAAGTACTGAAGTTTAATCTGGGAAAATCCCTTATTTTCCCTTGTATGCGTGAGTTGTTGCTTTAATGGTTCTGAAACTGTAAGGCATAAGTATCATACGTATGTTATTAAAGCAATTGTTCATGAGAAGTATATTATTACGTAAATATATCGTTATTACTGGCAAGTTTTATGACCATACTAAAGTTGATACGACGTGAATCTGAGGCCAATATCCTTTATAACTTTGTCACCCGTAGACCTGTCGGTCCAACTCCGTAGCAAGCAATAAGGTGCAGGGTAGTCAATCTTGTGTAGATCTATACACAAAATTCACGTTCTCCCTCCAGGAGACTCTGGTTCATAAGGGTAGTCCTCCACTTAGTTAAGTTTGTAAGCGCCTAAGGACTTATCTCCCAATCAGGTTAACGACTTTACAAGTAGTAATAATATATGAAACATAATGTTCTTTTGTACTTGAATTCGACGAGTGTCTTGTAGAGTATAAATAATTATACTTAAATAATTATTAAATGTTGTACTCTCGTAGTAATATATGTTATAAACTAAATCTGTCATAGTTTATATATTCAACCGTGTAAGTAGTTTGCATCTGTAAAACTGGTAACGAAATCCCCAAACTACACCCATTATTGTATGACTGAAATCTTATGTTCGTGAATTGTTTAGAAAACTATACAATTAAATTTAGAAAACATCCCTTATGCTTCACATACTACAAAAGGGGGGTTTACGGCCGTGAACTGGGTTTGCGGCCGTGAACAGGGTTTGCGGCCGTGAAGAGAGTTTGCGGCCTTTGAAGATTTGAAGGGTGTACGACCGTAAAATCAAGAACAAGGGTGTTTGATTTTGATGGGAATGTGCTCCAAATGCTCCCAATCGGCCCCAAATGACGATTTTTGGTGTTTTTCGGAAGAAAGGAGGAGTTTTTGGGAGTTTATTGTCAAGAGTCTAGAGAGAGAAAGAGAGAGTTTTTGGCTAAGAATGTGAAAATGAAGGTGAGGGTCCCATATTTATAGACTGGGGGTATGATCAATGGTGGGGTCCACCTGGCATTGACTGCAAATGAGTTTACGGTCAAGGGTTTACGGCCGTAAACAGGTTTATGGCCGTGAACTGATAATTTTTGAGACTTTTCGGGTTTTTCGCACTATTTTGGTTTCTGACTCGCATAGGATTTTAACTATGTGAAGCTAGTTGATTTCCTAAACCAAGAAGTTTGACGTAAAATCAATAAAAATCAAATTTTATTAACGGACATTGGTTAAAAATGACGGAACAAGTTTCGGGTTGTCACAAGTTACTAAATGATTACGAATGCGAAATTCGTTATCATCCGGGCAAGGCCAACGAGGTAACAGATGCCCTAATTCGAAAGGAGTACTTGGGCCGCTGAGTAAAATCATTAACAATGACTACCCATTCATATATTTCCACTCATATCAAGGAGGCACAACTTGAAGCCTTGAAACCTGAGAATGTCGCAAGTGAAGCCCTGCGAGGAATGGATAAAAACCTTGAGGTCAAGGATGACGAAGCTCGTTACCTCAAGAATTGAATTTGGACACCGAGATTTGGTGGGTACAAAGACATTATCATGAACAAATTTCACAAGACCAAGTACTCTGTTCATTCTGGGTTTGATAAGATGTATCTAGACCTCAAGAAACTGTATTTGTGGCCAAACATGAATGCGGAAATCGCTACTTATATGGGCAAGTGTCTGACTTGCACCAAGGTCAAAGTAGAGTAACAAAAGCCCTTGGGTTTTCTACAACAACCGGATATACCCAAGTGCAAGTAGGAGCGGATAACCATGGACTTCATATCTAAATTTCCCAAGACAACCGGTGGGCATGACACCATATGGGTAATCGTCGATAGGTTAACCAAATCCGTACACTTCCTACCAATAAAGGAGATAGACAAAATGGAGAAACTAATAAGGACATACATCAAGGAGATTGTACAATTACATGGCGTGCCAATATCCATTATCTCTAATAGATATAGAAGGTTTACCTCACGGTTTTAGCAATCACTAAAAAGTCCTTGGGAAGCAAACTTGACATGAGTACATGCTATCACCCACAAACCGACGGGAACAGTGAGAGAAATATTCAAACACTGGAATACATGTTGAGAGCTTGTGTGATAGACTTCGATAAAGCTTAGGATACCCACTTACCACTTATTGAGCTCTCATACAACAACAATTATCACTCTAGCGTTAAAGTTGCTCCATTTGAAGCCCTCTATGGGCACAAGTACAGATCACCTCTGTGCTGGGCTGAGGTGGACGACACTTAGCTAGGTAGAGGACAAGTGCCTAACAACACTCTTACCGGCCCTGAGATCATATGGGAAACAACATAGAAGATCGTTTAGATCCGTGAATGACTAAAGGCATCTCGGGACCGACAAAAGAGTTATATAGATCAATGATGCAAACCCTTGGAAATCCAGGTTGGTGACCGCGTATTGTTGAAGGCCTCACCCTGGAAGGGAATGATACGTTTTGGAAATCGTGGGAAACTAAAACCAAGGTATATAGGCCCATTCGAGATCCTTGCCACGGTTGGCCTGGTAGCTTACAGACTTTGGCTACCGCAGGAAATCAACAACATGCACCCCACTTTCCATGTGTCTAACTTGAAGAAGTGTCTGTTCGATGAGACTCTCATTATTCCACTTGACGAATTCGAAGTAAACGAGGGTCGCCACTTCGTCGAGGAATCCGTGGAAATCATAGACAGTGAAGTCAAAACAACGAAGCAAAGCCGTATACCAATAGTAAAGGTCCGTTGGAACACCAAGCAAGGACCTGAATTTACCTGGGAATGGGAGGATCAAATGAAACAGAAATACCCACATATTTTCCTTAACTCTTGAGAACCCACTCAGAGTGCTAATTTTGGGACGAAATTCGTTCTAACAAGGGGATGATTTGATGACCGTCAATTTTGGTCAAACAAAGTCAACAAAAGTCAACTAGGTCAACTCAACTCATATTAGAATTTTAGGAGAAATGTGATATTCCCTAATGTTACTAATGTAGTATTGACAAGTTATAATTCAAAGTATCTCTCTTTTTACCAATTATTGAATATAAATCCTACTAAGGGTTACTAACATAAAAATTTGATAATTCAGCTATATATTACTTGGGTAGAAACAATATTCATAATACAATATAGTTGAGTTCATAAATGTTATACTACGTGACAAATTCATGACAAAGGTTACATATTCAGATTTTTCGTGAATTCGTCACCAAATGCGGCAAATTCTTTACTCGGCTTAAACACTCAAACATTAACGAAAAGAATTAAGAATCATCCTAACTTTCGTGTAATGTGTTATTATTTTTGATAATAATGATTTTTATAATAACTTGACCTTATATGATTCAAATTAAGTAATTATACAACATTTTACCATATTTTTTTTATAAAAATCACCACCTTTTATAAAAATTACCCAATTATTTTTATAAAAATAAATTAAAGACACATTTTGTCCCGTATGATTATTACCTCTTTTTAAAAGTAGTATCATTATATACTTATAAATCTTGCATTTTTTCTTGAACCACATTCATTTGAAACTCCCATGCATTTTTTCCTTTCACCACATTCATTTGAAACTCCCATGACTTTTCAATTTCTTTCTAATAATAATAATTATTATAAGTTGGTTAATAAGGTTAAATAAATATCAAACCTAAAGTGTAATCATATATAAACTAAATTTCAATATTAAAAAAATATATTTTCTTCTACTTATAAAGTTTGTTTTTAACTTAACATATTATACTTTATTTATTAGGTATAATATGTTGTATGTAAACCATTATCACTTTAAAGGTACAACTTTTGATCAATTTGTATAAAATACTTAAATTGTTAATTTAAATATAACCTTACATGATTAACTTAGATATAAAATTTAGTTCAACTTAAACAACCCAAAGAATATTTTGTAAATAGTTAAAAGTGATAAATTGTAGTGTCTTTCTAAAAATGATTATAAATTCGTTAATAAGGTTAAATAAGTATCAAACCTAAAGTGTAATAAAAACTAAACTAAATTTCAATATTAAAATAATATTTTTACTTCTACTTATAAAGTTATGTCTTCAACTTTTAACATATTATACTTAATTGATTTGATTTAATATGTTGTTGTATGTAAAACATTATCAGTTTAAAGCTACAACTTTTGAACTGTATGGGCAAAATACTTAAATTATTAGCTTAAATATAACATTACATGGTCAACTTCATTATAAATTTCAGTTCCACTTAAAAAAACCCTAAGAATATTTTGTGAATAGTGAAAAGTTAAAAATTGTAGTGCTCAATGCAAAAACTAAATTGTAATATCAATTCACTAAAATATTTCCTAAAGATATTTTTATAATCCTTAAAAGTTTTGAAATAAGTAGCTTAAAATAAATTACAATAATAATAGTTAAAAATAACTCTATATAAGTGATTATATTGTTACCTTTAAAATCAAAAATCAATTGTTTGATGTTTTAAATGATTACACTAATGAAAAGTAAAACGTTAAGCAAATAAATTTTAAAAATGAATTAAAAATAATAACAACTATAAATAATATTAAACCATATATTATATTTAATTTTATTCATGAATAATCCGCAGATAGAGGTCATTCAAAAGATTGAGATTATGCAGTCTTAATAGATGTATATATTATCATACAATTCAAAACATATATTTGTAAAGATTTCAGCTATATAGATGCTTCTGCGCAACGCGCGGGCATTCGCCTAGTTATTTAATTAAAATGGTCATTATTGAATATTAAATTGAAGAAAACATTCCCTACTTTCCCCCATACCCACACCACCCCACCCTCCCTCTCTTCCCTTTATTTTTGGCTGAAACCCTCTCCCCCTCATCCCATCTTCTTTAGTTGTCCATCTCCTTCTTTAAGAACAAGTTCATTCTCTCAATATTAATCTCCATAAGTTGGTTCTTGATCTTTTGGTAATTTTTTCCTTACTAATCTAGTGATTCTCTCTCTCTCTCTCTATATATATATATATATATATATACACACACACACACACACACTAGTTTTGTTACAATTACACACATTAACATGTGTTAATATCCATAAGATCTTTCAATCTTCAAGTGTTCTTAGCTTGAAATCTTTCATCTTCACCTCATTATACACCAAGAGACCCACTCAAGGTGAGTTCATACCCCTCATTTTCATCTTTTCTAATTTTTAGGAGGAGAATACAAGTAAACTTGTATAATTGTACAAGTTGTTATACATGCTTACTTTCATGTTGTGTAAAAATGTTATCTACATGAAATAATGTTATTACCTGGTATTATGAACATTTATGTATGGTATGTTGTTTAAAATACAAATCTATGAAAAATGAGTATAAACATGCTATACGTTCTTAAGAAAAAGTCATAAAAACAAAACTAAAAAAAAAAGGTTTTTATGAACATAATATGACTTTTCTAGCAAAAAATGGTTATAACCAAGTTATTACACCATTTTTGTGGAATATAAATCAAAATATGTTATTTTGGACATATGTTATGAAACTAGTTGTAAATACCAAGGATTTGGTTTTACAAAAAGAAAACCTAAAAATCGATCATTTTATGTAAAAATTAGGGTTTTCTAACAAAAATGGTCATAACTAGGTTATGGTACAATTTTTGTGAGATTTGACCTAAAATATGTTTTTTTAAACATATAAGGTTAGCTTGAATTAAACTTCACCAAAAGGTGAAAATAAAATTTACCAAGTTTATAATTCAATATTTACTGTTTGGTGATGTAAAAAGGTCAAAAACTAGAAAACTGACTTTATCTTACTAATACTTCATATACTTGTGTTAGATGTATAATATATGTTATTCATGAACATCTAAACATGTTAACTCATATATATGTGTGTATATATAGGTACAACGAAATATTTATAATAAACTATAATAGGTATAGTTTATGGGTCATTAATACTATTATAACATTTTGGGACAAAACGAATAATTATATAAAAGTATATAATTGTTACACACTATATTAATACTATGGAAAAGTGATATTTACACATACAAGGGTTTTCATTACACAAAACATAAACTTGTTGAAACAATTATGTGAGACAAAGTCTTCATCATACCTACCAGAGTACACACTAAAGTCAATATGGGACTGACAATCACGCACCAAAGCTGGTAGTCACAGCGAGACCGGCAGGTATAGGGTGACAAATGTCTAACATTCCAAAGCCTGAAGAACGTCGCAGCAGGTCAACTTCAGTTTTAGCATGGTTGTAATAACTCACATGAGAAATCAAAGACACATTTAGTTTACGGGGTAACATGCGTTCAAATGATTTATATATGAATAAAACCACGTAATACTATTTTAAGCATAGAAATACTTAAACATTTTTGGTCTTATGGTTTTTTTAAGACTACAACTCATTTTTAAGGAAATATTTCATTTTCTTTCAACAAACATTATCATTTTACAAGGAAAGAGTTACAGATTTTTCACATACAAAACTCTTATGAACTCACCAACTTAATTGTTGACACTTATGAAATTACTTATATTCTCAGGAAACCGTTAAACATGTAGTCACAAGGATTTTGAGGATGAGACTTTACGACATCGTACTATTCATGTTGTCATCATAATGTAATTGGTTTTGAAACATGCATTAATTGGAAACAATCTAACATTCTCAATTATATTTGTCACACCCCCGAACCAAACGGCAGAAACGTCAGAGGGCTCGCGTGACTTTAACTGAATATCATCACAATGAATATACATGAATCATAACATAAGCGTCACCATGCATCAATATATTACAACTGGAATTGTTCACATCAAGTACATTGTTTTAACACTACACATTCATAACCTAAATAGTTTGAGTACATTTAACAACATAACATCTAACATTACTTCTTATAACTCTTCTGCTTACCTGTTACCTGAGAATACAAGTTATTTTGGAAAAACGTCAACATATGAAATGTTGGTGAGTTCATAAGCAATGTTGTGATAAAATGATTTGTCTATTTTGTAAAACCCAGAAAATCCGATATTTTCTGAAAAGACTTTTGTTTATCAAAGTGTGAAGATCCATAAGTTGATGCATGAATGATTTTAAACACACACACACACACAGACATATATATATATATATATATATGAAGGGTATTTTGTAATATAGTTATAAAGTTTCGAACGAGTAGTATTGAATTCCCCGGAAAACCCGATGTTTTCCAATGTTGAAATGTATTCGTGATTACTGATTTTGGTATTGTCTTAACGAATGAATATTGATTAATCCATATTATATACCGTCCTAATTTTTGTCTACTTTGAATTCTCGTAAGTCTTAACAAACGAAGAGATGGGGAGTATTATGTCCCACTACTATCGTAAGTATCTTAGGCTGTCGTGGATGCTAAAGACACGATGGTCCAACTCGCACTTGATTACTGTGACCTTACTAGCTTTTCTAACGGGACACTTTGGCCCACTAGCACATAAAAGCTATTGAAAGTCCTTTTATAAAATATTGGGTCATTGAAGGCCCAATAACATATAAGCGTTATCCCTTTTGGCCTAAAGATCATGTTGGTGGGCTTGCAAGGCCCAACAAGCATGATTTGAAACTCATAAGCCCAAAGTTTTTAGTTTTGCTCATTGTAGTCATCACGTATCTATTGAGGTGTTTTTAATTAGATGCTTGTTGTGTTGTATTGATTCGAGGCCGAATCAATTCGTTTATAACGATATTTGGTATTGAAGGTGTATTCGTTTTCCGTTTTATCGCTAGTCGGGTATCTTGTATTTTGTCTTAATGAATTAATTTGTTTAAAAGTATGTTTTTTTACCTTTTCACTACATTTCTTTTATAAAAATAACACTTTTAGTCCTTTATATAAAAGAATTTCATTTTTAGTCCTTAAAACGTTTTTCCTGACACTTTTGTATCATAAACTTGTTGATAAGACATTTTAACCCAAAATTTATTTTGCAAACAGCTTTAGCCCTTCCTAAATGGAGTTTCTCGGTTAGAACCCCTTATTTCGCAACTTTTACAGTTTTGGCCCAAAATATAAAAAGTTTACATTTTTTATCCTTTTTGAAATTGAAAAGCATTTTTGACCTTTGAAATAGTTTTATTTTACTTCTTATCCCCTGTTTTGCAGAATGTTACAATTCAACCCCTTAAAACTTCAAAATTTCGCAATTATGGGCTTATTGGGCCGAAAAGCCCAAATTTAGCCCAATAAGCTATTTTTTTTTGCATTTCAAGTCCTTTGAAAATTCTAATATTCAGAAAATTGATTATAGAAACTGTTTTGACTCTTTTGACCCTCAAGAAACCGTGAATTTACAGTTTTTAACCCAAGTTTTGTATTTTTGACAATTTAAGTCCTAAAATGGGTTTTATGTTAGAATATGTTCCTCATAACCTTATAAGCGATTTTTCTTAACTAGATTAGTGTAAAATAACTTAGATTATGTTTTTTTTTCCTTTCTCATGTCATAGATCTTGAGTTAATACCCCTTTTGGTTGCATTTTCATCAAAAAAACACATAAAATCACACACATACATGCATAAAATCACACATAGCATATATATACACATAGATCTACATATTTTCTTGTATTCTCCCCCATAAAACATATGAAAACAGAAAAAAGAGGGGTATGAAGCTCACCTTGAGTTGTAGTTTCGGTTTTGAAGAAGACTAGAAGAAGAAATTTTGATCCTAACAAATCTTCTTGGAGGATCTCGAACTTAGATGCTTCTAAGGTGCAAGATCACAAGATTGAATGGATTCAGAAGAGATTTTTGGATGAAATGAAGTAGCTAGATCATGGATTTAACATCAACTTACCTTAGATGATGTGTTTGTGGGAAAAATCTCCTTGAAAGCTTCCTAGATCTCGAAAATTTGGAGAGGAGTGGAGAGAGTTTCTTTTGAGAGAGTTTGAGTGAAGTGTGTGTGTGTGTGTGTGTTTGGGTTAGGCCGAGGAGAAGAAAGAGAGGAGAGAAGAGAGAAGGTTGATGAGATAGGTGCATGGAAGTATGAGAGTATGCATGGAAGTCCACTAGATAAAAATGAGTTGGCACACACAAAGTCAACTCTTTCTTTCCTTGTGGGCTTGGGCCGAGATTGGAGAGGGAAAAGAGAAGATTTGGGCTTTTGAGTGTTTAGCCCATATTATGACCCACTTAGATGATATTTGGGCCCAAATAAATCAAAGTTTAATTTTTGACCTAATAGGGCTAAATTAATTTGGTTGTGACCCATTAAGGCCCAAAATATTATGTTTCATGTATATGGGTCCATTTAGGGCCCATTAGAGAGTTCTAGATTCAAGATGGATAATTTGGAAGTTTATTAGTCCATTAGGCCCAATAAGGAAATCCTAGTTCAAAGTGAACTCAAATTGGAATTTCAAAGGTTTCTAATTCTTTGTTGACCATTTGTAGGGCTAGAATAAAATATTTGATGAAGTTTTGTTGTTATAGAATAAACATCATTCATAATTACATGTTATTGATTCATAGTTGTTATAAGTGTTGTAGTTACAAGGCACCAAAATTTCTAGTTGTGACATCATCCCCCCGTTAGAGGGAATTTCGTCCCGAAATTCTTTTGAAAGCTAGATTTGAGAATGCGAGAATAGATTAGGGTACTTTTGCTTCATTTGATCTTCGCGTTCCCTTGTGAATTCTGGTCCGCGTCTCGCTTTCCATCGAAGTTTCATAATTGGAATGCGGCTCTGCTTGGTACACTTTACCTCTCGGTCCATGATTTCAACTGGCTCTTCGATGAACAGAAGGTTCTCATTGATTTCGATTTCCTCTAATGGAATGACGAGAGTCTCGTCGGATAAGCACTTCTTCAAATTGGAGACGTGGAACACAGGTTGTACACTGCTAAGCTTGGCGGGTAGTTGCAATCTATAAGCCACTGGACCGATCTGAGCAAGAATCTCGAAGGGTCCAATGTATCGAGGGTTCAGTTTGCCCCGCTTCCCAAAACGAATCACTCCTTTCCAAGGAGAGACTTTTAGTAACACCCTATCTCCGACTTCGAATTCCAAGGGCTTTCGTCGTTTCTCGGCGTATCTCTTTTGTCTGTCTCGTGACGATTGCAACCGTGCTCTGATCTGAATTATCTTCTCGGTCGTCTCGCGTATGATTTCCCGTCCCGTTAAGGCGCTATTTGGCATTTGCCCTCTCGCTAGCTGGGTGTCTCCTACCTCAACCCAACACAACGGTGATCTACATTTACGCCCGTATAATGCTTCGAAAGGAGCAACTTTGATACTCGAGTGATAACTGTTGTTATATGAGAACTCGATCAAAGGCAAGTGGGTATCCCACGATTTTCCAAAGACTATTACGCACACGCAAAGAATATCTTCTAGCATTTGGATGGTTCGCTTGCTTTGGCCATCCGTCTATGGGTGGTAGGTAGTGCTCATGTCGAGTTGTGTTCCCATAGCTTTCTGAAGCGACTGCCAAAAGCGTGAAGTAAATCTACTATCTCTATCTGAGATGATAGATATCGGTACTCCGTGGAGTCTCACGATTTCCTTGATGTAGATTCTTGTCAAGCGCTCCATCTTGTATGATTCTTTTATTGTCGGGAAATGGGCGGATTTCGTTAGTCTATCAACTATTACCCAGATCGTGTCCAAACCGTCCGTCGACTTGGGTAGTTTGGTCACAAAATCCATGGTAATCCTTTCCTATTTCCACTCGGGAATTACTGGCTGCTGTAGTAATCCAGAGGGCTTCTGATATTCCACTTTTACTTTAGCACAAGTGAGGCACTTGCTCACATAAGTGGCAATCTCTGCCTTCGTATTTGGCCACCAATAATGTTGCTTAACATCCAAGTACATTTTGTCTGAACCCGGATGGATGGAGTATCGCGTCTTGTGAGCCTCGTTCATGACTACCTCTCTGAATCCCCCAAGTTTAGGGACCCATATGCGGTTCATGAAGTAGTATGCTCCATCTTCCTTCACCTCCAAGTTCTTCTCCATTCCACGCAACGCTTCACTTGTCTTGTTTTCCGCCTTCATGGCATCTGACTGCGTCGTTCTGATTTGCGAGGTCAGGTGGGATTGGATGGTTATCGAGAGAGTTTTTACACGATGACTTGAGTATTCTTTCCGAATCAAGGCATCGGCTACTACGTTAGCCTTGCCTGGATGATACTTGATTTCACACTCGTAGTCGTTTAGCAGTTCAACCCATCTTCGTTGCCTCATGTTTAGCTCCTTTTAATTCAAGATGTGCTGAAGATTCTTGTGGTCAGTGAAGATAGTGCACTTGGTACCGTACAAGTAGTGTCTCCAAATCTTCAGAGCGAAGACCACTGCTCCCAGCTCCAGATCGTGGGTTGTATATTTCACTTCGTGTGTCTTTAGCTGCCGGGACGCGTAAGCTATCACCTTTCCACGCTGCATGAGTACACAGCCTAAACCCTGATTTGACGCATCGTAGTAGAATATAAAGTCATCCGTTCCTTCGGGTAGTGATAGCACCGACGCACTGCAGAGTGCTTGCTTCAGATATCGAAATGCAGCTTCCTGCTTGTTCGTCCATACGAAGGGTACGCCCTTTTGCGTAAGCATAGTAAGCGGTTTGGCCGTCCTAGAGAAGTTCTAGATGAATCTCATGTAATAGCCTGCGAGACCCAGAAACTGGCGAATTTCTGTGGGTGTTGTTGGGATTTCCCATCCTTCGATAACTTGGATTTTAGAAGGATCCACTTGAATTCCTTCCTGGCTAACAACATGCCCCAAAAAGTTCACGCTTCGGAGCCAAAACTCGCATTTGGAGAGTTTTGCGTACAACTTTTCGGTTCGCAGGGTTTCCAGGATTTGTCGAAGGTGTTGGTCGTGTTCTTCTTTGCTTCGGGAATATACTAGGATATCATCGATGAAAACGATTACGAAATTATCAAGAAAAGGTCGGAAAATTCAATTCATTAGGTCCATGAATGCGGCAGGAGCAGTCGTTAGACCGAAGGGCATTACGACAAATTCATAATGTCCGTAACGAGTTCGGAAGGCAGTTTTTGGAATATCCTCCTCCCGGACCTTGAGTTGGTGGTATCGAGATCGCAGATCTATCTTTGAGAAGTGACTAGCTCCTTGGAGCTGATCGAATAGGTCGTCGATTCATGGAAGTGGATATTGGTTTTTGACAGTAAGCTTGTTAAGTTCTCTGTAGTCGATACACATCCTGAATGTACCGTCTTTCTTCTTGACAAAGAGAACTGGAGCTCCCCAAGGTGAGAAACTGGGTCGGATGAATCCTTTATCCAAAAGCTCACTGAGTTGACTGGACAACTCTTGCATCTCTGCAGGAGCCAATCTATAGGGCGATTTGGCGATGGGGGTAGCTCCTGGTACAAGGTCGATTCGAAACTCGACTTGTCTTTCTGGGGTATCCCCGGAAGATCATCAGGAAAAACATCTGGGAATTCACAAGCTACTAAAATGTCTTGAATGTTGACCTCTTTCTTGGATTTGTCTACTATGTGAGCTTGGAATGTTAAGTCCTTCTTTCGTAGGTGCTTCTGCGTCTTAATGCACGAGATAAGAAGAAGGTTCGTGTTGGGTTTGTCCCCGAAAACAACTAGGGTTTCGCGATTTGGAAGATGAAGGCGAACGACCTTCTCATGACACATAATTTCAGCATGGTGGGGGCTTAACCAATCCATGCCAATAATCACATCAAAACTCCTAATGGAAACAGGCAATAAGTTTATTTGAAATACGTGGTGATTTAAGGCTAGGGAACATCCGATATAGATTTCCCCAGTGGATTCTGTCTTCCCATTAGCCATTTCCACCGTGAAGGTTTCATGAAGCTTCTGGGGTTGTTGATTTAATCAGTGTTTGAATTTATTGCTCACAAAACTCCGTTCCGCTCCGGTGTCAAATAGGATGCATGCATAAGTCTGGTTTAGGAGAAACGTACCAGTAACAACAGTGGGATCCTGAACCGCTTCTCCCTGACCCATAGCTACCACCCTTCCTTTTCCTGCGCTCCCAGAGGAGTTGGTGTTGGGGAAATTCCAACGGATATGCCCTGTCCTTCCACATCCGTAGCAAGTGGGGCTTGATCCCGTGTTATTGCTGCTGTTGTTGTTGTTGTTGTTGTTGTTGTTGCGGTTGATGTTGTTGTTGTTGTTTCCTTGTGGTTGATTATGGGGAGGATAGGTCCTGCAATACTTTGCAGTGTGACCCTTCCGATTGCAACTGGTGCAATGCATTTCCCTGCATTCGCTGTTATGGTGGTAGTTGCACTTGTTGCACTTCGGGAGATTCCCAGAATACTGCCTAGGAGCACTTGGATTAGCTGAGGCTGGAGCATGTGGTGTAAAGGGTACTTGAGTGGTTGCATCATTGACCGTCACCGTTTGTTGCTTCTTTTCCGATTCCGAGCCTTGTCGCCCTTTTTTCTTGTTGTTATTTCCTTTCTTGTTGTCATTCTCTTTCTTGCCCTCGATTTCCGTTGGCTTCTCGCCCTTTTTGCTGTTGTGGTTGTACAGCTTCTTGGCCAATCTCTTGGCGCTTTCGAACGTTTCAGGTTTGGCAGCGATCACATTTCCTTGGATCCGGGAGGTCAATCCCCATATGAATCGTTCGATTTTCTTTCCTTCAGACGTAATCATGCCAGGGCACAATAATGACAGCTCGCTAAACTTTGATATGTATGCATCTATATCAGAGTTTCGGACGGTGAGATCCCACAACTCTCGCTCCATCTTCTGAATGTCGCCATGAGGGAAGTACTCAACCATTAGCATTTCCTTCAGCTCCGTCCATGGCATCGAGTTGGCTACAGGGATAGTCATGGCCTCTATATGTCCATTCCACCAGGTGAGAGCCTGGTCGACAAGGGTGCACGCGACAAACTTCACTTTAAATTCCTCGGGGCATTCACATATTTCGAACACTGATTCCACCTTCTTAATCCACCTTTTAAGGGCTATCACACCACCCGTGCCATTAAAGGTTCGCGGCTTGGCATTGGTGAAATCCTTGTAGCAGCACGTTTTGGTCGGTCCTTGATTGATCCCGTTGTTCGAACTTCCTGCCTCTTGTCCGTTGACTCCTACATTGTTCCCTTGGTGAATCTGTGCCATTGCTACGGTGACCGCAACAGACACAGCTGCTTGGAATGCAGCTGATTCAACCTCTGGAGGGGTTGGTCCAGGGTTACCGCGAGTCGGTCGTCGAGGCATCTTTCTGTCATGGAACGGAAAGATGTTGAGTGCCTATGGTTTCGTGAGATGGTGATCCTATAAACTAGGTGTGTGGTACGAACTTAAGCAATTTCACAATTTAGCATACAATCATGGATATATATATATATATATATATATATATATATATATAACACATAGCAGATTACAACATCACGGTGGAACACCTAAAACTTTTCATTAATATTATCCGCATTTTTGATACTTGAAAATTTTGCTCGGAAGAGCAATACATAAGTAGTGCAATTTCGGCAACATAACGGCTCTATGAGTAGTATAATCACTTAAACATAGAGTCGGGGTACCTAGCATAGATCCTAGTGACATAGTACTAAAGACGGGTATGACTAGTCCTAGTCATGGTGGGATGTGCCAGGGGGTGGTGCTGAGGAAGTGGACGCTCCCTGAAGACGAGTCACCTGTCATTCCGCATCTCGAAGTCGAGCCTCCCACCTTATCTGTCTCATGTGGAAATCTCGGATAACCTCTCGCGTTTCCTGCTCTGCGCGCTCGACCCTAGTCCGCATCTGGTGCATCTGATCGGCGGTGCTCTGAGCTAGGTCGCCAGTGTTCCACAATCGTCTCACCATGACCGGAAGAGCACGATCGGCCGGTCCTCTATCCCTCAGGTCTTAGAACTCGCGTGACATGACGAACGGGGGTCGCTGTCCCTGCTGCCTACTCCACCTCCAAAGGTTGATACCCCAGGGGGTGTAGGACCAGTGGGGCCTACCCGATAAGCGGGCACCCTAATCGGATAAGGGGGGTTGATGACTTCGGACTCTGCGTCCGAATCACCATCTTCTTCTTCGTTGGGTTCTTCCTCGAGATCCCCTTCGGCTTCCTCCTCCTCCCGGTCCACCACTGGCTCGACAGGTCCTCCTTTGGCTTCCGCCTCAGGTTCCCCCTCGGATTCCTCCTCGGGGTCTTCCTCGGGTTCCTCTTCAGACTCCTCCTCGGGATCCTCTTCAGGTTCTTCCTCTGATTCTTCCAGCCATCCGGTATTCCCCTGAATAGGGAAATAAGGATCTCCAGGGTGATGGAAACCAACCATGCTGTCTGCGAGGGTGTATAAACATGCTAATATCATTCCTAAGACATATGGATTGAGTCGCTGTTCTCTTTTTGGTGCTAACGGGGTATGCTTTTAGGTTTTTCCTACCATCGTGATTTCCTCGGGACACGCGATAGTTGCACCTTGGAGGAAATGTAGTTGATCAGGCTACATCCTCTCCTTGATACAACCGTGAACAGTCCCGGCTTACCCGAGATGATAGCATTATCTTGTTTGGTTTGGTATTATATTTTGTTTCCTAATTCACACAGGCAAAGATGTTTTATAGTTGTGTTCTTATTTGTTTTGCTTTGTTTAGAGTTGGGTTAGTCCCTTTTTGGTTTATAGTGGCATATCAATGTGTGGTTAGATATGCTAGTTCACTATAAACAATGCTCTGATACCAACCTGTCACACCCCCGAACCAGACGGCGGAAACGTCCGAAGGCTCGCGTGACTTTAATTGAATATCATCACAATGAGTATACATGAATCATAACATAAGCGTCACCATGCATCAATATATTACAACTGAAATTGTTCACATCAAGTACATTGTTTTAACACTACACATTCATAACCTAAATAGTTTGAGTACATTTAACAACATAACATCTAACATTACTTCTTATAACTCTTACGCTTACCTGTTACCTGAGAATACAAGTTATTTTTGAAAAACGTCAACATATGAAATGTTGGTGAGTTCATAAGCAATGTTGTGATAAAATGATTTGTGTATTTTGTAAAACCCAGAAAATCCGATATTTTCTGAAAAGACTTTTGTTTATCAAAGTGTGAAGATCCATAAGTTCATGCATGAATGATTTTAAACACACACACACACACACACACACACACACATATATATATATATATATATATATATATATGAAGGGTATTTTGTAATATAGTTATAAAGTTTCGAACGAGTAGTATTGAATTCCCCGGAAAACCCGATGTTTTCCGATGTTGAAATGTATTCGTGATTACTGATTTTGGTATTGTCTTAACGAATGAATATTGATTAATCCATATTATATACCGTCCTAATTTTTGTCTACTTTGATTTCTCGTAAGCCTTAACAAACGAAGAGATGGGGAGTATTATGTCCCACTACTATCGTAAGTATCTTAGGCTGTCGTGGATGCGAAAGACACGATGGTCCAACTCGCACTTGATTACTGTGACCTTACTAGCTTTTCTAACGGGACACTTTGGCCCACTAGCACATAAAAGCTATTGAAAGTCCTTTTATAAAATATTGGGTCATTGAAGGCCCAATAACATATAAGCGTTATCCCTTTTGGCCTAAAGATCATGTTGGTGGGCTTGCAAGGCCCAACAAGCATGATTTGAAACTCATAAGCCCAAAGTTTTTAGTTTTGCTCATTGTAGTCATCACGTATCTATTGAGGTGTTTTTAATTAGATGCTTGTTGTGTTGTATTGATTCGAGGCCGAATCAATTCGTTTATAACGATATTTGGTATTGAAGGTGTATTCGTTTTCCGTTTTATCGCTAGTCGGGTATCTTGTATTTTGTCTTAATGAATTAATTTGTTTAAAAGTATGTTTTTTTACCTTTTCACTACATTTCTTTTATAAAAATAACACTTTTAGTCCTTTATATAAAAGAATTTCATTTTTAGTCCTTAAAACGTTTTTCCTGACACTTTTGTATCATAAACTTGTTGATAAGACATTTTAACCCAAAATTTATTTTGCAAACAGCTTTAGCCCTTCCTAAATGGAGTTTCTCGGTTAGAACCCCTTATTTCGCAACTTTTACAGTTTTGGCCCAAAATATAAAAAGTTTACATTTTTTATCCTTTTTGAAATTGAAAAGCATTTTTGACTTTTGAAATAGTTTTATTTTACTTCTTATCCCCTGTTTTGCAGAATGTTACAATTCAACCCCTTAAAACTTCAAAATTTCGCAATTATGGGCTTATTGGGCCGAAAAGCCCAAATTTAGCCCAATAAGCTAATTTTTTTTGCATTTCAAGTCCTTTGAAAATTCTAATATTCAGAAAATTGATTATAGAAACTGTTTTGACTCTTTTGACCCTCAAGAAACCGTGAATTTACAGTTTTTAACCCAAGTTTTGTATTTTTGACAATTTAAGTCCTAAAATGGGTTTTATGTTAGAATATGTTCCTCATAACCTTATAAGCGATTTTTCTTAACTAGATTAGTGTAAAATAACTTAGATTATGTTTTTTTTCCTTTCTCATGTCATAGATCTCGAGTTAATACCCCTTTTGGTTGCATTTTCATCAAAAAAAACACATAAAATCACACACATACATGCATAAAATCACACATAGCATATATATACACATAGATCTACACATTTTCTTGTATTCTCCCCCATAAAACATATGAAAACCGAAAAAAGAGGGGTATGAAGCTCACCTTGAGTTGTAGGTTCGGTTTTGAAGAAGACTAGAAGAAGAAATTTTGATCCTAGCAAGTCTTCTTGGAGGATCTCCAACTTAGATGCTTCTAAGGTGCAAGATCACAAGATTAAATGGATTCAGAAGAGATTTTTGGATGAAATGAAGTAGCTAGATCATGGATTTAACATCAACTTACCTTAGTGTTGGGGTGCAAAGTTATTTATTCATGACTTTGTAAATGTTTGACTTTTATAAAACCCACTTGCATGTGGTGCTTTAGCCTTTAGACCCATTTGTTAGAGAGTGAGAGAGAGACATGTAAACACCTCTATAAATAGTGGGTTCATACCACTTGTAGAGGTGTGCTTGAGAGATGTAAAAGTGAGTGTGTAAGTGTGTGTTATTTATGTAGTCTAGATCTAGATCCTTTTTGTAACACCATATACATTCAATATATCTCTTAAACACCCAAATCACCATGTTCAATTGTGCAAGCTTTAGTTCCGGATGCCAAACCATGTTCTTTGTCACTACAATTGGTATCAGAGCTTGGTTTTCACCATCAACGTGACTTTCGAAGAACGATTCTCGGTTTGGCAACTTTTGTCGCAATTTGATCAGTTTTGGTGAGTCTCTCTCTATGATCTCTCGTAATATTTGGATTTGTGCTTTGTGTTCTTGATTTTTGATCGTTTTGATTCATTAGATCTAATTCGTTTCAAACCTCATTGTTGATCCAATCAATTTTTGTTTAGATCAAATTCAAACCAAAAACAAAATAAAATTTACTGTTCATCTTCCGTGATCCAAAGTCTCAATATTACTGTTCATGATTTGTTGAAGCCTAATCAATGATCGATATATGATTGATAACTTTGAGCCCAAAAATCTCGATCCATTACTGTTCATTCAAACATATTGAGCCCAAACTTGTAATCCAACTGATATATTCGATGTATCTGATTCTTTTCATATGTCAGACATCTATTCTCTTGTTCTTGCAAATCGATAATCACGATCTTGTATGTTGAATCAAAATTCGGTTGTATCAAATCAGTTTCATTGATGGATATTAATCATTGTTCTTCTATCGATTCATCTAGTCTTGAATCGATCTGCTTGCGTTTGATATTAATATCCGATTGCATTTTATCGATCATTCATAATCAGTTGTTCTTCAGTTCTTAATCTCGACTTCTCATTATTTTTTTTCTTTTTCGATCGATGTTGAATGAATATCTGAAAATGAGTGTCGATTTCTTATGATTTGTAATATGATGAACTCGATTTTATACAAGTTCCAGTGAAGAAGTCGGAGATTGATTTTTTGATTTTGATCAAATTGATCAAGAACACGATGAGGAACAGTTGGAGAATGTTACGATTTATGTTAAAAATGGGTGTTTGATCCAAAATTAGATTAAAGATCGATAGTTTTGGTGTTTATCGGGGTCAACCAAAAAGTCAAAATTGAAGGTTCATCACTGAAATGTGATTTGGAATCGATATTATGTTTGATTTGGGTTCAATTTCAAAAGTTGATTGAGTTTGTGTTCTTACGTCGAACACAGTGACACAAGTGATATATGTGTTCTTGATTAATTTTGAATCGTAACCGATTTTTTTGGTATTAAATGACGTTGACTGTTTGTGGCTTAAGAACGATTGTCAATTTTGGAATACATCCCAGTCTTGGAAAGCAAAGGGTGAAGGATTAACTGGGTCGATGGGAATAACAAGGATGCGAAGGTGATTCAGGTTGTTATTCACTTCGCATTTGGTGAATCAATTTAAAGATTAAATTTGGGTTCACATATTGTTCTTGGTTATGAAGTTGAAGGTTTGAACGATTGATGACCAATAGTTCGCATCTATGAAATCAGTTCGCATATGACATCAATTGAGTTCGCATTTGGTTTTGTGGGTCAAAACAGTTCGCATAAGAAGTTCACGATTTGATGTTTGAGGTTAATTGATTTTGATTTCGCAAGCTTGGAGTCGGAGATCTGGATTGTGTTCGCATCTATAGAATGCGAAGAGAATTTAATGGTGATATTCAGTTCGCATTTGGTGAGACAAGTATGTGGTTGATGATTTTTGGTTGGTTCGCATTTGAAATAAATGGGTTTCGCATCTGGGTTCGCATCTGGATTTCTCAAACAACTGAAATGCGAATCTTAGACAACTGATTAATTTCTCAGTTAATGAGAATGAAGACAACTGAAATGCGAATGAACTCAAAGACGGATGGATACAAGATGCGAAAGAGGTGTGAATGAAAATGCGAAGTGTTTACCGTATAAATGCGAATTGAGGAAGAAAGCTAATAGTTTCGCATTTGGTCCCTCATCTTTTCATGAAATAATTCAAATGGACTAACTTCGCAAAATGGGGTAATAAAAAGACAAAAGTACAGAATTTTCATTTCGCATCCCTGAAGTATTCGTAAGAAGGCAAATTTTACCCAGTTTCGCATTTGGGGTAAAAATTAAGAGAAATTGGAATATTTTCAAATCTGGTCCATGCAGTTTGTGCGAATTTACACATTTTACCCAATTTCGCAAATGGGAGTGTGTTTCGCATATTTGACTGTTTTTGGCGCAACGGGTCACTGTAGAATTTTGAAATTGACAATTTCTACCCATTTTTGAGAAAATTTGTCAAAGGCGATCCGTGAACGAAGATAAAAATTCATTATTTTTTGGATTTTCCGGATTGAAGCACAAAGATTATGCCACATGTTAAGGGGGAGTTTTGACATGAAAAATTCCAAATAGAGCACGTTCTTTTTCCTTTGGAGTTTTATAATCAAATTTCGATTATAAAAAGGGGGAGAAGTTTTATATGGAAATTCGAACTTGAATTTTTCATATTACGCGGATTTGAAGACCGAAGTGATCTTGAAGTTTTAAAGCTCACGAGATGATGCAATTGGAAGTTCGGAAGTGATGTATTCGAAATGGGTTTGGTTTATTGAACATTTTTGGGGTGTGTTTTTATGCGCAACTTTGGGGTGATTATTTGAAGTTAATCATTCGTTGCTGCTTGGATTGTATGGTCTCACATCCTAGAGCCCAAATTGAAGAATCATGGAAGAATTGAAGATTGAAGTTCGTTTCGACATGTGTCACCTTTGAGGCTCGAACCGCGTAGTGCTTGGTTTTGGAAGATTTGAAGCGGGTCATTCATTCCTAACTTTGAGGGGGAGAAATGTTGGGGTGCAAAGTTATTCGTTCATGACTTTGTAAATGTTTGACTTTTGTAAAACCCACTTGCATGTGGTGCTTTAGCCTTTAGACCCATTTGTTAGAGAGTGAGAGAGAGACATGTAAACACCTCTATAAATAATGGGTTCATACCACTTGTAGAGGTGTGCTTGAGAGATGTAAAAGTGAGTGTGTAAGTGTGTGTTATTTATGTAGTCTAGATCTAGATCCTTTTTGTAACACCATATACATTCAATATATCTCTTAAACACCCAAATCACCATGTTCAATTGTGCAAGCTTTAATTCTGCATGCCAAACCATGTTCTTTGTCACTACACTTAGATGATGTGTTTGTAGGAAAAATCTCCTTGAAAGCTTCCTAGATCTCGAAAATTTGGAGGGGAGTAGAGAGAGTTTCTTTTGAGAGAGTTTGAGTGAAGTGTGTGTGTGTGTGTGTGTTTGGGTTCGGCCGAGAGGAGAGAAGAGAGAAGGTTGATGAGATAGGTGCATGGAAGTATGAGAGTATGCATGGAAGTCCACTAGATAAAAATGAGTTGGCACACACAAAGTCAACTCTTTCTTTCCTTGTGGGCTTGGGCCGAGATTGGAGAGGGAAAAGAGAAGATTTGGGCTTTTGAGTGTTTAGCCCATATTATGACTCACTTAGATGATGTTTAGGCCCAAATAAATCAAAGTGTAATTTTTATGACCGAATAGGGCTAAATTAATTTGGTTGTGACCCATTAAGGCCAAAAATATTATGTTTCATGTATATGGGTCCATTTAGGGCCCATTAGAGAGTTTTAGATTCAAGATGGATAATTTGGAAGTTTATTAGTCCATTAGGCCCAATAAGGAAATCCTAGTTCAAAATGAACTCAAATTGGAATTTCAAAGGTTTCCAATTCTTTGTTGACCATTTGTAGGGCTAGAATGAAGTATTTGATGAAGTTTTGTTGTTATAGAATAAACATCATGCATGCTTTCATGTTATTGATTCATAGTTGTTATAAGTGTTGTAGTTACAAGACACCAAAATTTCTAGTGGTGACAATTTGATCACTGTTGTACATTATGTTGTGATACTGTTCATGAAGTCATCCACCCTCAGACGTTTCCGCCATCCTGGTTTAGGGGTCTGACATTAACAAAATAGAGTTTTGACTTAAATAGTAGATAAATTTACAGAAAATTATAATTTATTGACCTAATTGCTAAAATGGTAAAAGTAGTCCATGTTTTTTTTTCACTTTCGCCTATAACCGGTTAAAAAGTCCATGATGGTTTAATCGATATAGAAAAGAGTCAAGTAGATAAATAGATAAAAATGGAATGTATATTCTGGTAATGGTCACTTGTTTAAATAAAAAAAAATTAAAATTACAAAGATAAAGGGGACCACAACCTTTGTCCGGTGAACAATACGGTCAATATCTTCAATTGAGTATTTTATGTCATAATCTATAAAATCACAAAGAAAGCAAACTTTATGTCATAAGTGTTTCAAGCTTGACAACAAAAGTAAAGAATTGCACTTTTTTACTCAATAGCATTACCCAAACTACAAATTCCATTTCATGACTTATAATTGGGACCTGTACAAAAGTTGTTCAATGGTTAAAGTAATTGAGCACCAAGATGTTTAATGAGAAACGACTTATACATGTAACAAAACGAAATCGTTATTAACAAATAAAATTAAATCTGTAAATCAAAATCCATTATCTAGATTATACCATAAAACTCTAGTTCAGTAGCAGATGGACGATGTCCGACTTCACATAAGATGGAAAATCCACGACTACAGAGAGCACTCAAATATTAAGGTCTTGAAGAGGTGCCGACGTCATCTGAAATTTTGAAGTTAGGATGTGAACGGAAGACACCGACAATACATAGCCCAAAATATAATAGTTTTTGCAACACACACTCTTCTACATATTTCTTGGAAGTGAATGCGGCACAATTGTTTCAAAGTGATGTTGAATATAGTTTTGGGTAACATATAAATGTATAGCAAATATGTAATAGTTGTTTAGTGTATATACAAAAAACCTTTTGCAAAACACCCCGCTGCATCGCGAGGGGTGAAAAGTGAAAACCCTTGTTTATACTCATTTACAAACTATTCTGGATAATAATTTTTATCACAATATAAATAATCATATTTGATTATGGAAAAATGTTATATGTTTTAAATAATTGTTGATTTTTTGCTAGGAACTTTATCAAATTATAAATGATTTTTTTTTGATGAAAATCATGGGACTTTCGAACCTCACAGGCCACACAAAAGCATAATGTTTGTAGACTCATATGAGGAGCTTAACTGCCAACATTATATCCTTCAATTTGTTCACAGCCATTCTCCCAAAAACTTAAGGCATCCTTTTCACTTTCATAACCCATTGCTTTTGAAGAAATGCGTGTTTAATAGACCTTAGATGAGTGTTTGAATATGCTGTTGGAACTTTGTTCTAAATAATACAATGCGAGACTTGTCCCATGTAAGAAGAAGAAAAAACCTTCTCCTTTTTTATAGAACTTCTCCCACCCATTTAATCGAATGGATCAAATAATTGGTTAAACATCTTGGGTTTGGGTTGTGGTGTTGGACTAGTCAAATTTAACTAGTAGTAGTCTTGAATTTATTAAATATTAATGATCAAAGATAGGGCATTGGGCCTTTGAGCTCTTCTTAACTAAATAATATATATTTTTTTAAATCCAAAATTAGTTAGTAATTAATTAATTTTTATTTATTTAGTAAAAAAACAAATTTTGTTAAATATAAAATTATTTACAGACAGTTTTTAACAGTTAATTTCGATTGGTGGTTTACAACTACTATTGGAAGCCTATAAATACATGGAATCAAACATAATTTGAAAGCTAATGAAAACCACACTTTCTCTCAAAAATCGTTCTTCATACCAAACGGATCATGGTGAATTTCGACAGATTCAAGATATGTTATTGAATTGATTGTTGTATCCTCAAGACAGACCCATCCAAGAGAATTTCTGTCTTAGGACACTGCAACTCACATGCCTCAATCTACATATTTTCGTATTTATGATTCTGTTGTAAACATCAATATTTAAGTATGTTTTCTGATTATGAATCTAGTATATAAATTTGATTTATTTGTGTTTCTGTTTGTTATATTTCGTATTTTGATTACTTTTGTCATAGTATATGCTAATCTTCTTGTCTAGAACTTGGATATTAAGAATCACTATATAACCAAATGATCATCCGTAATTGTAGATGAGAGGCGAAATTATGCTACAATGCTCAACTTAGTACAAGTATGATAAAAGAGAAGAATCTAAGAGTTAATGGTCAAAATAAGTAGCCTCCCAGAAGCCTTGTTGGTGAATGATATTTATATGGTTGGAATAACTAATTATAATTTTGTTTGTGGCGGTGAATGGTATTTAACTATTCATAAGGTTTGAATTGATATCAATTTTGTCTTCTTACTTGATGTTTGTACAAGGTACTGAGTACCTTATGGCAGTGTGTCTATCATTCCTTCTCCATTTGGATGATCGAGCATTCAATTGTGGGTTGTAGAAGAGTCTAAAGTTGAATGTCCTACATAGTTTAGTTTTTTTACAAAAGTTATTATAAAAATAAACAAAGTTCTTAGTTACATAAAAGTTACTATATTTTGGATAATTATCATAAAATTTCTACATTTTTTTTTTCTTAATTTGACATCCAAAATGTGATGTGACCAAAAGATTACCAATCATTATATCATGTTAATATTATGTCACCAAAAAATGACATGATTTCGGGTAACTAAGTTGACCGACAAAATGATTAACATTGCCAAAAATAAAAAATTTAGTGACTAGATTATAAAAAAATAATATATTTTTAAAATCAAATTTTATGAAAACATAGTGATTTTTCTACCATTTTCCCTAAAAATACTTATCAGAGTTATCAAAAACAATAACTTTAAAAACATTTAAGTAAAAACCATTTACAATAAATGTTTAATTTTGATAAACCATTTCAAAATACCAACTTACTATATCAAAATTTTTATAGATTTAAAATATTTATTTTGCCATATATGTACTCAGTCTGAAATACTTCTATTTATAGTAATGTTTCTATTTATAATAATACTATACTTGAGAGTAGCTTTAAAATCAACACGTATCCCTTCAACATTCTTATCCCAAATAAAGGTTACATATATACTTTTAGTGCCTATCCAAAGTATTCGTACATCCTACATACATTGTTGCCCAAAATTATTGAAATACAACCTTTCAAATTGACACGTATCAATGAATATGTACTCGTTTTAGTGAATAAGCAGTTAAGCATATTCATTTTGGTTTTCGTTTCCATGCTTAATAAATATATTTTATTCATTTTTTGTCTGTATGGTAATGGATGTATGCTTGATGAAAACATACATACATACGCTTTTCTTTCTCCTTTATGTTATAAAGAAAACACACTTCACATTATTATATATCCTTTTCTTTACGATATATATAACTTAGTAAATTAATACTTACATATATATACATATTTCGATCAAAATAACATAAGTCGGTAACTTATGAAATATGGGTCAACAAATTTCGAATCAATATTATAATCGAATCAATATTATAACTGAGTAGGAATGTTATCAAATATATAATAGGTATTATTTTATGGTATGTTTAAATTTAGTAATCAATAACTAACATCGTAAAAGAAAGTCTCATCAACTATTATTGAAATTACGGGTGTTGCAAACTGCAAGATTAGGCCGTTACAAAGCTTTTCACTTTTGCGTTTTCATCTTTTAGTATTTTAACTTTGATATTTAGTGGAGTTGTACCTATGATGACCCCAAGTTTAATTATGTGAGCAGCTTGACTGTGTTCTTGAGAATTGAAGTAAATTCCGAATTATGTCTTCTAACTTTTGTGGCTAACCATTGTTTAGTAGTTTATTGTTTTTGTATATCTCAGAATTCTGATCATTTTCCACATAGCATCATTTAAATCTTGTTTTGTAATTTTAATTTAATGTTTTGAATTCTGATTTCATTCTTGTTTTGTTTTGAGATATATCATATAGTATAAATTATGAATTCTGCTTTTCGACATTTTGTTTTGGGATTAATTAAGTTAATGTTTTTCAAATATTAATTATTGTTTTGTTTGTTTTCACTTTTTAGATCAACTTTTGCATCAAAAGGTCAATTGTTCGAATAAATTCAATTTGCAAAGTTCAACTTGAAACGGGTAGGCCAAAATATACATACATTTAATTGTTTTTTACCTAAGGTTTAAACATAATGATCCAGATAACATTTATGACACTAGAGCAAGAAACATACAATAACTCCGACCCTTGATTAGTAGGTTATATATTTAAGTAGATTTTGGCCCTTTTTCACATGAAGGGGCATGCATACTCAATAGGGCCAAGTATTTTGCCACTCTTAACGAAACCTAGAAATGCCATAATCTCTCTACAAGCTCTACCATACGGATCTAGACGCAAGAAAGATGGAAAGAACAGCCTAAAGCTAATAAGCATCACAAATGACAAAGTTAATGTCTGGGCCACAATAGGCGGGGGTTGAAATCGCACACCCATGGTTTTCTTGATCACAATCTCCATTCCAACACAAATCCCTTGAATTAGAAAGAAGCACGTGAGTTCTCCTGTTGGTGTCAATCGCCCAAGATGATAAAAGACCAACTCGTGCATTACTCCCGACACTAAAAATGTCACAAAAACTGCTGGCACTGATACCCATCTTTGAGGAACCACGTATCTAAAGATGTCACGTGAAGGATGGTATATGGTAGTGCGTAGTATGTTAGACACCACGAGGTTCCATCTTTTTCCCCAAAAGTTTTGCAACGATGTAGCATGGTGAGGATCATCAAAAAGTGGCTCGAATTCAACCACGACTATATATCCAGCTAAAAACGTTGTCAAGACTAGCAAGAATTCAAGAAGGATGAATAGATAGTATGCATGTAGAGATGTGATAAGTAACGGGTGAAGACGATATTTGTAACGGTGTGTCATAACTGTGATGATAAACAGCAGAATCGGAGGAACATAATGTTTGAGGGATTTCTTGTTCTTGGTGATATGTTGAGATGATTTTTCTTGATTTCGCAAGATCTTGATGGGTAGGCAAGTAGTAAATACGAAGTGAGATAAAGAGAGAGGTGGATACAAAGACAAGGGGCCTTGGCCCAAGGCATATAGAATGAGCTTGAAGGTTCCAAGCAAGGATATAAAGAAAGAGGTTGGAGAACATAAAAACATGGTGTGGAGATTTAATGGAAGACATAGGAAGAGACATATGACTGGAAATAGAAGCATGAATCTAGTTGTACCTTGCGCAATAAACAAGCCAACGCCATGGCAATAGAAAAGTGATGCCAAAAGAATACTCCCATCTACAATTAGATTGTACACCTCTCCTTCCATGTCAAGAGCTTTTATTTATCTGCTTTTTTTTTCCTTTGTTGTGAGCATAACTTATAATTAGTGGTAGAGCAATATATAACCCTAAAATGTGATAATATTTCCACATCATTTTCCTTTTTAAAAATGCTTATTAAACGGGTTAGATGCTCATTGAATTATAATGTCCGACTATTTTTGGGTGGCGTGTAAGTAAGCATATTACAATAAATGTAGCTACTTCGATAGTAAATGTAGCTACTTAGATATCGGAACCAAGATTCAGAAGGCAAAGTTTCCCTCACACCCACACTTCATCCTATTTATTGTATATCATGGGCATCATTTTCATACAAGCTACTAAGGTTAAAGGGAATGAAATGATATCCTTGATGCGGCGTCGATGGCATGCTATACACCACACCGGGCCTCATCATCGGCATGCTCCAATTTACTCTCTCTCTCTCTCTCTCAATGAATATAGTTTTTTTTTTTGGAACCAACAAGTAACTAGACCAGGCAAAAAAGAAAAAGATGTGAGTCGAGATTACACAAAACTTTACACACAACTTAGTGGACAAAAACACCACTCAACCCACTTATAATGACAATTCGTTCTCGTATGTTTTACCCATGTATACACTAGCGACATGATGTTATCCACAACCTTTGATGGAACAATACGAATTTTTTTGAACACCTAATCACATCTTGACTTCCTGATCATCCATATAGCACCATAACACACACTTATAAGGTTCTTCCCCCGTTTTGGTTAATTTCCCAAATTCCATGCAAGTGTGATCAACTTTCCAATAGTAGCAAATTGTGGGGTAGGAATATCACACCGCTTAAAGATCCATTCCCAAACTGTAATAGCAAAGGGGCTTCGATTTAAGATATGACCAACATCTTCATCTACTTGTGAACACTAGGTACATATAGCGGATGTAGTTAGCATACCTCTTCTCATTAATGCGATATTTGTGGGGATATATCCCAAGTTTTCTCTCCAAATAAAGATGGTGACTTTGATCGGAACTTCGTGTATCCACGGTATAGCAACTTCATCAATCGCCGATTAAAGATAATCAAGTTTTGATCTAAGAACATCTACATGATATATTTCATCACTAGAAATGACACATTGCCACTTATACGGCCCCACTGTCGGCTGAAATATACCAAGTCTAGACGATAACATGTTGATGTTGAGTTTTATTCAAAAATAGTCAAAACTATGAGGTTAGCAATGGAAGTAATTTTATGTTTGAATAAACTAAAATCATTTTACCCACCAATGATCATTTTGCAAAGCTAGGAAAGATTAAAACAACCACATAATGGAAAAATATTACAACCTTTTAAGTTATTGATTCTCATGGGAGATGGAAGTTAATGTAGTGATGCACAAAGCTCCAAAGAAGAACCTCTTTACAAGTATCCACCAATCAAGAATTGACTACCAAAACATGGTAGTCTTCACTTGTATATATGTTGTTATTAAGCCTTAAAAGTTCATACCAGATGAAACTTAAAGAGCACTACAGAAAAAAAAGTGTATCAAAAACCGACATAATTAGTCTCTGATGAGAATCTGGGACCGATCTAGCTAGTCTCCAGCTAGTACCTGAAACCTAGTCCTAGATAGTAAGTTTTTTATGTATCCTAAACTGAAAATCTGTCTATAATATATCTAAGTATCAAAGATAGAAAACCAGTCTTTGATGATATCTCATTCGGTCTCTAAATTGTTTTCTTCAAATTCTCGATTTAATGTCAAATCAGTCCCTGATACTCTCTTTTAGGGACTGAATATCAGTCCTTTATAGTATATCATTCAGTCTCCAAGATGTTTCATTGAAATCTATATTTTATTCTGATTTAGTTTTCGATACTATCTTTCAATGACTAAATATTAGTCTTTGATACTATCATGTTCAGTTTCTAATATCTTCACTTTATGCCCCACTTATGTAATTATAGTCCTTGATACTATGATTTTGGGACTGAATATCATCTTTTAAACTATCAAATTTAGTCTCTAATATTATTTTTTTAGTTATTGAATATTAGCTTTAGATGCAATTTTATTTATTCCCTCACCTGATTTATGAAGGACTAAATATAAGTCTCACATATAATGTCATTCCATCTCTAAGCTGATTTTTTAGGGAATGAATATAAAGTGCTTTACATATCAAATGAATTACAACAAAATATCATGCCAACATTAAATATAATCTTCCTATCATTTACATATGAAAATAACAACACTAACACGTGAGCATTGTATCTAATCGAGCTTTTCCAAAGCTTTTTGTTGTGTGCAAGTATTAACATTATTTAACCTCAGGATCACGGTCGTGGTCATAATAAACATCCACAATGGCATCATTCACTATAAAAGGCCCATAACAATTAATGTTCAACTATTTCAAAGTGAGCAAATACTCATATTAGCTACAAAGAACAAAAATGTGCAATAAGTTAATTATATGTTCACTAATCATCGGTTTAAATTTTCCTATTCAAATATATATAGTTATCTTCGTTATATAAAAAAACATGTCTCTCATATACCCCTCTGAATCCTCTTCGAAATCCAACCAACATGTTTGACATAGAGAACTAATTTGTAGAATAGATCTGAAGGATTTGAATATAGTAAAAGAATAAACAGGTAAGGAAGTTTCAAATAGGACCATACATCATTGAGAAAGGCAACACTATTACTATAAAGCAAGTGTGGGGTATTTCCATATTTGTTACCTAAAAATATCAACCTTGGCAACAACAATAATGCTAATAAAATTAGTTTAAATGCATAATCCTTAAACAATAATTTAATATCAAATCAAGAGTAAATAATTGTTAAAGGATCACATGCCAAGTGACTTACATGCACCATAAAAAATAATCACATACGCTTTAGCAACTACTTCATCGTCCAATTGATCAAAATCATTCATCTCATCTTTGAGACTTTTAATTCCATATTAGGCTACTGTAAGTATTTAACTCCAAATCCAATTTTCTGATGGATGAGATACAACAAGGTGTTAAGATAGGTCTATACCCAAAGTACAAAAAAAAAGAAAAAAAAAACTTTGCCAACCAAGATCATCATGTAAGCCCACACAAAGAGGGAGAACGATATATATGTAGATTAGCAAATGACCAACATAACTTCAAAATGAACATTATTTAACCTAAGATTCAAATAAGTAAGTACAAACTCAAACATTAGAAACCTTACACACACAAATAAATGAAAACTCAAAAGAATTGGCTTTTTGCTTTGGTTTTAGATAAAATACAGTTAAATTCAAAGAAATCTCACTTACAAAGACATGTCAAACAGTTTACGACCTGTTTACATATTTTAAAAAGAATTTGGTTGTTCATGTGGTAGTTATGTATAATTGAACTAATAGGTGACTAAATGTGACTTTTGGGAATGAATCTTTTCGTTAAATGCTATCGAATACATCACTTACCTAAAACCAAAACTTCTCTTCTTACAATGGTAGAAACCCTTATTCTATATCAGAAGATTTAATCTTGGGTTTTTAATTACAATGGGGGTTTTTTTATAAGTACAACGACATAGGTAAAACCAGAGATTCACATAAGTAAACGTGATTAAAACAAAACATCCATAAAATCAAAACATTCATAACTTCATATAAATCAGAACCTATGAGATTAGATAAAAATATCCAAATAATATTGTAACATTCGAGATTTAGTGGTATGTTCCTTTTTAACCCTTACTGTTAATTCTTTTCATTTTAGTCCCTAACCAAGTACGTTGGGCGTACTCTATGAGTACGTTGAGCGTATTGGCTCGAGGGTTGGATGTGGAGGCACCCACGTATGCTAGGCATACGTGGGAGTACGTTGGGTGTATGTGGGAGTACGTTGGTGTAGTTATGATTTAATCGAGTATGAATTACGAGATAAGAGTAATGTAAGAATTAAGAACACGAGATCTAAATATAATCTGGTTGGCTCGATTATGCTTTCAAGGAATACAGAGAAGGTTTAGAGAGTACAAGATGAATGCAAAAAGTTACCTCTAACTTGAGTACTCATACCATATATATAGGGATAAGGAAAGCATACAAAAAATATAAGGGACTAAGACACTTAAGCTTCGATACAAAATGCCCTTATAATAAACAACTACACATACAAGCTTCGATACTACTAAAGACCTAGAAAATCTTCGACACCTCACAACATCTTTCGATGTCACACCTCGAACCAGACAACAGAAACGTCTGGGGGCTTGGGTGACTTTATTTAGGTAGTATCATCACAGTGTATATAATTGAAACATAACATCATCCTCATCACACATGTAATGTTACAACAATCATTGTTTACATCAAGTATTTCAATTCAATATTACATGCCAAAATATCCAAGTATGATGAAAAAAACATAACAAAATATCCATGTATTCTTCCTGACCAACCTGCTCAACGATTTCCTAAGAATACAAGTTAATTTAAAAAGGTCAACATATGTAATGTTGATGAATTCATAAGCATGTTTTAAAACAAAATGTTTTGTATTACTTTGTAAACACCAGAAAATCCGATATTTTCTAAAAAGCGGTTTGAAATGTTTGTGTCTGATATTGTATTAATGCATGTGTGTTAATGTTTATGAGAATGTAAAGAGAATGACCCCAGACAACCCGATGTTGTATGTTTATAAAAATGTTGGAATCTCAACACCCGAGGTTGAGTACCAGTGCGTGTAGGTTACCGTGTTATCCGAAAAAGTTGTTTCCCGTAAATTTTATAATGGTGTTAATTCCTCTAAGTGAGCCGTTATAACCATACTTGATAATGACAATTTCGCCCGTCATGACGTCTATTAGACGCCGACTTGTTTAAGGTACGGTTTGTCACCCTAGACTTGTCTAGTCAAACTGTAGCAAACAACTCAGGTGTGGGGCGTCACCCCCGTATAGATCTAAACACAAATTCACGCTCTCTCTCTGGGAGACTCTGGTTATAACTACTGGCTGCGTTTGTACACTCATTTGGTGCCAAACGAAACGTCTCACTAGATCCTTAATCGAATTTACGCAAATAAACATATAAGTTATATTCCAGGCCCAGTAAACATGTATGTGGACTATGACAACCCGATATTTCGACTTTATGTAATGACCTAAAAAGTCAAGTATTGTAGCTACCATTGAAATAATGAAATTAACTTCGAAAATGAAATATGTAAAAAAAGTCTTTATAAGAATATCTATTATGTTAGATATTGTGTCAAGGGTTACAGAAATACTAAGAACACTAAAATCCGAGTTATAACGAAGAAGTTATGACCATTCTAAGATTTCCGACAAAACCGACAACACTGATTAAACGAAAAACGCGAAGTTTCAATATAATAGCATTTAGCCTTAAGTATCTAAATGAAAGTTATAGATAACATTAAACCGTGAGCGTACACAAAAAGAACGTCCAAATCTGACTTCGTATGAGGAAGTTATGATTTTTCCAAGATCCGAATATAGCAGTAGACAGCTAAAAACTCGAAATAGAGCTCGAGAGACTTTTGACCAAAAGAACCTAAATGAGAATCGAAGGTCTCAACATTAGTAGCGCAACGACGAAAAGTCTGACGAAAACGGACATCAGATGAAGAAGTTATGGATTTTACACGGACTTTTCGTGTCCCGACCAGTTAAAAATAAATAATTAAAATAAATTCAAAATTTGCCGATGAAGTCTAAACGAGAGTTGTAGATAATATTTTTAGCTACGCGTGCATATAAATAACGTCGAAAACGGAGCTCGTACGCGAAAGTTATGGATTTTACAAGTTCGGGGTCCAAAATTCGAGGCTGTCAGGTTTCCCCACGACGTGGCACAGTTTTGCCGCGACCCGGCAAATGACTGAGGGCGTACAGTCAATGGAAGAGGATAGACTTGCTCCCCATGACGTGGCCAACCCTAGCCACGACGTGGCACTCAAAAATACCCCCTATAAATAGAACTCTTGGGGTGCCGGGTTTAGGTGCTCCATTCTTCCCTCTCTCGTGCTGAAACTCTGCGGTTAAGCTCCCGAAGCCCTCCCGAAACCCTGGTTTTCACACTCAAGTTCCGAAGGAAAGTTCTACTCTCCAGAAATTCTCGAGATTCCCGAGAATCCTGAGAAAATCGACTTTCACAAGCCGAAGTTCTGCTCGATTTTCATCTCGTTTTCCCCAATCAATCAAGTGAGTTCATACCCCTATAAACTAGACTTTCAAATGTTTATCACTGCTTTTTATACACTTTTAAGGGGGGGGGGGGTTGGGGAAATACAAGTAAACACACGGTTATTATCGTGTGTAACATAAAGTTTCAATATATACTCTTTTCTATCAAGTGAATCATATGTGATTCATAACTACTACATGGGAACTTTTGTATGCAATATATATTCACGACAACATCTTGTCTTTTGGAAATAAAACATGTTTATATATATATATATATATATATATATATATATATATATATATATATATATATATATGCGAATCAAACCCTTTATTTATACTTTAAGTATATGTGATCATTTATGTCACTTAATAACAAGTGAACATTACACTAGGATTTGCTATACGAACAAAACACACACTTTGAATAACTATAATAGGTATAGTTTACGAGGAAATCATGAACATTTACATACAAGAAATACTATATCAAAGAGATACTTTCATATTCAAGAACAAATGGACATTTTCATACGTAAATCTGTTTTATACTAAGTTTTGTGAGACATTTCATGTACTTTCGAGTATGAATTTTAAGTCTTGTATTACATACCATAATCCCTTGTAAGGGGAGAATGATACTTGTGTATAGATCTATACAGGATTGACAATCCCGCACCTAAGCTGTTAGCTACAGCTAGGCCCGCAAGTCTGGGGTGACAAATGTCATAACATTTCAACGCCTGAAGAACGTTGTTACAGGCAGTCTGGTTCATTAGTATGGTTATAAAACTCACATGGAGTATTAAGAACTTATTAATTTACCGGGTTATCAAATGCCTTAGTTGTTTTATACTTACACAAATTACTACTCTAGGCATGAAAAACACGATTGCATTTCAGTGTTGGAACTTTTAAACTACCACACACTTATGAATGGATATTGGATTTATAAAAGAAAACCTTCAAAACAGTCGAGTCTTTGTAGAATACTACTTTTATACTGTTAGGAAATATTGGATTTCCTAGGAGTCTTTTGAAACATCTGCAAACAAATATCATTTGATTTTATTCAAACATTGTCACTAAATACTTATGAACTCACCAGCTTAAATGCTGACCTACTCTTTCAAAACTACTTGTATTTATCAGGGATTCAGTAATACAGGTAAACTACTGCTTTTAAAGAAGGGACGCTGCTACGTTAGTTTAATTTCATTTTGACAACATATTGTAATTGATATTTTGGAAACTATAATACCTACAAACGATGTAACTTTTTCAATTATATATATGTTGGTTGTGTTTACTTTCTTTACTATGTATTCAACTGTTTCGATACTACATGAAGTCATCCGCCCTCGAACGATTCCGCAGTTCTGGTTTGGGGGTGTGACAGATTGGTATCTGAGCATTGTTTATAGTGAACTAAGTATATCGAACCACATAAGATATACAAACTATAAATGAAAAGGGACTTAAAGTCTCTGATAAAACGTTTTTACACCTAAAACCTTGTTTCATTTAACTTAGATTGTTTTGGGTCGTAAAAGTACAATTACATGCATGCAACAAGAAGTATTAAGACAAGTTGGACACTACGATTAGACCTCAACATATGTAATCGGATTTGGGACGAATATAGCATGATCAACTATATTTATCCGAGATTGGACTAACATGTGTCGAGGAATGGTCGTAGTGAGCAACAAGTGAAAACTTACCAAAATAAACATTAGTATCAAACATACAAATTTAAATAATATAGGAGTATTGGTACGTGCAATAGTTTAATCGACATGCTTAGTTTTACATGTTTCAAGTTTTGTCAAATTCCTATAACCCTATTCTCGTATAGACACATGGCTGGATTCATTCCACACGGAGACCCCTACTATCTCAACCAAGGTAACGGGGGATGGGTCGAAGAAGATCCCGAAGAGGATGAAGAGCCAATCGAGTTGGATGAAGGGGATGACTCTGGGACTGACTCAGAACCGGAGGTAATCAACCCACCACCCGCACAACCTCCTGTCTTTGTGAGAAACTTTCAGGGACTGACTCCCGTTTGGGGAAGTCACCTCCACCATTGGAGCCAGCAACAAGGGATACGTCCTCCCTACGACATGTGTCGGGATTTCTACGATGTCCGCGGCGGAGGTTCGGCTGATCGAGCACTCCCAGTCATGGTAGGCAAGCTAGCCAACCAGTCCTATCAATCCGGGGTTCAAGCTAGCCGGATTCGGGAAGTCAATGTGGAAGTACAAGTGCACACTTCCGACATCCGCCGACTGGATAGGTTGCAGGATGACACCCAACTCCGTGCCGACGCGTTCCAAGCACAAATGATTGTAGCCCTCTCTGAGCTGAGGGAACAGCAAGCCGCCTTAGATAGGCGCCTTATGGAGGCAAAGCAATCAGACGCGGAGTCAAGCTCCAAGCGCAACCTACGTCGCAAGTAGTGCTTGTTGATCCCAAAATTTTGATTTAGAATAGGACAATCGGCTAAAATTTTGATTTAGAATAGGACATATGTTTAATATATATATATATATATATATATATATATATATATATATATATATATATATATATATATATATATATATATATATAGGGCATATCTCTTTCGTGTGTTAAATATGTGCATTTCAGTCGAGTTCATGAGTTTGTTTATTTATTATTTAACTCCATTGGTAAAACAAACTCAAAGCCCTGCGTTGGTCAAACCAAATTTTCGAACTATTAAAGATAGTTAACTCATTGTCAGTCAACTCTCAACCACCAAAACTTATGATCATTTATTTTTCCTTCTCAGCACAATGCTGCCCCGTAGATCTACACGCCGTGTCAACAACGCACCACCTCCCCCGATGGAAAATGCCGCTTTGATAGCTGCTGTAACGGCTGCAGTAACCGCGGCAATGGCCCAAATGAGTAACAATGGTTCTGGTGGGGGAGTAAATAGTTCTACGAATGGCCAACGTCAAGTTCGTTCGGGGGATTGTACATATAAGGATTTCATGAATAGCATACCCATTACTTTTAATGGGACTGGAGGGATAATGGCTCTATCACAGTGGATAGAGAAAACTGAAGCAGTTTTCGAGATTTGTTCTTGTCCAGAAGGGAGCAAAGTGAAGTTCGCGGCCTGTACCCTCTTTGAGAGAGCTCTGACATGGTGGAATGGCCATGTCAATTCACTAACACTAGTAGTGGCTAACTCTATGGGCTGGGAGAATCTAAAACAAAAATTACTGCAAGAGTACTGTCCAAGGGGCGAATTATAAAAACTCGAACAGGAACTTTAGGGCCTTACTATGGTAGGCTCGGACATCACGACCTATACCAATAGGTATAGTGATTTGGCAATCCTTTGCCCAGGGATGCTTGCTCTAGAGAGCAAGAAAATCGAAAGATACATCTGGGGACTGTCACCCCAAATTCGAGGAAGTGTTCTAGCTTCCAAACGAATCACCTTCGATAGCGCCAAACAGTTGGCACAAGCTCTCGTGGACCATGGGGTCTGCCAAAACTTCTCAACCACCGCACCGGAGCAACCCAGAGTAAGCAAAAACAACAACGATAATACCAACAACAACAACAAGAAGAGGTTCTGGAGCAAAAAGAAGAGTCAACCTTCACAAGAACCTTCCAAGAAACAACAGATTGTGGCAGTCCATGCCGCTACTGCCCCCACTACTGCTCCTGTTACCCACACCCCAGTAAAGCGATATGCTGGGAACTTCCTGAAGTGCAGCAAGTGCAATTTCCACCACAATGGAAATTGTCGGGAGATGCATTGCAACAACTGCAACCAAAAGGGGCACACTGCCCGTTTCTGTAGGGCACCGGAACGACCAATCACCCAAGTCCCTGGGGTCGGTGTGGGCCAGACGTGTTACGGTTGTGGTGAGGCTGGACACTACAAGAGGGACTGTCTGGCAAGGAATGCTGGCGGCACAGGACGAGTGCTGGCAATAGGGCAGAATGAAGCGATAGCTGATCCCACGGTGGTTACGGGTACGTTTCTCCTCAATAACGTTTATGCATGCATACTCTTTATTTGTGGTGCGGAGAGGAGTTTCGTGAGTCATAAATTGAAGCACGTACTAAAACAGAACCCTAAAACACTCAATAAGATATTTACAGTAGAAATGGCAAACGGTAGAACAGAAAGCACGAACAATATGTACATAGGCTGCACACTAACTCTAAACGAACACTCATTCCAAATCGATCTGATTCCGATCACTATAAAGAGCTTTGATGTCATCATCGGTATGGATTGGTTAAGCCTACACCATGCCGATATACTTTGTCACGAAAGGGCCGTTCGCCTAAATCTGCCAAATGGCGAAACTCTTGTCATTTATGGTGACAAACCTAGTACCAATTTACAAATCATCTCTTGCGTTAAAGCCCAAAAATACTTACGTAAAGAGTACCATGCCTTCTTAGCGCACGTGGTAGATAAGGAAAAAGAAACGAAAGGCATCAGAGACATTCCAGAAGTCAGCGATTTTCCTGATGTCTTCCCTGAAGATCTTCCCGGAGTTCCACCAGAACGTCAAGTCGAGTTCAGGATCGACTTATTTCCCGGAGCTACACAAATAGCCAAGTCTCCATACTGTTTAGCACCGGCAGAGATGCAGGAACTATCCAGCCAACTAAACGAACTACTCAACAAAGGGTTCATCAGGCCGAGCTTCTCACCTTGGGGAGCACCAGTCTTGTTCGTAAAGAAGAAGGACGGATCTTTCTGCATGTGCATCGATTACCGGGAACTCAACAAGCTCACTATCAAGAACCGATATCCCTTACCACGCATTGACGACCTGTTCGACCAACTCCAAGGAACGAGTTATTTCTCAAAGATCGACTTAAGATCCAGTTACCACTAACTACGAGTCTTGGAAGGAGATGTTTCCAAAACAGCTTTCCGAACTCGTTATGGTCACTACGAGTTTGTAGTGATGCCCTTTGGATTAACAAACGCACCGGCGGTGTTCATGGACTTAATGAACCGGGTATGTTGTTCATTCTTGGACAAGTTTGTGATCGTATTCATCGACGATATACTCATCTATTCAAAGACTAAAGAGAATCACGGTCAACACCTCTGACAAGTCTTGGAAACATTAAGAAAAGAGAGGCTATACGCAAAATTCTCCAAGTGCGAATTTTGGATTCGAAAGTTGGAGTTCCTAGGTCACGTGGTTAGCAAAGACGGAATACACGTGGACCCTTCCAAAATCAAAGCAATCGAGAACTGGTCAGCTCCAAGAACCCCAACAGAAATTCGACAATTCTTGGGCCTTGCTGGCTACTACCGAAGGTTTATACAGAACTTCTCGAAGATTGTGAAACCACTTACCACCCTGATCCAAAAGGGTGTTACTTTCGATTGGAAAGAAAGACAAGACGCTGCATTCCAAACACTGAAGCAAGCTCTATGCAGTGCACCTATTTTGTCCTTGCCAGAAGGAACAGAAGACTTTGTGGTCTACTGTGATGCATCTAATCAAGGTCTTGGATGCGTACTAATGCAAAGAGGTAAGGTCATCGCTTACGCCTCAAGACAACTCAAGATGCACGAAGTAAACTACACTACCCACGATCTTGAACTAGGAGCAGTCGTTTTCACGCTAAAGATCTGGAGACACTATCTTTATGGCACAAAATGCACGATCTGCACCGATCATAAAAGCCTCCAGCACATTCTGAACCAAAAAGAACTCAACATGAGGAAGAGACGATGGGTTGAACTGCTTAGCGACTACGAATGCGAGATTCGCTATCACCCAGGAAAAGAAAATGTAGTAGCTGATGCTCTTAGTCGAAAAGAATACTCAGGCCGCCGAGTGAAATCCCTAACCATGACGATCCATTCACGTCTATCCACACAAATCAAGGAAGCTCAGAGGGAAGCCTTTCAAACGGAGAATGTGGTAGGTGAAGCCCTAAGAGGAATAGACAAGAATCTTGAAGTCAAGGGGGACGGAGTTCGTTACTTCATGGATCGAATCTGGACACCGAAGTTTGGTGGATTCAGAGACGTGGTCATGAACGAGGCGCATAAGACTCGATACTCCATGCATCCAGGTTCGGAAAAATTGTATCTGGACCTCAAGAAACTGTATTGGTGGCCAAACATGAAAGCAGAGATAGCTACCTATGTGGGCAAGTGTCTGACTTGCGCCAAAGTCAAGGTAGAGTACCAGAAACCATCTGGATTACTACAACCCGAAATACCTGAGTGGAAGTGGGAACGGATAACCATGGATTTCATAACCAAATTACCCAAGACAACAAGTGGATTAGACACCATCTGGGTAATTGTCGATAGGTTAACCAAATCCGCACACTTCCTACCCATAAAGGAAACCGATAAGATGGAGAAGCTAACTCGAACTTACATCCGAGAGATTGTACGACTGCACGGTGTAACAATATCCATTATCTCTGACAGAGATAGTAGGTTCACCTCACGATTCTGGCAATCGTTACAAAAATCCCTAGGAACGAGGCTCGACATGAGTACTGCTTACTATCCACAAACCGACGGTCAAAGTGAGAGGACCATACAAACCCTAGAAGATATGCTAAGAGCTTGTTTAATCGATTTTGGAAAAGCATGGGATACCCATTTACCACTAATTGAATTTTCGTACAACAATAGCTATCACTCCAGCATTAAAGTTGCTCCATTCAAAGCCCTCTACGGCCGTAAGTGCATATCACCACTGTGCTGGACTGAAGTAGGTGACACACAACTAGCCAAGGGACAAGTACCCGACAACACTCTCACTGGCCCAGAAATCATAAGAGTGACAACTGAGAAGATTGTACAAATTCGGGAACGACTAAAGGCTTCAAGAGACATACAAAAGAGTTATGCGGAAAAAAGACGGAAGCCCTTGGGACTTCAGGTTGGGGACCGAGTACTATTAAAGGTCTCGCCATGGAAAGGGTTAATACATTTCCGAAAACGGGGGAAACTAAACCTAAGGTATATTGGACCATTCGAGATCCTCGCAAGGATCGGCCCGGTAGCCTACAAACTTCGTCTACCGCAGGAACTCAGTAACGTACACCCTACCTTTCATGTGTCAAACTTGAAGAAGTGTTTGTCCAATGAGACCCTCGTCGTCCCTTTAGATGAGATCGAAATTAACGAGAGCCTCCACTTTATAGAAGAACCAATTGAAATCATGGATAGGGAAATAAAGAGAACAAAACAAAGTCGCATCCCCATCGTGAAGGTCCGCTGGAATGCAAAGCGAGGACCTGAATAAACCTGGTAACGCGAAGATCAGATGAAACACAAATACCCACATCTTTTTCCCTAATCCACAAGTGTTTTTGTTACATTAAATTTCGGGACGAAATTCCCTCTAACGGGGGGATGATGTGACAACCCGATATTTCAACTTTATGTAATGACCTAAAAAGTCAAGTATTGTAGCTACCTTTGAAATAATGAAATTAACTTCGAAAATGAAATATGTAAAAAAAGTCTTTATAAGAATATCTATTATGTTAGATATTGTGTCAAGCGTTACAGAAATACTAAGAACACTAAAATCCAAGTTATAACGAAGAAGTTATGACCATTCTAAGATTTCCGACAAAACCGGCAACACTGATTAAACGAAAAACGTGAAGTTTCAATACAATAGCATTTAGCCTTAAGTATCTAAATGAAAGTTATAGATAACATTAAACCGTGAGCGTACACAAAAAGAACGTCCAAATCTGACTTCGTATGAGGAAGTTATGATTTTTCCAAGATCCGAATATAGCAGTTGACAGCTAAAAACTCGAAATAGAGCTCGAGAGACTTTTGACCAAAACAACTTAAATGAGAATCGAAGGTCTCAACATTAGTAGCGCAACGGCGAAAAGTCTGACGAAAACGAACATCAGATGAAGAAGTTATGGATTTTACACGGACTTTTCGTGTCTCGGCCCGTTAAAAATAAATAATTAAAAATAAAATCAAAATTTGCCGATGAAGTCTAAACGAGAGTTGTAGATCATATTTTTAGCTACGCGTGCATATAAAGAATGTCGAAGACGGAGCTCGTACGCGAAAGTTATGGATTTTACAAGTTCGGGGTCCAAAATTCGAGGCTGTCAGGTTTCCCCACGACGTGGCACAGTTTTGCCGCGACCCGGCAAATGACTGAGGGCGTCCAATCAATGGAAGAGGATAGACTTGCTCCCCACGACTTGACCAACCCTAGCCACGACGTGGCACTCAAAAATACCCCCTATAAATAGAACTCTTGGGGTGCCGGGTTTAGGTGCTCCATTCTTCCCTCTCTCGTGCTGAAACTCTGCGGTTAAGCTCCCGAAGCCCCGGTTTTCACACTCAAGTTCCGAAGGAACGTTCTACTCTCCCGAGATTCCCTAGATTCCCGAGATTCCCGAGAATCCTGAGAAAATCGACTTTCACAAGCCGAAGTTCTGCTCGATTTTCATCTCGTTTTCCCCAATCAATCAAGTGAGTTCATACCCCTATAAACTACACTTTCAAATGTTTATCACTGCTTTTTATACACTTTTAAGGGGGGGGGGGGGGGGGAATACAAGTAAACACACGGTTATTATCGTGTGTAACATAAAGTTTCAATATATACTCTTTTCTATCAAGAGAATTATATGTGATTCATAACTACATGGGAACTTTTGTATGCAATATATATTCACGACAACATCTTGTCTTTTGGAAATAAAACATGTTTATATATATATATATATATATATATATATATATATATATATATATATATATATATATATATATATATATATATATATATATGCGAATCAAACCCTTTATTTATACTTTAAGTATATGTGATCATTTATGTCACTTTAGATATTATACTAAATAACAAGTGAACATTACACTAGGATTTGCTATACGAACGAAACACACACTTTGAATAACTATAATAGGTATAGTTTACGAGAAAATCATGAACATTTACATACAAGAAATGCTATATCAAAGAGATACTTTCATATTCATGAACAAATGGACATTTTCATACGTAAATCTGTTTTATACTAAGTTTTGTGAGACATTTCACGTACTTTCAAGTATGCATTTTAAGTCCTGTATTACATACCATAATCCCTTGTAGGGGGAGCGTGATACTTGTGTATAGATCTATACGGGATTGACAATCCCGCACCTAAGCTGTTAGCTACAGCTAGGCCCGCAGGCCTGGGGTGACAAATGTCATAACATTTCAACGCTCGAAGAACGTTGTTACAGGGAGTCTGGGTCATTAGTATGGTTATAAAACTCACATGGAGTATTAAGAACTTATTGATTTATCGGGTTATCAAATGCCTTAGTGCTTTTATAGTTACACAAATTACTACTCTAGGCATGAAAAACACAATTGCATTTCAGTGTTGGAACTTTTAAACTACCACACACTTATGAATGGATATTGGATTTATAAAAGAAAACCTTCAAAACAGTCGAGTCTTTGTAGAATACTACTTTTATACTGTTAGGAAATATTGGATTTCTTAGGAGTCTTGTGAAACATCTGCAAACAAATATCATTTGATTTTATTCAAACATTGTCACTAAATACTTATGAACTCACCAACTTAAATGCTGACATACTCTTTCAAAACTACTTGTATTTCTCAGGGATTCAGTAATACAGATAAACTACTGCTTTTGAAGAAGGGATGCTGCGGCGTTAGTTTAATTTCATTTTGACAACATATTGTAATTGATATTTTGGAACCTGTAATACCTACAAACGATGTAACTTTTTCAATTATATATATGTTGGTTGTGTTTACTTTCTTTACTATGTATTCAACTATTTCGATACTACATGAAGTCATCCGCCCTCGAACGATTCCGCCGTTCTGGTTTAGGGGTGTGACACGGACAACTAAGGCCCACTAAGCATGTAAATTATATTTCAGGCCCAACGAGTATATAAGGTATATTCCAGACCCAATAAACATGTAAGCGAACAACTAAGGCCCACTAAGCATGTAAATTATATTTCAGACCCAATAAAAATATAAATGACGTAATTGATCTGTGGGTTGTTACGTTGGTTGTTTAAGCTTCATTGTTTACCAAAATGACATAAAAAGCCATTCTTTTTGTAAAAGGTCATTTTTGGTCCTAAAAACCGAAACTTTACAATTATGGCACATTTTTGGCAAAAATGACATTTTAGGTCCTTTAAGGCTAGTTTTTGTAAAAATAACATTTTTAACTCACTTTTGTCAAAAATATCAATTTTGGCTTAGTTTTATGAAAATGTGCATTCTTGGCCCATATGTAAATAAATTTATCCTTTTGGCCCAAGTTTTAATAAATTTACATTTACAGTTCTTCTTATCATAAACTTACATTTTTGGCGCAACTTTGTAGAAAATGACACTTAAGCCACTAAAGTCCAAAAATTTACAATTTTGGCCCAAAACCGTGAAAGCCCAATATGGGGCCCATTTGTGAAAATTTACACTTTTAGCCCTTTTAAAATCACAAATACCATAAAGATTCATATTTATCAAAATAAATCTTTTTGGCCCCTTGAAACTGTGAGTTACATAAAATAACCTCATTTTTTTTGATTATTTTGTCATTTTTGGCCCCTTTTATGTAATTTTCTTAGTTTTAAGCAACTTTGAAGTATTTTATAACCTTTGTTTACATAATAAGTTTGCAATAGACGTTATGTTCTACAATTATCATCATATTTTAACATGTCTTCAAGTTCATGGAGTTTTTAACACTTAATCACACATATATCATGAAAAACACACAAAATCATGCATACACACATAGATCTACACAAAACAACTTTTATTCTCCCCCAAAACATAGTAAAAACCGAAAATAGGGGGGTATGAACTCCCCTTGCTTTGGAGATTTCAGTTTTTGATGAAGGATGGATGAGATCTCGACCCTAGAAGCTTCTTTAGTCGAGTTTTTCGAACTTAAGATGGATCTAAGGGTTTACAACCCAAAATGATGAAGGAATAGGGTTTATGGCCCAATGAAGCCCAGGAAGTTAGTTTACGGCTCAATAGGGCTTATGAAACCATTTACGGCCCATTAAGGCCCTTGATGACAAAGTGAGACATTTTAGGCCCAATAAGGTCCATGAGAAGTCTTATGGCCCAAAAAGCTATTATTGAATGAATATGGGTCCAATTACGGCCTAATTGAAGACTCTTAGCTTAAAAGATTCAAGTTGAGGTTTTATTGGTCCATTAGGCCCAACAACTGATTCATGGCTCATTAAAATGTTTGAGCTGAAATATTAGGGTTTCAAACCCATAGTTGAGTATATGAGATGTATTGAATTAGGTTTTGAACTTCACTCAGGATTTTTGGTTCAAATAGTTGATGTGAATGAGCATAGTGCATGACATCAGCTTAGAATACAAGTTATACAAGAGTTGATTACATGAATACAAAATTTCCTAGCCAAAAATGCTAGTTGTGACATCATCCCCCTGTTAGAGGGAATTTCGTCCCGAAATTATTTTGAAAGATAGAAATAGGAACAAGAGAATAGGTGGGGGTACTTCTGCTTCATCTGGTCTTTGTGTTCCTATGTTAATTCCGGTCCACGCTTAGCGTTCCATCGAACCTTCACAATCAGAATGTGACTCTGTTTCGTACGCTTTACTTCCCTGTCCATTATCTCAACTGGTTCCTCGACGAAAAGGGGATTCTTTTTTATTTCGATCTCTTCCAGCAGAATGATAAGGTTTTTATTTGATAAGCACTTTTTCAAATTTGAGACGTGGAATACGGGGTGTACATTGCTGAGCTCCACAGGTAGCTACAGCTTATAATCCACCAAACCAATTTGGGTAAGAATCTTGAATGACCCGATGTACCATGGATTTAGTTTTCCCCGCTTCCCAAAACGGATCATCCCTTTGCAGGGAGAGACCTTCAATAACACCCGATCTCCGGCTTGGAATTCCAGAGGTTTCCATCATTTATCAGCATAACTCTTTTGTCGGTCACGCGGTGTTTGAAGCCGGGCTTTCATTTGGATTATCTTCTCTGTCGTTTCTTGAATGATCTTTGGTCCTGTAAGTGTGCTGCTCGGTGATTGCCTTTTTTCCAGCTAGGTGTCACGCACCTCAGCCCAGCAGAGAGGCGATATGCATATACGACCTTACAAAGCCTCAAAAGGAGCAACCCTTATACTCGTGTGATAGTTGTTGTTGTACGGGAATTCAATTAAGGACAGGTGGGTATCCCATTATTTTCCAAAATCAATCACACAGGCTCGGAGTATGTCTTCAAGAGTCTAGATGGTTCGTTCGCTCTGGTCATCGGTTTGAGGGTGGTAAGCAATGCTCATGTCTAGTTGTGTTCCCATTGCCTTCTGGAGCGATTGTCAAAATCGTGAAGTAAATCTACTATCCTGGTCCGAGATAATAGATACTGGTACTCCATGAAGTCTCACGATCTCTTTTATATAGATTCGTGTTAGTCTTTTCATCTTGTACGCTTCCTTGATTGGCAGGAAATGGGCGGATTTGGTTAACCTATCAACAATTACCCATATAGCATCCAATCCGTCTGTTGTCTTAGGGAATTTGGTTATGAAGTCCAAGCCAATCCTTTCCCATTTCCACTCAAGTATTACTGGCTATTGTAATAACCCCAAGGGCTTCTGATACCCCACTTTCACTTTGGCACAAGTGAGACACTTGCCCACGTAAGTGGCGATCCCTGCCTTCATATTTGGCCACCAATAGTGTTGTATAATGTCCAGGTACATCTTATCCGAACTTGGATGAACGGAATATCACGTTTTATGAGCTTCATTCATGACTATCTCTTTGAATCCCCCAAATTTTGGGACCAAAATTCTATTCATGAAGTAGTAAGCTCCGTCCTCCTTGGCTTTAATGTTTGTATCCATCCCATGTAGTGTTTCATTTACAGCGTTCTCCAGCTTCAATGCCTCTGATTGGGCTCCCTTGATCTGTGAGGTTAGGTGGGAGTGGATGGTAGTAGCCTACGAGACCCAAGAAAGGTACACCTTTTTTTTTGTTAAGGTGGTGAGGGGCTTGGCTATCTTGGAAAAGTTCTATATAAATCTTCGGTAGTAGCCTACGAGACCTAAGAATTGTCCAATTTCTGTTGGTGTCCTCGGAATCGCCCAACCTTCAATGACCTTGATCTTGGAAGGATCTATGTGAATCCCTTCCTCACTAACTACATGACCCAAGAAGTTTACACTGCGAATCCAGAACTCTCATTTGGAGAGTTTTGCATATAATCTTTTAGCTCTTAGAGTTTCCAAGATTTGACGGAGATGTTGATCGTTCTCCTCCTTGCTTCGGGAGTATATGAGAATGTCATCGATGAAGACTGGTCTAGTCTAACTGTAGCGAACAACTCAAGTGTGGGGCGTCACCCCCGTCTAGATCTATACACAAACTCACACTCTCTCTCTGGAAGACTCTAGTTATAACTATAGGCTATGTTTGTACACAGATTTGGTGGCAAACGAAACGTCTCAATAGATCCTTAATCGAATTTACGCAAATAAACATATAAGATATATTCTAGGCCCAGTAAACATGTAAGTGGACAACTAAGGCCCATTAAGCATGTAAATTATATTTCAGGCCTAACGAGTATATAAGGTATATTCCAGGCTCAATAAACATTTAAGTGAACAACTAAGGCCCACTAAGCATGTAAATCATATTTCAGGCCCAATAAAAAGATAAATGACGTAATTGATCCGTGGGTTGTTATGTTGGTTGTTTAAGCTTCGTTGTTTACCAAAATGACATAAAAAGCCATTCTTTTTGTAAAAGGTCATTTTTGGTCCTAAAAACCAAAACTTTACAATTATGGCACATTTTTGGCAAAAATGACATTTTAGGTCCTTTATGGCCAAAGATTGCATTTAAGACTAGTTTTTAACATTTTTAACTCACTTTTGTCAAAAATATCAATTTTGGCTTAGTTTTATGAAAATTTGCATTCTCCGCCCATATATAAATAAATTTATCCTTTTGGCCCAAGTTTTAATAAATTTACATTTACAGTTCTTCTTATCATAAATTTACATTTTTGGCGCAACTTTGTAGAAAATGACACTTAAGCCACAAAAGTCCAAAAATTTACAATTTTGGCCCAAAACCGTGAAAGCCCAATATGGGGCCCATTTGTGAAAATTTACACTTTTAGCCCTTTTAAAATCACAAATACCATAAAGATTCATATTTATCAAAATAAATCTTTTTGGTCCCTTGAAACCGTGAGTTACATAAAATAACCTCATTTTTTTTGATTATTTTGTCATTTTTGGCCCCTTTTATGTAATTTTCTTAGTTTTAAGCAACTTTGAAGTATTTTATAACCTTTGTTTACATAATAAATTTGCAATAGATGTTATGTTCTACAATTATCATCATATTTTAACATGTCTTCAAGTTCATGGAGTTTATAACACTTAATCACACATATATCATGAAAAACACACAAAATCATGCATACACACATAGATCTACACAAAACAACTTTTATTCTCCCCCAAAACATAGTAAAAACTGAAAATAGGGGGTATGAACTCACCTTGCTTTGGAGATTTCGGTTTTTGATGAAGGATGGATGAGATCTCGACCCTAGAAACTTCTTCAGTGGAGTTTTTCGAACTTAAGATGGATCTAAGGGCATGGTTCACGAAATGATATGTTAAGGAGTGAAGATTATCATAAATGAAGTAAATCATCAAGCTTAAAGTGTAGCTCACCAAATGAGTGATGATCTTTGAAGAGAACCTTGGTGAACATACCCTGGTTTATGAAATTTTGAGGTATGAAAATGAGAGAACCTTAGATGGATTTGAGGGGAAGATTGTAGTGTTATAAGTATGGAATGAAGAGTGGTGTGGGAAGGGAGATTTTGTCGTGAATAAGAAGAAGCAGGAGAGATGAGAGTGGTGAGATGGGACATGCATGGATAAATGAGTTTAACATGGGTAATTGATGGATATTAAGCATGGATACTCACCAGGAAATGGCGAGGTGTCTTCCTCAGAATTTTCCCCATATTATTATTATTTTTATTTTTGTTTATATATATATATACATATATATATATATATATATATATATATATATATATATATATATGCCGAAAATGAGAGGTAGGAGTAAGAGCAAAAAGGAAAACTTGGGCTAATATTGAACATTTTCGAGATTATAGGCCCAATATGAAGGTTCTCGGCCCGTTGGGCCCTTCTTATGGGTTTACGACCCAAAATGATGAAGTAATGGGGTTTACGGCCCAATTAAGCCCAAGAAGTTAGTTTACGACTCAATAGGGATTATGAAACCATTTACGGCCCATTAGGGCCCATGATGACAAAGTGAGACATTTTTGGCCCAATAAGGTCCATGAGAAGTCTTATGATCCAAAATGCTATTATTTAATGAATATGGGTCCAATTAGGGCCCAATTGAAGACTTTTAGCTTAAAAGAATCAAGTTGAGGTTTTATTGGTCCATTAGGCCCAATAGTTGATTCATGGCTCATTAAAATATTTGAGCCGAAATATTAGGGTTTCAAACCCATAGTTGAGTATATGAGATGTATTGAATTAGGTTTTGAATTTCACTCAGAAATGTTGGTTCAAGTGGTTGATTTGAATGAGCATAGTGCATGAAATCAGCTTAGATTACATGTTATACAAGAGTTGATTACATGAATACAAAATTTTCTAGAAAAAAATGCTAGTTGTGACATTCGACCTGAACATTCTCCCCTTTTGTAAGAAGTGTCAAAACTAAGTCATCAGCATCTGAGCAGCTTAGTGTATCACCCTTCGAATCTCAGCATACCAATTCACCACTTCACGAATTTCTGCTTTCTCACCTTCATTGTTCTTCGCACAACTATTTATTCGAACAATAAGATAGGTATAATGAGAAGTGGTGTGTCTTTCAACGTCACAGAATTGAAACAAGAACTTCACTGTTTTCTGTTTCTTGTTCTCTCCCATGAAAACAACCCCCAAAGGCTTCAAGCATATCTCCCCATATTCATATCTCTTCAAACTTGCTTGGATTTTTAACATTGATTGGGGCACTATGATTTGTTTGCCAATTGCCAAAGTTAATTCGACATCAGTTAATGCAAAATACTCATAGAATTTGTCTATGAATAAATTGATGTGAGCAAATCGAATCAAAAAATCTTCTTTTCTTGTTAACTGAAGCTTTGAAAGACATGTTGCCTTTAAAACTCTTGTGACATAAATCAATTCATGGAGATTCATTAAAAGGAAGTCAGCAACAGAGAAGTCGAATGCAACGTTGTTTGCTCTGACTACATGGAAGCGATAGTTCTGCAACATTCCCTCGAACAGAACATCTCTGGAAATATTGAGAACCCGAACTGTCTTGATCAGTGACCAAACTTCCTCTTCCCTTTTTCCCAGAACAACATGGAAACAAATCTTCAAGCACTTAAACTCTTCTTTGTCTTCGAATTTATCAGCAATCTGATATTGTTCAGCACTGAACTATTGGGTTTTGTATACTACAACATCCTATGGTGCACATACAACCCTAAATGCTTTGGATCTATGTTTTCTATAATTACACATGCAATATTGTTTCCAAATCATAAAGCCTACAACTAGCATACAATTGACATAAACAACATAAAAGTGAGTTATAGAATTACCTCTTTGTTGTAGCTTGTAGTTTTGGCCTTTAAGAACTTAGCACCTCAAATGTGATGCCTCATATGGTTCACAAACACCATGAACAAATGGAGTACTTTTGAGAGAGAATATAGAGCACTAAATTCAGTTATACTTCTCTAAAAATACATGTTCAACCAATTTTAGACCAAAGGGGTGTCATATATATAGTGTAGGAATCCAAGAGTCATGGGTAAACCTTAATCCATACACTTGGGTTATGATCCATGTTTCATGTGGGCTAACTCTTCATGGATTATTACATAAACTTAGCCAATCATGGATCAATAGCCTAAACAATATATATATATATATATATATATATATATATATATATATATATATATATATATATATATATATATATATATATTAGGTCCAGTTAGTGTTGCGTCTTTGGGCTCGTTAGCTAGTCTAGTTTTGTCTCCGGTATGGGCCTGTCCATCCGTGAGTTCTTTATAGGGTTATTATATATAGATGCTTGCATGCATTCTTTAACGTTAGATTTGATAGAGATTTTTATAAGCGTTTACGTTCTTATCTTTTGTAATCCTAGAATCCTCTACAACGGAAGTTCTTCATCGAGCTCTACTGAGGATTGAGTTAATAGAATCATTCGACTCATTCAGATCTATTCTTGTGTTTTTATCTTACTGTTATTGCTTTCTTGATTTGCCTGTTATAAGATCTAATCGATCAAGAATATTATAAACTCATCAATTGGTATCAGAGCAGGAGGATGTGTAATTCATACACATCTCTTCTGTGAAAGAAGTGATTAGGGTTATTCCGCATTAACTGATATTTATTGAGCCGTCACTCCATAATTGACGTATCTTAGTATTTATTCGTTTTTCCCTAATACTACATATTACAAGTCTGATCTTTCAAACAGGTAAAACGATCAAGCATGGACGATTCTCAATCTAATCCTATCAACATCTTAAACAATATTGGATCAACAACAAAGATTCCTATTCTTTACACCCAGGATTACGAAGTTTGGGCGCATCATTTTGAAGACTATGTCATCGGATCTGAAGATAATGGGTATCTTATATGGGAAGCTATTGTGTCTGGACCATTTGCTCATTCAGGAACATCCAGAATCATTAAAACTCAGAAAGAGTATAATGATCTGTTAAAAGATGTGAAAGACGTGGCTCAAGACGAAAAGGAGAAGTTTCAGTGCAACATCAAAGCATTGAGACTGATCCGATTCGCTCTTCAGTCTGACACGTTTGGGTTGGTGAGTTCCTGCAGTACAGCTAAATAAATCTGGGATCGGCTGCGAGAGCTGTATTCTACAGATGAAGATTTGGAGCACTCTATTCATACTTTGCTTTTGTCTGAGTTTGGAGAATTTAAACAAAATTCCGATGAGTCCGTTACTCAAACGTTTGATCGCTTCAATCATCTTCTTAGCAAGATGATCAAACATGATATCGAAAGGAAGTTAATTGAACAGAAGGTCACCTTTTTGAATGGATTAAGATCCGAATGGAGAGCTATTGTGTCTACAGTTAAAGCTCACGAGCAGTTCAAGTCATATTCGTTGGCGAAACTGGTGGGAATTCTGAAATCCCAAGAAAAGATTGTGATGCAAGAGAAGAGTATGGTCTCAAACTTGGGGTCCTTGGCCCTCCTGTCCAAAAGCAAGAATGTAGTAGAAGATGAAGATATGATCCTGGAGGACTACGATATTACTTCAGAAGATTATGCTATGATGGTGTCCAATCCAAAAAGATTCATCAAGAAGAGGTTTCCTACCAATAAGAACCGAAATTGGCAGGGAAGCTACAACTCAGAAAAAGTAAGGGAGGAGCCGAAGACTGAGGAACCAAAGAAAGAGGCGAAGGTTGAAGGAGATTCTGGTGTCAGCTGCTATTACTGTGGAGGAAAGAATCACTATGCCAAAGATTGTGTTCTGAAGAAAATGGCAGAGAAAGATGAAGAGGCAATCCTGATGAAAAAGCTGGAAGAGATCAAGAGGAAGAAAGCTGCTACTAATCCTTCTATGAATGCTCTTATTGTACAGGGTTCGACAGAGGATGACGAGTTCGGTGGCATAGGTGTGGTCGACCAACTCAGAAGATGATGAGGTAAGAAAACCTTCACATGGAAAGGCGTATGTGGCAAGAGGTGGTGAAAGCAGCGGAACGTGTTTGATGGTGACTGACGTATCTCACATGAGGGGATACAATACAGATGGTGGAAATGAGGACACCAAGGAGCGAGAGGACTTATGCTTCACAGCAAAACCGCTCAGTGTGCAGATCAATGAACTTGATGAATTGATCAAGAAGGTAAAATCTCTTTTTATCTTGTTCAAAGTTCCATAGAAATCATATGAAAAGGAATTAAATAACTTAAATTCAAGAATCTCAAATCTGGATAGTTGTTTAACTCAAACACGGGTCACCAATTCTAACCTAACTGACCAAATAAGCAGGGTGTCATCCAAAAGTGAGGAGCGAAGGATGTGGATTGAGCAGGAGGAGTCGGAGCTGATTAAGTCTAAGGATGAAAACATTTATTTACAAAGAGACAATTTGAAACTTCTAAAACAAAGAAATGTTTTTTGTTTGATTGCTAAAAGACTTTATGCTAACATTACTCAACTGCATCTGAATTGTGAAATAGGGCAGAAAATACATTGCATGATTTTACCTTTCCTTGAGTTTAAGGAGGATGAAATCGATGCTGGAGCATACAACTGTGAAAGTGTTGTATCGTCTGTTGATGTGAACCCTACCTATATGTACGGTCTGGACAAAATAGAATCTTTCATAAAGTCCAAAGACCATAAGGACATGCTGAAAAATCTTTTGGATGAAAACGATAAGTTGAAACTAAGGACCGAAACCATACAAAAATTTGACTCATTGAGTGCCAATTTAAGTTCAGAAAATAAAATTGATGTTGAAAATGCATCTGAACTTAATGAGGACGATGATATGAGTGAAATTTCTGTAGAGGATGTAGTCGACTGTTCTGAGTTTGTCAAGAGCAATCCCGAAAACCACAAAAATCTGATTGCTGAAAATTCGGTGGAGTTTGCTCGCTTGTCCCAAAATAAGTCCCCGATTTTTGAAGAAAAGCCTGTTGTGTACCAAAAGGTGAGAATAGCACCAAATCAGGTGTATAAGGTCACAGGAGTAATCGAGCATCAAAAAGACAAACTCACTGCCATTGTGAACGAAGATAATGCAGATGGCTGTGATGAGTTCTTCTGGTATGCTCCTATAGACAATGCCGACGAAACAGTTGGTTTGTCAGAGCGAACGTCCTGGAAAGCAAAAAGAAGATATGTACCAGAGCCACTGAACAAGCCTGACAACTTTGACGTGCCAAGCACAAGTGGCACAAAAGAAATACCTGTAGAAGAAGTCACTTCCACAAGAGAAACATCATCTGTGAAAAGTGAACCGGCTGACAAGAAGCTGAAACAAAAGGCTAACATCCACAGACAGCCGAAACAAGTGAAAAATCAAAAGCAGCAAAGAAACCTAAGATACAAAAAGAATCTCTCTGAGCGAAAGCAGTTTGGCGCTCTCAAAACACTCATTTCTCTTATCATGATAGAAATTCAAAGTCAGAAGAAAAGGCTTTCGGGCCACATGAGGAACAGAACCAAAAGGTTAGGTTCGGTTCAGAAAGCAACAGCAACCGAAAGGACAGGTTCGGTCCCGAAAGCAACAGCTACCGAAGGTCCAAGTTCGGTCCCTCCAATGACCATAAACAAAAGGGTCATTTCGAACCACAAGTTAGAAGAAATTCCCATTCTAATTCTTCTCATTCTCAATTCTCTTCTAAACCCAATTCCGTTCCTACATAGAATTCAAAATCATCAATGAACTTGAAAGGAAAATCGAAGATTTCCTCAGTCCAGGAAAACCGAAAGCAGTCTAAAGCCCAAACACCAAAACTTGAAACCAAACCAACTGTTGCTAACCCTAACAAAATCAAAGTGTTTACCATTAAAAGAAAAGATGAAACAACATTAATAAAAAGAACATATCTTGTTGACGTTTCTCTTACTATTCCTGTTCCTGTGAAAGGCTCACGTGGACCCAAGAAACTTTGGGTTCCTAAATTTTCTTAATTTTAGCAGGTTGTAAGTGACGAGCAGTTCGACGAAGAATGGTACATTGACAGTGGCTGCTCACGTCACATGACAGGAAGGAAGGAAGAGCTAAGGGAGTTTCGGTCTCTTCAGAATGGTGGGAATGTCAAGTTCGGCAACAACTCTTATGGAACGATAAAGGGTTATGGGATGATAACCAATGGAGACTTCACAATAAGAAAGGTGGCGTACGTTGAAGGGCTACAACATAATCTCATCAGTGTGTCTCAACTGGTAGGAGGTACCGGTCTCAAAGTTTCGTTTGACGATGAAGGTTCAGAAATCATAGAGAAGAAATCAAAAAGGGTGATTCTCAAATCAGAACACAAAGGCGAAATGTTTCCTCTCAATCTCAAACCAATCAAAGGAAATCCAGCTATATGTCTTTTATCCAAAGCTCATTCTGACGAAAGCTGGTTGTGGCACCGAAGGCTCTCACATCTCAACTTCAAAGACATCAACAAGCTTGTCACCGGAGGTCATGTTCGGGGTCTTCCATTGCTCAAGTTTGATCGAGAACATTTGTGCGCTGCATGTGAAATGGGGAAGCAAAGTCGTCAAAGTCACCCATCCATTATAAACACAAAAGTTGTTGAACCACTTGAGTTGCTTCACATTGACTTGTGTGGTCCATCATAGATTGAAAGCATTGGTGGTAGCAAGTATATTCTTGTTATTGTTGATGATTTCTCTCGTTTTACATGGGTGTTCTTTCTGAAGCACAAATCTGAGGCTACTCCTAAGCTAAAGATGTTCATCAAGCAGGTTGAAGTGCAACTGAGAAAAGTCGTTCGCAACATTAGGAGCGACAATGGACTGGAGTTCAAGAACAGAGAATTTGAAGACTTTTTGGTAGAAAAAAGGAACCAGTCACAACTTCTCAGCCCCCTACACGCCTCAACAGAACGGAATTGTCAAAAGACGAAACCGATCCTTGTGTGAGGCGGCCCGAACGATGCTAAGTTTCGCTTCTCTTCCTTTATATTTCTGGACTGATGCTATTGCTGCAACATGTTTTACGCAGAACAGGTCTTATCTCAACAAGCGTTTCTCTCTTACTCCTTATGAGATCATCAATAACAGGAAGCCGAACGTAAAATTCTTCCATGTGTTCGGTTCACGATGCTTCATCTTCAACTCCAAAGAACATCGTAACAAATTTAACGTTAAAGCTGATGAAGGAATTTTTCTGGGATACTCTCTTACTTCAAAAGCATACCGGGTCTTAAACAAGCGTTCTAGGAAGATCGAAGAAACATATTATGTGACTTTCGATGATAACTACGTCAAGAAGCTAAAGGCCGCTGAAGAAGCAATTGGAGAGATTTTCTCTCAATCAGGTCAAGTCACAGCCTCGATTGCTAACCTGTTCGATCAGTTTGTGGAATTATTCGATGAACCTGAGAAAGCTACCTCTCGGAAGCCAAGGCAGTAGACAACAAAGTTGACCATCTGAAGCAAATTGTCGAAGATGCCGCCAAACGAATGGGTGAAGGAGAACAAGTTCCAAACGAACCTCCTCAGCAAGGCGCTTCAGTTGAGGGGGAGAATCCACTTTCTTGAAAACAACCGAGCTCACAATTTGAGGGGGAGAATTCTATTCCTGCTACACCCGAAAGACCTGTAGCACCCGAAAGCTCAACAACACCCGAAAGGTCAACTACACCCGAAAGTCCTGTAGCACCAGAAAGTCCAGCTACGCCTGAAAGCTCATCAGTAGAGGGGAGAACTCCGATATGTTCTACGATGACGATAGTCAATCTGAATTGGAAGAAATGGTCAATGCTGAATTGGATCCATCCTATGATCTAAATTACCCTCCTCTTGTTAAATGGACCAGAGATCATCCTGTATCTCAGATAGTAGGTAATGTCTCTGAAAAGGTCCTCACCCGATCTCAACTAAAGGCAAAGGAAACATCTCTATTCTCCAAAGTAGAGTTCTGCATGTATAATTCTTTCGTATCAAAAGTTGAACCGAAGACAGTAAATACTGCTCTTGATCATTCTGACTGGGTTCAAGCTATGCAAGATGAACTCAACGAGTTCGAAAGAAACAAGGTATGGCGCCTCATTCCAACTCCTAAAGATGCCTCAGTTGTTGGTCTCAAATGGGTATTCAGAAACAAGATGGACAAGGAAGGCAATGTGATTCAAAACAAAGCTCGTCTCGTAGTGAAAGGATACTGCCAAGAAGAAGGAATTGATTACGAAGAAACTTTTGCTCCGGTAGCTAGGCTGGAATCTGTTCGAATATTTCTGGCCTATGCTGCACACAAGAACTTCGAGGTGTACCAAATGGACGTAAAATGCGCCTTTCTGAATGGAGAACTTGAAAAGACAGTTTACGTGGGGCAACCTCATGGTTTTGTCAATGAAAAGTACCTAAATCACTGTTATATTATGCACAAAGCAGTTTATGGTCTGAAACAAGCACCTAGGGCATGGTATGAAACACTAACTAAGTTTTTAAAGATGTCAAAATTCAAACAAGGTTCGGTTGACCCAACGTTCTTTCGTAAGAAGGAAGGTAACCACCTTATGATTGTTCAAATCTATGTCGATGATATCATCTTTGGCTCAACGAATCCTAGCTTAACAGCTGAATTCAGAAAGCTGATGGAGACTAAATTTGAAATGAGCTCAATGGGTCCGATTAACTTTTCCTTGGTTTAAATATTAGACAGGGACCCGAAGGCATCTTTATCAACCAGGAAGCATACACCAAGACTCTTCTTGCTAAATTTGGCATGATAGGAGACTCAAAGGTCAAAGTTCCAATGGCGTTCGGCACCAAGCTCACACCATCCTTGGAAAAACCAGCAGTCGATATCACGTTATACCGCCAGATGATTGGTTCCTTGATGTATCTTACTGCTAGCAGGCCTGATATAATGTTTTCTGTATGTTATTGTGCTAGGTTTCAGGAGAATCCTCGTGAACCACATATGCTTGAAGTGAAAACCATACTCCGGTATCTAAAACGAACCACCTCCCTCGGTCTATGGTATCCATCAAACTCAGGTTTCTTCGTTCAAACCTACTCAGATGCAGACCTTGGAGGATGTGGTTTAGAAAGGAAAAGCACCACTGGAGGCTGCCAATTCCTAGACGAGAAGTTAGTTAGCTGGAAATCAAAGAAACAAACATGTGTTTCTCTGTCTATAGCCGAAGCAGAGTACATCACAGCTGCCTCCTGTATATCTCAAGTGATTTGGATCCAAAGCCAGCTCTGAGACTATGGACTCAATATGAAAAAGATCCCACTATATTGCGATTCAGAAAGTGCAATTAGAATCTGTCATAACCCAGTGCAACATTCCAAGACAAAGCATATAGCACTGAGGTATCACTTTATTAAGGATCATGTGGAAGATGGGAACGTCGAAATTCACTTTGTTCGAACCACTGATCAACTGGCTGACATCTTCACCAAAGCTCTTCCTGAAGCGAGTTTCAATAAAATTCTACAAGGGCTTGGAATGATGGAATCGGAGTCAGTACCAAAAACTACCTCTCAAAACTAAAAGTTGGAAGCGAAATGAACCAAACGTTCGGGTTCGGTTCACATGTGTGCCGAAATGAACCGAACGCTTGGGTTCTGTCCGATTATCTGATCTTTGCCTATCACTCAAAGGTAGTTTCTTTGGTTGTAAACCTTTTGTATCATTTTCTCAAATTCATCTCTCTCATTTTCAAACTTCTTTTCTTTTTCAAACTTATATTTGTTTTTTTGCAACCGAATTAGACCGAACGCTCGGGTTCGGTTACAATTTTTTTTAAACTGAAATAGACCGAACGCTCGGGTTAGGTTCCAAATTTTTTTGTCTCATTTTTTTTTAATTTATCAAAAACTCTAAAAACATTTTTTTTTTGTACGAAATTTTTTTTATCTCATATTTTTGTGTGGCTATTTGTGTGGAAATTCTTTCATTAGATAAGTGTCCCTAGAAGCATGCTGTTGTATGTGTCCAAAGCCTCACCCGTTTCAGAATAATAGCCTTACTGACTTGGTATATACAAACCTTGTCTTCCCAATTAGGCTTTTATATTTATTCTAATCATGAGCTACCTTACTCTCTTCTCATATGAGATAAGAGTTTTTCTGCTTGGTCCTTATTTTAATAGCAGAGGTACTTTTGGTCTCTTTACACCATCTACACTACTTTTCTCCATCTCATTCGCTTCATAAACGTAACCCTTGAGACTCTCAGAAATTACCACTGAGGTTTATGGTTTCACAATTTCTGTGTTCATGATCTTAGCTTCGTGCCACTACTTACTAAGTGAAACCCTCAATTTAATACCTACTATGCTTTGACGGTGAACAATCAACTTTGCTCTAGCTTTCACTAACGAATTGACGGACTTATCCATGGGGATGGAACGTGAAATCTCTAATTTCCTTTTGTGTGATTCCTATGAAATTGTTAAATCCCATAACATTTCTTCCCTTGGAATCCAGTTTTATTTTTTTTTTGAGATTTTACATCCGTTATTTTACATTGCCACTTAAAATATTTCAAACCTACTTGTTCAACAGACTATATTGGTCTCACAAGTACTTCGTTCGATTTCTGTCTTATATCAAGATCAGAAATTCTGAACTGAAGCGAAAGCCACCTAAATCAGCCTAATTAAAAGAAATCTTTCAACACTTCTCAATAAGTGTCTGATCGTTATACAACGGGAAACCATACAAACACTTTAAAGTCTCTCTTGACTTTGAAGGAAGAGATTCGTGCCCGGGATCCATTGTTTCGTGTCTTTACTGACATCACAAATTCCCTCATATGTGTTGCTTTATTTCCTTCTGTTTTACACACTAAGCACGAAAATCTTTTTGATTTTCCAAAATTCTGGTTTCATTAGTTACAAGCCATTTTTTTAATGGGATTTGAAGTTATAAACAAGTTGTGGCTCATATTGATCCACGTGGTTATTCAAACTCTCACTGACGACAACTCGGTGTTTAAGGCGACCATTGAGGAGCGCCTCACCAAGCTTCAAGAAGATCTCCCTGCCGAGAACTCTCTCATGGACGCTCTTGCTAGAAAGACCACTGCTCTTAAGGTCAAGAGTCTTCAACTCTCCAATTCTCAAAAGGAGATTGAGTCTCTTCGATCTGAAAGAGAGGTGATTTCATCATGTGTTTCGGATGTCCACGCAGCCATTTCCAACATCCTGGAAGCACATGACCCGATACTAAACTACTCTGTGAGGCGTACTCTCGCGGAAAAGCTTGCTCCTGCTTTTTCTCTCCTGAGCAAGATTGAATGGCTCCTTGACTTCGTGTCCATTACGAAACAAGGGGGAGAGAATGTATCTCAACCGCCTCCCACTTCTACAGCAACAAAAACAACCGAACCTCCTCCAACAGGCCAAGCCTCAGGTTCGGGTGTAAGAGACAAAGGGAAACAAATTGCTGAAGAAAGTGACGATGACAAAGAGACGATTGCTGATCTCTTGAAAAAGAAAGGTCGAGACAAGGATGCTGACATCAGCGCTTGGGTTGCTAGAGAGGCTGAAGAAGCTGAACGAAAACAGAAAGAAGCTCACGACCTTCTTGAGAGTAGGAAAACCCTTTTTCCTCCTTGGACTCTTGAGAAGTTGCTGAAAGAAGCAATTGAAACACCAAGCATCCTATGGCTCGAACCAGTGATCTCTCTAGATCACATTAATTTTGTCGATTCTCAGTTTAACATGCCACTGACCCGAAAGGCCTTTATTTTCCATGCCTTTGACAACGTTGCAGATATCCTTCATCCTCATCCAAAGGTTGACAGGGATTTGGTCGAATTCTATCTTAGGGCCGCTCAACCACAATATCAAACATGGAGCGCTCAGAAGATAATCAATGTTCGGGTCCTCAAGCCGTATCGGGAAGGAAACTTCACCAACGTTCGATTTAAGGTGCTGAGAGGATCTGCCAAGTCCGAACATGCCATTTCTCTTACTGATCTTCCCAACTTGAATCCACATGACTGGATAATTTTGCACAACATCCTTCTTACAAATGAAGCATAATATGGTCCGATCATTGACCACTTCAAGAGGATGCTTGTCTGCTACATCATGGAAGTCACCAAAATGGATAAGGAGATAGCTAGTGTCTTCAAGAAAAAGCCTACTATTTCTCCTGTTGGCTCAGCAAGTGATCTGAATATGATGCAGATGGGGAAGATTGACCCAAAGAGAAATTCAGTTATGTTTACTAGAAACGAAGGCCAAAAATGCCTGTTCGCTTTGGCAGACAAACGTCTCTACACCACTGCATGCCTGGAACATGTCTTAGGGATTATTCATCGTTGCAAGATAAAATCAGCTGACGACAAGAAATACTTTGATGATATGATCCAGTGGTACATTCGCTTCAGACAAACAATCCTCGCTCTTAACCCTCGTCTATTTGATACCACCAAGAAGGTTCCGGCAGCTGGACCCAGTAAGAAGAAGTGATAGTCTCGCTCCAATTGACACAAAGGGGGAGATTGTTAGGTCCAGTTAGTGTTGCGTCTTTGGGCTCGTTAGCTAGTCCAGTTTTGTCTCTGGTATGGGCCTGTCCATCCGTGAGTTCTTTGTAGGGTTATTATATATAGACGCTTGCATGCATTCTTTAACGTAAGATTTGATAGAGATTTTTATAAGCGTTTACGTTATTATCTTTTGTAACCCTAGAATTCTCTACAACAGAAGTTCTTCATCGAGCTCTGCTGAGGATTGAGTTAATACAATCATTCGACTCGTTCAGATCCATTCTTGTGTTTTTATCTTACTGATATTGCTTTCTTGATTTGCCTGTTATAAGATCTAATCGATCAAGAGTATTATAAACTCATCAATATATATATATATATATATATATATATATATATATATATATATATATATATATATATATATATAAGTAATTTACATAATCAGTCCCCGTTAATTTAATTAGTCTCTTTTGATCACTAAATTAATTCCAAATTAATTCTTGATCAATACTAATTAAATAACATGATTTCATATTAATATATTAGAATTTATAATATATTACTAAATCAAAAATATCCTCTTCTAAAAAGTCCATCCTATCAAATTGCTCTGGTGAAGGCAACCCAAATGGACAATGCTACTCTCTGGTCAGGTACATACCAATTATAGTTATGAGCTTAGACACCAAATCCAAAATTCTCCCACTTGGATAAGTCTAATAACTATTATTGCATGTACGAATTCACATCCCAACTAGCAATTGTAGCTCTTAAAAGCCACTGTCGAACTTTGACCTAGTCAATGACACGTTCATTAGATAAGGGATCGTATATTCCTCCATTCTACAAGATATCATATGGACTGAGACATGGATTATAATCATTCTCTCTGTCCATCTGTTGTTTCCCGATTTTCGATTTATGACGAGTGACTAATTTAACAAATCAAATCAGTCCAGGCTTGACCAAGCGCTTAGGGTTGTCATCACTAAATCATCGAGGGGCCCACATATGTCGCTTTTATTCCTCTAAGGGAAAAAGGAATGGATAAACTTTGACTCAAATGCTTGCTTGCACCTACTCATCAAATCACACACAACAATATATTTTATAACACCAAGTTACTGGTGCGTTTACATATGTCAATGTGCAACCGAATTGTAAATTTCAACTCACATGTCTTGGTTTAAAGAATATAAGATATTATCGTCTCAAAATCACTCGTGATAAAATCCATGAAGTGATTCAGATGAGCGTTGGTTTAATCCAATACTCACTTCTTATTACAGGAGTACTCATGAACACTGCAGCAAACTTGTGCTATGTCTAAAATACCTAGACAATCTACCGTCAGATTCATGACAGTGTTTCCTCAATACATACTTCCAAAGTATGATCGACTGTGGATAGTTTGACTAACCTAGTTATTCGTGAAGTCAAAACATGTAAAGTGAAACACAAGAATAATCGAATCCAATATGGTGTCAGAACTTATGAAGATAATTAAAACACCTTTTACTTAATCACCATATTGATTACACATTAGTCATTGTATAATGTTTCGATTAATCAACTTAATACTTGAATTAAAACAACAGTTATGCCATGGTCCAAGCATGCACACTATGTTTGTCTATGGTCCTTTCTTTGTGAAATAGATTAATTGAAAGTATTTCAATGATACTCATTTCACAATTCCAAATCCTTACCTTAAATGTAAGAATACCAAATTCTTGTCATTTACCGTAATATGTTAGATTCTAAATTTAAATGCGTCGATCCTCTTGTAATGACTATGCACAAAAGTCACAGAGACTTGGCAACAAAAATCACAAAGTATTCCAATGGAGAGCAATTCCATGGAAACGAAGTCTCACATTCAAAGTACATTCCTTTCAACATCATTCTTGCATTAAGTTCCCTAATCTTACACAGATTTAAAGAGTAACTTCCACTTATGGAAACATTTCCATATTCCTATTTCGACTATCACTTCTGAACAAGAGTTGCATCTTTTCAGAATATGTCAATATTGTCCTTCCAAAATTTACACTATACTTCCAACTGTCCATGAGCAACCAATCTTTGGTAAACCTCAGATTGTCCTCGACAATTGCTTAACCATTTTAGTCATATCACGTTCTAATCCCTTTTCTCTCTTAATGCCCCATGCATTTAAAAAATTAGAACATATTAATGTTATAGCATATGTAATCAATCCTATACCCGAAGCATATGGGATACGATACATAGTGTTTTACATAAAGACATGATACTTTATTAGTCTCTTGTTATAATATTTCCACATATAAAATTTCCTTATGTTGAATCATTTCAACATAACATTCATATATGTTCTTGACTAAATTTGATTAAAATCTCAATCTAAGCTTTTAGATTTGAAATGAAGTATGTATTCCTCTCCCTTAATTATAGCAAAACAACTTTTCAAACCCTGCAACTTTGCAAATTGAAACTTTTGTTTTCTATAATTAACATTGCTAACTCGCAACACTTAACGTAATAATTGTGCTCCCACTAGCATAATAATTATATTCTTATTAGGATAACACTTATTCTCCCACTAGCTTTGACATGTACCCATAATTAAGCTGGACTTCTAGAAGTCAATACTTGTTGACCTTCTCACCAAAGTTTAGGTTTCTGATACGAGATGCTTCGATAAGCCTTTATCTAAGCTCATACACCTTTTATTAGAAAGCTCATATGTGTGTCTAAACTATTCAGAACATACAACAATTAGTTCCGGATGTTCAAACTATTTTCCATTTCTCACAATTCAAACTATGAAGAGGGATGTCGTAATCATAATCGAATTTGAGAATGTAAATAAAACAATTGCTATCTCCTTAAAATCTACTTAATGAAAGTGTTTCCTCACAATCATTTTCATGAATTGGAGAGAAACCTTATGACACTTAGATTTATATGGTGTATGTGTTCCTATCCATGTGAATTTGTCATAACCATAATCACAAGACAAGGTTAGTGACACATCCAAACTCATGTAGCACAGGGCCTGCCATTTCTTCCAAGTCGTTATGCAAACGAGAACTTATAAAAATCACATGCAAAGTCAACTTTCTCTGGATTGGTCACAGAAACAAGAATATGTCAACTTAATATGTTATAAACCTTAAGTCATGTGCCAACGATAAACAATAGGTTTTATTCTTGATTAGTTCTTGAAACTTCACAAAATCATTAAGGCTCCCACTGTCCTCTTGACATATAAGATTCTCTTGTCAAGAAACATTCCTTGACAAACAAATATTCAAGAGTTAGTGCAGTTTCTTATCAAGACAAACACTTCACACAATTGGCCTTAGTTGGTCTTTGTTTTATCTAAAACATCACAACTTACCAATTTCAAATGTACAAGAGTAAGAAACATTTTACTCTACATTTGATAAGTGTTATAAACCTTTATTAATATTATGTCACTCAAGGCTCGATCTTGGAGTGTGACTCTAAGACTCGATTTTGGAACGAATTATGATTTATCTTCTTGATTTAACCATTTCAACAATTTCTGATTCCTCTTCTTGGTCACACAAATGCACCAAGGTGCCCTTAGAGTATCAATTGTGATATGGTTTCATAATCACTAAGATAATCATAAAACATGATACTCAAGTACTCTCCCTTCTTTTCAGATTGGAGATACTTTTATCTTTCTGCCTAATTTTGATTCTTGTTATTCGTTCTGCTATACTTTGAAACTTTTCCAATGGTTCAGAATTACACTTAATCTTGTAAGTATAACTATATTTACTAAGCTTTAGTAAATCATAACGAATAGTCTTATCGTTCTTTGTGGTGGACCTGACTAGCGCACAACTAAATGTACCCGATCCCCTAGCCCTTCACTTGACTCACATATACATGTGAACAAGGAATTAGTCTTAATTTCCCAAAGATTAAGTTCTCATTCATCACACAATACAAGTTGCATGATTCCAAGTTTCTATCCAACTGAAACTTGGGTGATGAGAATCTTTCCTTATTTGGTAAATTATGACACTATCACAAACGAAAGAATCAAATCCATTTTCCAATATTGCTATCAATGGAAACATATAAGCAACAATTTTCAAAACTGCCATTGTAAGGAAACTTAAAATAAGATAAAAAATAAAAAAAACTTTTCTTTATTTATAAAAGTGTGAAAACTTGTCCTTACAATGAAAATACATATGAAAACTATGTTGTTATCTATTCTTAAGCAATCTATCATAACTCTTAAGCAGCAGCTCAAAATTCTAATCATCGAACCATGCGATCGAAATCCATCTCTTCACAATTAGAATCAGCTTACTCTTCCTTTAAGCTTTCTTTCATTTCTTCGATTCTACAAAACATCAAAATGTAATTACATTACATCATGTATTAAGAATCTCCAAATAGGAACTTAAAAGAGTTAGAAAGTGGACTTTACCTGAAGTAGAGTCAAACATTTTGACTTTACAATGCTTGCGATCTTTCAGGTAAATATGGCAGCTTTGCAACTAATGCCACATCTCTTGGAAATAGAAACATATGGAATCATTATGAATGGTACATGAGACTATCTTAGACTTAGCCTTTCTCTTTACCATTTGCTCAATTGACTTGACCATGACCAATCCCTTTCCATTGGGAAGAGAAAGCTTTTTTGGACTTCTATTGTTACCATTGTCAATGTCCATGGAAGTTTGGGAAGTAGATCTTCCAATCAAATTTGCTTTACCAGTGCGCCAAATCATTGCTGATTCCACAGAAACAAGCAAATAGGTATGATCGATAAGGGTCATGTCGTGGGAGAAATTCAAGAGGAAAGCTTTTTCCATAAGATTCGGGAAGACCATAGTTGTCTGACTTAGACATCTATAATGGGAGAAATTCAAGATAGTTGATTTAAGTTTAATATAACACCCAAAATGAAATATTAAGGCTAGGCCCAACACAATATTCTACAATTTGGAAGAGGGATGCCGTAAACCAATTGTAAAATATTTGAAGGTAAGTAAATGACGATTTACCAATTCCACCACGAAAAACGAAATTGAACATTCGGTTTTAAATGAATTAAAATTCCAAGATTCTTTGAGATTCACTGAACTTTTCAATGGCATGTGTAATCTCAATTATGCCCTTCAAGTTTGTGACTGGGATACCGAAAATCATAAACAAGGTGTGAATAACCATGCAAATTAGCTTGGTACTCTCGATGTAATTTATAACCTAATCAATGTGCCGGTTACCACACACGCTCCATTGATCTATGAAAAACATCGAGCTACCCTTTGACACTCTTGTTAGTCCAAGTTAGTGTGCCGGTTAACCAGACACGCTCCACCAACGACTTGGCAAGGTGCAAAGTGCAATTTCATGGGTTAGCACAAAATTCACATTTTTCCTAAGTAAGTAAGATTGGGAATTTATAAGTGTTTAGTTACTTGGTATTTTTATTATACTTTTAATGAGAATTAATGTGCTATCCTACCCGTTTGGCTAACAAGCCTCCACCAGTCAAGGAAGCCGTGGGTGAGAGTGGACACCCATTAAACCACCATTTTATAGGTAGTAACCTTAAACCCGCCTTATAGACCGGCTTCGTGAATGAGGCGTACTAACGGTAAGACTGACTTGTCTTATACATACATACATACATATATATATATATATATATATATATATATATATATAATTAAAATTTTAATATTATAATAGTATAAGGGTGTATTTTAAACTTTTAAAATACTTGATGGTTTAATCTATTAATAAATTATATTCTTAATTTAATTAAACTTAAACCATGTCATTATGGAATTATTAATCTCTTTTAATTAAAAACTTTAATTAATTTAATAAAGTCCATAAGGTGTAATTCGAATCTGCCATAGACCTTATCCAATGATAATGGTTGGAAATGACAGTTTCACATGGATACTATTGGATTAGGTGTCTAAGCCCATAACTATAATTGGTATGTACTTGACCTGAGAGTAGCTTGGTCCGTTTGGGTTGCCTTCACCAGAGCAATTTGATAGGATGGACTTTTGAGAAGAGGTTATTTATGATTTATTAATATATTATAAGTTCTAATATATTAATATGAAATCAAGTTATTTAATTAGTATTGATCAAGAATTAATTTGGGATTAATTTAGTGATCAAAAGAGACTAATTAAATTAACGGAGACTGATTATGTAAATCAGTGATATATATATATATATATATATATATATATATATATATATATATATATATGATTTCGACTATTGATCCATGATGAGCTAAGTTTATGTAAGTATCCATGAAGAGTTAGCCCACATGAAACATGGATCATAACCTACGTGTATGGTTTAGGGTTTACCCATGACTCTTGGATTCCTACACTATATATATGACACCCCTTTGGTCTAAAATTGGTTGATCATGTATTCTTAGAGAAGTATAGCCGAATTTTAGTGCTCCATATTCTCTCTCAAAAGTACTCCATTTGTTCATGGTGTTTGTGAACCATATGAGGCATCATATTTGAGGTTCTAAGTTCTTAAAGGCCAAAACTACAAGCTACAACAAAGAGGTAATTCAATAACTCACTTTTATGTTGTTTATGTCAATTGTATGCTATTTGTAGGATTTATGATTTGGAAACAATATTGCATGTATAATTATAGAAAACATAGATCCAAAGCATTTAGGGTTGTATGTGCACCATAGGATGTTGTATATACAAAACCCAACATGAACATCATTTTGTTGATAGGGAAATCTAACTGATTAAAATCAGTTATCACTATAGCATAACTCCCTTTGGGATTCTTTTTGAATTCATGTATTTCCCTAGTAACAAATATTGCTTCAATATTTTCATAGCAATAGTATTTCGAAGGATCACCCTTTTCTATACTAGGAGGGTCATTTTCTCTTTGTCAAAGAATGATTTGAATTTTCCTCTGCCTCTCTATTTCTTTTTCAACAGCAGCTTTCTTTTCTTCGACAGTTGGTTCTGTTGAAATGCCTTTCCCTTTATTTTTCAATTCTTCAGTTGATGGTGGTGGTTTCGAAGAACTTGAACCTCCAACTGTAGAACCAATTACCACACCTTTCGTTAAAGGCTTTGCTGTTGTTGTTGTTGTTGAAGAAATTGTTGATGAAACCTTGGACAATGGAATATAAATTTGAGTAGTTATGTCACACCCCAAAACCAAGAACGGCGGAAACGTTCTGGGGCGGAGGACGTCATGTAAAGTATCACAACACAGTAAATGTAAATAAGCAAACAACATCATCCATTGCATTAGATATATAATTTTAATACAAGTGTGTTCTGTACAATTTTAGACACCAAAAATATAATGTAAATCAAAATAATAATATGATGAGTCTTGAATGCGCTCCATCTTCTCAAAAGCTGGCATCAGTACCTGTCTACTGATGACATGAGAATACAAGTTATTTTGAAAGAGTTTATCAGCATTAAGCTGGTGAGTTCATAAGTATTTTAGTGTCGATGTTTGTTATTAAAAACGTTTGAACCTGTCGTAAGTATAAGTTGTAAAATGTATGTAAGTGTTTGTAAAAGTTTGAACCTCTCAGAAAAACCTATATTTTCTATTAAAGTAGCCTTCTACCAAGGCTTAACTGTTTTGTACGTTCGTTTGTTGTAAAAGTGTGTGATATCCCAAGTGTAACTATCATTTAACAAAATATAGTTTGTACATTAATGTTTAAGTGAGGTTATCACTAAAATATGTAATGGGTAAATCATTGTAGTACTGTAGTTTTGTATAATAGGAACTACCGCTGTACTAACTACCTTAAACCGGATTTATATTAAGGTAAAATGTGATAAATTGCACCATGCTATCGACTGGTAACAACGACATAATGAATGGTCGTAATAACGAAATGACGTTTGGCACCCGCAGACCTGCAGGTCCGGCTGTAGCTAGCAGCAAGGTGTAGGATAGTCAATCCAGTATAGATCTATACGCAAACTCACGCTCTCCCTCCAAGAGAATTCTGGCTACAACTCGGGCCATGACATTTAAGGCATGCCCCGACACAGTGGATCACAATTGTTAACGTATTCATGTATATGTAATGTTTCTCGTTCTAGTATAATTGTATATGTTCTCCTTCTAGTATAGATGTATATGTCCTGTTTCTAGTATAGATGTATATGTTCATGTTTCTAGTATAGTTGTATATGTTCATGTTTCTAGTATAGCTGTATATGTACATGTTTCTAGTATAGCTGTATATGTTTATGTTTCTAGTATGGCTGTATATGTTCATGTTTCTAGTATAGCTGTATATGTTCCTGTTTCTAGTATAGCTGTATATGTATGATCCCATGTTACCCCGATGGTAACTAACTAACGATGTACTGATAAGTGTGAATATGGAAGTACTTTTATGTCTATATATGTATATATGATATATAACTAATATTGAAACGACCTTCGGATGGTCACCCGAAATCCCACCGGACCACATCCAAATCGAGAAAAAGGAAATAGGGCGGATGGCCTTCCTAAGCCATTTAAACATTATTTATACACCTATACATATATGGGCATGCAATTGATAATATAAAGGCATAAATAAGTTTTCATAGGACATTTGAAACATAAATATTATTTCAGGAAAAGATCGTCTTGATGTCGATCTATAAAACAATTTGAAGGCATAAGTTGATAAAACAATTTAAGTATAAGGAATATATGTTGAATCACAGTTTGTAAATAAGTTTGGGAAGTAAAAGAGTTTGTAAAACATTTCACAGTAAAGCAGTTTGATAAACAGTTTGAACAGTGTTAAAATCATTGGTTTCCTAGTTATTAATCACATGTGATTAAATGCAATCACATGTGATTGAAGGAATAACTATAAGTGTTTGACTTGTATCCCCCGCATAAAGTATTTAAAACATTTAAAAATCAATTCAAAGGTTGATTAAAGGGGTATGAACTCACTTGTGGTGAGCTGTTTGAATTGCAGTGTCGGATACCATGCTAGGAGGCAAACGGAGACTTGTTTACACGCAGGAGCCTAGTTATCATATAATAAGCATATATATAACTAATTAGCCAAATAATAACTTAACAAATAAGTTAAGACACTTAGGAACATGTAAACACTTTTCATAAGTGTTAAAGGTCCTAATGGTTGCATCTAAGTTGCTACGGGACAAGGCAAAAGGGTTTGAAGCACCAAATGACTTTGTATAAGAGTTCACCACCCAACAAACCCCACCTTTGGAGTTTACAGCCGTAAACTCATGGTTTTATGGCCGTGAACTCCTCACTTGGTGGTTTTGGGTGTTTTAAGGTGCTAACTTGATCCTAGAATACTCTTAGCTTTGTTGGAATAATCCTTGAAGTAGTTTAAGGCCCTAGAATGCTCCATAGAGGAGTTTACAGCCTAATGACCATTTCCCCTAGAGTTTACGGCCGTAAACTTCTATGGGGTGTTGGTTTTAATTCATTTGAGGCATTTGCACATATAGGATAGCTTCCATGTTTTTATCTAAGGCTAAAGGGGACAAGAGGCACACATTTGTGCCTTCACTTGGAGTTTACGGCCCAAGTGATGTTCCTTGGCCGTAAACTCCCTTTTAGGGATGGTTTTGATGTAGTTTAATCCCCATTCAAGTCCTATGTATTCAAGGGTAATTGTCTTTAAGCCTTAGGGGTGTTTAGGGTGCATTTTACCCTTGGAAAAGGGGTTTACGGCCCAAGAGATATCCTTGGCCGTAAACTCCTATAACTCCATGATTTTGAAGTGTTTTGGTGTCCAAAATAGCTACAAGTATTAGAGGGTAAATGTCCTTAAGCTTTAGGGGTGGTTTAGGGCACTTATAGCCCTTAAAAAGGGGTTTACGGCCCAAGAAATATCATTGGCCGTAAACTCCTATAACTTGTGGTTCTTAAATGATTTCAAGCCTCTAATGATCATATATTAAGTCCCTAACTAGTTGTCTATCAAGGAAATGGGACAAGGAAGCTTATAGGCCTCGTTTTGGAGTTTACTCCCCAAGAACGTTCTTGGGCGGTAAACTCCCGGATCTTGTGTTCTAGACATGAAATCTATGCTATAAAGCAATAAACAAGTAATAAAACACATCTAGGAAAGTAGACTCACAATCTGGGATGAAAACCCGAAGATCCGTGAGAGAGAAAATGGCTTTTCTCTATTTGGAATTGTGAATAATGAATTAATTAAATTCAGAAATCTATTTATAGTCCTGAAATATTTTGGCAGAAAATATTTTTATTCTGGAAATAGGACTGTAACATTATGAAACTTGGAATGCTCAAATTTCACAAATCCAGGAGCATCCACTCTCCTGATATCTCCTTAAACGTAAACCCTAATGTACACAAACTTGTTCGGAAAAGTATGAAAATCACTGAAACTGGACTGGCTTCTATTGAATAGGGAATGTTGTAGTGATTGCCAAAATCTTGAGGTGAACCTACTATCTCTATCGGAGATAATGGACATAGGTACACCATGTAGCCGTACGATTTCCATAATGTATGTTCTTGTAAGTTTCTCCATCTTGTCGGTTTCTTTGATAGGCAGGAAGTGTGCAGACTTGGTCAATCTATCAACGATGACCCATATGGTGTCAAGTCCACCCGTTGTCTTGGGCAACTTGGTTATGAAATCCATAGTGATCCGCTCCCACTTCCATTCCGGGATCTCTGGTTGTTGCAATAAACCAGAGGGCTTCTGGTACTCGACGTTAACCTTTGCACAAGTAAGGCATTTACTTACGAAGGTAGCAATCTCTGCTTTCATATTAGGCCACCAGTATAGCTTTTTAAGATCCAGATACATCTTATTTGAAGCTGGTGGACGGAATACCGAGTGTTGTGCGCCTCGGTCATGACCAAGTCTCGGAAAACACCGTGTTTCGGTGTCCAGATCCGGTTCATGAAATATAAAGCTCCGTCACCCTTGGATTCTTAATTCTTGTCCATTCCCCTAAGGGATTCACTTGTCACATTTTCAGGCTTCATGGCTTTAAGTTGAGCCGCCTGAATTTTCTTAGACAAATGTGAATGGATGGTTATTGACAATGACTTGACTTTGCGACCAGAATATTCCTTCCGACTTAGGGCGTCTGCTACTACGTTGGCTTTACCCGGATGATAACGAATATCATATTCTTAATCACTGAGTAGCTCGACCCACCGTCGTTGTCTCATGTTGAGCTCCTTCTGATCGAAAATATGTTGTAAACTCTTGTGGTCGGTAAAGATAGTGCTTTTCGTTCCATACAAGTAATGTCTCCAGATCTTCAGAGCAAACACTACTGCTCCTAGTTCAAGATCGTGGGTCGTGTAGTTAACCTCGTGTGTCTTCAACTGTCTCGAGGCGTAGGCGATGACCTTACCTCGCTGCATCAGAACACATCCGAGTCCTTGATTTGATGCATCGCAATAGACTACAAAGTCTTCTATTCCTTCGGGAAGGGATAGTATTGGCGCTGTGCACAAGGCTCGTTTGAGCGTTTGGAACGCTCTTTCTTGTTTCTCTTCCCAGTCAAAGGCCACGCCTTTCTGGGTCAGGGTCGTAAGAGGTTTCGCTATTTGGGAGAAGTTCTGAATGAACCTGCGGTAGTAGCCAGCGAGACCAAGAAATTGACGAATTTCTGTAGGCGTCTTGGGTGCTGACCAGTTCTCAATGGCTTTAATTTTGGATGGGTCCACGTGGATTCCCTCTTCGCTTACCACGTGTCCTAAGAATTCGACTCTTCGGATCCACAATTCACATTTCGAGAACTTCGCATAAAGTTTCTCCTTTCGTAAAGTCCCTAGAACTTGTTGCAGATGATCGCCATGCTCTTTCTTACTTCGGGAGTAGATCAGGATGTCATCAATGAAAACGATGACGAACTGATCTAAGTAAGGTCGGCATACTCTATTCATCAGATCCATGAAGACTGCGGGCGCATTGGCCAATCCGAATGGCATCACCACGAACTCGTAGTGTCCGTAACGAGTCCAGAAGGCTGTCTTCGGCACATCCTCCTCTAGCACTCGTAACTGGTGATATCCGGATCTCAGATCAATCTTGGTAAAATAGTTCGCCCCTTGCAGTTGGTCGAATAGATCATCTATGCGTGGCAGAGGATAACGATTCTTGATCATCAATTTGTTGACTTCTCTGTAGTCAATACACATACGGAATGATCCGTCTTTCTTCTTAACGAACAAGACCGGTGCTCCCCAAGGTGAGAAACTCGGTCTTATAAAGCCCTTGGTGAGTAGTTCGTTAAGTTGACCAGAGAGTTCCTGTATCTCAGCTGGTGCTAAACGGTAGGGCGACTTGGCTACTGGGGTAGCTCCTGGGACTAAGTCGATTCTAAACTCTACCTGTCGTTGCGGGGGTAACCCGGGTAGTTCTTCTGGGAAAATGTCGGGGAAGTCGCTCACTACTGGGATGTTCTTTAGTTCTTTCGTTTCTAGGTTCGTGTCGACGACGTGAGCAAGGAATGCGTGGTATTCTTTGCGCAGATATTTCTGTGCTTGAATACTTGATATAATGCAAAGACTCGCACCAGGTTTGTCGCCGTAGACTATAAGAGTTTCATTAGACGGGAGGTTTAGACGGACTGCTTTCTCGTAGCACATGATGTCGGCGCGATGAAGACTTAACCAATCCATGCCAATAATAACGTCGAAACTTTTTATTGAGACCGGCATAAGGTCGATTGTGAATGAATGGTTATCTAAGGTTAGGAGACAACCTAAGTATATGCTATTAGTATTTTCAGTTTTCCCATTGGCCATTACTACTGTGAATTGTTCATTAAGTGCGTGTGGTTGTTTCTTAAGCATGCGAGCAAATTTGTGGTTTACGAAGCTTCACTCCGCTCCACTATCGAACAGAATGCATGCATAGGAGTTATCAAGGAGCAACGTATCGGTCACCATTGTCGGGTCAGCAACTGCTTCCCCATGGCCTATAGCTAGTACCCTCCCTGCTCCACCAACATTCTTTGCTTTGGGGCAGTCCCTCTTATAGTGGCCTGCTTCGCCACATCCATAGCAAGTTGGGCTCGCGCCAGAGCCAGGGACTTGGGAGATCGGTTGTGCCGGGAACTTACAGAAACGGACGGTGTGTCCCTTTCTGTTGCAGTTAGAACACTGCATTTCACGGCAGGCGCCGTTGTGGTGGAAGTTGCATTTGTTGCACTTCGGCAAACTTCCAGCATACTGCTTCCTCGGAGCAGCAGCAGCAGTAGGGGTTACCGCAGCATGTACTGCCACGATTTGTTGTCTTTTGGCAGCTCGCTGTTTCTTCTTCTCATCCCAGAATTTCCGCTTAGTGTCAGCGGGTTTGGAGGGTTCTGGGATGACTAAGGTTGTTGTAGTTGCAGGGGTTTTGACTCCATGGTCAATGAGACTTTGTGCCAATCGCTTGGCACTGTCGAATGTAGTGGGGTTTGATGCTAAGACATTCCCCTGATACGGAGGCACTAGTCCCCATATGTACCGTTCGATCTTTTTCCCCTCAGTGGGAACCATATTGGGGCAGAGGGCCACCAGTTTGCTAAATCTGGCAGTATAAGTGATCACATTGGTGCCCTTCATGGTCAGGTTCCAGAGTTCATGTTCCAACTTCTGGACTTCGCCCCTCGGGCAGTATTCCTCAGTCATGAGGTCCTTCATCGTTTCCCAGCCAATGTCGTTAGCCACGACGAGTGTTAGGGCTTTAACGTGGCCGTTCCACCACGTTAGGGCTTTTCCCTCAAAGGTGCATGCGACATATTTCACTTTGCACGCAGCAGGGCATGAACAGATTTCGAAGACTGATTCAGTCTTCTCGAACCATTGCGAGAGGGCAATGACTCCGCCGGTGCCTTCGAAAGGCTTCGGCTTGCAGTTTGTGAAATCCTTGTAGGAGCACTCTCTCGAGCGCACAGGGATTTCGACTGGAATAGATTCAACAGGGGTTCCACCTCTGCTGGCATCGGATGAGTGATACTGAGCCATGGCAGTCGCCACTACTGCAGCTACGGCAACATTTAGGGCTACAGTATCGATGACCAGAGGCGGAGGAGGTGGTGGTGGTGCAGTGTTATTCCTATTCCTGGGAGATTTGCGAGGAGGCATCTTTCAGCTATAAGTTTATAAAGATAAGAAAGATGGTAAGAATCAATTTGTAAGCAACGTGAGAGTGACACATGGACTAACTAACCATAGCCCATCAGTTGAATGGGTGTTTGAAATCACAACAAGGAATATTAGTAGGAAAGCACAAGTGTACAAATTTTTCCCACAGATTAGATAGATTTCAACACTACTGGTATTACTGATGTAATAAGTTCAGGGAAAATCGACCTAACAGTAGGTCTTACATCATACCAAACAGATAAGATTTACAGTTCTTAGATTCCTAATTAGAGTACTGAAAGTTAGGAATATTTTACAGACAAGTGCTACTTAGAGCACAGATGTTAAAGGCTATTCCTTAACCAAAAGACAGAGATGCACTAGACATCATCTAACGGCGATGGGAATTCCCCGGGCGAGCCCTGAGGTCGGACACTTGACGAAACACCTCTTGAAGGTGTCGATCCTGAGCCCTCTGACGAGCTCGAAGTTCCAAGATTTCAGCTCGTGAGGCAGCCATCTGTTGCTGCAGGGTTTCATTAGTTCTCCGGGTCCGTTCCATGTCTTCTTCAAGACGGCGGATGCGGACTGTGTTGACACCTGAATTGGCATCAATCTCCATGACCCGGTCGATGGCTGCTCAACCTTGCTCGACATTTCGAGCTATTCTGTGGATAATGACAGGCAGAGCTCTGGCAGCAGAGCCACCATCGCTGAAGTTGTAAAAGCTTCGGTCCCCAAAGTATGGTAAGGGTTGACCCTGCTCATCACTCCAGCGATTCAAGTTTTTTGCCCACATGGGAGTAGGATCTGGAAACGCTGGTCGAGGGTTGTTGTTCGGGGCTTGACCTACAAGCGGTAGGTTGTTGACTTCAGGCTCGGAGTCGGATCCATCAGAAAAGCCTTCTGCGAGGTGATCATCTAATGGGATTGGATGCTCATCTTCGGGCTCTTCATCGATCCACCCGGCATTGCCTTCATTTGGAAAGTACGGGTCGCCGTGATGGAATCCAGCCATTTAAATCTACACAAGAAGAGAGGTATAAGAATATAGTATACGTGTAACTAGTAGTACAAAAATACACCTATTGTATTTTAAGTTTAAGTTCTACTGATCTTCTTGTGGTATTGTTGGTAAGTTTTTAGACTTGTTAACATATCACAACCATTCTAGGGCATATGCTAATCACTCCTAGGACCAGCATAGTTGATCAGGCTATGCCATTCCCAGGACTGACTATACATCCCCGAGCTCACTTGTAATATTTAACAATCGTAATACTTTTGTTCTTGTCATTGTGACACAGATTTTAGTATGAATGCAGACTAGTATACTTAATTAAATATTTTAATATTTAAAGTATAGACTCTTGGTCAGAGTGTTTTAATCCCTTTTTGGGTTTATAGTTTAGTATATCTTTTATGGGTTGATATACTGGATTCACTATAAACAATGCTCTGATACCAATCTGTCACACCCCAAAACCAAGAACGGCGGAAACCTTCTGGGGCGGAGGACGTCATGTAAAGTATCACAACACAGTAAATGTAAATAAGAAAACAACATCATCCATTGCATTAGATATATAATTTTAATACAAGTGTGTTCTGTACAGTTTTAGACACCAAAAATATAATGTAAATCAAAATAATAATATGATGAGTCTTGAATGCGCTCCATCTTCTCAAAAGTTGGCATCGGTACCTGTCTACTGATGACCTGAGAATACAAGTTATTTTGAAAGAGTATATCAGCATTAAGCTGGTGAGTTCATAAGTATTTTAGTGTCGATGTTTGTTATTAAAAACATTTGAACCTGTCGTAAGTATAAGTTGTAAAATGTATGTAAGTGTTTGTAAAAGTTTGAACCTCTCAGAAAAACCTATATTTTCTATTAAAGTAGCCTTCTACCAAGGCTTAACTGTTTTGTACGTTCGTTTGTTGTAAAAGTGTGTGATATCCCAAGTGTAACTATCATTTAACAAAATATAGTTTGTACATTAATGTTTAAGTGAGGTTATCACTAAAATATGTAATGGGTAAATCATTGTAGTACTGTAGTTTTGTATAATAGGAACTACCGCTGTACTAACTACCTTAAACCGGATTTATATTAAGGTAAAATGTGATAAATTGCACCATGCTATCGACTGGTAACAACGACATATGTAATGTTTCTCGTTCTAGTATAATTGTATATGTTCTCCTTCTAGTATAGATGTATATGTCCTGTTTCTAGTATAGATGTATATGTTCATGTTTCTAGTATAGCTGTATATGTTCATGTTTCTAGTATAGCTGTATATGTACATGTTTCTAGTATAGCTGTATATGTTCATGTTTCTAGTATAGTTGTATATGTTAATGTTTCTAGTATAGCTGTCTATGTTCCTGTTTCTAGTATAGCTGTATATGTATGATCCTGTGTTACCCCGATGGTAACTAACGATGTACTGATAAGTACTTTTATGTCTATATATGTATATATGATATATAACTAATATTGAAACGACCTTCGGATGGTCACCCGAAATCCCACCAGACCACATCCAAATCGAGAAAAAGGAAATAGGGCGGATGGCCTTCCTAAGCCCTTTAAACATTATTTATACACCTATACATATATGGGCATGCAATTGATAATATAAAGGCATAAATAAGTTTTCATAGGACATTTGAAACATAAATATTATTTCAGGAAAAGATCGTCTTGATCTGGATCTATAAAACAATTTGAAGGCATAAGTTGATAAAACAGTTTAAGTATAAGGAATATATGTTGAATCACAGTTGTAAATAAGTTTGGGAAGTAAAAGAGTTTGTAAAACATTTCAAAGTAAAGCAGTTTGATAAACAGTTTGAACAGTGGTAAAATCATTGGTTTCCTAGTTATTAATCACATGTGATTAATTGCAATCACATGTGAGTAAAGCAATAACTATAAGTGTTTGACTTGTACCCCCCCATAAAGTATTTAAAACATTTAAAAATCAATTCAAAGGTTGATTAAAGGGGTATGAACTCACTTGTGGTGAGCTGTTTGAATTGCAGTGTCGGATACCGTGCTAGGAGGCAAACGGAGACTTGTTTACACGCACGAGCCTAGTTATCATATAATAAGCATATATATAACTAATTAGCCAAATAATAACTTAACAAATAAGTTAAGACACTTAGGAACATGTGAACACTTTTCATAAGTGTTAAAGGTCCTAATGGTTGCATCTAAGTTGCTACGGGACAAGGCAAAAGGGTTTGAAGCACCAAATGACTTTGTATAAGAGTTCACCACCCAACAAACCCCACCTTTGGAGTTTACGGCCGTAAACTCATGGTTTTATGTCCATGAACTCCTCACTTGGTGGTTTTGGGTTTTTTAAGGTGCTAACTTGATCCTAGAATACTCCTAGCTTTGTTGGAATAATCCTTGAAGTAGTTTAAGGCCCTAGAATGCTCCACAGAGGAGTTTACGGCCTAATGACCATATCCCCTAGATTTTACGGCCGTAAACTCCTATGGGGTGTTGGTTTTAATTCATTTGAGGCACTTGCACATGTAGGATAGCTTCCATGTTTTTATCTAAGGCTAAAGGGGACAAGAGGCACACATTTGTGCCTTCACTTGGAGTTTACGGCCCAAGTGATGTTCCTTGGCCATAAACTCCCTTTTAGTGATGGTTTTGATGTAGTTTAATCCCCATTCAAGTCCTATGTATTCAAGGGTATACGTCTTTAAGCCTTAGGGGTGTTTAGGGTGCATTTTACCCTTGGAAAAGGGGTTTACGGCCCAAGAGATATCCTTGGCTGTAAACTCCTATAGCTCCATGATTTTGAAGTGTTTTGGTGTCCAAAATAGCTACAAGTATTAGAGGGTAAATGTCCTTAAGCTTTAGGGGTGGTTTAGGGCACTTATAGCCCTTAAAAAGGGGTTTACGGCCCAAGAAATATCCTTGGCCGTAAACTCCTATAACTTGTGGTTCTTAAATGATTTCAAGCCTCTAATGATCATATATTAAGTCCCTAACTAGTTTTCTATCAAGGAAATGGGACTAGGAAGCTTATAGGCCTCGTTTTGGAGTTTACTCCCCAAGAACGTTCTTGGGCGGTAAACTCCCGGATCTTGTGTTCTAGACATGAAATCTATGCTATAAAGCAATAAACAAGTAATAAAACACATCTAGGAAAGTAGACTCACAATCTGGGATGAAAACCCGAAGATCCGTGAGAGAGAAAATGGCTTTTCTCTATTTGGAATTGTGAATAATGAATTAATTAAATTCAGAAATCTATTTATAGTCCTGAAATATTTTGGCAGAAAATATTTTTATTCTGGAAATAGGACTGTGACATTATGAAACTTGGAATGCTCAAATTTCACAAATCCAGGAGCATCCACTCTCCTGATATCTCCTTAAATGAAAACCCTAATGTACACAAACTTGTTCGGAAAAGTATGAAAATCACTGAAACTGGACTGGCTTCTATTGAATAGATAATGTTCGTACAATTGGAAATTTCGGGTTGTCACAAGTTATAACTTTCCCAACTAATTTTGCATCTTCATCACCTTTCAAAGAGCCACTTCCTCCCATGTTGGCGTTCGAACCCATTCCCATGTCAACGCACACCTTTTCTCCCCCTTACACCTCTGTGTTCACACAGGTGGGGAATCCGTTGGCATAAGATTCACTAGCTTGGCAATAAGTGCTAGTTCAGTGTGAATGATAGACTCCAACAAATGAAAATTTTGAGTTAAAAACTCCGGTGTAAGAAACGATGTATACGAGGAACCATTCTTCGAAGCTAATTCCTTGAGATTATTCACCAAATCTTCAAGTTTACCAAACATCTGAACATCAAGTTCAGCATTCTTATCAATGATACCCCTTGACCACATTTGTTACAACATCAGCTATAATGTTGACCTTGGTATGAAGAGTAGAATAATCATGAGAAAGGGTTGCAACTTCCTTCGCAATATTAACCCGGAGTGCTTCGATCTTTAGGTTGACATCTTCACGAACTGTCTTTACATCTTGAACAAACAAAAGATGTCTTTCTCGTGCTACATATTTCAACTCCTTAAGCTCATGATGGAGAGTCGAAGATTGAGGTTTGACACGATTCTCATTATTCTGATCTAGGATCTCCAACTCATTTCACAAACGATGCTCTTGAGCATTGATCATAACATCGACTTATATCCCAAATACATGATGTCTACCCCCACATAAGCCTGAAGCTATAGCAACGAATTTAGCTTCCTGTTGAGAACCTTAAACTGTTTTCCTGACATCAACATATGATCAGGAATATTCTCTTCTTCTGGATCGAACTCTAGATCAACAAATATACTCACGAATTCACCATCTTCGGTAGTGTCATCGTCATGAACTGCTTTGGGGCCTTCAGCGGATTGTGATGGGAATAAAGAAGTGATGGGTTGTCGTAGAATTTTTTCAAAGGTTGGTGATTGTGTGGATTGAGGTAAGGTTGTTGAAATAGGAATATTGAATGGTGGTAGTGAAACAGTGGTATCAACAATAAATGTATCGAAAGATGAGAAAATAATAAGAGTAGGATTACCTTGGGCTTCTTTATTCGACACTCATTCACCCATTTTTATATTTTTGTCCATATGAGATATGTTCGTAGGGATGCCTGAAGTTCGAACCTCCTCAGAAATTGATTCGGCATTTGAAACTCCGGGTGGTGTGATAGTAGTCTTCTCAGGAGTGGATATTTTCGGATCATCACCTTGATTAATGGTTGTGTCCACATCAGATGTTTTTACAGAGCCATCAAGACCTCCAGTCGCCTCGAAATGCAAATTGAATGGAGAATCCCTTGTTGGTGATGGAACGCCCATATTATCATCATGAAGTAGCGATTCTGGTACTACTTCGTCCTCCATAGAATCTTCAACCACCCTTCTCTTCTTCTTATTAGAAATTTGTTTGGCCATATCTTCTGCTCTTCGCTTTTTAAATGAAGGAGACACAGGAGAAGGAAGTTCACGAATAAAAAAACCTTTGCTATTCAGCTAGGGCTTGCGAATATTCTTCGACTTAGCATCTTTACCACTTGGCATGTGAGTCATTTTCTTCATACGTTTGAGAACCCCCAGACTTCTAATGCATGACTTCCTTTGATGGATTAGAAGATTCATCGACAATTGGTTGAACAATTTTATTTTCATCCTTCTTTGGAGAATTGGTAACAACCTTTACAACAAGATCTGGGCTTGGCTTCGAAGGACTAGCTTTTACTACCTTCTTAGACGGTTTACTCTTCTTCGATGGACCACCATCATCTTTTGACAACGACATTGCAGTTTCAATCGAAGGATTGATAGTGGTGAGATAAGCCACCAGAACTGGATTTGTAGGATAAACTCTACAAAGCATAGCATCAGGAATTCGAGCAACTATTGGAAACACATCCTGATTGTAACATCCGGATTTCTAGGTATCATGTTTTAATTTTTTAATTTGAGTTATGAGGAGGGACTCGGCGAGTTGACGCTTAGACTTGCCGAGTAGGATCGCAATTGCTGATTGGATTAATGAACGGACTCGACGAGTCGATGGGTGGACTCGATGAGTCCGCGCTGATGTCAGAAACCCTAAATCTCTAGGCTTGTGCCCTATTTAAGGGACCTTATAGCCCTCATTTACGGCTACCAGTCCAGAGAGAGAAACCCTAGAGAGCTTGAGCAAGTTGTGTGAGAGAGAGGGCTATTTTGATCCCTTTTTGTTGTGGTTTTGCAAAGAAGAAGGTGTTTCCAGCAAGAGAAGGTCAAGGGGATTGTGATTATGTGGTTTTCAAGCTTGGGTCTTCATTGTTAAGGTAGAAAATCGACCCTTTCTTCTGTTTTGTGCAAATCCTTGAATCTAGGGTTTTCTATACCTCTTTATTGGCTTGAATTGATGCATATATTGTCCCTCTAAGTGTTTGACTTTGGATCTGGACCTTTAGAGGTCCAGAGAGCATTACATATCCAGCTTTATGTTGTCCCATGGAGGAAATGAACCTAGGATGCCACTTTAGAAGCCATTTCACCAAAAAAAGCTTTGAATGTGTTGCATGAGTGTCAAGATTTGACATTTAAGGGATTATTGGACATGGGGAAATCATATGTATAGGTTAGAGAAGCAGATCTGACCTCAGAAGGTCGATTTGGTGATGGTTATGGAAGAAACTCGCCGAGTCCATAAGGGGACTCGACGAGTTGAGTTGGATTGCCCCGCGACTCGTGACCGGATGTAGCCTATCGAGTGGAAGGTTCACTCGACGAGTCGAGTGAGGTTTAGAAAGATCCAGAGTACATGTTTGGACTCGCCGAGTCACCTATGTGCACTCGACGAGTCTGGTCAAAGTTTGACCGTTGACTTTCATTGACTTTTAGGGTTGGGTCAACACTTGGAGTTTTGGACCATTAGAAGGGTAAAATGGTCTTTTAGCCTTCTGAGAGAACATTGGAACGAACTAATCTAGCCTAGAGAGCTGTTTGTGACAACCCGAAATTTCCATTCTGAACCAACAATATCACTTCAATAGAAGTTATAACAGTCACAGTAAATTTTCAGACTTTTCGGATAAGTTTGAGTAATTCATGGTTTACACTTCAGGAGATATCAAGAGAGTGGATGCACTAGGGTTTTGTGCAACACTGTTATTCCAACACTCTGTCATATTAGAAATCATTTTGGGAATAAAAATATTTTCTGCCAAAAATATCTCAGGACTATAAATAGAATTATGAACCAAATTCATTCATTATTCGCATTTCCAACTAGAGAAAAGCCATTTTCTCTCTCACGAATCTTCGGGTTTTTATCCCAAATCGTGAGTACTTCAATCTAGTTGTATTATATAGCTTAGATTGTGCTTAATAACATCAAAATCACGACAGAACATCAAGATCTGTGAGTTTACTCCCCAAGAACGTCTTGGAGAGTAAACTCCTTTTCAAGAGCCATATGGTGCCTAGTCTTTCCTTAAGCAATGAAGCTAGTTTGGACTTGTACCCAAATGAGTTTAGGAATAGAAAACAAACTCAAAACAACATGGTTTTAGAGTTTACTCCCCAAGAACATTTTGGAGAGTAAACTCCATTTGGAGAGTAAACTCCGTTTTAAGGGCCAATAGTGTCCCAATGGCCCTCAAAGCCTTGAAAATCAAACTAGAAGCTACCATTACATGTTTAGACCACCAAAACAATTAAGAATCAAGAGTGAAAGTGAGTTCACGGCCAAAGAAGTTCTTAGGCCGTGAACTCCATTTTAGGGTGTCAAAGTGCCCTAAATGCCACCCTTAAGCCAAGAGACTAGCGTAGATCTTTACCTTGATGTGTCTAAGACCCAAAACTGCCAAAATACCAACACCCACAAGTGTTTACGGCCACAAACACATAACCAAATGGTCTATGGGCTGAAAACTCAAGTTAGGTGTATTTTGGTGCCACAAACACTTCCTAAGGCTTAGGCATGAATTTAGAATGCTTCCTTATGACCTTTAAGACCCTCACAAACATATTTGGACATGAGTTTACGGTTATAAACTCCCTTGGGCCATGAACTCATGGTAGTAAACTCATTTGTGTGCCTTATACCTTCCTATGTTGAATCACATGTGATTCCAACACTTGGTCAAGGTGTTTCCTAGTCCCGGAAGGTGTTATCTTTCATATAGTTGTTATAAACACTATATTCATGTCATTATGTGTCCTTAAATATCATTTAGGACTTATTGTGTCTCGGGACTTCATTCGTGGAACTTCTCATCCTTACATGCGTACCCGCTAGAACCACTCACAATAGGTGAGTTCATACCCCTTAATCAATGTTTTAAATGATTTTAAACGTTTTAATGGGGGGGGGGGGGGGAATACAAGTAGAAAACAATATGTTATTAAATCAATCTTATGTATTTTATAACTGTGTTTTCACTCAGCAGATTTCACATATTTCAAAAGGTGACACATGAAGTGGTTTTCTATCTTAAAATACCTTGATAACAAAAGTATTAGTTTTGAAATGTTTATTAAAATGACATCAAGTCATTCTTAATTATTGTTCAAAACTCCTAGATATCTTTCAAAACCATTATTTTACCTTCTTGAATGAAACTATACTTATGCGCATATGTTCATTTATATGTTAGAGATTATAGTTTTCACCCTTCATTTAGTTTCCAATACTCTTGGGCAACAAGAGTGCATAAACCTACGTAAACAACCAATTACCTTTCAGTTAACTATCATAGGGATAGTTAGAAGATATCAAACATTATTACTACTACAAGGAATCACACCAGAGTCAGTTCATTCATGAGTCTATAGCAATACCTAACATGATACATGAGTACACTTACTTAGATTACATGATACATGAATATGTTTACATATACTTACCTGTTACATGAACACACTTACATGAATACCATACAGGAATACTTTTACATAAGTGCATTATCCTGTATTCACTTACCTGGACACTTGTACTTAGAACTACGAGGATGATTTATTAGTACTTTCTGTGTAAATTATCTTTCCTATCCCGGTTCAATTGGATATCTTGGCGGGACTTACCATTCTGAACCCCACTAATTAGCACCAGTGGTCGATGACCATCTACGGAGGTCTAAGCTTACTACTTATACTAGGTAGATCGATAACCGGGGCTGACCCCTCCACCCACCTGCTGCTGCTACAGAGGACAAGTGGACAATCTTCGATTGTTCATAAGGTTATACCTTTCGCTTATTGCGATGTTGTGTTACTCCTAGTACCCAGCGATGAAACTTACATTAATACTTGTTCTGGACAATCTTCGGATGTTCATTAGGTTACATATTTCGCTGGATTCGATGTTGTGTTAGTCCTAGTACCCAGTGACAACACTTACAGTAGTATATTTTCCTATTTACTTTATTTTGTGATACTTTCACATAAACGATGAGTTAGACGAAGTACTTTAGTACTAAACAATTGAAGGAAAAACTATCAGTTTACTTACAAAACATTCGGGTCTTGGTAAAAGACTACATTGCCATAACAAAACATTCGAGTCATGGTAGAAGACTACATCTCAAACTAATAGAAAATAAGGGATTTTCTAGGGTTTTTCATACTTACATCAACATTTTCATTTAAAGGTTTACATGGCCTTCATAATAGATTTTCATAAGCAAGACAACGACACTTAATTACTTATGAATTCACCAGATTTAAAGCTGATACTCTCTTTCAAAATAACTTGTATTCTCTGGTCATCAGTTAGACAGGTGCGATGGCCAGGTTTTTGAGAAGATGGAGCATAGACAAGACTCGCCTTATTTTGATTATTCATTTTATTGTTGTACATTATGAAAGAACACACATGTATTAAAACTCTACTTATAATGCAATGGATGATGTTGTTGCTTGTTTATTATATTACACTGTTGTGATACTGTACATGACGTCCTCCACCCCTGAACGTTTCCGCCGTTCGTGGTTTTGGGGTGTGACACCGTTATTGATTTGAGATGATTGCTTATATGTTTAGGCGGGGCTAGGTCATTGTTACAAGGTTCAGGGATACCAAGCACGTGAGTTGCTAGACAACATACGAGGTGAGTCTTGTCATTATACTTTACCTAGAGTGGTAACTATGTGTTCCCGGAAGGTCTAATATGTGATGCGGAGTATGTGAAATGTGTTCCTATGTGATATGTATGTGTTATGTTATGTTATGAGTACCATGATATGGACCGGAAGGTCAACAGAGTATGGACCGGAAGGTCAAGATGATGAGGACCGGAAGGTCATACGGGTAGGGCCGGAAGGTCTACCAGAGTTGGGATGTTAGTCCCCTAAGACACATGGATCGGAAGATCCCATAGAGTTATGGCCTTGAGTGGCGCATGTGTTGTATGTGGTATTTTGGGGAACTCACTAAGCATTTATGCTTACAGTGTTATGTGTTATGTGTTTCAGGTACTAGCGATGATCGCGGGAAGATGCCGACATGATCTGTACACACTGGTAGGAGATTTGTTTTATGATCTTGGGATATGTTTTTATCGTGATGACATTTGTTAAACTTGATAAATTGAGAATATTGAAGGATTTTTATGTAATTGAAAAATGAAAAATTATTTTGAAAATTCACGTTGTTACACTGATTATCCTCCACTATCTTAGGATTATGATACAATGAAAATTCAACCTTTGGTTCATCTTCAGGAACAAAAACACCCTCCTTTTCATATACATACTTCAAGACTAAAATCCAGTATCAAGCACACAAAATGCCATTGAGCACATTCATGTTCCTGATGCTCTTTACAAACTCCTCCCATAATGGTGTCGCATAATATACCTGAAGATCATAGTATATCCCTGCAACCATAGCATATATCTCCCACTTTACTTTATCCATTCTAACACTTCGACCCGTCAGGCATCGAAGGAAAATTCCAAACAAGAAATTCCATATGCAGGGCAAAGAGGATTTCTTGAAATCACTTATCTTGGTTAGAGGTGGTTGATACCCCATCTCGTTGAACATATGAAACATTTGTTCATTCAAAACATCATAGAATGGACCAACATTGGGAAGTTTCAGGATCAAAGTAAACACCTTCCTTGTTAATGTGAACTTATTCTCAGTAGCCATTTGAAAGGTAACCACCTTGACTGTCTTGTTGTACACATTAGTTGAACTAGCAAGAGATAACCACTACATCGGAACATAAAATGTTGTTGACATAGCTGTAGATAAAACCGAATGATTTAGAGCAACGATGAACATCTTCAAATCGTTTGGATATCGAGTGACATCCGGTTGAACGCGGTAGTTGGTACTTTGAATCTTCATCAAAGGTTGATAAGTAATGTCATCCATGGTTTGCGATTGATCAACTTGTTCATGAACGTCCGCAATTATTAGGATTTTGAAAGAAATTGAAGAACATAACTCATTTAGCAAAGAATATATTTGGGAAATCTTGTATCGCGTAAAGTTGGAAAGAGATATTCCAAAAACCTTGTATACATAAACCCCAATTTGAATTTCAAACGGTTTGAGAATTAAATGCAATCCACGTGTCACCTTGAAAACCGGACTGGTAGCTGTAAAAGTAGCTACCTCTAAAAAGTGATGATCACTTTTTCCTTGAAAAGCGTAAGGTAACCAGAATGCCAAATTAATCAATCCTTTCGTTTGCCCCAAGAAGAGAGGAATCGTCAGTAACCCTTTGGCATGGAGGCAAGGCTCTTTCACTTTTGGGTTGAAAATCGAAGTCATATGCCAGATTTTTGAAATCATCAGTCTGAGTTGGTATTACCCAGAGCCTCAAGGATTTCTATGTATGTATGTGTGCCAAAAATTGAGATAGATCAAGATAAAAAAAATTTAGATATGTGATGTCAATTAAAAATCGAAATAAAGCAAAAGATCCCAGACAAATATCGCTTCGTTCTACATCAAGAGAGATGTCGAACAGCTTGTGTGTGTTCCCATGTATTAAAATCGAATACTTATAGAGAAGTATCGAAGGGCTTCTTTTATAAGGCTTCGCGGGTGGATAACAATTTCTTTACATATCACAACTAAATATAAGTGTGAGAAATTGAAACGAAAAGTACCTGTTTGACCAGTGTAGTTAGTGAAAAGTATGGTGAGAAAATTATTTCAAGTAACAAAGAATCGAATTGATACTCAGATGGAAATCATATTACAAAAAAAATAAGTCATGGATCTTGTTGGGTAAAAATGTCATGGGTGTCGAACATTTTAGCAAGACCATGCAAAAAGAAAGAATATGATTTTGAGTATCAAAAAAGGTACTGAAACAAATGTTTCGTTTCAGTGTAGAACAAGAGTTCCCTATCAATTCCTTTAAAGGTTTGAAATATTGGGTTTCACTTTCATCACAAAAATTGGTTACATACCTATAACCTGGTTGGTTTGGACCAGAGATGTCTTGGGTATGTGTCATTGTGTGTGATCATGTAAGAATAGTTGATGAAAAAGATTAGTTAAAGAATCGAAAGCACCTCTACTATTAGTGGACAAAGTAGAAAACCCTTAACTCATTTGAAAAGAGTAAGGTAGCTTAGGGACTAATGTGAATATAGCCTGATTGGGAAGGAATGCTCATGATGAAAAATCCATTAAGGCTTCGAAAACACATTGAGTCATGGAGGCTTGGGTCGACATGTTGCAGCATGCTTATAGGGACGCCTAACTAGTTTAAAGTATCGAAGATTTAACTTTCCCTAGAGCTGCAAAACATTGGGTCGACATGTTCCACTAGAGATCTTTGCTAGAAAACTTCACAAACATGTTTAACACACAAACTAGAAGAAAAAAGATTTTTGTTTTTTTTTGTTTTTGAAAGAAAATAACAAAAATAAGTGAAATCTTTTTGATATTTTTCATTTTTGAATGAAAATAACAAAAATAAGAAAATCTTTTTGATATTTTTGATTTTTGAATGTACTTTTTATTTTTGAATGAAAAATAATAAGAAAGAAAAGAAAAATGTACCAGATATGCGAAGTGTAAAATGTCGACATAAGGAGGGAAAGTATCAACATTACTGAAAGATGGAGGTAGCGAAGCGTGTACTGAATCATTCAGAGGAATGCCGAATTTGAAGTGTGTCTAAGCGTTTACTATGAACAGTAGCCTCTGAATGAATAAGTGGGAGTTCGACATCACATGTTATGCTAACGAATGTAGACCAGGGACAACATTCACATCTAGTATGCCTAAGCCTGATAAAATCCTTATTTTTCTCGTCCAATGGCTGTGTGAAAAATATTAGCAAGCTGATAAGTAGTTTTCACAAAATGAACTTCAATGTTGCCTTCCTCAACATGATCTTTGATAAAGTGGTAACAAAGCGCAATGTGTTTTGTCTTCGAATGTTGCACTAGATTATGGCAGATACGAATGGCACTTTGTGAATCACAATACAACAGAATCTTCTTCATGTTGATTGCATAATCACGTAATTGACTTTGAATCCATATGATTTGAGAAGTGCAAGCTACAGCAACAACATACTCTGTTTTTGCTGTGGAAATCGAAACACAAGTTTGCCTTTTCGATTGCCAACTGACAAGGTTCCCATCTAAAAGTTGACATCCGTTAGTTGGGATTTTGCGATCAAGTTGACAACCACCCAAGTCAGCATCCGAAAATACTTGAATGAAAAACCATGTTTTCGAAGGATACCATAATCCTAACGAAATTGAACCTTTGAGATAGCGAAAAATGTTCTTAACAGCTGTGAGATTTGGTTCCCTGGGATTCGATTGGTACCTAGCACAATTACAAACAGCAAACATTATATCAGGTCAAGTTGACAACCACCCAAGTCAGCATCCGAAAATGCTTGAATGAAAAACCATGTTTTCGAAGGATACCATAATCCTAACGAAAATGAACCTTTGAGATAGCGAAAAATGTTCTTAACAGCTGTGAGATTTGGTTCCCTGGGATTCGATTGGTACCTAGCACAATTACAAACAACAAACATTATATCAGGTCGAATAGCTGTTAGATATAATAATGAGCCAATCATGCTTCGGTATAATGTGAGATCAGCAACCAACTTATCTAACTTAGGACCAAGTCTTGTTCCAACAACCATCGGCACATGCAGCTTTGAACTATTCGTCATACCAAAGTTTTCTAGCAGATTTCGAGAGTATTTCTCTTAATTGATAAATATCCCTTCTCTGCTTTGACGGATGTTTAACCCTAAAAACTTATTTATTTTGCCCATCATGCTCATCTCAAACTGGCTTTTCATCATGTTGTCAAATTCCTTCCACATATTAGGATCAATGGAGCCAAAAGTAACATCATCAACATAAATTTGAACAAGTATTAGATGATTCCCAACTTTCTTTCAAAAGATAGTGGGATCAACTGATCCTTGTTAAATTTCGATGATTTTAAGAAATTAGTAAGAGTGGCATACCAGGCTCGAGGCGCTTGTTTAAGTCCATAAACAACTTTATCTAATACATAACAATGATCGGGATATTGAGAATTGACAAAACCTGGGGGTTGCTCGACATACACCGTTTCTTCTAGCACTCCATTAAGAAAAGCACACTTTACATCCATTTGATATACATCGAAATCCTTATGTTATGCATAGGCTAAAAAGATTCGAACAGTCTCGAGTCTTGCGACAGGGGCAACAATTTCTTCATAATCAATACCTTCTTGTTACGAAGATCATTTTACTACCAGGCTAGCCCTATTTCGATCAATGTTACCTTCTTTATCCATTTTATTCTGAAAAATCCATTTTAAACCAAATGATGATACATCTTTAGGTTTTGAAACAAGTCGCCACACTTTATTTCATTCAAACTCAGCCAATTCAGATTGCATGGATACAATCCAATCAGGATCATCCATAGCAGTCTTGACTTATTTTCGTTCAATTTTTGAGATAAACACATTGAACATACAAAACTCTTGATTAGGATTAAGTACCTCATTCTTCGAACGTAATCTAGCCCTCTTCAAAACTCCAGCATTTTTGGATCACCAAGAATTTGTTCATGTGGACGACTTCATGTCCATCTATACATCGGTGGATATGCAGGATTAGAATCTAAAGGTGCATCTTAGAATGTTTCTTCTGTTTCAGATCCTTTTCCTGCAATGGACATATTATTAGTAACATCATGAACAATATCCGTGTGGGCATTCGAAGTATTTGGTAAAGACCCATTTTGCCCCACCTCCCCCCCCCCCTCAACAATTGGATCGTTATTAGGATGCTCCTCCTCAACATCAGAATTCAATGGACTTTTCTCCCCCTCGAAAGTAAGATCCCCCTCAACACTTGTTGCACTCAAATGCTCCTCCTCCACTTGAGCATTGGGTCTCACTGGTAAACTTTCGTTGTTTATTGGAGAAGTGTCAACAACATCCTGAGTGATAGTTAAATCATCAGTATGCTTCGATGCTTCTGATTGTTGATTATCATCAGCATGAATTTATGCATCAATAGCCGTACCAGGAACACCAAAAATGAAATCATAATCAAAATCTATGGAATTTAAACTTTGAGTTTCATCATTCGATTCATTAATAACTGGCTTTTGTTCAAAACATTATTCAACTCTCTTAACATGATGATCATCAAAAGTAAGATTAAAAGTTTCTTTGATTTTCCTGGTTCATTTGTTTAACACCCTGTATGCAAAAGAATTATGAGAATATCCTAGGAATATTCCTGTTGGATTAATGTCTAAGTCCATAACTATAATTGTTAAGACTTGACCCGACCCGACATGGTCCATTTGGGTTGCATGGCATCATGCACTTGGATAGACTATAATGAGAGAAATAAGACACTTATGGTTATTAATATATTATAAGTTCTAGTATATTAATAATAAGAATAATAAGATTATTTAATTAGTATTGATCAAGAATTAATCTAGGATTAATTAAGTGATCAAAAGAAGACTGATTAAATATATGGGTTGATTGTGTAAATCATCCATACTTGTATAGTGCGCTAATCCTCCATGGATAATCAAGTTGGGCTAAAACCCATAGGATGGTCCATGGATGCTCCATGGTGTATTTGTACCCATGGATCATGGAAATGAAAGGCCATGTCAATTAGGGTTTACATGGTGTAACCCTAACTATATAAGCATCTTATTCTTGACCAAAATCGGCCACTAGTGTGTGAAGTAAAAGGGCTAGCCGATTTCATGAAGTGTAGAATTCTCTCAAGTTATTCTAAGTGTTTTGGTGAATTGTGATTCCATTTGAGGCTTCCACACTATTGGGGCTAGGCACTCAAGCTTCATGAAGACTTTCTACATCAAAGAGGTATGTATTCTATCTTGTTACACTCATTGTTTTGTATGCTAGATTAGGATAATACCTTGGAAGTTCTTATTTGCATGTATAATAGAGAAAACATAGATCCAAGGTATTTAGGGTTGCATGTACACTTAGGAGTGTTAGAATGCTCAAAACCCAACAGTGGTATCAGAGCCTAGGCTTGTTTTCTTGTTATACTTGCAAAACTGCTTAAAAAATCGAATTTCTTGATGTCTGATCATCAGACTCGGCGAGTCCACTAGGAGACTCGGCGAGTCCATGCCTAAAAAGTGATGAATTCGATCCAACTTGCCAAGTTGGTTCATGCACTCGACGAGTTGGACCCCCAGACAGCATAAACTCGACTTTTTTGGCTGGAATTGGACTAGGAACATTACCCAAAGATGTTTTGGACTTATAAACTTGTTTTTGATGTGGTAATGTTCATGCTAATCCAATTTTAAAGATAATTGTCAAATAGATTCATGTTTTGTATTAGTTTAAAGTGTTACTCTAATTACATGGAAAAGTTTGATTTGAATTATCTTGTGTATATGAGTTGCTTAGATTAATAGAAGTTATGTGAAATTGTTGTTTTCAATCCAAATTAATCTAAGAGTTGATTCTAAAATGTGTTTTTGTAACTTGTCCTCAAGTCATATGAAAAGTCACATTTAAGTTTCATAAAACTCATAAAAGTTGGCAATGGTTACAAAAGATGAAGAGTCTTGTCCTTAAGTTATGGAGGTTCAAGAGTCACTTCATTAATAAATAAATAAATAAATAAAGTGTAAACTTAATTAATTTCATAAGTTATAAAATAAAGAAAAGTTAATTCTTTTATTAGTTTAAAGTCTTCCATAACTTGTCCTCAAGTTATGGAACTTGAAGAGTTTTTGGATTAAAACTACTTTAAACACATAAGTTATGGAATTAATTAGTTTTGAATAGTTTCAAAACTTGCCCTCAAGTTTTGGAATTTGTAAAGTTTTCACTTATGAATACTTTAATTCCAAGTTAGCCCTTAGAATTTTAAAGAGTTAAAATTCAACCCTTATACTTTATAATATGATAAGTTAATATATATATATATATATATATATATATATATATATATATATGTATGTATAAGAGTACAGTCAGTCTTACCGCTAGTACGCCTCATTCACGAAGCCGGTCTATAAGGTGGGTATAAGGTTGTTGCCTATAAAATGGCAACTTAATGGGTGTCCACTCTCACCCACCGCTTGCTTGACTGGTGGAGGGTCATTAGCCGAACGGGTTTGACAGGACTATAATTCTCCCTTCATTAAAAGTATTAATGATAAATACTAAGTAACTAAACTCTTAATAATACCCAATCTTAGTTACTTAGGAAAAATGTGAATAAGGTGCTAATCCATGAAATTACACTTTGCACTTTGTTTAAGTCGGTTAGTGGAGCGTGTGTGGTTAACCGGCACACTAACGCGTATTTAACAAAGTAGGCAGAGGGTAACTTAATGTTTATCATAGTATCGATGGAGCGTGTGTGGTTAACCAGCACATCGATTAAGGGGTAAACACTTAAGGGTACCAAGTAATTTGCATGGTTACTTCACACCTTGTTTTGTGATCCTCGGCATCCCAGTCACAAAACCTGAAGGGCACACTCGAGATTGAAACATGCCTTTGAATAGTTCAATGAATCTCAAAGATCTAGGAGTTTCAAAAACCAATTAAAACCTAATAATATATTTCGTTTTTCATGGTGGAAATTGGTGAATCGTCATTCGCCTACCTTCAAATATTTTATAGCTTGGATTACGGCATCCCTCTTCTAAGTTATAAAATAGTTTGTTGGGTCCTAGCCTTAATATTTCATATTGGGTGTCATATTAAGGACTTTAAAATCAACTATCTTGAATATCTCCCAAAAGATGTCTGGGTTAGACATATATGATCTTCCCAAATCTCTTGAAACAAGCTTTCCTAAATGAAGATGATGTCCTATTGAAATCGTACTTCATTCACCTCCTCCAATTGTTCTCCCTAACCCACAAGTTCTTGAAAACAAAAAGTTTAAGGTTACTCAAGCCCTTTTGGCAAGGCAAGGTCTAGGTGTGATCACATCTTGGAGATGTAGTCACATATTGACAAGCCGGGAGAGTTGGGTGTCAAAGTCTTGAGAAAGTTGGTGGTTCAATCACTTTCTAAGTCACATAGTGAGTTCCTTTGGGACACCTATGAAACAGACTATGACAAGACCCTTAATGATCTTATCTATTTGTTAAGATCAACTTCCTTAAAACTTGATGGACATTGACAATAGTGACACAGGAAATCCAGAAAAACATTCTCTTCCCAATGGAAAGGGATCGGCCATAGTCAACTCGGTTGACCAAATGGTAAAGAGAAAAGCTAAGTCTGTGATAGTACCATGTACCATTATCAAAGGGTCCATATGTTTATATTGCCAAAGAAAGGGGCATTGGTTGCGAAGCTGCCAAATTTACCTTAGGTTGTTAAAGTCAATAACTTTGACTCTACTTCAGGTGAAGTCCACTATCTAACTTTGTTAAGTTTCTATTTTGAGATTCTTGATACATGATGTGACTAGGTCACATGGTGATGTTTTAAGAATCAAAGAAAAGTAAAGGAACTTAAAGAAAGAATATGCTGAATCTGATCGCGTAGATGGATTTCTATCGCATAGTTTGAAGATCGGATTCTTGAGCTACTTCTTAGGAGTTATGAGATATTGCTTAGGAATAGATAACAACAAGTTTTCATATGGATTGTAAGGATAAGTTTTTCCGCAAAGTTTTAAAATAAAAGAAAAATTTTTGATTTTATTTATTTTAAAATATCCTTACAATGCCATTTGAGGTAAAATTGTTGCTTATATGATTCCATTAATAGCAAGAGTGGAAATATGAAATTGATTCTTTCATTTGTGGTAATGTCTAAATTTACCAAATAAGGAAAGATTCTCATCACCCAAGTTTCAAGTGGACTGGAACTTGGAATCATGGAAGTTGTAAAGCATGATGAATGAGAACTTTCAAGTATTGGAAAAATTAAGACTAATTAATTATTCACATGGATGTGTGAGTCAAGTAATGGACTAAGGGATCGAGTACATAGCCTTGTGCACTGATTAAGTCCACCACAAAAGATTGATAAGACTATTCGTCATAGTTTACTAAAGCTCAGTAAATATGATTATACTTACAAGCTTAAGTGTAACTCTGAGACATTGGAAAAGGTTCCAATGTATGGCAGAGCGAATAAGAAGTATCAAATTAGGCAGAAGGATAAAAGTTTCTCAAATCTGAAAAGATGGGAGAGTACTTTAGTATCAGTTTTGTGATCATCTTAATGATTAAGAAACCATATTAAAATTAGTTCTCTAAGGAAAATCTTAGTGCATTCTTATGACTAAGAAGAGGAACTTGAATTGTAGAAGTGGTTAAATCAAGAAGATGAGTCATACTTTGTTCCAATACAAGTCTTAGAGTCATACTTCAAGATTGTAATTTGAGTGACATGTCTCAAAGAAGGTTTAAAACACTTGTCAAATGTAAGAGTAAAAGTTTTGTACTCTTGTACATTTGAAATTGGTAAGTTGTGATGTTTTGGATAAAACAAAGACCAACTTAGGCCAATTGTGTGAAGTGTTTGTCTTGATAAGAATCCACACTATCTCTTGGATGTTTGACAAGGGAGTCTTATAGGTCAAGAGGACAGTGGGAGTCTGAAAAGTTTCAAGAACTAATCAAGAATAAAACCTGAAGTTCTTCATTAGCACATGACTTGAGGTTTATAACCTATCGTGTTGACATATTATGTACCCATTCCAGTTAAAGTTGGCTTTGCATATGAGTTCTTAGAGTTCTCAATGTGTTGCACAACAACTTGGAAGCAATGGCAGGCCCTTGAGCTGCCAGGTGGCAAGAAGTTAAGATTGAGTTCAATCCATATGGTTTTGGATTTGTCATTATCTTTGTCTTGTGATTATGGTTTTGACAAATTCATATGGGTAGGAACTCATACACCATATAAATCTAAGTGTCATAAGGTTTCTCTCCGATTCATGAAAATGATGGTGAGGAAACTCTTTCACTAAGTAGATTTTATCTAGATAGTAATTGTGATATTTGCATTCTCAAAGTCGTTAGTGGAGCATGTGTGGTTTACCGGCACACTAACCTGGACTTGTGAGAAGTGGCAAAAAGGTCTAACCATTATGATTACGACATCCCTCTTCATAATTGTTTAGACACACAAGTGTGCTATCTAAGGGAAGGTGTATGATTTTGATAAAGTCTTATCAAAACAATCTAGTATCAGAAATCTGAACTTTAGTAAGAAAGTCAGCTGTTTTCTGAGTACATGTCAAAGCTAGTGGGAGCATAAGTGTTGTGCCAATAATCATCATGTTAGTGGGAGCATGATAATTATGATAAGTATTGCAAGCTAGCAATGTTAATTATAGAAAACAAAAGTTTCAATTGGAAAAAAGTTGTTTTGCTATAATTAAGGGAGAGGAAATTATACTTCATCTCAAATCTATAAGCTTAGATCGTGAGGTTTTAATCATTTAGTCAAGGATATATATGAATTTCATGTTGGAATGGACCAACATAAGGAAATTATGTACATGGGTCCATTATTTGCATTCTAAAATTCGATTATGATTACGACATCCCTTTTCATAATCTGAATTATGAGAACTTGGCAAATTGAAATGGAAATGTTATAGCAAAAGACTGGTTTAGTCTTTATGTGAGACATCATGAATCGTGTCCCATATGCTTCGGATATAGGATCGATTACATGTGCTATATTCATCCTTTCTAAAATTTTCCAAATGCATGGGGCATTAAGAAGGGAAAAGGTTCAGAACTGTATATGACTAAAAGGATTAAACAATTGTCGAGGACAATCTAAGGTTTTACAAAGATTGGTTGCTCAAGGACAGTTGGAAGTATAGTGATAATTCTAGAAGGACCATATTGACATAATCTGTAAGGAGGCAACTCTTGTTCAGAAGTGATAGTCAAAAATGGAATCTGGAAATGTTTCAAAGTTAGAAGTTTTCAATCTGTGTAAGATTAAGAAAACTTAATGCAAGAAGGATGTTTCCAAGGTGCTGATCTCCTTTGGAATACTCTGGAATGATTGTTGTCAAGTCTTTCTAATTTTGCACATAATCATTACAAGAAGATCAATGCATATAAGTTTAGAATCTAACAGATTCCAGTAAATGGCATGAATTTGGAATTCTTGCATTTGCAGTAAGGATTTGGGAGTGTGAAAAGAGAATCATTGAAGTTATGTTCAATTGATCTAGTTCACAAAGTAAAGATCATAGACAAACATAGTATGCATACTTGGTGTGTGGCATGACTAGTGTTTTGAAAAAACATAGTGTACATGCTTGGAGCATGGGACAACTATTGTTTTAAATTCAAGAATAAAGTTGATAGCTGAAACAGTATACAATGAATAATGTGTAATCATATGGTGATAAATAAAAGGTGTTTTATTTATGTTCATAGGTTTTGATACCATATTGGATTCAATTATTATTGTGTCTCACTTTGCATGTTTTGACTTCCCGAATAAACTAGGTTATTCTTCCGGAATGACTAAGTTATTCAAACCATCCACAGTCGGTCATATGTTGGAAGTAGATATGAATTAAGACTGTCATGGGTTGGCTTGTAGAGGTCTAAGGTGTTGGACAAAGGGCTACAACACTCATGAGTGCTCATAAGTTCTGAGTATTGGATTCAACCCGCGCTCATTGGAATCACTTCATGGATTTTATCACGAGTGATCATGAGACGATAATATCTTATATTCTTCAAACCTAGAGATATGAGTTGTTACTATGAGTTGGTTATACATTGATTGCACGAAAACGCATCTGGTAACTCGGTGCTATAAAACGTGTCTTTGTGTATGATTCAACAAGTAGTAGAACAAGCCATATGAGTCGAAGTTTATCCAGTCCTTTTTACCTTCGGGATAAAAGCGATATCTGTGGGCCCCTCGATGATTTGATGATGACAAATGGAAGTGCTCGGCCGGGCCAGGATTGATTTGATTTGTTCAATTAGTCAGTCGTCATAAATCGGAAATCGGGAAACAATAAATGGACAGAGAGAATGATTATAATCCATGTCTCAGTCCATATGATATCTAGAATGGAGGAATATATGATCCCTTATCTAATGGACAAGTCATTGACAAAGGTCAGAGTTCATCTACAAGGTCAGAGTTCGACAAAAGCTTTTGAGAGCTACGACTGCCAGTTGGTTCCTGAAGTCATACGCAATAATAGTTTTAGACTTATCCAAGTGGGAGACTGTTGGATTAATTTCTAAGTCCATAACTATAATTGGTAAGACTTGACCCAACCCGGCATGGTCCATTTGGGTTGCATGGCATCATGCACTTGGATAGACTATAATGAGAGAAATAAGGCACTTATGGTTTTTAATATATTATAAGTTCTAGTATATTAATAATAAGAATAATAAGATTATTTAATTAGTATTGATCAAGAATTAATCTAGGATTAATTAAGTGATCAAAAGAAGACTGATTAAATATATGGGTTGATTGTGTAAATCATCCATACTTGTATAGTGGGCTAATGCTCCATGGATAATCAAGTTGGGCTAAAACCCATAGGATGGTCCATGGATGCTCCATGGTGTATTTGTACCCATGGATCATGGAAATGAAAGGCCATGTCAATTAGGGTTTACATGGTGTAACCCTAACTATATAAGCATCTTATTCTTGACCAAAATCGGCCACTAGTGTGTGAAGTAAAAGGGCTAGCCGATTTCATGAAGTGTAGAATTCTCTCAAGTTATTCTAAGTGTTTTGGTGAATTGTGATTCCATTTGAGGCTTCCACACTACTGGGGCTAGGCACTCAAGCTTCATGAAGACTTTCTACATCAAAGAGGTATGTATTCTATCTTGTTACACTCATTGTTTTGTATGCTAGATTAGGATAATACCTTGGAAGTTCTTATTTGCATGTATAATAGAGAAAACATAGATCCAAGGTATTTAGGGTTGCATGTACACTTAGGAGTGTTAGAATGCTCAAAACCCAACAATTCCTTCATCAGCTTTTGACTGAAACTTCAAAAGGTTATCCTTGAGATTCATGATGAAGCATCTGCAACCAAAAACATGGAAAAATTTAACATTTGGTTTCCTGTTATTAATGATTTCATAAGGGGTTATATTAAAACGACGATGAATGAAAGATCGATTCTGAGTAAAACACACTGCTGAAATGGCTTCAGCCCAAAGATATTATGGAAGATTCATATATGTAAGCATGGTTCTTTCGACAACACCATTTTGATGAGGTGTGTAAGGAGATGAAAAATCATGTGAAATTCCTTTTTCAGTCAACAACGAATCAAGAACCTTGTTTTTGAACTCTGAGCCATTGTCACTCTTGATCTTTTGAACCTTTTTCTCTAGACTCACTTCTATTTGCTGGATAAAATCAATCATTGCTTGAGCTGTTTCTAATTTTAATTGAAGAAAATATACCTAATTAAACCTGGAAAATCATCAACAATAACCTCTTCTTGTTGAGAATTTCAACAGTAGAAGGACCACAAAGGTCAATATGAAGAAGTTCTAAAGGTTCAACAATCTTCGAATCAATGACAATCAGATGACCTTGTCTATGTTTCTTCCCTTGTTCGCAAGCTGCACATAAAGTATCATTATCAAATTTTAATACTAGCAAACCACGAACAAGATCAACGATGACTAGTTTATTTAAATTCTTGAAATTCAAATGAGAAAGTCTTCGATGCCATAGACAACTGATGTCTCGTGATGCTTTCGACAGTAAGCATACTGTAGGAACACCTACAATAGGTTTGATGTCAAGAGTAAACATATCACCTTTTTTTTTATTTGAGCAAAACTTCCTTTGTGTCTATGTTCGAAATCACACATCCTTCTTCATTAAACACCACCGATTGCCAGTGCCCACAAAAAGTTGTGAAACACTTATCAAGTTATGTTGAAGACCTTCGACATATGCTACTCTATTAACAGTAAACTTGCCATTCGTTACTTTTCCATATCCTTTGACTTTGTATTTGTTATTATTTCCAAACTTCACCACTCCAACATTTTCCAGACTTTGAAAATCTCTAAGTTTTTATTCTTTACAATCATGTGACGAGATCAACCGCTATCAATGTATCCTTTGACATCATATTGCTCGTCACACAATACATGTAATGTGAAATCCCCAAAATCACGGCCAGAAAAGACCGATTTTGTTTATGCTTTCTTTAAAAATCAGAGTAACATTTTAAATAAAAGTGTTGCAGAATTTGTCCCAAAACAAAATATGATAAAGATTTTTCAAAAGCATTTCCAAAGAAATGTATTTCATTAAAATACTTGGGATGTCATGTTCATACAGATCAAAAGCATAAACAGTATAATATAAGCCTTACTACATTATTTCATATCTACAGGCCTATATACGTAATCCCTCATCCAAAACATCACATCAATGCTCATGCGCCACTACCTGTAATGCAAGAAACTGAGTGGGTTAGGCTTGGGAGCCTGGTGAGCACATAGGGTTTTCAACCCACAATACATAAGTTTATTAATTTCGTCAATCAACAATAACCCGATTACCCGTTCTCGTTATCCTCACTTTACGTCCCTAAACACTTATCATAAGGGCCCTAGCCAAAGGATCATCATCGGGATGGACACTACTGCTAAGGGGGTTTGTTAGCAATAAATGTCCTAAAGGAAACCATGTGGGGGATGGAGTACATCGGTGAACACATCGTTCACAAACACCTACAGGTTGTAAGCCTGCTAGTGTTCTACTGGACTGTCTAGATGAGTCCGTGGTCGTCATCCATACTCCGCTAGATGACAGAATCAACAACATCAACATCGAGGCCTCTCATCATTTTATCACACATCACCTATTACATCTACCCATGTTTTACCCCAACATTTTCGTAGATATAGAATATATATACAATTTAAATCATTGAAAACATGTATAAAAACATTCATCTAGCATAGATAACAAGTATTCAAATAATATGCACACATAGCACATAATTTATATAAAATACTTCATATCTATGTGTAAGCCGAAAGTAACTATTCACGTAATTTATATAAAATACTTCATATCTAGGGTGCTAGGGGTTTACCTAGGGTTTAGGGGGGAGGGGGTTAGAGGGGTAGTGAGAGAAAGTAGAGAGTGAAAGGATTGAAGAATTTGTGAGAAATTAAGTCAGCCCTCGCAGCCCTTTTATAGCTGCGAGCCTTCGCATTACACATAGCGTTCAGCTGCTTATGCGGGGGGTAGTCCTCGGTTAAGGTTGCCACCTCGGACCAGCTGTCTCGCACACCGGATGGATAAGACCCGAAGGTACGCTGGGCGTACTGGATCTCGTACGCGGGGCGTAGGGTGAAGCGACGAGTCAAGATCCGAAGCGAAGGCTTGGTCTACAATCAACGGCTTAGATGCGGCCACGTCATCCACCTCCTTGCAGATTTCACAATTTTCCTTTCCGAATTCTAAAAACCATAACTTCGCATACGAGCTCTGTTTTCGACGTTCTTTATATCCACGCGTAGGCAGGAACGTACTCTACAACTTTCATTTAGACTCCATCGGCTAATTTTAAATCTATTTTAAAAGTTATATTATTAACAGACCGGGACACGATTGGTCCGTTAAAAATTCATAACTTCTTCATCCGATGTCTGTTTTCGTTTGTCTTTTTATCGTTGTGATACTTTTAACGAGATCTTAGATTCTCGTTTAGATTGTGTCGGCTAAAAAGCGCTTGATCTAATATTCAAATTTCGGGCTGTACACTACTAAGCCAAAACTTCGAAAAATCATAACTTCTTCATACGAAGTCAGATTTGGGCATTCTTTTTATCGACGCTCTCGGTTTAACGTATTTTACAACTTTCTTTTAGATTGCTAAGGCTAAATCTCGCTCTATCATAAATTTATTATTACGCTTCCCGGTATCGTGCCGGTTCCATCGCGAAACTTCGATGGGTCATAACTTCTTCATTATAACTCGGATTTCGGCGTTCTTTATATCCTCAAAATCCTTGTTTCGACCACTACAACATTATATAAAGATATCGGGCTTATCTCACACTTTAATTTTGATGCTTATTTTTATTCTTTATTAATTATACATTTATAATTAAATAATAAGCACATAAATACACATAGTTCACATAATACTCAAATATTTCATATTTATTAATTCAAAAAGAGTTACAATAGTTGACCTAGACTATTACATCGTCTAAAATGCTTAGCCCCAAAACCCGGACGTTACAATTCTCTCCCCCTTAGGATGATTCTGTCCCTTAATCATGCATCAGCAAACAGATGTGGGTAGCGACTCATCATGTCACTTTTTGTTTCCTAAGTGAGATTCGGCATATTCGAATGTTTCCATCGAACTAGCACTAAGTGGACCATCTTGCGTCGTAACTTGTTAGTCTTACGGTCATCCATTCTTAATTCTGAGATTGGAATTATGTCAGGAACTTCTCCCGTGAATTTCCTTAGATAACACACATGGAAGGTGTTATGAATACCATCGAGTTCTTTGGGCAATTCCAGCTTGTAAGCCTGGTTCCCAATCTTCTGAAGAACTTTGAACGGTCCAATAAACCTTGGACTTAGCTTTCCTCGTTTCCCGAATCTTATAAGTCCCTTCCACGGTGAGACCTTAAGCAAAACTGAATCCCCAACTTCAAAGGTCATCGGTCGTCTTTTCTTTGCAGGATAGCTCTTCTGACGATCCTGAGCTGCTAACATCCTTTCCCTAATCACTTTCAACTTCTCAGTAGTCTCATGGACTATCTCGAGGCCCATAAACTGCTTCTCTCCGGCTTCAAGCCAACAAGACGGCGTACGACACTTCTGTCCATACAAAGCCTGGTAGGGCGCCATCTTGATGCTCGAGTGGAAACTATTGTTGTAGGAAAATTCTACCAGAGGTAAGTGCTCATCCCAGTTCCCTTGGAACTTGAGGGTACATGCTCTCACCATATCTTCCAATGTTTGAATCGTTCTTTCGCTTTGGCCATCGGTCTATGGATGGTAAGCAGTACTCGAACATAACTTTGTACCCAACTCCTCTTGTAGACTCCTCCAAAACCTCGAAGTGAAACGACTATCATGATCTGATACAATTGTTAGAGGAACACCGTGAAGTCTTAAAATTTCCTTCACGTAAGCATTTGCGAGCTTATCCATAGACCACTTCTCGTTGGCTGATATGAAGTGTGCACTCTTAGTGAAATGATCCACGACCACCCAAATCATGTCGTGTCTGTTCTTCGTCCTGGGCAGTTTGGTCACAAAATCCATGGTGATGTCCTCCCATTTACCCATGGGTATAGGCAAAGGTTCTAATCTCCCATACGGTTTCTGATGTTGTGCCTTAACCCTTGCACAAGTCACGCACTCGGCCACATACTTCGCAACATTGAGCTTCATCGTAGGCCACCAGTAGTAGGGTTTTAGGTCCCTATACATTTTAGTGCTACTGGGATGAATTGAGTACATGGTCTTGTGCGCATCTTCCATCAGAAGATCTCTTATTCCTCCCATCTTAGGGACCCAAATCCGATCTTGGAATACCTTCAACCCTTGACTGTTGGTACCAAATTCTAACGTCTTGCCCAAACGTTCTTCCTTTCGGTCATTCTTCTCTATAGCTTCTTCTTGAGATTTCTTGATGATTTCCATGATTGTCGAGACAACTTCTATTCTCAACGCTCTTGGTCTTTTTCTTTCAAGGTTTACTTTCCGACTGAGAGCATCAGCAACAACATTTGCTTTACCGGGGTGGTAAAATATCTCACAGTCATAGTCCTTGAGTAGTTCTAGCCAGCGTCGTTTCCTCATGTTCAATTCTTTCTGATTAAAGAGATACTGGAGACTCTTATGATCAGTGAAAACCTTGCACTTCGTTCCGTAAAGGTAATGCCTCCATATCTTTAGAGCGAAAGCTACCGCTGCCAACTCCAAATCATGAGTGGGGTAGTTCTTTTCGTGCTCTTTCAATTTTCGAGATGCGTATGGTATCACCTTTTCTCTTTGGGTCAGAACACAACCCAACCGACTCCAGATGCGTCACTGTATACCGTGAAGTCTTCAACTCCAGCGGGTAGAGAAAGTATCGGTGCTTTAAATAAATTCTTCTTTAGCTTCTCGAATGCCTCATCGTGTTTCTCACTCCACGTATATGTAGCTCCTTTGTGGGTCAAAGCTGTTAATGGAGAGGCTATCGAAGAAAAGTTTGGGATAAATCGTCGATAATATCCTGCTAATCCTAGAAAGCTCCGAATCTCCGTGGGACTCTTTGGACGTTCCCACTTCATTATAGCTTCGATTTTTGCGGGGTCAACCATTATTCCCTCTTGGTTAACCACATGACCCAAGAATTGGACTTCTTGGATCCAAAAATCTAATTTGGAGAACTTAGCTTAAAGCTTCTCCTTCTTCAGCACTTCTAATACATCCCGTAGATGCTTGCCATGCTCCTCTTGGCTTTTTGAGTAGATCAGAATGTCGTCGATGAACACTATCACAGATTTATCGAGGAATGGTTTACAAACCCTATTCATCAAATCCATGAATCCTGCTGAAGCATTGGTTAGTCCAAATGACATAACCAAGAACTCGTAGTGTCCATATCTTGTTTTGAATGCAGTTTTCTCAATATCCTGCTCTCTTACCTTTAGTTGATGATATCCTGATCTAAGATCGATCTTCGAGAAGTAGCTCGAACCTTGCAGCTAATCGAATAGGTCATCAATCCTCGACAATGGATACTTGTTCTTCACCGTTGCCTTATTAAGCTCTTGGTAGTCTATGCACATCCTCATGCTTCCATCCTTTTTCTTCACGAATAACACCGGAGCTCCCCAGGGTGATGAACTAGGTCGGATGAAATCGTTGTCCAACAGCTCCTGAAGTTGCGTCATAAGCTCCTTCATCTCCGTCGGTGCTAATCGGTAAGGTGCCTTTGCTATTAGTGTTGTACCTGGGAACAAGTCTATTCGAAACTCCACTTGTCTATCAGGTGGTAATCTGGGAAGATCTTCAGGAAAGACTTTCAGATAATCACACACAATCGGTATATTCTGCACCTCTTTCTTTTCCTTCATAGCATCGATTACGAATGTCAAGTATGATGCACATCCCTTGGATAAACATTTTTTGTCTTTCATCAGGGAGATGATTCCAGAATTCACTCTGCGTTTGTCCCCGTACACCATAAATGATTCCTTTCCGGGTGGATTTACCCTTACTATCTTCTTTCGGCATTGGATCTCAGCATCGTTGGCGCTAAGCCAATCCAAACCGAAAATGATGTCAAAACTGTTTTACTCTATGGGTAATAGCTCCTCGTGGAATTCGTTTCCGTTTAGGTCGATGACGATGTTCCTAATACGATCACTAACAAGTATGAACTTGCCACTGGCAACTTCCACAATTAGGGCCTTATCAAGTTTTTCTATAGGCAATGCTAATTTTTCTCCAAAACTATGCGATACAAAGGAGTATTTTACTATTGAGTCAAACAGTATATTGGCAGGCAAACCATTTACAAGAAAGGTACCTAAAGCGGCGTCTGCGGCCTCCTTTGCAGCCTCAAGCGTCATCTGGAAGGCTCTTGCCTCCGGCTTCGGTGGAATGTTGGGTCTTCCTGCCTCCTTCTTCTTCGGGCAGTCCCTCAAAACGTGCCCTTCTTCATTACATCCATAACATGCCTTCTGGGTGAGGGTGCTTTCATTGGCATAGTGTCCAGGCTTTCCGCATTTGAAACAAGTTACCCCTTCGTTACACTTCCCAAAGTGCTTCTTCTTACACCTGTCACACCACTTCGCTTCTGATCCTCCTCCTCTCGAACCAGACTTCGAGAATCTTCTCTTCTTGTTGGACCTCGAGGATCCATCGAACTTCCATTTCTCACCAACCTCAGCCCTTTCCAGACCTCTTTCCTTTTGTTGGGTCTCCACATTTTTAGCTGCTCGAACAGCTGCCTTCAGAGTGGTTGCCATCTTGACTGTTGGGCCAAAGTCATCTGGCAGTCCGTTTGCGAACTTCTCAATTTTGGAAAGTTCGGTTGGCACTAGGTATGGAAACAACTTCATCTTTTCCGTGAATGCAACAACATAGTCATCGATGCTCATTCTTCCCTTCTTCAAGTTTTGGAACTCATTGTTTAGATCAATTAGATCTATCTCTGAACAGTACTCCGCCTTCAGATGTTCCAAGAACTCATCCCATGACATTTTCAGAGCTTCTCCTCGTGGCATTGTATCCGCCAATAGCTTCCACCAACTCAAGACTCCTGTTTTCAATTGTCTCACAGCGAAGACGGTCTTCTGCTTCTCGCTGCAGTCGCAACTCTCAAACACCATCTGTATCTCGGAGATCCAATCCATAATCTCAACAGGCTTTGGGCAACCTGAGAGACTTGGTGATTTCGCACCCAAGAAATTCTTGTACATCCGCCCATCCTTGTTGTTTCTCTTCTCCAGGCCATCCCTGTTCCCTCCTTGAGTCCCTACTTGACTCACTTGGCGGCTGTAGTTCCCTTCCACAGATTGCTCGGGAATTGGCTCGGTCGGCTCAACGTGTATGGTAGGTTCGTCACTATTTTCGTGGAACATCTGTCTCATTTCTTCCTTTTGTTCAGTTATCATAGCCCAAATCATGGCTTGTACTTTAGCCATGGTGATTGTCTTGGGTGCAACTTCTTCTACAACAGGTATTTGCTGAATCACTGGGGGTTGATTCTTATTCCCATTCGCATTCCCAACTCCACGGCGGGTTCTTGTCATTTTGATCTATACACCGAATAAGGTGAATTTAGATCTTTATTTAGGATAGACGTTTAAATCATCCTTATCACTCTGAAACATTTACTTGCTAGTTCTAATATCGTAGTCGTATGTTTAGAATCCTAAACACATAAGGTTTCCAGATCCAGTCGACAACAGACCATAGATCCGAAAAAATAACAACATCTCAGGCACAAAGCATTTAGCACACAAAAGAATTTTAGGCATAATTCCTAAAATAAGCTAGTGCTCACACCTCACAATCGTTGCTTAGCATTCTAAGTGAAAGTCTAGAAATCCTACAAATTCCTAGTTCGCTTAAACTAATGCTCTGATACTAATTGTGACATCCCGAAAATCAGGCCAGAAAAGACCGAGTTTGTTTATGTTTTGTTTAAAAGTCAGAGTAACATTTTAAATAAAAGTGTTGCAGAATTTGTCCCAAAACAAAATATGATAAAGATTTTTCAAAAGAATTTCCAAAGAAATGTATTTCATTAAAAGACTGGGGATGTCATGTTCGCTACAGATCAAAAGCATAAACAGTACAATATAAGCCTTACTACATTATTTCATATCTACAGGCCTATATCCGTAATCCCTCATCCAAAACATCACATCTATGCTCATGCACCACTACCTGTAATACAAGAAACTGAGTGGGTGAGACTTGGAAGCTTGGTGAGCACATAGGATTTTCAACCCACAATAAATAAGTTTATTAATTTCGTCAATCAACAATAACCCGATTACTCATTCCCGTTATCCTCACTTTACGTCCCTAAACACTTATCATAAGAGACCTAGCCTAAGGATCATCATCGAGATGGACACTACTGCTAAGGGGGTTCCTTAGCAATAAATGTCCTAAAGGCAACCATGTGGGGGATGGAGTACACCGGTGAATACATCATTCACAAACACCTACAGGTTGCGAGCCTACTAGTGTTCCACTGGACTGTCTAGAAGAGTCCGTGGTCGTCATCCATACTCCGCTAGATGACAGAATCAACAACATCAACATTGAGGCTTCTCATCATTTTATCACACATCACCTATTACATCTACCCATGTTTTACCCCAACATTTTCGTAGATATAAAATGCATATACAGTTTAAATCATTGAAAACATGTATAAAAACATTCATCCAACATAGATAACAAGTATTCAAATAATATGCACACATAGCACGTAATTTATATAAAATACTTGATATCTATGTGTAAGCTGAAAGTAACTATGCACTCACCTGAAAGGTGCTGACTCAGCACTCGGACAGCGCTTTGATACTCTTAAAACATTTTTCCTTCGATAAAACCTAGTATCAATACCACTATTATTACTATTATATAAGCGTTAAATAACACTCAATATAACTTATAATAATAGCGCAAGTAATTATTTTAAGGACCTAATAACATTACTATAATTATTTGAAAGCTGTATTAAAAATTGCGTAAGCGTAGCTCACTTACAACGGATTTTAAAGAAAACTGGGCTTTGCTTGGAGCAGCATTTCCGTAACCAAAAGACCCTTTTTCTTGGGACTCCGGGAGCCTCGGGGCTTCCTTAGGGTGCTAGGGGTTTACCTAGGGTTTAGGGAGGGGGGAGGGGTTTAGTGGGGCAGTGAGAGAAAGTAGAGAGTGAAAGGAATGAAGAATTTGTGAGAAGTTAAGTCAGTCCTCGCAACCCTTTTATAGCTGCGAGCCTTAGCATTACACGTAGCGTTCAGCTGCTTACGCGAGGGGTAGTCCTCGGATAAGGTTGCCACCTCGGACCAGCTGTCTCGCACACCGGATGGATAAGACCCGAAGGTATGCTGGGCGTACTGGATCTCGTACGCGGGGCGTAGGGCGAAGCGACGTGTCAAGATCCGAAGCGATGCCTTGGTCAACAAGCAACGGCTCAGATGCGGCCACGTCATCCACCTCCTTGCAGATTTCACAATTTTCCTTTCCGACTTCTAAAAATCATAACTTTCGCATACGAGCGTTTTCGATTTTCTTTATTTCCACGCGTAGGCGGGAACGTACTCTACAACTTTATTTAGACTCCGTCGGCTAATTTTGACTTTATTTTAAAAGTTATATTATTAACAGACCGGGACACGATTGGTCCATTAAAAATTCATAACTTCTTCATCCGACGTCCGTTTTCGTCTGTCTTTTTATCGTTTTGCTACTATTAACGAGATCTTCAATCCTCGTTTAGGTTGTGTCGGCTAAAAACAGCTCGATCTAATATTCAAATTTTGGGCTGTACACTGCTAAGCCGAAACTTCGAAAAATCATAACTTCTTCATACGAAATCAGATTTGGGCGTTCTTTTTATGGACGCTCTCAGTTTAACGTATTTTAGGACTTTCTTTTAGATTTATAAGGCTAAATCTCGCTCTATCGTAAATTCACTATTTACGCTTCCCGGTATCGTGGTGGTTCCGTCGCGAAACTTCGATGGGTCATAACTTCTTCGTTATAACTCGGATTTCGGCGTTCTTTGTATCCCCGGAATCATTGTTTCGACCACTACAACTTTATATAAAGATATCAGGGTTATCTCACACTTTAATTTTGATGCTTATTTTTATTCTTTATTAATTATACATTTATAATTAAATAATAAGTACATATATACACATAGTTCACATAATACTCAAATATTTCGTCTTTATTAATTCAAAAAGAGTTACAATAGTTGACCCAGACTATTACATCATCTTAAATGCTTAGCCCCGAAACCCGGGCGTTACATGCAATCAGTGAAAGAATTTAGCTCCCCAAGGTTGTTTGGGCCTTTGGTTACTAGAGAAAAGTTCATGATGAAACGAAGATCCTAAAACCCAATTACGAACTTTTTATTTTAAAGTATCAATTAAGTCCACTTCGTTGGAAAATGGAATTGAAATAAAACCATTCGTTGGTTTAGAATCAACACTGACTTTCCCTTTAACCTTCTTAGCTAATTTACCTAAACTTTCTCCTTTGGAACAACTCTCCATTGTTGAACCGATGAATTCGACTCCTTAGATGATGAGCTTCCACTTGTTGATTCATTCAAGTAATTTTCATAAGCAGCCTTGATTTCTTCTTGTGAAAACTTCCCATTTTATTAAACTTTGCCTTTCCCTTCCAACTAATGATTGATGTTTTTGACATTGGCTGTTCGTTTTGAGAACGAAACATTACTTGGCTTCATCGAAGATGGATTGGGAAATTGAGTTTGGGTTGGTTTAAACGTCACATTTCTCTTTTCATTGACATTTAACTTTTCAAATTGTTGTTTTGGAAAACAAGATTTGACTTGTGATTGAAATCGATTTTGAAACTATTTTTGATAACCAACATTTGATCTTTGAAAAGCTTGTCGACCATTTGAAAATTTCTTTTCATTAAAAAATTAAGAAGAATTCCTTTGTTCATTTGGTTGAAAACCATTTCTTTGGAATTTATTTTGTGAAAACCTTTTGTTTTGAGAATGATGAACAAAATTCTTTGATTGTTGATTTTTCACAAAATTATCTTTGTTTGAGTTTTCAAAATTTGGTTTAGACTTGGATGATGTGTAACTCCCAAATTTTTTAATAATTTTTCACAATTTTAAAAACATACTTTCTTTCATAAAATAATAATAAACATAGTGTATCCACACTCATCATACAAAAACATATCCCAGAATCATTTAGAACAAAAGCTTCATGAGTGTGTACAAATCATGCCGACGCCTTTCCACGATCATCACTAGTACCTGAAACACATACACAAAGCTCTGTAACCATAAATGCTTAGTGAGTTCCCCAAAATACCACATAGACACATATCAGCCACTCAAGGCTGTAACTCTGATGACCCTCTGGTTGAATATCTATGTGGGACCCTCTAGGTCCCATAACTCTATGGACCCACTGGTCCTAACTCTGTAAACTTTGAATCATGCATATCACATATCACATAGAATCACAACAGATAAATAGCATACACGATACACTGTCACATAGCTCTAATTACCACTCTAGGTAAAGTATAGTGAGAAGACTCACGTCGGGAATCTCGGTGAAATGACGATATCAGAATACTGCTCTAGCCTCCGCCTAGTCACAATAATAAATTCCACTAAATAAATGTCTCTTCATATTTTGGATATTCTCTCATGCAAGTCCCTGGAAGGGTAAAATACACCATTCTACCCCTCTACAGGCTCGAGGCCCATTTATTGACAAACCCTAAAAGTCAACCCAAAAGTCAACTGTCCATTTTGACCAGACTCGCCGAGTGCATACGAAGACTCGGCGATTTCCATCATCCCCACAAACTCTTCCCTTTCTAAGCCTCACTCGACTCACTGATTCACCCCTCAACTCATCGGGTCACCACTGGAGTCAGACCCCGGGGCAACCCGGTCCGACTCGTCGAGTGTACATATGGACTCGTCGAGTCTACATATGGACTCGGCGAGTTTCCTCCATGGACTTGCTCATACAATCTCCTGACGTCAGATCTGCTTAGCCAAATCATAGATCTAACCCTTAAACACTCAAAAGTCACGTAAAGGTGCAACCTTTACGTGCATGCAGCCCAATACAAGCCTCAAATGGAGAAATAACACTTGAAATGGCAACCTAGTCTCCAATTTCTTATTTGCTAGCAAAAAGCTAGAAGGTAGTGACTCTAGGGACCTCTCATGGTCCAGATCTGATGTCATAATCCCAAAATGGACCTCATACTCACTAGATCTTTCATAAAATGAGGGTAAAAACCCTAAAATCAAGAAGTCCAACCAATATAACACAAAAATGGAGAGGATTATACCTCCAAATATGATATCACGAGATGATTAGCTCAGATCCAGTCCCCTTCACGCTCTAGATTTATGCTTCTATCTTCCTTCAAGCAAAACCACACAAAAGATAAAGAAATAGTCTCCTCTTGCCCTCAAACTCACTATCTCGGCTCTCTAGGGTTTCTCTGGAACAAGGTGGCCACAAATGAAGGCCATAAAGGTCTTTAAATAGGCTCCTAAACTTGGGGATTAGGGTTTTCCTAATCAGCACCGACTCGGCGAGTCGGGTTCCAACTCGTAGCGTCCGCTCGCGAAAATGCGCCACCAGATCAGACTCTACTCGATGAGTTGAGGCATCAACTCATTAAGTTCCTCAATAAAACAATAAATAAATAATTAAATTGACACACCCGAATTCAGGATGTTACAATTCTCCCCCACTAGAATAAAGACTTCACCCTCGAAGTCTCGCTCTGCAAATAACTCTGGATATTGCTCACGCATCTCAATCTCTAGTTCCCATGGCAGCTCGGACCCCTTCCAATGCTGCCATTGAACCTGTACCAAGGACACCTCCTTATTCCTCAGAACCTTGATTCTCCGGTCCCGAATGGCAATTGGCCTTTCAACATAATTCAGGCTCGCATCCACCTGAATATCCTCTAACGGTACCTTCGCCGATTCATCGGCAATACACTTCCTCAACTGAGACACGTGGAAGGTATCATGAATCTGACTCAACTCCGCAGGTAAGTCCAAACGATACGCTACCCTACCTACCCTCGCAATCACTCGGAATGGACCAATATACCGAGGCCCCAACTTGCCTCTCTTTCTGAATCGGATCACACTTTTCCAAGGTGACACCTTCAGGAGATCGAAATCACCAACCTGGAACTCGAGCTCCGAGCGACGCCTATCCGCGTAGCTCTTCTGACGACTCTGAGCCGTCAGCAACCTTTGCCTGACCTGCTGTATCCGCTCAGTTGTCTGAAGCACTATCTCCGTGCTACCCATCACTTTTTGTCCTACCTCTCCCCAACAGATGGGAGTTCAACACTTCCTCCCGTACAACAACTCGAAGGGAGGCATACTAATGCTCGAATGGTGGCTTTTGTTATAGGAAAACTTAGCCAAAGGCAGATACGTATCCCAACTCCCTCCGAAATCCAACACACATGCCTGAAGCATGACCTCAAGCGTCTGAATCGTCCGCTCACTCTGTCCGTCCGTCTGTGGGTGGTAAGCAGTACTGAAATGCAGCCTAGGACCCAACTCATCATGGAACTTCTTCCAGAATCTGGAAGTGAAACGCACATCTCGATCTGACACAATCGAGATCGGTAGACCATGCCTTGATACCACCTCCCTCACATGCACCTCTGCCAGCCTCTCCGCAGAAAAGCTCTCGCTGATGGCAAGAAAATGAGCGCTCTTTGTCAGCCGGTCGACAATCACCCAAATTGCATTGACGCCTCTTGCAGTCCTCGACAATTTGGTGATAAAATCCATGGAAATCTGTTCCCACTTCCACTGGGGCATCTCAAGCAGCTACAACTTGCCATGTGGACGCTGGTGTTCGGCCTTAACCCTGCAACATGTCAAGCACCTCTCCACAAACCATGCCACATCCCTCTTCATACAGGGCCACCAATAGTCTCTTTTATGGTCCAAATACATCTTAGTGGCCCCGGGATGGATCGAAAACCTCGACCTGCGCGCCTCCTCCATCAAAATGGCACGTCCTCCGCCCTCAAATGGCACCCAAATCTGGCCCTAGAAGGTCATAAGCCCTCGACTATTGGCAATGAACTCAAATATCTGACCAATCACCCGCTCTTGCTTGCGGTTCTCCGGTCTCATGGCCTCTACCTGGGCCTCCCGAATGGTTTCCAACACCAGAGTCATCACTGTCAACCTCAGACAAACATCTCGCAAAGGGCCACTCTCTGCCCTGCGACTCAAGGCATCGGCTACCATGTTAGCCTTGCCCGGGTGGTACAGGATCTCACACTCATAATCCTTTACCACGTCCAACCATCTCCTCTGACGCATGTTCAGGTTGGGCTGATGCATCAAATACTTCAAGCTCTTGTGATCCGTGTATATGGTACACCGAACCCCATACAAATAGTGACGCCAGATCTTGATGGCAAACACCACAGCCCCCAACTCCAGATCATGAGTAGGATACCTCATCTCATGAGGCTTTAGCTGCCTCGATGCGTATGCTATCACATGACCTCTCTGCATCAGCACCGCACCCAGTCTCGATATCGACACGTCACAAATTACCACAAAGTCCTCAATTCCCTCCGGGAGGGCCAACACTAGGGCTTCACACAATCTCTAGCGAAGTGTCTCTAATGAGGCCTGCTGCTCCAGGCCCCAACTAAAAGTCACGCCGTTCCGGGTTAGTCTGGTGAGAGGAACAACAATCCTGGAGAAATCCTGGATAAATCTCCGATAATAACCAGCCAACCCCAGGAAACTCCTGATATCCGAAGGGGATCTCGTCACCTCCCAACTCATCACCGCCTCAATCTTGGCCGGATCGACCAATATCCAATTCTGGTAGACGAGGTGTCCTAGAAAGTGGACCTCTCGTAACCATAAATCACACTTGGAGAATTTAGCGTAAAGCCTCTCCGATCTCAAAACTCCGAGGATCTCCCTCAAATGCTCCTCATGGTGCTCTCTCGATCTCGAATACAGTAATATATCATCAATGAACACGATCACCGAATGATCCAACATCGGCCTGCACACCCTGTTCATGAGATCCATGAACGCCTCTGGTGCATTGGTGAGCCCGAAAGGCATCACCACGAACTCGTAATGCCCGAAACGAGTGCTAAACGCTGTCTTCTAGATATCCTCATTGCGCACCCTCATCTGATGATATCCAGACCTCAAATCAATCTTGGAGAACCAAGACGATCCCTGCAACTGATCGAACAAATCGTCGATCCTCGGTAAGGGGTAACGGTTCTTGACCGTCAACTTGTTCAACTCCTGGTAATCAATGCACATCCGGTGTGAACCATCCTTTTTCTTGACAAAATGGATCGGCGGTCCCCATGACGAGCTACTCGGCCGTATAAACCCCTTTCCCAGCAGCTCCTGATGTTGTGAGGATAACTCCTGCATTTCTGGAGGTGCAAGGTGATAGGACGCCTTGGCGATAGGCGCTGCCCCCGGAACCAAATCGATATGGAACTCCACCTGCCTCTCGGGAGGCACACCCGAAAACTCCTCGGGGAAAACATCTGGGAACTCACGCACTATCGGAACCTCATCGTCCGACCTCGGTCTCTCTGCACCTACCCTCGTATCCACCACATAAGCCACAAACCCACTACAACCCTGCTGTAGACTCTGCCTTGCTCTCGCGGCTGAACAAAATGATGACCCAGAACGGGTACCCTCGCCATAAATCGTAAGAACTACCCCACTAGGGTCTCATATGGTCACCAGCTGTCGCTCGCAGTCGATAATCACTCCAAATCTGCTCAACCAGTCCATGCCCACGATGACACAAACATATCCCATAGCAATCGGGACCAAATCAATAAGAAACTCCATGCCGAAGATATCGAGTACACATCCTCGAATCACATCAGTGGCATACACTGCTTTCTCGTTAGCTATGGAAACTCGCAAAGGTCGACTCAACGCCTCTCGACGAATACTGATGTGCTGACCAAAGGCTAACGACACAAAAGACCAACTCGCACTCGAGTCAAACAACACCAAAGCAAGTACAAAACACACAAGAAATGTACCTACGCATATCACAATATAAGCATAGCACCACAAACTCAAAATAAACAGATGAAAGAATACATACCAGCCACAACATCGGGTGCTGCACGGACCTCCTCCACTGTCAACTGGAAGGCTCTCCTGCAAGCCTTCGGTGCGTCGGCCTTCACCGGCCGACTCTACGTAGCTCGAACAGTAGTAGGGACAGATCCCTGAGCTGACCCTCGTAACCGCGGACACTCAGCCTTCCGCTGTCCGGTCTGGTTGCAGTGAAAACACACTGCAAATCCATTGGGGCAATCCTTGGCCATGTGCCCCTCCTTGCCACACTTGTAGCAAGACCCTGATCTGCACACCCCCTCATGACTCTTGCCGCACTTGCCACATGTACGGCTCTTCTGGTTCCCTGATCTCGAATCGGCGGGATTAGCCCATTTGGCAGCCGGCTGGGACTGTGTCGGTCGCCGATCCCTCCCCTGAGAGTCCGCCTCCTCCCTGGCCTGAGTCTCTAGCTCAATCTTCGTGGCCATGAACTCGCGGATGTATCTCCTCAAAATACTCAAATACTGACTCATACGTGCCTGCTCGGAAGACACGTGCTCAGGGCAGAACATCGCCCTCTCATGAAACATCATGGTGATCACCGTAACAGACTCAATACCCTGCTTGAGGGTCAAGAACTCCTGGGCCAAACGCTCGCTTTCCACCGGGGGAACGTACTCATCAGGAAACATAGCAATGAACCTCTCCCAGGTCACCGTAGCAAGCTCTGCTGCAGAATAGTGCACTGTCACAAACTTCCACCAGTCCTTCGCTCCCAAGCGAAGCTGGTTCAGCGCGAACCGAACTCTCAGATGCTCCAGACATGAACATGTGTAGAAGCACCCCTCAATGTCAGAGATCCACCTCATCGCGGCTATCGGATCCTGAGTCCCATCAAACTCTATTGGCTTCGTGTTGTTTAACTCCTGGTACAGCAACGTGTCACCCCCCTGTGGTCTGGCAGTAGCAACGGCTGTAGTGGCTGCAACAACAACAACATCAGTAAGAGCAGCATGCCGCTCATCAAAAGTCTCAATCAGTGTGGTCTTGATAGACCCAAACATCTCTGGAATATCAACGCGGATGGCAGCAACCACCTCATCATGAATCATCTGGCGGAGCTCCTCATCGCTAACACCCCCTCGCTAGTCCCTGGCCTGTGGTGTGTCCCAACCATGATGTCTCTCTGAAAAATACAACATAAGATATCAGAGACTCGCTCAAGTGTACATACACTCGATATCCCATTCCTACTTGATCCTTGGTACCCTAAGGATTCTTACATGGGCTGCGCACTGATCCGGTGTCTTCGGTAGTACAGGCCCAATACTACGATCCACACCACATCAATATTCACCCCAAGTACTCTACTCTCTCTATACATAGTCTACTCTCTAGCAGATCTCTCATAACCTCCTCGCTGCTATCTATTTACTCTCAAGCATCTCCTAGCAACAAAACCCCTAGGCTAACGCATCACAAATCAGGCCACTCTAGTCCTAATAAGAATACCTAGCCTACTCTAGCATGCATATAATAACATATCTCATAACTCATAATGTAAGGGTATTTTGGGAAATCACCGTTCGGGCGCTAGCTGATCGTACACACTGCTCTGATCTGATCTTTCAAAAACTTTTTACTCTTGAGAAAAATTTTGTGAATTTTATTTTGAAAATCCCTCAAATCCTCAGTTTGAGTTCAGATACGCCCAAAGGTGCACCCGAATCCATCAAACCAAGGCTCTGATACCAACTTGTAACACCCAAATTTTCAAATAATTTTTCACAATTTTAAAAACATACTTTCATTCATAAAATAATAATAAACATAGTGTATCCACTGTCATCATACAAAAACATATCCCAGAATCATTTAGAACAAAAGCTTCATGACTGTGTACAAATCATGCCGACGCCTTTCCGCGATCATCACTAGTACCTGAAACACATACACAAAGCTCTGTAACCATAAATGCTTAGTGAGTTCCCTAAAATACCACATAGACACATATCAGCCACTCAAGGTTGTAACTCTGATGACCCTCTGGTTGAATATCTCTGTGGGACCCTCTTGGTCCCATAACTCTGTGGACCTACTGGTCCTAACTCTGTAAACTCTGAATCATGCATATCACATATCATATAGAATCACAACACATAAATAGCATACAAGATACACTGTCACATAACTCTAATTACCACTCTAGGTAAACTATAGTGAGAGGACTCACCTCGCGAATCTCGGTGAAATCTCGATATCAGAATACTGCCCTAGCCTCTGCCTAGTCACAATAATAAATTTCACTAAATAAATGTCTCTTCATATTTTGGATATTCTCTCATGCAAGTCCTTGGAAGGGTAAAAGACACCATTCTACCCCTCTACAAGCCCGAGGCCCATTTATTGATAAACCCTAAAAGTCAACCCCAAAAGTCAACTATCCATTTTGACCAGACTCACCGAGTGCATACGACAACTCGGCGAGTTCCATCATCCCCACAAACTCTTCCCTTTCTAAGCCTCACTCGACTCACTGAGTCACCCCTCAACTCACCGGGTCACCATTGGAGTCAGACCCTAGGGCAACCCGGTCCGACTCGTCGAGTCTACATATGGACTCGGCGAGTTTCCTCCATGGACTTGCTCATACAACCTCCTGAGGTCAGATCTGCTTAGCCAAATCATAGATCTAACCCTTAAACACTCAAAAGTCACGTAAAGGTGCAACCTTTACGTGCATGCAACCCAAAACAAGCCTCAAATGGATAAATAACACTACAAATGGCAACCTAGTCTCCAATTTCTTATTTTCTTGCAAAAAACTAGAAGGTAATGACTCTAGGGACCTCTCATGGTCCAGATCTGATGTCATAATCCGAAAGAGGAAGAAATAGCAACCTAGTCTCCAATTTCTTATTTTCTTGCAAAAAACTAGAAGGTAATGACTCTATCTTCCTTCAAGCAAAACCACACAAAAGATGAAGAAATAGCCTCCTCTTGCCCTCAAACTCACTATCTCGGCTCTCTAGGGTTTTTATGGAACAAGGTGGTCGTAAATGAAGGTCATAAAGGTCTTTAAATAGGCTCCCAAAACCCGGGGATTAGGGTTTTCCTAATCAGCAACGACTCGGCGATTCGGGTTCCAACTCGACGAGTCCGCTCGCGAAAATGCGCCAACAGATCAGACTCTACTCGACGAGTTGAGGCATCGACTCGTCGAGTTCCTCAATAAAATAATAAATAAATAATTAAATTGACATACCCGAATTCAGGATGTTACATGATGAAGCTTGTTGACTTTTGGAAATATCTTTTTGTGATTGGACTTTGCCAAATCTTTTTGAGATTGAGCGGATGATTTCTTAATAAAAGACTTGTTCTGAGCTTTTGTCTGAACGAATTTAGACTCAATTGTTTCAAACAAGTTCTTTATCAAAATACTTTGTTTCTTTTTAGACAAATTTTTTTTCCAATACACCTTCTTTCGTGCTTTAGTCATCGAAATTTCCTTCTCTTTTGAAATCTCTTCAATTTGTTCTTTGAAATTTTGATCCTTTTGTTTTGGCTTTTGAAAATCTTTTTCATTTGATTTTTTTTGGTCTTTTGGTTTGTCGGTTTTAACAACCCATTTTCTTTGGTCTTATTGAGATTATTTTCGACGGTGCTTTGGTTTGAGAACAACCTTCTTTCGAAGCTTCCTTGTTATCCTCTTCAACAATTTTGTTGATTTCAGGTTTAATCTTATCACCATTTCCTGAGGTAACAAACACATGATTTGGGAAGATAACTTCATCTGAACATTTGAAGTTTGGATACACAAGTGTATTTGTTTCAAGATAATGAGGACCCTTTTCTTTTAGGATTTTGTCAAATTTCTTAGTTTCCTCATAGACCTGACCAAGAAAAACTCGTGGTATTGTTGTTTCTTTCGAAATTTCATCATCATCATCATTGTCTGTTTGACTATATTCGACAGTGACATAGTCAGGATCATGAAATTTCGAAGTCGAGGTTTGGTCAGTGTCAATTTTAACCAAATAATCATTACATTTTTCTTTATCCTTTGCTAGAGAAGTGACATTAATGACAAATAACTGAGAACAGTCAACAACTTCCTCTGCCTCAATTTCATTCATATCATCAAAACCATCTTCGATATCAGTAAAATTGTTTTGAGAGTTAGATGTCGACTTTTTAGTTCTATTCAAAAATTTGATTTGTTCGTTTTTTGGTTAGGGTCTCATTCACAATATCAACAGGATCATTTGCATCTAAACATTCATCAATTCTAACAATACCATATGCATATCTATTATCTGGAACCTTATCAAACTGAGAAATATGCATTTCACAGTCATAGGAAGTTGAATCAATATTCTCCCTTTCGAAAGCTAAAAAGGGCAAAAGTTTCTTATATTCTTTACTAATATCAAATGAGTGATGCAAAGCAGTTAATTTTCCATATAGTCTTTTAGCTGAATTACAATGTATATTTCATTATTTCAGAAAAATCTTAACCTCAGAACACATACTATCTCTATCACACATAATATTTGTTATTTGCAAATCTAAGTGTTCTATCTTAGTCTTCTTGGATTCCAAAATTCTATGAGTTTCTTGCAGTTGTGAATTGTAATTTTTCGCATCATTACTAGCAGATATAAGCAAATCATTAACAAAAGTATTTGCTCCATCAAACTCAGATAAAATTGAATTATAAGCAGTAGAGGGAATATTAATGGATTGTAAAAGATAGCATACATGTGAAGCCATGAGTAGAGGTCGAAACAGAGCACCTCCCATAACCTTCTCTTCATCCTCTTCCTCATGCTTATCGAACATTTCCCCATGAGTAGGGTTTCACATTTCTTCACCATTAGAACCTAATGACCAAATTTAGTAGGTTCCTTCTTCATCATCCATGCCTTTTCCACAAGCGACATCCCTTTTGTTTTTTCTCTAACCTCCTCCATTGTTTCCATATAATAGGCTTCATATTTGACCCTATTCTTCTTTTCATCCCTCTTTCGCAACATGGAATCACTAGACATATGATTCGCTCCATTTTTTTTAATGTCAATCGAATCCAAAGTCACCTTTAAGATTTATCTCCACCTTCTCCACCTTCGCATCTTTAGGCTTGACTTCCTTCTTCTCCACCTTCTTTTACTTACTCACATACTTTCCCGAGAAATTTCCTTTCACTTCACTTCCTCATGGATTTGCATTAAAAGGCTTTTTGAAAAATTTCTTTACTCGATTGTTTGCGTAAAAAGCTACTACCTCGTCATCAGAATTGACTATCTAGGCTTCAACTTCTGAATTCTCCTTCTTTGTAGCTTCTTTTTCAACCTCTCTACCAGCAACCTTCGACCCAAGAGCCAAAGGACCACCCGACTGATCCTTGCTGCCTGAGCAATCTCATTCACTTCAAATTGATGTGCTTTTAATACACTGTAAAGATCATTCAGTGAAAAATAGTCGAAACTTTGTTGTGTCTTTATCATAAGGCTGACATTTCTCCATTCTTTGCGAATTCCCATAATGAATGTCAAATTGAACTCCATTGTAGACCTTGTAACTCCAACTCTATTACATTTGAATATGAGATCATTTAGACGGTCATAATATAGCTCAATGGATTCTCCTTTCTTCTGCTTAAACTCTCCCAACTCCAACAAACATTGTTTGACTAAACCGATCTTTGTTTTCTCACTGTCTTGATACTTCTCCTTCAGAGTATCCCCAATCTCCTTAGAAGTTTTACAGTTGCGCACATAATTGTGTACAACTAGTGGAAGAGCACCAAGGAGTTCACACATACATTTCTTTTCATTTTTCAGCAATTTCTCAGCACATTCAGCAACATTTGTATTATTAGAAGAAGTTCCAATGCTTTGTACCGCATCAGGAGGATAAAAATCACCAACAATGCATATTTAAAGATCCTCATCTATTATATTCAAATAGTCATCCATACAATCAACCCATTGGTCTTAGAACTCAGGAATCAACATAGGAGTTTTAGTAGATGAATCAAGAAGATGAGAGTATGAAGTCATAGTGTTCATGTTAAAGTTTGCCATTGTTGTACGGTTGAAATTTATGAAAAGCTTCAGAAATTGATATTTGATTGAAAAATTTTCCAGAAAGTAGTCACAAAAGACTCAATCTAACAAATTGTAAGCAAAATCGAATCAAAAGAGATGATCTGTGATGATTTTCAGAATCAAAAGAGCGGAATATTTTGAATCTAGAACGGGACTCAAAACCTTTTGAAAACTTCAGAAAATCAGATCAAAACTGAATGAATCCTGCTCTGATACCAAATGTAGTTATGATTTGAATGATTATGAATTACGAGATCAGAGTAATGTAAGAATTAAGAACACGAGATCTAAATATAATCCGATTTGCTCGATTATGCTTTCAAGGAATATAGAGAAGGTTTAGAGAGTACAAGACCAATGCAAAAAGTTACCTCTAAGTCTAGTACTCATCCCATATATAGGGATAAGGAAAGCATACAAAAAATATAAGGGACTAAGACACTTAAGCTTCGATACAAAATGCCCTTATAATAAACAACTACACATACAAGCTTCGACAATATGAAAGACCTAAAAAATCCTCGACACCTCACAACATCTTTCGACCTCAATAGATGGGCGTACGCTATGCAGGGGAAAACCATAATTTTCACGGTTTGTGCCCTATTTAAACAACTTATAACACCCTTGAACTTCCTTATGGTCAACCTCCACCTCTCTAAACCTTAGGAACGAATCCTTATTTTCCACTTGTGAGATTTGAGCTTGGAAGTGATTTTTGGTGGTGTTATTGGTAATTTGAAGGAAGACAACACTTGGAGCTTGCTTTGGTGTGGCTTGAGCTTGTTGATCCATAATAATCATCAACATTGCAAACTATTTGAGCTATAAAGCTCTCAACTTGATGGTTCCTTATGCTAGATACAATTTAGGGCTTTATTATTTATTTTTATTTTTTTCATTTTTGGGTCCTTTAAGCCACACTTGAGAGTATAGTCTACTCCAAAAACCATGCATGGTAGATCTTAGCACCTTTGAGGTCCCCTGTTCATTAAAACGAAATATTTATGACTTATATTGGTCCATGCATGTGTTAGGATCCTTATTGTAACATCCATAAAATTCATGAAAAATTTTAAACTTTCAAAACAACCTAAAAATCATCATTGTTTACAAATAGTCTTCAAAACATCTTCAATATCAGAGTAATCCCAAAATCATGAGCAAAATATGAGGAAGTATTCTCAGAGGTACTTGAAACATAATCCAAAACTGTAAGCCCAGAGCTTAGCGAGTTCCCCCAAAATACCAATACACACACAAATAATACAAATATAATAACAACATGCAATGGGTCCATAGCTAACATACTGGATTACACCTGAGCCCATATCAATGGCTAGCTTGCCCTTGGCCCACAACTTATGTTTGGCTTGCTCCCTGGCATGATTAGTCCTTGTACCGAATACCACTAAGCCCTTAGTATTAGTCTGGCGTGCCCTTCCCGGCCCTTAGATGAGCCCTCAGTATGAGTCTGGCATGCCCTTCTCGGCCCTTAGCTCATATCTGGCTGGCTCCACGGTTTGTTGGCTACAGCACGGAGCAGTACAACCTCAACCCAACCCACACAATATGTCGACATATAATAGATACAATCATATATAGATTAATAGACATTATCATAGGTAGTCCTATAGATCTACCACACTAGCATATTAAAACTAGCATGCATATCTATTCCATATTCAACATATCAACAACACTATGTTATCAAACCAATGAGCCGACCTTGGTGTCTTCGACTTGAAAGTATAGTGAGGAAAACTCACCTCACAAACAACACATAACTAATAAGTCCCGACTCTGAATCTCAGCTCTCAACTTAAATGCCTACGACAACCAAGTGACCAATTCCATTTAAATCCTAATAATAGCTAAAATACCCACAAGGTCAAACTTGGCCAAAGTAAAAGTCAACGACCTAGGTCAAATGTACACATCGACCCAACACACCATGTCTAATAGCAAACACGTTGTGTTTCGATAACATTCAGGCGATCGGGAAAACCCCATCCAACATGCCGTCTTCGGCAACTTGGTGATGAAGTCCATCGAAATCTTGTAACATCCCGACTCCAATGTATTAAATTTTAAGGATTTTTGCTCAATACATAAGACCTACTCGACGAGTTGGAGGCCCCAACTCGTCGTTTAGAAACTAATAAAGCCGCATGGATTTTGGAACCTACTCGACGAGTTAGAGGACCCTAAATCGACGAGTTGGAGCTGAATGGAAAAACCCTAATTTTTAGGGTTTGCACCATATTTAAAGGACTTAACCTGAATTCTTTGGCCTCCCTTATCAACTTACAGTCCAAAGAAACCTATTTCAAGCCTTATACCTTCTTGAGTGTATGCGTATGAGAGCCTTGGAGATTGATTTTGAGGTGGTTGTGAAGGAACTTGGAGCTTGAAGAGGTTGGAGCAAAGGGAGAAGTAGTAGATCTGACATATACTCTATGTTAGCAACCATTTGGAGGTAAAAAGTCTTTACCTTGGATTTCCATTTCTTAGATCTTCTCCTATGAAAGCTTAGTGTCTTTTAGCCCATTTTGGATCCACTTTTGGAAGATGAGCACGATTCGAAGTTGTAACTTCAGATCTAGACACCTCCCGGCCCCTTAGGTCTAAAGATGCAAGCTTTATCAAGCTCTGGCCATCCTCCATGCCCTAAAACTCTTATTAAGCTTAGTTTTAGTGTTTTCATCCCTTTGAAGCTTTGCATTCACATAAGGTTAGCAAATTTACGTGGTATCTCAGTCCTAAGAGGCTAGATCTGTAGATTGGGGCCTTAGATTCGACTGGAAAGGGCTGAACATGTTAAGACAGTAAGAAATCGATGAGTTGCTTAGCTAACTCGATGAGTTGGATAGGATTTACCTGCTTTCTGGATACTGAGTGAGCTTGGCGAGTGAGTGAGACGACTCGGCGAGTTGATTAGGTGGCGAGGTGGGCCACTACCAGAGAAACTGTCCTAAGGCAGCAGGCACCGGAGGTGTGAGACGAGTTTTGGCAATAGGCCACGACGAAGCTGTAGCTGACCCAACTATAGTTGCTGGTACGTTCCTTCTCGATAATTCATACGCATGCATATTATTCGATAGTGGAGCGGAGAGAAGCTTCGTGAGTCAAAACTTTATTCATTTACTTAAACCTAAACCTAGCAAGTTAGAAAATTCATTCACTGTAGAGATGGCCAATGGAAAAACCGAAAACACAAATTGCATATACATGGGCTGTACGTTAACATTAGACGGCCATTCTTTCCCAATCAATCTCATGCCGGTTCAAATTAAAAGTTTCGACGTCATAGTCGGCATGGATTGGTTGAGCCTTCTTCGCGCCGACATCATGTGCTTTGAGAAAGCAGTCCGTCTTAACCCCCCAAACAACGAAAAATTAGTTATCTACGGCGACAAATCTAGTGCAAACCTTCGCATCATTTCGTGCATCCAAGCTCGAAAGTGCTTGCGGAAGGATTGTCGAGCATTCCTAGCGCACATCGTCGATACAAGTCAAGAACTGAAGGACATCAAGAGCATCTCGGTAGTACGCGAATTTCCCGATATCTTTCCAGAAGAACTGCCAGGATTACCACCGCAACGCCAAGTCGAGTTCAGAATCGACTTAATTCCAGGAGCTACCCCAGTAGCGAAGTCGCCTTATCGTCTTGCACCAGCAGAGATGCAGGAACTTTCCAATCAACTTAATGAACTCCTTCACAAAGGATTCATAAGACCAAGTTTCTCACCTTGGGGAGCACCGGTCTTGTTTGTAAAGAAGAAAGACGGATCGTTCCGTATGTGCATCGACTACAGAGAGCTGAACAAACTTACTGTCAAGAACCGCTATCCTCTACCCCGTATCGACGACCTATTCGATCAACTTCAAGGGGCGAACTACTTCTCCAAAATAGACCTACGATCCGGATATCACCAATTACGAGTTCTAGAGGGGGACATTCCAAAGACAACTTTCCGAACTCGTTATGGACACTACGAATTCGTGGTGATGCCGTTTGGATTAACCAATGCACCAGTAGTATTTATGGACCTAATGAATAGGGTATGCCGCCCTTACTTGGATCAGTTCGTCATCGTCTTTATCGATGATATACTTATCTACTCTCGAAGTGAGGAAGAACATAGTCAACACCTACGAAAAGTCCTAGAAACACTGCGAACGGAGAAACTCTATGCGAAGTTCTCTAAATGCGAATTTTGGATTCGAAGAGTCGAATTTTTAGGTCATGTTGTTAGCGAGAAAGGTATACACGTGGACCCCTCCAAAATTAAGGCTATTGAGAACTGGTCGGCACCAAAGACACCTACAGAAATTCATCAATTTCTAGGTCTAGCTGGCTACTATCGCAGATTCATAAAGAACTTTTCGAGCATTGCGAAACCTCTTACTTCATTAACCCAGAAAGGTGTGGCCTTTGACTGGGAAGCGAAACAAGAGAAGGCATTCCAGACACTAAAGCAGGCCTTGTGCACCGCACCGATACTATCCCTCCCCGAAGGGATAGAAGACTTCGTAGTGTATTGCGATGCTTCAAATCAAGGACTTGGTTGTGTTCTTATGCAGAGAGGGAAGGTTATCGCTTATGCCTCCCGACAGCTTTAAGACACACGATGTGAACTATACGACGCACGATCTCAAATTAGGAGCAGTGGTATTTGCTCTGAAGATCTGGAGGCACTACTTATACGGAAAAAAGAGTACAATATTCACCGATCACAAGAGCCTTCAACACATTTTCAATCAGAAGGAACTCAACATGCGACAACGACGATGGGTTGAGTTACTGAATGACTACGAATGCGAAATTCGTTATCATCCTGGCAAGGCCAACGTAGTAGCCGACGCCCTCAATCGAAAGGAATACACTAGTCGGAGGGTCAAATCTCTGACCATGACTATCCATTCCCACTTATCCACACAAATTAAGGAAGCACAAATGGAAGCTTTGCAACCTGAAAATGTGGCGGGTGAATCCCTGCGAGGAATGGAGAAGAATTTAGAAGTCAAGGGTGGCGGAGCCTACTATCTCATGGACCGAATCTGGACCCCAAATCATGGTGGTTTCAGAAATGTAGTCATGACCGAGGCTCACAACTCAAGATATTCCGTTCACCCGGGTTCAGATAAAATGTATCTGGATCTTAAGAAACTGTACTGGTGGCCTAACATGAAAGCAGAAATTGCTACCTTCGTGAGTAAATGTCTTACTTGCGCTAAGGTTAAGGTCGAGTATCAGAAACCGTCAGGACTACTACAACAACCAGAGATAACGGAATGGAAATGGGAGCGGATTACTATGGATTTCATAACCAAGTTACCCAAGACGACAAGTGGACTCGATACCATATGGGTCATTGTCGACAGATTGACCAAATCCGCACATTTCCTACCCATCAAGGAGACTGACAAAATGGAGAAGCTTACAAGAACTTACTTAAGGGAAGTAGTGCGACTGCATGGTGTTCCGATATCCATTATCTCCGATCGAGATAGTAGATTCACTTCAAGATTCTGGCAGTCACTACAAAGTTCCCTGGGAACTAGGCTAGACATGAGTACAGCCTACCACCCACAGACAGACGGACAAAGTGAGAGAACAATACAAACTTTAGAAGACATGCTGAGAGCCTGCGTGATTGACTTTGGAAAGGCATGGGATATTCATTTACCCCTTGTCGAATTTTCATACAACAATAGTTATCATACAAGCATAAAGGCTGCTCCGTTTGAAGCCCTCTATGGTCGAAAGTGCAGATCCCCTCTGTGCTGGACTGAAGTTGGCGATACCCAGTTAGCTAGAGGAAGAGTTCCTGAAAGCACTCTCACAGGTCCGGAGATCATACGTGAAACAACAGAGAAAATCGTTCAGATTCGTGAACGATTGAAAGCCTCAAGAGACCGACAGAAAAGCTATGCTGACCAAAGGAGGAAACCTTTGGAATTCCAGGTAGGAGACCACGTCTTATTAAAGGTCTCACCGTGGAAGGGTTTAATACGATTTGGAAAGCGTGGGAAACTAAATCCAAGATACATAGGGCCTTTCGAGATTCTTGCCAGAATCGGCCCAGTGGCTTACAAGCTTAACCTACCGCGCGAACTTAGTAACATCCATCCAACCTTCCACGTCTCAAACTTGAAAAAGTGCCTGTCCGACGAGACTCTTGTTATTCCACTCGATGAGATCGAGATCAACGAGAGCCTCAACTTTGTGGAAGAACCAGTAGAAATCATGGACCGAGAGGTCAAACAAACAAAACAAAGTCGCATACCCATCGTGAAGGTTCGCTGGAACGCCAAGCGGGGACCCGAATTCACATGGGAACGCGAGGATCAGATGAAAAAAAAGTACCCTCATCTCTTTCATGTTCACTAGTATCTTTACTACTTTAAATTTCGGGACGAAATTCTCTCTAACGGGGGGATGATGTGACAACCCGTTATTTCAACTCCTTGTAACGACCAAAATGGGTCAAGTATTGTAACCACTTCTGAATAATAATAATTTACTTTCATAATAAAATGTACAAATAAGTCCTATTTAATTTCCTTCTATGATTAAATGTCTTTGAACCATGATCGTACGTGAAAAGAACGCCCAAATCCGACTTCATATAGCGAAGTTATGATTTTCCAAGTTCGGCTTAGCAACAGACAGCTAAAAACTCGAATCGGAGATCGAGCGACTTTTGGCCGGAATGACCTAAACGAGAATCGAAGGTCTCGTCAATGGTATTCCAGCAGTAAAAAGTCTGGCAAAAACCGACATCAGATAAAGAAGTTATGAATTTTCTAAGAAATTCCTTAAACGCGATGGATTTTTAATAAATAATAATAAAATAATTTTGGAATTTGCCGACGGTGTCTAAACGAAAGTTGTAGAGCGTAGTCTCACCTACGCGAGGATATAAAGACCATCGAAAACGGAGTTCGTATGAAGAAGTTATGAATTTTTGAAGTTTATTAAATAAATTAATTATTTATTTAAATCAAAATTCGGATATTATCCGAAGGGGAGTCAGCATCCTCCTCCGAGGTACGCGCTGCGTACCCCTGTACGCCCCGCGTAACCGAGGGGATTGGCCTCTGATCGTCCACGTCGTGCTATCCGAAGAAACCGACCCATCCGACCCGTCCGACCCGACGTCCCATCCGACCCGGCGTCCCATCCGACCCGCGTACCCAGCAACCCATCCCATCCGAACCGAGGCAGTCGAGGCTTCGGTCATGCATGACGTACGCGTACGTGCTGCGTACGGGCGTACGCCCCGCGTACCGAGGCAGACCAGCCTTTCTATAAATAGGATGCGAGGGTTTCCAAAGAAAGGGTTCAATTCTCTTCTCTCTCTCTCTCAACATTTCCTCGTTTTCCGTGTCCGTTCAAACCCGAAGCTCTGGTCTTTTTGGCTCAAGTCCCGAAGGTCGATTTTGCTCCCGAGATTCCCGAGAATCCCGAGGAAAATCCGTTTCCCGAGACGAAACTCTGCCCGGTTTTCCATCTCGCTATCTCCAAAACTTTCAAGTGAGTTTCATACCCCTTAATCAACCTTTTTAATTATTCTAAATACTTTTATATGCTTTCAAGGGGGGGATTACAAGTAAAACACACGAGTATTATCGTGTGTTACATAAAGAAACTCTTTTATATACTGTTATATATTCAAATCACATGCGATTTATAAACCTTTAAAGGAACTTTTATATATATATATAACATATGTTACAATAGCATTTTATCTCTTAAAATATAAAGTTTTTGGAATGCAGGTATAAACTAAACTGTTCTTAGATTTTTCTAGTCTATCTTAGACCCTACACCAAAAATCTATGCTTTCATAAACAAGTGATTCTTTTCCTAAGTACTTCTAAACAAACAAGGTATACTTTATGAAAACTATAATAGGTATAGTTTTACGAACATATTTCTAACTCTTATGTACTAGAAACATATATTTCAAGAAGTTTACTTTCGTATACAAGAACAAACGTAACATTTAAACAAGTAGATCTGTTTTTATACCACGGATTTGTGAGACACTAACTTCATGTACGTTCGAGTACACATTTCAAGTCTTGTATTATATACCAGAATCCCTTGGAGGGGGAGCGTGGTGTTTGTGTATAGATCTATACGGGCTTGACAAACCTGCGCCTTGACTGTTAGCTGCAGTCCACCGTTTGGGGTGACAAACGTCATAACATTCCAACGCCTGAAGAACGTTGTGTATAGGCATTCAGAGTCAATAGTATGGTTATAAAACTCACAAGGGGTATTAAAATGCATTGATTTACAAGGTTTTCAAACTCATTGGTTATTTTACATTTACATACATTTTGGAAACAAACATTGGTCTTGAGTGAAGGCTACTTTTATACTAGTAGAAAATATAGGATTTTCTAACCACAAACAAACAAAGATAAAACATTTCATTTCATTCAAACATTGTCACTTAAATACTTATGAAATTCACCAGCTTAAATGCTGATCTACTCTTTCAAAATTTCTTGTATGTCCCAGGAAATCAGTAATTTCAGGTATTCATTTCGCTTTTGATGAAGGGATGCTGCGGCGCCAGTTTAATCTCGTATTTTGACATCATATTGTAATTGAGTTTTGAACATGTAACTTTTGACAAATGTAAACTTTCAATTATATATATGATGGTTGTATTGCTTTCTTTACTATGTATTCATTTGTTACGCTACCACATGAAGTCATCCGCCCCCGAACGTTTCCGCCGTTCAGGTTTGGGGGTGTGACAGATTGGTATCAGAGCAATGTTTATAGTGAAATAAGTATATCGAACCACATAAGATATACAAACTATAAATGCTTAAGGGACTAATACTCTCTGACAAAACAAATTTTCTTTTTACACTTAAGCAGCATTTCGTTCAACTTAAATTGATAATTCATTTAAGTACAATTACATGCATACCACAAACTATTTTCATGTTATACAACTATACAAGTATTTAGACAAGTTGACACTACGATTGAGACTCGATATATGTAATCAGATTTTGGACAAATATAGCGTGATCAACTATATTTGCCCAAGATTGGACCAACGTATATCGAGGAATGATCGTAGTAAGCAACAAGTCAAAACTTACCAAACCATTACAAGAATCAAACACAAGAACTTAAATACTATAGGAGTATTTGCTATCTTAACTAGTTAAACTTACATGTTTTACATATTCCGACTTTATTCAATTCTTATAATCCCATTTCTCGTACAGTCAAATGGCTGGATTTCACCACCCTGGCGACCCTTACTTTCCCAACCAAGGCAACGGAGGATGGATCGAAGATGATCCCGAAGAGGACGAGGAACCCATAGAAGTGGGTGATGACTCCGGTACCGACTCAGAGCCGGAAGTTATCGATCCACCACCCATTCAGCCTCTCGTCTTCGTAAGGAACTTTCAAGGACCAACTCCCGTCTGGGGAAGTCACCTCCACCATTGGAGCCAACAGCAAAACCTACGCCCTCCCTACGGCATGTGCCGGGACTTCTATGATGTCCGCGGCGGAGGTTCGGCTGATCGAGCACTCCCGGTAATGGTGGGTAAGTTAGCCAATCAGTCCTATCAGTCTGGAGTACAAGCTAGTCGACTCCGGGATATCAACGTAGAAGTACAGGTTCACACTTCTGACATCCGTAGGCTGGACAAGATGCAAGACAATGCTCAATTCCAAACTGAAGCGTTTCAAGCACAAATGATTGCAGCCCTCGCCGAACTAAGGGAACAACAAGCCGCTTTCGATAGGCGTCTAATGGAGGCAAAGCAATCTGATATGGAGTCAAGCTCCAAGCGCAACCTTCGACGCAAGTAGTGCTTGTCTAGGACTCAAATTTTGTTATAGCTTAGGACCTCGGCTAAAAGTCTTTAAATTTCTCGAACTTTGTAATCGGAGACCCTTATGGGGGTCAAATTTTCATGATCATTGTAACAACTTTTATATTAATATAAGTGGCACTATTACTACTATGTTGAGTATTTCGTTCGAACCTTGAATGGTCTTTGTGAACCCAAATACTTGTTTCATACCTTCAGTCTTACAAATAACTTTCATTCTTCTATTTTAAGACTCATACTATCATCTGTTGTTGAACTATAGCGATTTAGTTCATGAGACACATACACTTTCCATTCTATGAAATTCTTATCCTTGTCTTTTCAATCTATAGTTGAAGGATGCCTCCGCGTAGGAATCCAAGGCGAAACAACGGTGAGGAAGCACCTATACCACCACCACCTCCACCACCCCAATTTGATGCTGTAATGTTTCAAGCAGCAGTCACCGCAGCGGTGGCAGCTGCCATGTCACAGATCAATAACTCAAGTGCTAATGGCTCGGGATCTGGCACACACCCATCCAACCATGGCGAGAGTCATGGACCACCTCGAGAATGCACCTATAAGGACTTCACTAATGCCAAGCCCCGGATGTTTTATGGTACTGGTGGTGTGATGGCCCTGAGGCAGTGGATCGAAAGGACGGAGGCAGTCTTTGAAATCTGCTCCTGCCCCGAGCACAGCAAGGTCAAATTTGCAACTTTCACCCTTCTCGATAAAGCTTTAACTTGGTGGAATGGCCACGTTAAAGTACTTACCCTAATCGTAGCGAACTCCATAAGCTGGGAGAGCTTGAAGGCCATGATGATGAGAGAATACTGCCCACGGGGAGAAATTCAAAAGCTTGAATACGAGCTATGGACTCTGGGAATGGTGGGTACCGACATCGCTACTTATACCAACAGATTTTGCGAACTGGCAATCCTTTGTCCAGATATGATTGCTCCTGAGAGCAAGAAGATAGAAAGGTACATCTGGGGACTGACGCCCCAAATGCGATCAAGCGTGTTAGCTTCTAAACCTGACACCTTTGAAAGTGCTAAGGAACTGGCACAATCTCTGATCGACTACGGAGGTCATCAGAACTCAACCACTTCTGCACCAGCACCACAGAAAGCAAACAACAACTACAACAACAACAACAACAACAACAACAACAACAACAACAACAACAACAACAACAATGGCAGGAAGAGAGCATGGATTAAAGGGAAGAGTGGGTCTTCCCAAGAATCCGCGAAGAAACAACTGGTGTCAGTAAATGCTGCCATTGTACCTACTACAGCCCCTATAAATACCTACCCAACAAAGCCTTATATAGGCAACCTCCCAAAATGCACCAAATGCAATTACCACCACCATGGACCTTGTCGAGCTATGCAGTGCGCCAACTGCAGCCAGAAAGGGCACACAACCCGTTTCTGCAAGGAACCCGCAAAGCCGATCACTCAAGTTGCCGGTGCGGGTGTAGGGCAGGCTTGCTACGGTTGTGGCGAGGTGGGCCACTACCAGAGAAACTGTCCTAAGGCAGCAGGCACCGGAGGTGTGAGACGAGTTTTGGCAATAGGCCACGACGAAACTGTAGCTGACCCAACTATAGTTGCTGGTACGTTCCTTCTCGATAATTCATACGCATGCATATTATTCGATAGTGGAGCGGAGAGAAGCTTCGTGAGTCAAAACTTTATTCATTTACTTAAACCTAAACCTAGCAAGTTAGAAAATTCATTCACTGTAGAGATGGCCAATGGAAAAACCGAAAACACAAATTGCATATACATGGGCTGTACGTTAACATTAGACGGCCATTCTTTCCCAATCAATCTCATGCCGATTCAAATTAAAAGTTTCGACGTCATAGTCGGCATGGATTGGTTGAGCCTTCTTCGCGCCGACATCATGTGCTTTGAGAAAGCAGTCCGTCTTAACCCCCCAAACAACGAAAAATTAGTTATCTACGGCGACAAATCTAGTGCAAACCTTCGCATCATTTCGTGCATCCAAGCTCGAAAGTGCTTGCGGAAGGATTGTCGAGCATTCCTAGCGCACATCGTCGATACAAGTCAAGAACTGAAGGACATCAAGAGCATCTCGGTAGTACGCGACTTTCCCGATATCTTTCCAGAAGAACTGCCAGGATTACCACCGCAACGCCAAGTCGAGTTCAGAATCGACTTAATTCCAGGAGCTACCCCAGCAGCGAAGTCGCCTTATCATCTTGCACCAGCAGAGATGCAGGAACTTTCCAGTCAACTTAATGAACTCCTTCACAAAGGATTCATAAGACCAAGTTTCTCACCTTGGGGAGCACCGGTCTTGTTTGTAAAGAAGAAAGACGGATCGTTCCGTATGTGCATCGACTACAGAGAGCTGAACAAACTTACTGTCAAGAACCGCTATCCTCTACCCCGTATCGACGACCTATTCGATCAACTTCAAGGGGGGAACTACTTCTCCAAAATAGACCTACGATCCGGATATCACCAATTACGAGTTCTAGAGGGGGACATTCCAAAGACAACTTTCCGAACTCGTTATGGACACTACGAATTCGTGGTGATGCCGTTCGGATTAACCATTGCACCAACAGTATTTATGGACCTAATGAATAGGGTATGCCGCCCTTACTTGGATCAGTTCGTCATCGTCTTAATCGATGATATACTTATCTACTCTCGAAGTGAGGAAGAACATAGTCAACACCTACGAAAAGTCCTAGAAACACTGCGAACGGAGAAACTCTATGCGAAGTTCTCTAAATGCGAATTTTGGATTCGAAGAGTCGAATTTTTAGGTCACGTTGTTAGCGAGAAAGGTATACACGTGGACCCCTCCAAAATTAAGGCTATTGAGAACTGGTCGGCACCAAAGACACCTACAGAAATTCGTCAATTTCTAGGTCTAGCTGGCTACTATCGCAGATTCATAAAGAACTTTTCGAGCATTGCGAAACCTCTTACTTCATTAACCCAGAAAGGTGTGGCCTTTGACTGGGAAGCGAAACAAGAGAAGGCATTCCAGACACTAAAGCAGGCCTTGTGCACCGCACCGATACTATCCCTCCCCGAAGGGATAGAAGACTTCGTAGTGTATTGCGATGCTTCAAATCAAGGACTTGGTTGTGTTCTTATGCAGAGAGGGAAGGTTATCGCTTATGCCTCCCGACAGCTTAAGACACACGAAGTGAACTATACGACGCACGATCTCGAATTAGGAGCAGTGGTATTTGCTCTGAAGATCTGGAGGCACTACTTATACGGAACAAAGAGTACAATATTCACCGATCACAAGAGCCTTCAACACATTTTCAATCAGAAGGAACTCAACATGCGACAACGACGATGGGTTGAGTTACTGAATGACTACGAATGCGAAATTCGTTATCATCCTGGCAAGGCCAACGTAGTAGCCGACGCCCTCAGTCGAAAGGAATACACTAGTCGGAGGGTCAAATCTCTGACCATGACTATCCATTCCCACTTATCCACACAAATTAAGGAAGCACAAATGGAAGCTTTGCAACCTGAAAATGTGGCGGGTGAATCCCTGCGAGGAATGGAGAAGAATTTAGAAGTCAAGGGTGGCGGAGCCTACTATCTCATGGACCGAATCTGGACCCCAAATCATGGTGGTTTCAGAAACGTAGTCATGACCGAGGCTCACAACTCAAGATATTCCGTTCACCCGGGTTCAGATAAAATGTATCTGGATCTTAAGAAACTGTACTGGTGGCCTAACATGAAAGCAGAAATTGCTACCTTCGTGAGTAAATGTCTTACTTGCGCTAAGGTTAAGGTCGAGTATCAGAAACCGTCAGGACTACTACAACAACCAGAGATACCGGAATGGAAATGGGAGCGGATTACTATGGATTTCATAACCAAGTTACCCAAGACGACAAGTGGACTCGATACCATATGGGTCATTGTCGACAGATTGACCAAATCCGCACATTTCCTACCCATCAAGGAGACTGACAAAATGGAGAAGCTTACAAGAACTTACTTAAGGGAAGTAGTGCGACTGCATGGTGTTCCGATATCCATTATCTCCGATCGAGATAGTAGATTCACTTCAAGATTCTGGCAGTCACTACAAAGTTCCCTGGGAACTAGGCTAGACATGAGTACAACCTACCACCCACAGACAGACGGACAAAGTGAGAGAACAATACAAACTTTAGAAGACATGCTGAGAGCCTGCGTGATTGACTTTGGAAAGGCATGGGATATTCATTTACCCCTTGTCGAATTTTCATACAACAATAGTTATCATACAAGCATAATGGCTGCTCCGTTTGAAGCCCTCTATGGTCGAAAGTGCAGATCCCCTCTGTGCTGGACTGAAGTTGGCGATACCCAGTTAGCTAGAGGAAGAGTTCCTGAAAGCACTCTCACAGGTCCGGAGATCATACGTGAAACAACAGAGAAAATCGTTCAGATTCGTGAACGATTGAAAGCCTCAAGAGACCGACAGAAAAGCTACGCTGACCAAAGGAGGAAACCTTTGGAATTCCAGGTAGGAGACCACGTCTTATTAAAGGTCTCACCGTGGAAGGGTTTAATACGATTTGGAAAGCGTGGGAAACTAAATCCAAGATACATAGGGCCTTTCGAGATTCTTGCCAGAATCGGCCCAGTGGCTTACAAGCTTAACCTACCGCGCGAACTTAGTAACATCCATCCAACCTTCCACGTCTCAAACTTGAAAAAGTGCCTGTCCGACGAGACTCTTGTTATTCCACTCGACGAGATCGAGATCAACGAGAGCCTCAACTTTGTGGAAGAACCAGTAGAAATCATGGACCGAGAGGTCAAACAAACAAAACAAAGTCGCATACCCATTGTGAAGGTTCGCTGGAACGCCAAGCGGGGACCCGAATTCACATGGGAACGCGAGGATCAGATGAAAAAAAAGTACCCTCATCTCTTTCATGTTCACTAGTATCTTTACTACTTTAAATTTCGGGACGAAATTCTCTCTAACGGGGGGATGATGTGACAACCCGTTATTTCAACTCCTTGTAACGACCAAAATGGGTCAAGTATTGTAACCACTTCTGAATAATAATAATTTACTTTCATAATAAAATGTACAAATAAGTCCTATTTAATTTCCTTCTATGATTAAATGTCTTTGAACCATGATCGTACGTGAAAAGAACGCCCAAATCCGACTTCATATAGCGAAGTTATGATTTTCCAAGTTCGGCTTAGCAACAGACATCTAAAAACTCGAATCGGAGATCGAGCGACTTTTGGCCGGAATGACCTAAACGAAAATCGAAGGTCTCGTCAATGGTATTCCAGCAGTAAAAAGTCTGGCAAAAACCGACATCAGTTAAAGAAGTTATGAATTTTCTAAGAAATTCCTTAAACGCGATGGATTTTTAATAAATAATAATAAAATAATTTCGGAATTTGCCGACGGTGTCTAAACGAAAGTTGTAGAGCGTAGTCTCACCTACGCGAGGATATAAAGACCATCGAAAACGGAGTTCCTATGAAGAAGTTATGAATTTTTGAAGTTTATTAAATAAATTAATTATTTATTTAAATCAAAATTCGGATATTATCCGAAGGGGAGTCAGCATCCTCCTCCGAGGTACGCGCTGCGTACCCCTGTACGCCCCGCGTAACCGAGGGGATTGGCCTCTGATCGTCCACGTCGTGCTATCCGAAGAAACCGACCCATCCGACCCGTCCGACCCGACGTCCCATCCGACCCGGCGTCCCATCCGACCCGCGTACCCAGCAACCCATCCCATCCGAACCGAGGCAGTCGAGGCTTCGGTCATGCATGACGTACGTGTACGTGCTGCGTACGGGCGTACGCCCCGCGTACCGAGGCAGACCAGCCTTTCTATAAATAGGATGCGAGGGTTTCCAAAGAAAGGGTTCAATTCTCTTCTCTCTCTCTCAACATTTCCTCGTTTTCCGTGTCCGTTCAAACCCGAAGCTCTGGTCTTTTTGGCTCAAGTCCCGAAGGTCGATTTTGCTCCCGAGATTCCCGAGAATCCCGAGGAAAATCCGTTTCCCGAGACGAAACTCTGCCCGGTTTTCCATCTCGCTATCTCCAAAACTTTCAAGTGAGTTTCATACCCCTTAATCAACCTTTTTAATTATTCTAAATACTTTTATATGCTTTCAAGGGGGGGATTACAAGTAAAACACACGAGTATTATCGTGTGTTACATAAAGAAACTCTTTTATATACTGTTATATATTCAAATCAAATGCGATTTATAAACCTTTAAAGGAACTTTTATATATATATAACATATGTTACAATAGCATTTTATCTCTTAAAATATAAAGTTGTTGGAATGCAGGTATAAACTAAACTGTTCTTAGATTTTTCTAGTCTATCTTAGACCCTACACCAAAAATATATGCTTTCATAAACAAGTGATTCTTTTCCTAAGTACTTCTAAACAAACAAGGTATACTTTATGAAAACTATAATAGGTATAGTTTTACGAACAGATTTCTAACTCTTATGTACTAGAAACATATATTTCAAGAAGTTTACTTTCGTATACAAGAACAAACGTAACATTTAAACAAGTAGATCTGTTTTTATACCACGGATTTGTGAGACACTAACTTCATGTACGTTCGAGTACACATTTCAAGTCCTGTATTATATACCAGAATCCCTTGGAGGGGGAGCGTGGTGTTTGTGTATAGATCTATACGGGCTTGACAAACCCACGCCCTGACTGTTAGCTGCAGTCCACCGTTTGGGGTGACAAACGTCATAACATTCCAACGCCTGAAGAACGTTGTGTATAGGCATTCAGAGTCAATAGTATGGTTATAAAACTCACAAGGGGTATTAAAATGCATTGATTTACAAGGTTTTCAAACTCATTGGTTATTTTACATTTACATACATTTTGGAAACAAACATTGGTCTTGAGTGAAGGCTACTTTTATACTAGTAGAAAATATAGGATTTTCTAACCACAAACAAACAAAGATAAAACATTTCATTTCATTCAAACATTGTCACTTAAATACTTATGAAATTCACCAGCTTAAATGCTGATCTACTCTTTCAAAATTTCTTGTATGTCCCAGGAAATCAGTAATTTCAGGTATTCATTTCGCTTTTGATGAAGGGATGCTGCGGCGCCAGTTTAATCTCGTATTTTGACATCATATTGTAATTGAGTTTTGAACATGTAACTTTTGACAAATGTAAACTTTCAATTATATATATGATGGTTGTATTGCTTTCTTTACTATGTATTCATTTGTTACGCTACCACATGAAGTCATCCGCCCCCGAACGTTTCCGCCGTTCAGGTTTGGGGGTGTGACAGATGAGTTACTCAGGTGACTCAGCAAGTTGTCTCGAGTTTTTCCACGACCTTCTGAGATATGAAGGAACTCGACGAGTTGGGTCAACATGGACTGTTGACATTGACCGTTGACTTTGAATTTGACCATGGTTGCCAAGTCTTGATTCTGAGGGTATTTTGGTAATTTGGGATTCTAATGGAATCAGTCATATGGTGGTGACAGGCAGTTGAGTTTGGAGCTGTGAGTTGGGATTCGATTTATCGGTTAAACACTACTTGTGAGGCGAGTTTTCCTCACTATACTAACAGGGTCGAAGGCACTAATGTCGACCCTTTTGGATTATGATCTTGGTTATCGCATGATGATATGCTTAGTGGTTTGTTAGATCTGTATCCTGGTATATAGGATGATGCTATGTTTAGTGACCTTTTAGGTTGATATCCTGATATATAGGATGATGCTATGATTAGTGATCTGTTAGATAAGTCTGACTGTATGTACATGGTAGCGTTTGATATCTATGTGTTGATTGTATGTTTAGGGGTGGGTTGAGGTGGTCCTGCTTTGTGCTGCTAGGCCAACATACCCAGGGCGGATCGGATAGACTGAAGGCCTAATGGAGCATACTAGTTAGGCCGAAGGCCTGGAGAACGGTCCAGACAGGCTGAAGGCCCGGTAGGGCAGAGCAGACATGCTTAAGGTCCTGAGAGTGGGCCAGACAGACTGAAGGCCCGGTGAGGGCGGTCCATTCATACTGTAGACTTTATATGTATGTTGTTTGTTATGATATTGTCCTGGTTTGTATGGCGTTGGTATTTTGGGGGAACTCACTAATATTCGGGCTTATAGTTTTGGATTTTGTTTCAGGTGCTTCGGATGATCGTGGGAAGGCGAAATCTTGATCGTGTACCTCCTCACATTTTATGATTTTGATTTCTAGGATACTCTGATATGAAACTATTTTGAAAACATTTTTTTTATAAATAATGGTTTTTGGATGCTTGAAAAAGTTTTAATTTTTTTATGAATTTTATGGATTTTACAAATCTACTCCCATTTCCCCTTAGGAACCTCCAGAGGCTGCAGCTTGCCATGCGGCCTCTGATGCTCTGCCTTGACAATCCCCTAGGGCAAGCACTTCTCCACGTACCGGACTATCTCTCTCTCTCTCTCTCTCTCTCTCTCTCTCTCTTCATACACAACCACCAATAACTTAATCTCATATCCCGATACATCTTGTTACCCCCCATATGGATAGAAAAATGAGATTTATGAGCCTCCTCCAACACAATCTATCTGACCCCACTAGACATGGGAAACCATACCCGACCACAACAGGTTGACAATCCACGACTATCCAGAATCTTGAGGGAAAAAACCACTGCCCTTAACTCCAGATCATGTGTGGGATATCTTGTCTCATGCGGCTTCAGCTGCCGCGAAGCATATACTATCACACGTCTTCTCTGAATAACGACCGCCCCCAAACCAGTGATGGAAGCATCACATAATACCATGAAATCATTAATTTCCTATGGGAGGGTCAAAACCAGGGCCTCACATAATCTCTGCCCAGGGGTCTCAAATGCTAACTGCTACTCAGGGCCCCATCGGAAATCCACCCTCTTCCTCATCAGACAAGTGAGGGGGTACTGTAATTTTGGAGAAATCCTGATTGAATCTCTAATAGTATCCTACCAATACCAAGAAACTCCTAATATCTGAGGGAGATTTTGGAACCTCCCATTACATCACAGCCTTGATCATGGCCAAATCGACCAATATCCCATCATGGTTAACAAGGTGTCCAAGGAACTGAACCTCTCGTAAACAAAAATTGCACTTCCAGAACTTAACATAAAGCCATTCTTGCCTCAAAACCCTTAGGAGCTCTCGAAGATGCTCCTCATGCTACTCTCTGGTTTTTGAATATACCAAGATATCATCAATAAATACAATAATGGAACGATCTCCATAAATACCGTAGGATCATTGGTGAGCCTGAATGGCATCAAAACGAACTTGTAATGCCCATAACTATTCTGGTATGCAATCTTCTCCACATCCTCTTCTATTAACCTGACCTAATGGTACCCAGACCTCAAATCGATCTTGGAGAATCAATATACACCCTGCAACTAATCAAAGAGATCATCAATCTGTAGAAGGGGATAATGGTTCTTCACTGTTATCTTTTTCAACTCCCGGTAATCAATACACATCCTGTGTGAACCATCCTTCTTCTTGAGGAATAAAATCGACGCTCCCCACAAAGAACTACTCTATCTGATGAAATGCTTGGCTAGCAGCTCCTGCAGCTGAGATGAAAACTCCTGCATCTCAGGCGGTTCCAAGCGGTATGACACCTTGGCAATCGGGGTTGCACCTAGCACGAGGTCAATCCTAAACTTGACCTGCCTCTCAGGAGGCACACCGGGTAACTCCTCCAAAAATACATTGGCAAATGCCCTGAAAACTAGGACCTTTGAAACTGAAACCTGATCCCTACCACTCGTGTCCACCACATAAGCCAAATAACCCGCACACCCATGCCGAATATATTGTCGCGCTGTGGCTGTAGAACAAAACCCTGAACCCAACCTAGTGCCCTCTCAATAGATAACCAGTTCTCCCCTACTTGGAGTTTGAACTACCACACGCTGGCCCTCACAATCAATCATAGCACCGAAATGACTTAGCCAATCCATACACACAATCAAACAGACATCTCCCATGGGGATATGGATCAAATCGATTGGATAAGGCACCCCGAAGATCTCCAGAATACAACTCTAATATACTGATGATGTTGAAACCCCATGTTTGTTGGCGATAGAAACTCGCAACGGACACTCTAACTCCCTAATATGCATATCAAACTCCCTACTGAACAATCGAGACACAAAAGACCGAATTGCACCCGAGTCAAACAACACTAGAGCAGACAAAGAGTTCACTAGGAACGTACCTAACAGAGGTACAAACATAAGCATTATACAAAACATAATATATAGAATAAGGGATTGAAACATACCAGTCACAACATCTGGAGCTGCTCTGGCCTCCTCGAAAGTAAGCTGGAAAGAACAACCTCGAGCCCTCGGGGGCTCCGCCCTGCCTTGACTCCCATTAGTGATCCTTAAAGTAGCTGGTGTCGGAGCCTGCACCGGCCTAGCAGCAAGCGATTGGCAGTTGGCATTCACATGACCAACCCTTGTCATATGATAACAAATCCTATAAATGAGTGATGGAGCCTGTTGGTGGCAATCCCTTGCCATATGGCCTTGTCGGCCACAATTGTGGCACCCTAAAGATGATCGACAAGCACCCTCATGCACCTTGCTACACTTCCCACAAGTGCGACCCTTCCAGCCCCTAGATCTAACATCAGTGGACTTAAACCGTTTTGGCACAGGGTACGACTACGGCGAGGCCGACCTTTGCTTCCTCGACTTCAAATCAATCTCAATCTCATGCCGCCTAGCAGCCTCCTGCATCTCAAACAAAGTACCATAGCGTTGGGTGGAAACAAACTGTTTGATCTCCGTCTTGAGCATGCTCAAGTAACGGGTCATCTGAGCCTGCTCAGTTGCAGCAAACTTAGGACAAAACATAGCCCTATCCGTGAACATCTTGGTTATCTCTGTCACCGTCTCATAACACTACATCAAATCCAGGTACGCCTGGGCCAACCTCTCGTGCTCCACCAGCGACACATATCAGGAGCGGAACATCTCAAAGCACTGCTCCCAAGATACAACAGCTCTCTGCTCAACAGAATATATAGTAGCAAGCCTCCACCAATCCTTCGCTCCGGTCCTTAGAAGGTTCATAGCGCACCTGACCTTCTTGTCAGCTGGACAAGAACAGGTGAAGAAACATCCCTCCACATCAGATAGCCATCTCATGGTGATGACAGGGTCCTGAACCCCATCGAATGTTGGGGGCTTCGTGTTGTCGAAGTCCCGATACTAAAAAACCCGACCCGATACAACCCTTGCAGCCGCAACGACTATAGTGGCTGTAGTAGTAGTAGCCTCAGACAAAGCAACATATCTCTCATCAAAGTACTCAATGATGGCGGTCTTGATAGACCCAAACATCTATGGAAATTGTGCTCGAAAACAGGCAACAACCTCCTCCTGCAGAATCTCCCAGATCCTGTCATCCAACACAATTGACTCAACCTGGCAGCCAACTCTTAATCCTAAACCGGAACCAACCTCAACTTGACGCATAGTCACCATACTGAAAATAATCCAGGAGGCAAATAACATGCATATCATAACAGGGGAACCAACTCCGAACAAAGCCCTAGGGGTTATTACTTCCTTGCTATGCATACGGGTCCTATGCTTTCAGTAGTACGGGCCTATACTACCTTCCACACCTACCAGTATTTTTCTTGGATGATCATCATGACACCCTTTAGCATAACCATACACTAAATCCTCACTCCCTAGAGGAAAGGCTAACATCTCAAAATTGGCCGACTGACCCCACACCGCTCATCCATGAAACTTCCACCAACCCTGCAACACTCGTGTATGCTATCCATACATTGTTGGATAAGGTGTCTAAGTCCATAACTATTTCGGGCTTGTACTTGACCCGACCCGGCATGGTCCATTTGGGTTGCATGGCACCATGCAATTGGATAGACTAAATGAGAGAAATAACACTTGGAGATTATTAATATATTATAAGTTCTAATATATTAATAATATTATTTGATTAGTTGATCAAAGAATTAATTTAGAATTAATTAAGTGATCAAAGGATAACTAATTAAATATATGGGTTCATATCTTGTATAGTGGGCTAAGAGGCTCCATGGATTATCAAGTTGGGTTCTACCCATAGGATGCTCCATGGATGCTCCATGGGAGTTACAAACCCATGGGTCATTGAAATGAAGAGTCATGACACATTAGGGTTTACATGGTGTAACCCTAGATGTGCCAACACTATATAAGAGTCCCATTCTCCACAAAATTGGCTACACAAGTGCAACATAAGTTGAACACTAAGAAACTAGAGGGCTTGGCCAATTTTGAGAAGTGTGTGTTATCTCAAGAGTCTTTCCAAGAGCATTTGGTGTTGTGTGAAGCATTTGAGGCATCACACTTGGGGTGCTAGGCTCACAAGGTTTCAAGGAACACAAGCAACAACAAGGTAAGTTATTCTATCTATGATTCAAGTTAAAATTGTTCCCCATGTATGCTAGATAGGAATATAACCTTGGAATTCAACTTTGCATGATAATTAGACAAACATAGATCCAAGGTTATTAGGGTTGCATGTACACTTAGGAAGTGTTAGAATGCTCAAAACCCATCAGTGGTATCAGAGCCTAGGCTTGTTTGTTTGTTATTTGTGCTTAAAAGTTGAAGAAAATCGAAATTTCTGTTGTCTGACTGATGGACTCGGTGAGTCCATGGGGAGGACTCGTCGAGTTCATGTGTATCTTCAACCTACTCGGCGAGTAGGTTTATGCACTCGGCGAGTAGAGTCGACAGAGTGCAGAATTTCGACTTGAGTTGCTGGAAATGAATTAGAATCATTACCCTAAAATGTTTTGGTACTTGAAAACTTATTTTAGAAGGTGTAATGTCTTTTCTAACTCATTTACAACAACAAGTTATCAAAATTACAAAGATTAAATGTGATTTTGATTCTTGAAAGTGTTCATATTCATATTCTTGTTCTTATGATGTTTAGATGATCATAGGAATTATTTGTAACCTATGTGGTAGATTAATTCATGATCATAATGTGTTTTAATGGAGTCCATAACTTGTCCTCAAGTTATGGAAAACCAAAAGTCTCTTGGATTAAAAACCATTAAAAGAACACAAGAGTTAGGAAAAATGAAAAGTCCTCATTTTATTACTCTAATAAACTCATAAGTTACAAGAAATGAAAAGTTTTGAAAGTTTACAAAACTTGCCCTCAAGTTTTGGAACAAGTAAAGTTAAGTTAAAACTTTAGTTCCAACCCCTAGAATTTTAAAAGTTAAAATTCAACCCTTATACTTATATTATTATGATTTAATAATTATATATATATGTATAAGAACAAAGTCGTCTTACCGCTAGTACGCCTCATTCACAAAGCCGGTCTATAAGGTGGGTATAAGGTTGTTGCCTATAAAATGGTGACTTAATGGGTGTCCACTCTCACCCACCGCTTGCTTGATCGGTGGAGGGTCGTTAGCCGAACGGGTAAGACAAGGACTTATTAATTCTCATTCAAAGTATGATGAATATTATAAAGTAACTAAATGTTTTATTAAATTCCCAATCTTAGTTACTTTAGGAAAAATGTGAATAAGGTGCTATTCCATGAAATTACACTTTACACTTTGATTAAGTCGTTGGTGGAGCGTGTGTGGTTAACCGGCACACTAACTTGGACTTAACAAGGTAGGTAAAGGGTGACTTAGGGTTTATTATAGTATCGATGGAGCGTGTGTGGTTAACCGGCACATCGATTGAGTGATAAACTTTAAGGGTACCAAGTGATTTGCATGGTTACTTCACACCTCGTTTTGTGATCCTCGGTATCCCAGTCACAAAACTTGGAGGGCACACTCGAGATTGAAACATGCCTTTGAAAAGTTCATTGAATCTCAAAGAATCTAGGAATTTCTAAGAACCATTCAAAAACCTAATACTAAAATATTGCGGTTTTCGTGGTGGAAATTGGTGAATCGTCATTCACCTACCTTTCAAATATGATATAGCTTAGATTACGGCATACCTCTTCTAAGTTATATTATATTGTGATTGGATCCTAGCCTTAATATTACATTTGGGTGTTTTATTAAGGACTCTCTTATATCTAAACTAATCTTGTCCTCTTTCCTTCAGATGTCTTTCAACAATGCTTCTGGCTCTAATCCTAATGGCTCCTTTACCCTTATGAACTTGTGTGGGAAAGTCACCTTTGATGGATCCAACTTCAATGAGTGGATCAGAAACATCAGGATGATTACCCGCTACGAGGACAAAGAATATGTCCTTGACAAGGAGCTTAAGGAGATTGATGAGTCCACTGCAACTCCTCAGGAGATCGCTGAATTTCGGGCACATGAAAGGGATGCTACGAAAGTAGCTTGCATCATGATGGCCACAATGACAGCTGAACTCCAAAAGTCTTATGAGGATTTCTACCCTTATGACATGCACCAAGATTTGATGGAAAGATACCATCAAAGTGCAAGACAAGAGAGGTATGAAATCATCTGCTCCATGATAACAACCATGATGAAGGACGGGGAATCCGTCACGAGCCACATGCAGAAAATGCAAAGGTATGTGGATCGTTTGCTGAAGCTTAATGTGAACTTCCCGGAGGATCTTGCAATAGATATTATTTTGCATTCCTTACCATCGTGCTATGATCAATTCCACATGACATATCACATGAACAAGGAAGAAGTCACCCTCAGCAAACTTCAGGGACTTCTCAAGACCGCAGAATCAGGTCTTAAGGGGAAGTCGGTTGCTATCACTCCTACTCAAAACTCTACTCTGGTTTTGGCAATCGGGAAAAGTTGAGGGAGGAAGAGAAAGAGCTCTTCTAAGGGTACCAAGGCTCGGACCCTTGATGGCTCTTCTTCAAGTGGAACCAAGAAAGGTTTCATTACTCCTTCTTCTGACCCAAAAGAGGCTGAATGCTTCTATTGCCATGAAAAAGCTCATTGGAAGCGGAACTGCCCAAAATACCAGCAAGATGTGAAGGATGGGAAAGTTAAACCCAACCATGCAGGTATTTACACTATCATTTCTAATAACTCACCCCATTCTAATTCTTGGGTCCTTGATACCGGTTGTGGTATTCATATTTGTTGTGACTGGCAGGGACTAAGAAGAAGTGAGGATGTGGAGCAAGGAAGGATAAACTTGATCATGGGGAATAGGAAAGCTATACCTGTTACCAAGATTGGAGTTTATACTTTATTGCTAAGTAGTGGGTTTAGTTTAGATTTGACTAAGTGTTGTTATTCGCCAGGAATGGCAAGAAATATTATTTCCTTTCATGCTTTGTACAAACAAGGGTTTACCTTTTCATTTAATAATGAAGTTGGTTCTATTGATGCTTTCTTTAATAATATTCTTTATTTTAAAGCATTACCTTGTGATGGTGTGTATGAAGCTGTATCTGTTGTTGATAACTTAGGAAATAATGTTTTATGTATTGATTCTACCAATAATAACTTGGATAAAGCATCCTTATGGCATTGTCGTCTTGGACATATAAGCAAGAAACGCATAGGCCAACTCCAAAAGGATGGAGTCTTGGAGTCGTTTGAACTAAAGTCAGATGATAGTTGCGAATCATGCTTACTTGGAAAAATGACAAAGTCACCCTTCACAGGTTCGTGTGAGAGGGGTGAAGGTTTGTTGGACCTTATACACACGGATGTGTGTGGACCATTCAAACATGCCACAAGGGATGCTAATCGTTATTATTTGACTTTTACTGATGATTATAGTAGATATGGATATGTCTACTTGATCAAGCATAAGTCAGAGACTTTCGAGAAGTTTAAGGAATTTAAACAGGAAGTCGAGAATCAATTGGGCAGGAACATTAAGATGCTTCGATCCGATCGTGGTGGTGAGTATCTTAGTTCAGAGTTCCTCGACTATCTAAGGGAATGTGGGATAGTCTCACAATCGACACCTCCCAGGACACCACAGTTGAATGGTATGGCTGAGAGGCGTAATCGAACCTTGTTAGATATGGTTCGTTCCATGATGAGTCGAGCTACGCTACCAATCTCATTCTGGGGGTATGCCTTGGAGACTGCCGCCCATATTCTTAATCTAGTCCCTACAAAGAAAGTTGCCAAAACTCCTCACGAGATGTGGACTGGTAAAGTACCTAAACTAGACCACATCAAGATTTGGGGTTGCAAGGCTTTTGTGAGACGCGAGACTCATGATAAGCTCGAACCTCGAAGCGAGAGGTGTATTTTCATCGGTTACCCACAACGATCCTTTGGTTACCTCTTCTACAGACCTAGTGACAATGTGGTCTTTGTAGCAAGAAGAGGAGTCTTTCGAGAGAGAGAATTTATAAGCCAAGGAGACAGTGGGAGGCAAATTGATCTTGAAGAAATTCGAGAATCAAGCGGTGAAGGAACTTCAAACTCTAGCCCTCAACCTGAGGAGGAAACTCCTATTGAGCCAATTGACAAATCTGTACCTCTGAGACGTTCCACGAGAGTTAGGAGTGCACCTGAGCATTACTATGGATTCCATATTACTGCAGAAGGTGAGACACTTATTAGTGATGAGACACTAGTAAGTCAAGATGACCCTAACAGCTACGAGGAAGCCATGGCAGGCCCCGAGTCTGCTAAATGGAAAGAGGCTATGGATAGCGAGATACAATCCATGTATGACAATCAAGTTTGGAACTTGGTTGAAAATGTACCAGGTCGTACGACAGTAGGGTGCAAATGGGTCTTCAAGAAGAAGACCGACATGGATGGTAAAGTACACACTTATAAGGCTAGACTGGTTGCAAAGGGATTCTCTCAAATTCCTGGAGTGGATTATGATGAGACCTTTTCTCCGGTAGCCAAGATTAAGTCTATTCGTGTTCTGTTAGCCATAGCTGCATTTCATGACTATGAAATATGGCAGATGGATGTCAAAACCGCTTTCCTTAATGGAAAGTTGGCTGAAGATGTTTACATGAGTCAGCCAGAGGGTTTTGTCAGCAACGAGTACCCTAATAGAGTGTGTAAGCTTGAGAAATCCATTTATGGATTGAAGCAACCACCTCGCGGATGGAATCTTTGCTTTGATGAAAAGGTCAAGGAATTTGGCTTTTCTAGGAGTGAAGATGAATCTTGTGTGTATGTTAAGGCTAGTGGGAGTATAGTCAGCTTTTTGGTATTGTATGTGGATGACATACTACTCATAGGAAACGACATTCCAACCCTGCAGGAAGTAAAGTCCTGGCTTGGGAAGTGTTTCGCTATGAAGGACCTTGGTGAAGCTGCCTATATTCTAGGGATAAGAATCTTGAGAGATCGGAGTAAAAGACTAATTGGACTTAGTCAGAGTACCTACTTGGATAAGGTGCTGAAGAGATTCAGCATGCAGGACTCCAAGAAAGGAGAGTTACCCATCCAGAGTAACACCAGATTGAGTAAGACACAAAGCCCTAACACTGAGGCTGAGATAGCAGAAATGAGTCGAACACCTTATGCTTCGGCTGTAGGATCGATCATGTATGCTATGACGTGTACTCGACCCGATGTAGCTTTTGCCTTGAGCATGGTTAGCAGATATCAGGCGAACCCTGGCAAGGTACACTGGACTGCGGTAAAGAATATCCTCAAGTACCTGCGGAGGACTAAGGACTGGGTTCTTACCCTCGGTGGGAGTGGTGACTTGAGAGTTGTAGGGTATAGTGATGCTAGCTTCCAGACTGATAGGGATAATTTCCGCTCTCAGTCGGGCTGGGTCTTTACCCTAAATGGAGGAGCAATTTCTTGGAAGAGTTCCAAGCAAGAGACAGTGGCAGATTCTACTTGTGAATCAGAGTATATTGCAGCTAGTGAAGCAGCAAAGGAGGCGATATGGCTGAAGAACTTCATTGGAGACCTTGGAGTTGTACCAGCTATTAAAGAGCCAATGGAGATTTTCTGTGATAGTGAAAGTGCTGTTGCCTTAGCCAAGGAACCAAGGGATCATGGGAGATCCAGACACATCGACAGAAAATACCATTTCATTAGACATCGGATCGAAGAAGGACACCTCGTGGCAAAGAGGGTATCATCAGATGAGAATCCGGCAGATCCCCTCACAAAGGGATTGACTCGGGTTAAGCATCTTCAGCATGCTCGGAGCATAGGGCTGAAGGATGATATTAGATTTAGTAGTTAGATAATCTCGAAATTTGTAAAGTGTAATTGACATTAGATGATGAATAAAACATGTTTTATTTATGAGTAAAGTGTTGCTATCTCTTGTCAATCGTTTACTATATTTCTTTTTGCATGTTTTGACTTCCAGAATAATTTTGTTCGGTATAACATATTATTCAAACCTCCACATTCGGTCATATGTTGGAAGTAGATATGAATCAAGACTGTCATGTTTGGTTGTAGAGGTCTTGGACAACGCTACAACAATCATGAGTGCTCATAAGTTCTGAGCATTGGATTCAACCCACGCTCACTAGAATCACTTCATGGAATTTTATCTCGAGTGATCGTGAGACGGTAATATCATATAAGTCTTCAAACCTAGAGATATGATTTGTTACTTACAAGTTGGTTATGCATTGACTGTACGAAACTGCATTGGTAACTCGATGTTATAAAACGTACTTTTGTGTGTAATTCAATAAGTGGTAGAACAAACATATGAGTCGAAGTTTATCTGTTCCTTCTTGGATTAGAAGCTGGTATCTGGGCCCCTCGATGATTTTGTTTTGACCCATGTACCGGGCCCGGTCAGAACTAAGTTGATGTGTTCAATTAAGTTCTATGTCAAACAAATCGGAAATCGGGAAACAAATGCTGGACAATAAGCAAGACGTGTTCCATGTATTTGTCCGGCTGATATCTAGAACAGAGGATTATATGATCACATATCTTAAATGGCGTATCATCATCTTCTCAGTTCCGAGAGACCTTGAAAGAGCTACGATTGCCGGTCGATTCCTGAAGTACTAGAGATATAGTTATTAGACTTCTCCAAGTGGGAGACTGTTGGATAAGGTGTCTAAGTCCATAACTATTTCGGGCTTGTACTTGACCCGACCCGGCATGGTCCATTTGGGTTGCATGGCACCATGCAATTGGATAGACTAAATGAGAGAAATAACACTTGGAGATTATTAATATATTATAAGTTCTAATATATTAATAATATTATTTGATTAGTTGATCAAAGAATTAATTTAGAATTAATTAAGTGATCAAAGGATAACTAATTAAATATATGGGTTCATATCTTGTATAGTGGGCTAAGAGGCTCCATGGATTATCAAGTTGGGTTCTACCCATAGGATGCTCCATGGATGCTCCATGGGAGTTACAAACCCATGGGTCATGGAAATGAAGAGTCATGACACATTAGGGTTTACATGGTGTAACCCTAGATGTGCCAACACTAAATAAGAGTCCCATTCTCCACAAAATTGGCTACACAAGTGCAACATAAGTTGAACACTAAGAAACTAGAGGGCTTGGCCGATTTTGAGAAGTGTGTGTTATCTCAAGAGTCTTTCCAAGAGCATTTGGTGTTGTGTGAAGCATTTGAGGCATCACACTTGGGGTGCTAGGCTCACAAGGTTTCAAGGAACACAAGCAACAACAAGGTAAGTTATTCTATCTATGATTCAAGTTAAAATTGTTCCCCATGTATGCTAGATAGGAATATAACCTTGGAATTCAACTTTGCATGATAATTAGACAAACATAGATCCAAGGTTATTAGGGTTGCATGTACACTTAGGAAGTGTTAGAATGCTCAAAACCCATCATACATAACATTGGAACCTATATACAGTTGAATATCTGATCCTAACCTAATCCTTTTATCAAACAAGAACATGAAATAAGGCCAGACCAGACATTCACAGGCTATAAAATCTTAGTTATGCATGACCATGATGCATACACTAAGCAACTATGGTAAAGATGTCAATTCCAATAGAAAAGAACCCTAGGCTATCAGGCATCATATAATCAGGCAATTCTATCATGCAAAATCCTGAAGATCCCTAGCCTATTGCTAGCATGTTGTTCTAACATATCACAATATGAAATAACAATATGGTATTTTGGGGTCGACTTACTGGCTCCGGCTGATCGTACACATCACATCCTTCTCGATTATTTTGAAAACCATTTTAAAAATCTTTTTCCTTAGTTTGAGACTAGATTCACACAAGTGTTCCTCCATTTCATTCAAACCAAGGCTCTGATACCAACTTGAAACATCCATAAACTTCATGAAAACTTTTAAACTTTTAAAATAAACCAAAGATCATCATTGTTTACAAAAAGTTTTCAAAACATGTTCAATATTAGAGTAAACCCAAAATCATGAAAGAAAATATGAAGAGGTGCAGGATCACACCTTCGCCTTCCCGCGATCCTCTGAGGTACCTGAAATATAATCCAGAACTGTAAGCCCAAAGCTTAGTGAGTTCCTCCAAAATATGTGACATTCCCATTTTCACAACAAGAAAAGACCGATTTGTTTATGCTTTATTCGAAAATCAGAGTATACTTTTAAAGAAATATGTTGCGGAATTCGTTCCCAAAAATATGATAAAGAATTTATCAAAGAATTTCGAAGAAATGTATTTTCATTATATTAAAAACCTTGGGATGTCATTTTCAATAAAAAATAAAGGCATAAATAGAAACAACATAGGCCTTAGAACTTCTATTTATTCTAGTGGCCTATAATCCAATGATCTCTCATCAGATCATCACGCATGTGCTCTCTTGCCACTACTTGTATACAATAAACAGAGTGAGCCAGGCTTGCGAGCCTAGTGAACACATAGGATTTTCAACCTACAATGATTAAGTTTATTAATTTCATCAAATCAAACAACCCAATTACCATTTCCCGTTATCCTCACTTTCTGTCCTTAGAGCATCTAAAGTAATGGACCTAGCCTAGGGATTTTTCATCGGGATGACAACACTGCTTAGCGGATTCCTCACCAATACATGTCACATAAGGCAACAATGAGGGGGATAAAGTACACCTGGTGAAAACTTAGTTCAAAAACAACTACATGTTGTGGGCCTGCCAGCGTTCCACTAGACTGTCTAGAATAGTTTGTGGTCGTCATTATACTCTGCTAGATGACTAGATCATCTTAAACATTGATGCGTCTCATCATTCATTTCATCATCTATATCATCTACCCATATTTACCCATCATAATTATAGGTATAAAATACATATACAGTTTATAAAAAATAAAACATAAATATTTTGTTCATCCAACATATATATCAAGAACACAGATAATGTACACGCATAGCATGTAATTTATATTAAATAGTTTATATCTATGTGTAAGATGAAAGTAACTATGCACTCACTTGTAAAAGGGATGATTTCAAACTCGGGCCGCGCTTCGCTGCGAATAATTCTATTTTCCTTCGACGAAACCTAGTATCATTACCGCTAGATTTTAGTTTAATATTTATTGCGAGTATTTACGAGCTTTATAATTTTCTAAGTGTTAAAAATTACTTTTCAACCACTATGTACAGACAGGGGCCAGACATGAAACACTGGAGGGCAGGACCATTTTGGCATTATAGTACCTTTGAAATCCAACAACCCTATGCGGCCCTTCAAAAAAGATTCCCCGTACCGCGAGTACTTAAAAGATATTATAATAACACTTTATATATTATATTTTATAATATATATTGTTTATAAGTTCATAGTAACGATAATAAACTCAAGCATAAGCTATCCTAAAAGTATGGTAAGCTTAACTCACTTACCAGAAGGTTTGGCTAAGAATCGGTCTCCGCAGGGGGAGAATTTCTGAGCCGAAAGCTCTTCTTCTCGGAGCCTTATGGCGCTCCAAGATTCGCCTCTTAGCACATGGGAAGTACTAAGGGTTGGGAGAGGTTTATAGAAAAGTTAGAGAGAGAGAGAGAAGTGTTAAGGTGTGAGGAATTGGAGTGAGCCTCACATGGTATTTATAGGGCTTGATCTTCGGTTACGTTGGGCGTTCCTTGGAGGACCCTTGCGTATACCAAGTACGCTACACATAGAAGAGCTACGCTACACGTACGGGGGGGCAGGTGTCACCTATGAATGCAAGACCATGGTGTGCAAGCAAGGGACTAGATTTTTCCACATCACCCTCTTCGCATCAGCCTACTTCCGACTTTTAAATTTTGTAGGTTTCGCATACGAGCTCTGTTTTCGTCGTTCTTTATATCCATGAGTAGGTGGCACGTACTCTATAACTTTTGTTTAGACTCCGTCGGCTAATTTTGACTTTATTTTTAAAGTTATATTTTAACAGGCTTGGACAGGTAAAGTCTGTTAAAATCCATAACTTTGCCATCCGACGTCCGTTTTCGCCCGTCTTTATATCGTTGAGTTCTTATTAAAGAGTTCTTCGATTCTCATTTAGATTGTGTTGGATAAAAGTCATTCAATCTATAATTCGAATTCCGGTTGTGCACTACTATGTTAAATCTTAGAAAAATCGTAACTTCCTCATACAAAGTCAGATTTGGACATTCTTTTTATGCACACTCTCGGTTTAATGTATACTACGACTTTTGTTTAGATCGCTAAGGATAAAAATTATTTTATCGCAAACTCACTTTTACGATTCCCGGTGTCGTGTCGGTTTTGCCGCAAAACTTCGACAAACCATAACTTCTTCGTTATAAGTTGGATTTCAACATTCCTTATATACTCGAAATCCTTGTTATGAATACTTCAAATTTCTTCATATATGTTGGGTTTATCTATTATTTTATTTTTGACATTTATTTTATTTATTATTTTATTACGTCTTTATAAATAAGTATAATGCACACGAACTCACATAAATCACATAATACTCGAATGATTCCTCTTTATTACTTCGAAATAGGTTACAATTGCTGACCCTAACTATTATATCATCATGATCGTGCTTAGCCAGAAACACGTGCGTTATAATTCTTTCCTCCTTAGGGTGATTCCGTCCCGGAATCAGACATCAGAAAAAGATGTGGATAGCGACTCATCATGTCACTCTCTATTTCCCAGGTGAGGTTCAGCCCATTTGTATGTTTCCATTGCACAAGCACCAAGTCGACCATATTGTGTCGTAACTTCTTTGTTTAACGATCAACAATTGCGTCAGGCTCTTCGATTAGCCTCTTATTCTGATCCATCCTTAACTCCAAAAGTGAAATTATATCAGGAACTTCTCCCCTAAACTTCCTCAAATAACACACATGGCTAGTGTTATGAATACCATCTATTTCTTCTGGCAATTCTAGCTTGTAAGCGTGGTTCCCAATCCTCTAAAGAACCTTGAATGTTCTAATAAACCTTGGACTCAACATTCCTCTCTTTCCAAATCTTATAAATCCCTTCAACGGTGAGACTTTGAGCAATACCGAATCTCCAACTTCGAATGTCATCGGTCGTTGTTCTTTTCAGAATAGCTCTTTTGGCGATCTTGAGCTGCCAACATCCTTTATCTAATCACCTTTGGCTTTTCAAAAGTCTGATGGACTATCTCGATGCCTATAAACTTCTTTTCTCCGGCCTCAAGCCAACAAGACAGCGTACGACACTTCTGACCGTACAAGGCTTGATATGGTGCCATCATTATGCTCGAATGGTAACTATTGTTGTAGAAAACTCTAGCAGGGGTAACACTCAACCCAGTTACCTTGAAGTTCTAGGGTACATGCTCTTAACATATCTTCCAGTGTTTGAATCGTTTTGTCGCTTTGATCATTAGTTTGTGGATTGTAGGTTGTACTTAAACACAACTTCGTACCCATTTCCTCTTGTAGACTCCTCCAAAACCTTGATGTGAAACGAGTATCACGATATGATAGAATCGTAAAAGGTACACCGTGAAGTCTTACTACCTCCTTCACATAAGCATTGCAAGCTTATCCATAGACCATCTCTCATTGGCTGCTATGAAGTGTGCACTCTTTTTGAAACGATCCACGACTACCCAAATCATGTCGTCACAGTTCTTCGTCCTGGGTAGTTTAGTCACAAAATACATGGTGATGTATTCCAATTTACCCATCAGTATAGGTAAAGGTTCTAAACTCCCATACGGTTTCTGATGTTGTGCTTTAACTCTCGCACATGTTACGTAGTCTGCCGCATACTTTGCAACATCGAGCTTCATCGTCGGCCACCAGTAGTAGGGTTTCTGATCCCTATACATCTTAGTGTTGTCGGGATGAATCGAGTACATGGTCTTGTGAGCTTCTTCCATCAAAAGATCTCTCATTCCTCGCATCTTAGGCACCCAAATTCTATCTTGGAATACCTTTAATCCTTGACTATTTGTACCGTATACCAACGTTTTTCCTAAACATTCTTCCTATCGGTCATTTTTCTCCAAAGCTTCTTCCTGAGCTTTATTGATGCTTTCCACAATCGTTGAGACTACTTCTATTCTTAACGCTCTTGGCCTTTTTCTTTGCAAGTTTAGTTTTCGACTTAGAGCATCAGCTACGACATTTTCTTTACCCGGGTGGTAAAGTATATCATAGTCGTAATCCTTTAGTGACACTAGTCATTGTCGTTGCCTCATATTCAATTCTTTTTTTATCAAAGAGATACTGGAGACTTTTATGATCAGTGAAGAGCTTTAATGTAAATACTACCGCTGCCAACTCCAGATCATGAGTGGGGTAGTTCTTCTCATGCTCTTTCAATTATCGAGATGCATATGCTATCACCTTATCTCTCTACGTTAGAACATAACCTAACCCAACTACAGATGCATCGCTATAGACCCCGAAGTCTTCGACTTCGTTAGGTAAAGAAAGAATCGGTGCTTCACACAACTTCTTCTTTAATTTCTAGAATGATTGTTCATGTTTCACACTCCATGTATATTTAGCTCCTTTATGGGTCAAAGCTATCAATGGAGCAGGTATCAAAGATAAGCGTAGGATAAATCTTTGGTAATATCCAGATAATCTCAGAAAGCTTCGAATCTCTATGGGACTTTTTTGTCGTTCCTATTTCATCACAGCTTCAATCTTTGTTGGGTCAACCATTATTCCTACTCATCTAACCACATGACCCAGGAATTAGGCTTCTCGAATCCAAAAATCATATTTGGAGAACTTTGCATACAACTTCTTCTTCTTCAGAACTTCTAATACTTCTCACATGTGCTTTCCATGCTCCTACCGGCTCTTTGAGTAAATCAAAATGTCCTCTATGAACACTATCACAAATTTATCGGGAATGGCTTACAAACCCTATTCATCAAATCTATATTAGCGTTAGTTAGTCCAAATGACATAACGAAGAAATTATAGTGTTCATATCTCTTTTTGAATGTGGTCTTCTCAATATCTTGTTCTCTCACCTTTAGCTGATGATATCCTGACTTGAGATCGATTTTTGAGAAATAGCTCAAACCTTGCAGCTGATCGAACAGGTCATCAATCATTCGTAATGGATACTTATTCTTTACCATTTCCTTGTTCAGCTCTCTATAATCTATACACATCCTTATGCTTCCATACTTTTTCTTCACAAATAATACCAGAGCCTCCCAGGGTGATGATCTAGGTCTAATGAAGCCGTTGTCCAACAATTTTTGAAGTTGCATCATAAGCTCCTTCATCTCTGTCGGTGCTAACCGATATGGTGTTTTTACTATTGGTATTGATCCTGGAAATAAGTCTATTCGAAATTCTACCTGTCTATCAGGGGGTAATCCATGAAGATCTTCAGAAAAGACTTCAAAATAGTCACGCACCACTAGTATTCTTTGTATCTCCTTCTCCTCCTTCTTTCCATTGATCACAAATTCCAAGTATGATGTGCATCCTTTGGACAAACACTTTTTGTCTTTCATCAAGTAAATGATTCCAAAATTCACACCACATTTGTCCCCGTACACCATAAATGTCTCTCTTCCAAGTGGGTTTACTCTCACCATCTTCTTCTTGAATAGTATCTCGGCATCGTTTGCACTAAGCGAATCGATTCCCAGCAAGATATCGAAACCGTTCAACTCAATGGGCAACAACTCATCGTGGAATTTATTACCATTCAAGTCGATGACAATGTTTTTAATGTAATCGCTAACAGTTATGAATTTTCCATTGGCAACTTCTACAACTAGAGCATTATAAAGTTTATCTACAAGCAATGCTAGTCTTCCACCAAATTTGTGCGATATAAAGGAGTAATTGGCTCCCGAATGAAACAATATATTGGCGGGCAATCCATTTACAAGAAAGGTATCTGAAGCAACATCTTCTTCATCCTTTGCTACTTCCAGGGTTATCTGGAATGCTCTTGCCTTTGGCCTCGGCAGAACATTAGGCCCTTGCTGCCTCTTTCTTCTCCGGGTAGTCCTTAGAAATGTGCCCTTCTTCGTTACAACCATAACACACCCGCTTATTGTACGTACACTAGTTGGCGTAATGCCTAGTTTTCCACACTTGTGACAAGTGACTTCCTCGCCAGACATTCCAAAGTGCTTCTTTTGCCCTTCTCACACCACTTAGCTTCACCTCCTCCTCCAAACTTCTTGTAACCAAACTTGCTATTCGTGTTGGACCTTGAAGATCCTTCAAACTTGCTTCTCTCACCTACTTCAACCTTGCTGGCGACTCTTCCCTTGATCATCTCCTTAACAGACTTGGCAGCCCAGATAGGTACCTCAAGAGTAGGTGCCTAGGGTACAGGCACGACGTACTCCCATGGTAGTCCCTTAGTATACTTATCGATTTTCGTTAGCTTGCCATGGACAATGCATAAAGCAAACTCCATTTTGTCTATGGAGACATTGGTATACTCGTCAATGGAGATGCTGCCCTTCTTCAATGTCAGAATTTGATCCTCTAGTTCCAACATGTTTTGGGTTGAGCAGAACTTGCGTTTAAAGTGGACCAAGAACTCTACCCATGTTAGTTATGATGGCTCAGTGGGGCTTGTGGTATTCCCCAATGTGTTCCACTAGCGAACATCGCCACCCCTAAACTGACGTACTGCAAAGGTGGTTTGTAGCTTGCCCTTGCAAACGAACGTTATGAAAGCTAGGTCCACTTCAAATATCCAATCCATAACTCTGATTGGATCTTCTTTCCCTGTAAAAGTTGATGGCTTGCAACTGGTAAAGTCTTTGTACTTTCATCCGTTCCTTTCAATCCCTTCATATTGGTAATTTCTTCTAACCACTAGCGGTTCAGCTTGGCCAACGGTTCTACTATAGAGTCCTTCTTCTGACTGACCTTCATTCAATTCAAGTTGTTAAATAGGAATATTAGGTTCATCCATATTCTATTGAAGTAGACACATTGTCTCTTCCATATGATGATCCAACATCATTTGAATCATTGCTTGGAGTCCTGCCATTGTGATAGGTTTTGATGAAGCTGCTACCTCTGGTGCACGATCAATTATAGGCTGCTGATTAGAATTTCCATTAGCGTTTCTGAATCCGCTTCAGGATCTTGCCATGTTGATCTATACACCAAAGTAGGTGAATTTAGGTATTTATTTACGATCGACGTTTAATTCCTCCTTGTCACTACGAAAAGTTACGTGCTAGTTCTAATACCGTAATTTATATGTTAAGAATCCTGAACACATAAAGTTTCTAGCTCCGCTCGGCACAAGCCATAAATCCGATCAAATAATAGCATAAAAGTCATCCGTACAATTATAAAATAAATCATTTAGCACATAAAAGCATTTTAGGCATCATTCCTAAAATAAGCTAGTGCGTGTGTCTAAAATATAGCAAACACTCATAACACAATAAGCATTCTAAGTTTATGTCTAGAAATCCTACAAATTCCTAGTTCGCTTAAACTAATTCTCTGATACCAATTGTGACATCCCTATTTTCGCGGCAATAAAAGACCAATTTGTTGATGCTTTATTTGAAAATCAGAGTATACTTTTGAAGAAATATGGTGCGGAATTTGTTTCCAAAAATATGATAAAGAGTTTATCAAAGCATTTATGAAGAAATGTATTTTCATTATATTAAAAACCTTGGGATGTCATCGTCAATAAAGAACAACATCTATTTATTCTAGTGGCCTATAATCCATTGATCTCTCATCAGATCATCACTATTGTTCTCTCTTGCCACTACCTGTATACAAGAAACCGAGTAGGTCAGGGTTGGCAGCCTGGTGAGCACATAGGATTTTTAACCCACAATAATTAAGTTTATTAATTTCATCAAATCAAACAACACAATTACCCATTCTCGTTATCCTCACTTTCTATCCTTAAAGCATCTAAAGTAAGGGACCCAAGCTAAGGATTTTCATCGGGATGACAACACTGCTTAGGGGATTCCTCAGCAATACATGTCAATTAAGGCAACCATGAGGGGTATGGAGTACACCTGGTGAAAATTTAGTTCAAAAACATCTACATGTTGCGATCCTGCCAGAGTTCCACTGGACTGTCTGGAATAGTTTGTGGTCGTCATCTATACTCTGCTAGATGACTGGATCATCTTAAACTGTGATGCGTCTCATCATTTATTTCATCATCTATATCATCTACCCATCTTTACCCATCATAATTATAGGTATAAAATACAAATACAATTTAAAACAAATAAAACATGTATATTTTGTTCATCCAACATATATATCAAGAACATATATAATATGCACACATAGCACGTAATTTATATTAAATATTTTATATCTATGTGTAAGATGAAAGTAACTATGCACTCACTTGTTAAAGTGATGATTTCAAACTTGGACGGCGCTTCGCTTCGAACAATTCTATTTTCCTTCAACGAAACCTAATATCATTACCGCTAGATTTTAGTCTAATATTTATTGCGACTATTTACGAGCTTTATAATTTTATAAGTGTTAAACAATACTTTTCAACCACTATGTACATATAGAGGCCAGACATGAAACACTGGAGGGCATGACCATTTTGGCATTATAACACTTTTGAAATCCAACAACCCTATGCGGCCCTTCAAACAAGATTCTGTTGGATTAGTGTCTAAGTCCATAACTATTTTGGTATGTACTTGACCCGATTGTGCATGGTCATTTTGGGTTGCCTTCACCAAAGCAACTTGATAGGATGAATTAGGGAGAGAGAGGATTAATTATGATTTATTAATATATTATGAGAATAATATATTAAAGGAGAAATCATATTGTTTAATTAATATTAGTCAATAATTAATAAGAATTAATTTTGTGGCTAAAAGAGATTAATTAAATAAAGGGGACTAGAACTGTCAATTGTGTGATAGTTGAATATTGAGCTAATGGACTCCATAGAGGATGGAGTGGAAGAATTCTATGGGGAAACCCATTAGAAATCGTCCAAGGCCTCTAAGGAGGGAGTCCATGGGTTGCTTAGGGCCTAAGCAGTCAAATTAAGGTTTCCTTGTTTGATAACCCTAATAGCCTCACTATTTAAGGATCCCTAGAGCACCAAAAACATGGCCAAGAGTTTCCTTGGGGTTTCTACACGTTTTTCGGTGCCTCCCCTATTATCATTCTTCATCCTCTTGCTCTTGGTGTTTGTGAGCCATTAGAGGAGTGACACTTGTGACTCTAAGCTTTCTAAAGCCATTATAAAGAAGGATTTGAGATTGTTATTGCTACATAACAATCAAGGTAAGATCTAAACCCTAATCTTATATTAATATGATTAATTGTATGCTAGATCTAGGGTTTATAGCTTTGGATATTCAATTGCATGTTGATTAGACAAACGAGATCCAAAAGCTATTAGGGTTTGCATGTACACCATAGGAATGATGTTTTGCTCATAACCCATCAGATTCCCTGTATCGCGAGTACTTAAAAGATGTTATAATAACACTTGATATATCATATTTTATAATATATATATATATATATATATATATATATATATATATATATATATATATATATTGTTATTAAGTTCATAGTAACGATAAAAAACTTAAACATAATCTATACATAAAGTAGGGTAAGCATAATGTTGGATTAGGTGTCTAAGCCCATAACTATAATTGGTATGTACTTAACCCGGGAAGTAGCATGGTCCATTTCGGGTTGCATTTGCCGAAGCAATCTGATAGGAAGGATATTTGAGAAAGAGGTTATTTGTGATTTATTAATGTATTGATCAAGAATTAATTTGGATTAATTTGGTGATCAAAAGAGACTAATTAAATTAACAGGAGCTTATTATGTAAATCAAGGATACATACAGTTTGGGCTAGTAATCCATAACTGATTAGTAATGGAATAAGTTCATATGGAGTCCATGATGTGTTATTGGATTAAAAGCTAAGTGTATGAATTAGGGTTTACAAGTGAGCCTTCGAATTCTACACTATATATGTAACCCCTTCAACCCTAAAATCGACACTAGTATTCTATGAAGGACATAAACGATTTTGGTGGTTGCTAGTCTCTCTTTTATTGTCTTCCAATTGTTGGTGGTGTTTTGTGAACCATTTGAGGCATCACACTTGAGGTGCTAAGCTCTTGGAAGGCTAAGTTCTACAAGCTACAACAAAGAGGTAATCATCTAACTCTTTTTTGTTGGATTAATGTCTAAGTCCATAACTATAATTGGTAAGACTTGACTCGACCCGACATGGTCTATTTGGGTTGATTGGCATCGTGACAATTGGATTGACAAGATATGGAAAAAAGATACTAGTGATTTATATTAATATATTATAAGTTCTGATATAGTAATATATAATCATATTATTTAATTAGTATTGAGCAAGAATTAATTTCCAATTAATTAAGTGATCAAAAAGGAACTAATTAAATATAGACTCTTAGATATATATATATATATATATATATATATATATATATGTGTGTGTGTGTGTGTGTGTGTGATGGGCCAAGTTCATTTAGGTTGGGCTAAACTTTCATGGATAGTCCATGGAGTGTTTAACCCATGGATTATATGAAATGAAGGGTCATGGGTTTAACCCTAATCACTACACTATATAAAGATGTCCTTGGTTGGTGAAATGGCACTAGTGTGTGTACACAAAAAGGCAAGAACAATTTCACTAGAGAACCAAAGTATCCTTATTCTCAAGGTTAGTCCAGTTGTTCATGGTGTTGTGTAAACCATTTGAGGTGTCACACTTGGGGCACAAGGCACTCAAGCTTTATGGAGTTAAGCAACAACAACAAGGTATGTATTCTATATGTTTTTGTTACCCTAGTATCAATGTTTTGGTATGCTAGTTAGGATAATACCTTGGATATTCATATTTGTATGTATAATAGAGAAAACATAAATTCAAGGTATTTAGGGTTGCATATACGCTTAGGAGTGTTAGAATGCTCAAAACCCAACAGTGGTATCAGAGCCACGAGGTTTTTTCTGTTATATTGATGCAAATGTTTTATTTTCAAAGTTGAAATAAAGGGAAAAAAAGATGACGTTTGTCAAATTTTAAGATAATTACTTGTTTTTGTGAAAAACTAATTATTTGTAAAATTTGAATCATTTGCTATATGAGTTTAATTAGGTCAAAATTAGTAAAAGATAAAATGATATGACTATTTTAATAGTTTTAAAAGTTTGACCTGAAGAGTTTTTTTTTAAACCTCCATAAGTTATGGATATGAAAAGGTTTGAAAAAAAATTAATTCAAAGTTTTTATGGAGTTACAAAATTTGGTGTTAATGTTTTAAAGAATTCCATAACTTATTCTTAAGTTATGGAACATGAAAAGTTTCATCATAAAACAAGCATTTAACTCCATAATTTATGGATTACCAAAAGTTTTATGTTTCCTTGATTTATGAGTTAGTTTAGATTAATGGAAAAAATTGTGTTTTAGTTGTTTTCAATCCTAATTAATCTAGAGGTAGTTCATAAAATGTGTTTTTCTAACTTGTCCTCAAGTTACATAAAAGGTCACATTTATGAATCTTAAAACTCATAAAAGTGCCATAGGTTACATAAAAAATGAAGAGTCTTTTTTATTAAATAGTATTATAACTCCATAACTTGTCCTCAAGTTATGGATGTTTAAGAGTCACTTCTTTAAAAGTGTTATTAAAGAATAAGAGGTTAGATAAAAAAATAAAGAGTCTTCATTTTAATAAACCATTAAACTCATAAGTTATGAAAATCCAAGAGTTTTGAATACTTTCAAAACTTTCCCTTAAGTTTTGGAATTTGTAAAGTTTTCCCATGTATACTTTAGTTCCAAGTTTAGCCCTTAGAATTTTAAAAGTTAAAATTCAACCCTTATACATTATAATATTATAAGTTAATAATATTTATATATATGTATAAGAGAAAGCCGTCTTACCATTAGTAGGCCTCATTCACGAAGCCGATATATAAGGGGGGTATAAGCTTACTGCCTATAAAATTGAAGTTTAATGGGTGTCCACTCTCACCCACCGCTTCCTTGACTGGTGGAGGGTCGTTAGCCGAACAGGTAGGAAAAGGACTATAATTCTCCCTTCATTAAAAGTATTAATGATAAATATAAAGTAACTAAAATGTTTTTATAATTCACAATCTTAGTTACTTTAGGAAAATGTGAATAAGGTGCTAATCCATGAAATTACACTTTGTACTTTGTTTAAGTCGGTTAGTGGAGCGTGTGTGGTTAACCGGCACACTAACTCGTATTTAACAAGGTAGGAAAAGGGTAACTTAATGTTTAGCATAGTATCGATGGAGCGTGTGTGGTTAACCGGCACATCGATTGAGGGGTAAACACTTACGAGTACCAATTAATTTGCATGGTTACTTCACACCTTGTTTTGTGATCCTCGGAATCCCAGTCACAAAACCTGAAGGGCACACTCGAGATTAAAACATGCCATTGAACAATTCAATGAATCTCAAAAGATCTAGGAGTTTCAAATCCAAGTAAAACCTAATTAAATTATTTTGTTTTCATGGTGGAAATTGGTGAATCGTCATTCATGTACCTTCAAATATTTTATAACTTGGATTACGACATCCCTCTTCCAAGTTATAAAATATTGTGTTGGGTCCTAGACTTAATATTTCATATTGGGTGTTATATTAAGGACTTTAAATCGACTATCTTGAATATCTCCTAAAAGATGTCTAGTTCAGACATCTATGATCTTCCCAAATCTCTTGGAACTACACTTCCTCCACCTCCTCCAATTATTCTCACTAACCCACAAGTTCAAGGTCACTCAAACCCTATTGGTAAGGCAAGGTCTAGGTGTGATCACATCTTGGAGATGAATTCACATATTGACAAGCAAGGAGAGTTAGGTGTCAAAGTCTTGAGAAATTTTGTGGTTCAATCAATTTCTAAGTTACATCGTGAGTTCCTTTGGGACTCCTACGAAACACACTATGACAAGACCCTTAATGATCTTATTTATTTGCTTGGTACTACTGAATCAACAATGATTTTGTCACACCCCAAAACCATGAACGGCGGAAACATTCAGGGGTGGAGGACGTCATGTACAGTATCACAACAGTGTAATATAATAAACAAGCAACAACATCATCCATTGTATTATAAGTAAAGTTTAATACATGTGTGTTCTTTCATTGCAATAAGACACCAAAAATATACAATCAAAATAAAAGACGAGACTTGTCTGCTCCGTCTTCTCAAAACCTGGCCTCCGTACCTGTCTACTGGTGACCTGAGAATACAAGTTATTTTGAAAGCGACTATCAGCTTTAAAGGTGGTGAATTCATAAGTATATAAGTGTCATTGCCTTGTTTGTGAAAATCTGTTATGAAAGCCATGTAAACCTTTAAATGAAAATGTTGAGGTAAGTATGAAATCCCTAGAAAAACCCTTATTTTCTATAAGTATGAAATGTAGTCTTCTACCAAGACCCGAATGTTCTGTATGTATGAAGTGTAGTCTTCTACCAAGACCCGAATGTTTTCTAAGTATGAAGTGTAGTCTTCTACCAAGACCCGAATGTTTTGTAAGTATGAAGTGTAGTCTTCTACCAAGACCCGAATGTTTTGTAAGTATGAAGTGTAGTCTTCTACCAAGACCCGAATGTTTTGTAAGTATAATGATAGTTTTTCCTTTCTATTGACTAGTACTAAAAGTGCTTAGTCTAACTCATCGTTTATGTGAATATATCAAAAAATAAAGTAAAGTAGGAAAAATATAATTATGCAAGTGTTATCCCTGAGTAACTAGAATTAACACGACATCGCCGAAGCGAAAGATAGACCCTATGGACATCCGAAGAGTGTCCCCTCATCCTCTGTAGCGGCAGCAGGGTGGAGGGAGGGTTAGTCCCATAACAGCGTTAACCTAATGATCCTCCGAAGATTCACATCTCATCCACTGTTGCAACAGTTGGACAGAGGGATGGTTAGTCCCATCACTAACTACTAAATAAGTGACAACCTTAGACATCCGTAGACGTTCATCGACCACTGGTGCTAATCAGTGGGATTCGGAATGGTAAGTCCCGCCGGAATATCCCATTGAACCGGGATAAGAAAGACAATTCACATAGTAAGTACTAATAAATCATCCTCTTAGTTCTAAGTACAAGTATCCAAGGTAAGTAAATACAGGATAATGCACCTATGAAGAAGTGTTCCTGTATGGTATTCATGTAAGTGTGTTCATGTAACAGGTAAGTATATGTAAACATATTCATGTATCATGAAATCCTAAGTACGTGTACTCATGTATCATGTAAGGCATTAGTATAGACTCATGAATGAACTGACTCTTGTGTGATTCCTTGTAATAGAAGTAATGTTTGATATCTTCAAATTATCCCTATGATAATTTACTGTAATATACTGGATGATCATGTAGGTTTGTACACTCTTACTACTCAAGAGTGTGGGAAACTAAATGAAATATGTAAACTATAACATCAATACATATATAAGAATATAAGCGTATATGCATAGTTTAGTTCAAGAATGAAAAATGGTTTTTGTAAGACATCTTATGGGCTTTGAAGAATAATTAACAATGACTTGATGTCATTTTAATAAACATTTCAAAGGTAAAACATTTGGTAACAATGTGCTTTTAAGATGTAAAACCATTTCATGCATCACATTTTGTAACATGTGAAATCTGTTAAATGACAAACACAGTTATAAAATACATATCAATGATTTAATAACATGTTTGTTTCTACTTGTATTCCCCACCATTAAAGCATTTAAAATCATTTAAAATATTGATTAGGGGTATGAACTCACCTGTAGTTGGTGATTGGAATGAACTGAACGGTATAGGATGGCTAGGTGTCAAGCGAGGACTTGTGCACACACAACGATCCTAATGAACATATAATCACACATATATGCACTCAATTAGACTCAAATGACTAATTGATAATGTTTAAGACATCCTAGACATAATTAACACTTTATATAAGTGTTTTAAGCCTTAAGGATTTCATCTAAGCCATTGTGGGACAGGGTATTTGTGTTTAGGGTTTCCAAAGGACCCTATATGAGAGTTTACTCTCCATAAACCATCACACATGGAGTTTACGGTTGTAAACTCTTGAGTTTACGGCCGTAAACTCCTAAACATGTGTGTTTGGTGTGTTTTGAAGTCCCAAATGCTTTCTAGAATTATTCTAACTTAGTGGCTAAGTCCTTGGAAGGGTTTAAGGTCTAGAAGTACTCCACATAGGAGTTTACGGCCTCAAGGCCATTCCCCTTGGAGTTTACGGCTGTAAACTCCCTAGGGGTGTTGTTTTTGTTGCTTTCAAGCCTCTTGCACTTGTGGGATATGTTCTAGACTTTTATTCCTAGCATATGAAGGCATTAGGCACACCTTGGTGCCCTTTTTAGGAGTTTACAGCCCAAGAACCATGTCTTGGCCATAAACTCACTTGGTTAAGTGATTTTGATGTGATTTGGTCCATCCATTAAGTGTGTAACAATTTCTTGTAAAGGTTTAGGGCTTTAGGTGTCATGAAAACAGCCTTTTGTCCATTTCAATGGAGTTTACGGCCTAAGATTCACTTGGGCCGTCAACTCACCCTTGTTTGTGTCATTTGATGTCTTTAAGACCTTACACTACTTGGGAAAATAGCCTAGATACAAGCCTTAAAGTCCTAGAGTCCTCAAATCACCATTTTGAGTGTGAAAAGGGAGTTTACGGCCTATGAATCTCTTTGGCTGTGAACTCCCCAAATTGGGTGATTTGTGGTTGTTTTCTTGTCCCTAACATGCATACATAAGAGTCTAAGGCTTTATCATAACACAAGTGTCGGTTTTGGCTTCATTTCGGGAGTTTACCGCCCAAGAACACCTTGGGGAGTAAACTCCTAGATCTAATGATTTAGCCATCTAAATCATGTTATAAGCATCTAATAAGTATTCTAACCCTACTAGAAAGAGTTACTCACGTTTTGGTATAAAACCCGAAGATCCGTCAGAGAGAAAATGGCTTTTCTCTAGTTGGAATTGTGAATAATGAATTAATTTAATTCAGAAATCTATTTATAGTCCTGAAATATTTTGGCAGAAAATATTTTTATTCCGGAAATTGGATTATGACATTATGAAACTTGGAATGTTCAAGTTTCACAAACCCAGGAGCATCCACTCTCCTGATATCTCCTTAAACGTAAACCCTAATGTACACAAACTTGTTCGGAAAAGTCTGAAAATCACTGAAACTAGACTGGCTTCTATTGAATAAATATTGTTCGTACAAATGGAAATTTCGGGTTGTCACAGATTTGGAAGGCTAGTAAAGCAAATTTGATTAGAAGATCGACTTCCCAAAATTTATGGACATTGACAATGATGACACTAGAAATCCAGAAAAAACATTCTCTTCCCAATGGAAAGGGATCGGCCATAGTCAACTCGGTTGACCAAATGGTAAAGAGAAAAGCTAAGTCTATGATAGTCCCATGTACCATTACCAAAGGGTCCATTTGTTAAATTTGCCAAAGGAAGGGGCACTGTTTGCGAAGCTTCCAAATTTACCACAGGATGTTAAAGTCAATATGTTTGACTCTACTTCAGGTAAAGTCCATTGTCTAACTCTGTTAAGCTCCTATTTGGAGATTCTTATTACATAATGTGACTGAGCCACATGGTGATGTTATAAGAATCAAAGAAAAGAGAGAAGGCTTAAAGGAAGTATATGATGCTTCTGATCGCGAAGTTGGATTTCGATCGCATCAGAATTTTGAAGCTGTTACTTAGGAGTTATGACACATTGGTTAGGAATAGATAACAACAAGGTTTTCATATGGATTATACGGATAAGTTTTTCCGCAAAGTTTTTAATAAAAGGAAATTTTTGATTTTATTTATTTTAAGTATCCTTACAATGGCATTTGTGAAAAATTATTATTTATATGATTCCATTGCTAGTAATATAGGAAAATGGTTTTGATTCTTTCATTTGTGGTAGTGTCTAATTTTACCAAATAAGGAAAGCATCTCATCACCCAAGTTTTCAGTTGGATAGAAACTTGGAATCATGCAAGTTGTAAAGTATGATGAATGAGAACTTTCAAGCATTGGAAAATTAAGACTAATTACTTGTTCACATGGATGTGTGAGTCAAGTTAAGGACTAAAGGATCGAGTACACACTATTGTGCACTGATCAAGCCCACCAAAAGTGATGGTTAAGACTATTCTTCATGATTTGCTAAGGTTTAGTAAATATGGTTATACTTACAAGTTCAAGTATAATTCTGAAACATTGAACAAGTTTCAATGTATGGTAGAGCGAATAAGAAGAATCAATTTAGGCAGAAGGTTAAAACTTTCTCAATTCTAGAAAGATGGGAGAGTACTTTAGTATCATGATATATTATCATTTCAATGATTAAAAGACCTTATCACAATTCATCCTCTAAGTGGATTCTAATAGCTGAGAAGAGGAGTTATGAATTGTTGAAGTGGTCAAATCAAGAAGATGACTCATACTTCGTTCAAGAAACAATTCTTAGAGTTATACTCCAAGATTGTAATTTGAGTGACACATCTTAATGAAGGTTTATAGCACTTGTCAAATGTAAGAGTAAAAGTGTCCTACTCTTGTACATTTGAAATTGGTAAGTTGTGATGTTTTGGATAAAACAAAGACCAACTTAGGCCAATTGTGTGAAGTATTTGTCTTGATAAAGAATCCGCACTATCTCTTGAATATTTGACATGATAGTCTTATATGTCAAGAGGACAGTGGGAGTCTTAAAAGGTCTTGAAAGTCTCAAGAACTAATCAAGAATAAAACCTGAAGTTCTTCACTAGCACACGACTTGAGGTTTACAACGTATTGTGTTGACATATTTTATGCCCATTCCAGTTAAAGTTGGCTTTGCATAGGAGTTCTGAGAGTTCTCAATTGGTTGCATAACAACTTGGAAGCAATAACAGACCCATGAGCTGCTAGGTGGCAAGAAATTAAGATTGCGTTCATGCCATATGTGTTTGGATTTGTCATTATCCTTGTCTTGTGACTATGGTTTTGACAATTCACATGGATAAGAACACATACACCATAAAGTCTAAGGGTCATAAGGTTTCTCTCCGATTCATGAAAATGATGGTGAGGAAACACTTCCACCAAGTAGATTTGAAGCAGATAGCAAAGGTCTAAATAATTGAGACTATTATTATGACATCCCTTTTCATAGTTCTAAAATTGTTTAGACACACCTGTGAGATATCTAAGGAAAGGTGTATGATTTTGATAAAGTTTTATCGAAGCATCTCGTATCAGAAGTCTGAACTTTGGTAAGAAAGTCAATAAAGTATTGATTTCTAGAAGTCTAGTTGATTTATGAGTAAATGTCAAAGCTAGTGGGAGCATAAGTGTTATGCTAATAATCATCATCTTAGTGGGGGCATGATAATTATGGTAAAGGTTGCAAGTTAGCAATGTTAATTATAGAAAACAAAAGTTTCAATTCGTGGAGTTTCTGGGGTTGAAAAGTTGTTTTGCTATAATTAAGGGAGAGGAAATTCTACTTCACTTCAATTCTAAAAGCTTAGATTGAGGGTTTAATCATACTTAGTCAAGGATATATATATATATATATATATATATATATATATATATATATGAATTTCATGTTGGGATGGCTCAACATAAGGAAATTCTATATATGGCTCTAGTATCTGCGTTCTAAAATTCGATTATGATTACGACATCCCTTTTCATAATCTGAATTATGAGAACTTGGCAAATAGAAATGTTGTAGCAAAAGTTTGGTCTAGAATCATGTCTTTATGTGAGACATCATGAATCATGTCCCATTTGCTTTGGGTATAGGATCGATTGCGTGTGCTATAATATTCATCCTTTCTAAAATTTTCCAAGTGTCTGGGCATTAAGAAGGGAAAAGGTCTAGAATTGGATATAAATAAAATGATTAAGCAGTTGTCAAGGACGATCTAAGGTTTAACAAAGATTGGTTGCTCAGGGACAGTTGGAAGTATAATGTTAATTTTTGGAAGGACCATATTGACATATAATCTGAAAAGAGGTAACTCTTTTTCAGAAGTGATAGTCAAAATGGGAATATGGGAAGGTGGAAGTTCTTCAATAAATCTTTGTAAGATTAGGAAACTTAATGCAAGAAGGATGTTTCCAAGGAGTTGATCTCCATTGGAATACTCTGTAATGACTGTTGACAAGTCTTTGTGACTTTGTGCATAATCGTTACAAGAGGATTAATGCATATAAGTTTAGAATCTAACAGATTTAGGTAAATGGCAGGAGTTTGGAATTCTTGTATTTGCAGTAAGGATTTGGGATTCTGAAAAGAGAATCATTTAAATTATGTTCAATCGATCCAGTTCACAAAGTAAGGAGCATAGACGAACATAGAGTGCATACTTGGTGTATGGCAAATCTAATGTTTAGAAAAACATAGTGTACATGCTTGGAGCATGGGACAACTAGTGTTTTTAATTCAAGTATAAAGTTGATAGTTTGAAACAGTATATAATGAATAATGTGCAATCAATATGGTGATAAATAAAAGTTGTTTTATTTATATTCATAAGTTTTGAGACCATATTGGATTCGATTATTCTTGTGTTTCACTTTGCATGTTTTGACTTCCAGAATAACTAGGTTGTTTTTCCTGAAGGACTAAGTTATTCAAACCATCCACAGTCGGTCATATGTTGGAAGTAGATATGAATCAAGACTATCATTGGTTGGCTTGTAGAGGTCTAAGATGTTGGACAAAGTGGTGCTACAACACTCATGAGTGCTCATAAATTTTGAGTATTGGATTCAACCCACACTTATTGGAATCACTTCATAGATTTTATCACGAGTGATCATGAGACGATAATATCTTATATTCTTCAAACCTAGAGATATGAGTTTTTACTATGAGTTGGTTATACATTGATCGCACGAAAACGCATTGGTAACTCGATGTTATAAAATGTGCCTTTGTGTATGCTTCAACAAGTAGTAGAACAAGCCATATGAGTCGAAGTTTATCCATTCCTTTTACCTTCTGGATAAAAGCGATATTTGTGGGCCCCTCGATGATTTAATGATGATACATATGAGTGCTTGGCCAAGCCAAGCCTGATTTGATCTGTCCAATCAGTCAGTCGACATAAACGGAAATTGGGAAACAACAAATGGACATAGAGAATGATTTATAATCCATGTCTTAGTTCATACGATATCCAGAATGGAGGAATATATGATCCCTTATCTAATGGAGAAAGTCATCGACAAAGGTCAGAGTTCATCGACAAGGTCAGAGTTCGACAGAAGCTTTTGAGAGCTACGATTGCTAGTCGGGTTATGAAGTCATACTTGCAATAATAGTTTTAAACTTATCCAAGTGGGAGACTGTTGGATTAATGTCTAAGTCCATAACTATAATTGGTAAGACTTGACCCGACCCGGCATGGTCCATTTGGGTTGCATGACATCGGGACAATTGGATTGACAAGATGAGGAAAAACGTACTAGTGATTTATATTAATATATTATAAGTTATAATATATTAGTATATAATAATATTATTTAATTAGTATTGATCAAGAATTAATTTATAATTAATTAAGTGATAAAAAAGGAACTAATTAAATATGGACTCTTAGATATATATATATATATATATATATATATATATATATATGTGTGATAGGCCAAGTTCATTTAGGTTGGGCTAAGCTTTCATGGATAGTCCATGGAGTGTTTAACCCATGGATCATATGAAATGAAGGGTCGTGGGTTTAACCCTATTCACTACACTATATAAAGATGTCATTGGTTGGTGAAATGGAACTAGTGTGTGTACAAAAAAAGGCAAGGCCAATTTCACTAGAGAGAACCAAAGTATCCTTATTCTCAAGGTTAGTCCAATTGTTCATGGTGTTGTGTAAACCATTTGAGGTGTCACACTTGGGGCACTAGGCACTCAAGCTTCATGGAGTTATTCAACAACAACAAGGTATGTATTCTATCTGTTTTGTTACCCTAGTATCAATGTGTTGGTATGCTAGCGAGGATAATACCTTGGATATTCATATTTGTATGTAGAATAGAGAAAACATAGATCCAATGTATTTAGAGTTGCATGTACACTTAGGAGTGTTAGAATGCTCAAAACCCAACAATTTTATGTTTAAAATATCAATGTTGTATGCTAGTTAGACTTCATGCTTTGGATAATACGAAATTGAATGTATAAATAGAGAAAAGTTAGACCCAAGGCATTAGGGTTGTATGTACACCATAGGAGTGTTATAGTACCTAAAACCCATCAGTGGTATTAGAGCCATGGGTGTTTTTTGTTATATTAATGTATTGGTTAATTGTTCTAAGATGAAAAAATTGAAAAATTGTTGTCTTATCAGTGGACTCAACGAGTCCTATGAACTGACTCGACGATTCATTTATTATACAAGCCAAATCGACGAGTCCATTATCCTACTCGACGATTTGGATCATCAGTATGCAGTTTTCGGGTTATTTTGGCCAGAATTGGATTACGATCGTTACCACAAACTGTTTTTGGCTCATAAAATTCGATTTTATTGGTAAGGTAATAATCATCCTCATCCAATTAAAGGATGATTGTCAAATTTTAAGATAATTACATGATTTTGTGAAAACCTAATTATTTGTAGAATATGATTTGACTCATCTTGCTATGTGAAATGGTATTAGGTCAAATTTGTAAAAGATAAAATTATATGATTATTTTATTAGTTTAAAATTTGATCTAAATTCTTTTGAAGAGTTACAAAACTTGCCATCAAGTTTTAGAACTCAAAATCCTTTTTTAAGGAGTTACAAAACTTTCCATCAAGTTTGGAATCCAAAAGACTTGAAGAGTTTCAAAACTTGCCCTCAAGTTTTAAAATTTGAAAAGCCTCATTATGTAAGGTCCTGAAAGGATCTTACCAGTGATCAAACAGCAATAACAATCAAATAAGCAAATAAGAACGAGTAGAATAGAGAATCAAACAAGCTTGCACACGCTTTTCTATTAGAATCACGTCTGGTACAACTTGCAGTTTACAAGAGCTGAGAATATCGAGGCATCAACCACCACAAAAGACCTAGCATACCTTTATATATACTATCATGGGCCTGCCTTGGGTTTACGGATGTAAACAAGCTTACAGCCGTAAACTCATTACGGTGACCGTAAACTCCAAGCAAAATACTATAAGCTATCAAATGACCAAAAGAACCTATTACATGGAAAGCCTAGAACAAACCACTAATTGGACCCTTCAATCTCCCCTTTGGTTTGGTGCTAGCTTTAAATCAATCTTTGTCTATGATCATTACATCATCCAGCCCCATCGCTCCATTCCACATTCGCTTGTTGATAATTTCAGCAACCATCATGGTATATTCTTTCGCAGCAGACTCAAAAATCTCCTCAACAACTTGAATCTAGAAATGGCTCAAATACTGAATGTCCCATTTGCCAAACTGGTATAAATCCCTTCTTTCATATAAACGAATGCACCCCTCCTTTAGTTTGATGACAGAAGATGTCGTGGTTTCATCAAACACCCAGTAAAGCATAGAGCTTAGAGATCCATCTGAATAATCTTGAAGCACTGGAATTTGTTTGACCTGATTTGTAGCAGGCCACATCACCACCTGAAGCGGATTGCCAGTCTTGGGATCAATAACATCTGGATGATCCATTATCACAGACTCAGTAGTCTTCATACCTGGAAACCCCTTCTTTACTTGGTCTTCCAGAAAGTGCTTGAAGTTTGTTGCTTGTCGTTTCCTATGACAGTCCTTGTAGAGATCTGTATTTCCACTCTTTCTGCGAACAATCCACATTTTCAGTGGATTGTGAAAACCCCAAGAGATGATACCTGACCTATCACGATACGTGTCTCTAAACCTTACGGTTTTGAGATCCGTAACAGTGATTTTGGACTGATTTCCCGGTGCATTCTTGTCAGAACTCCTCTTGTATAAGATTTGTCCCTTCTTGGCAGCCTTCTCTTGTTTATCCCGAATGATCTCTGAAATATGCGGAGTATGGATGGGCTCTTCTTCGAAGCAATTCACGACCCGTGAGGTATCAGCAGTTGGCACAACAATGGGATGAGTCTGAGAGTGAAGATTAATTCTATATTCATCAGCAGTAGTCTTGTACTTAACACCTAAATCTTCTTCTAGCTTTTTCTTTAGATCAAAGTAGCTGGAGGTCAAGAGATTAAAATGAGCTTGGACCTCAAAAATCTGTTTGGTCTTTGTCGCCCCATCTTCTTTAAGATCAAAGACTTGAATCTTTAAATTCATATTCTCACTTAGAAGATCTTCAACTTGGATGCTAAGCTCAAAGCTCTTCTGATCAAGCACATTTACTCTTTTCTGAAGTTCAATAATTAAAGAATCTTCATCTCTAGACTGACCTTCATTAAAAACGATCCATTTTGCCTTAGAAGTAGTTGCCCGGTTTGCTCTTGAGCCAAAAGCTGAGCCAAACGAATGGAAGTTTCTTCATGATCTGCCCCTGGAGGAGCGAACCCTAGTGGTATAGAGGGACCACCAGTTTCAAAAACGGTACTAGGGCCTTCACTGAATGGTTCTGCGGTTACGATAGCTGGAGTAGTAATTGGAGTAGTAGGCATGCCTTGACAAAGGCCAGAGTCCAAAAACCCGACCCTAGGATCTCTTCTTCTCCTTTTTGATGGAGGCTCCACTGTCTGGTCTTGTTGATCATATTTAAGTGGTTCAAATATGGGCAAAGCACTGTCAAGGGGAGGAATCCCTGACACTGTCACCGTAGGAGTTGAAGAACCAACCACTTGCTCTTGAGAAACGGGGGTTGAATCAAAAACGTCTTCCTTTTCCTTTGTCTCTGTTACTGGGATAGTAACATCACTGACATTATCTAGCAAAGAGTTGAGATTTACGCTTGCTAACAAGTCATCATTTCTTCCAAAAGTCTCAGGAATGTCATCTTGGTCGAATCCGGTAAGATCAAGGTCTTCAAATTGGTTAGGCTGGGCAGTGTTCTTAGATGACCCCTCATTGTAATCTCCTTTGATTTGAACATTGTGTATATTATGTTCCTCTGCAACTGATACATCATGAGCATCATCCTCTTTACCTTCTTGATCTGATATTGTGACCACATCTCCTTCTGAAATAACCCTTTCCGATGAAGTATGCTCTGAAGAAATTTTGTCTGACGATCCATGAGACTTGGTTGCTTCGTTCGGTTTGGCAAATCGTCCAAACTTGACCAAAGGATGCAACCCTTGAAAGACTACTTTCCCCTTGCGGTTTTGCTTAATGAGCCCAATAATATGAGTACCCAAAGACTTCATATCCAATGTTTCTCCTTCCTTCACCAAATTAGGAAATTGCGTGTTGATGAAGAGCTGAATAAATCGAGGGTACATTAAGAAAGTATCCCGAGTAGTGGCATTAATGTTGACCACAAAATCTGATGGGTTTTTGAGTATTCTAACACTTCCTAAGTGTACATGCAACCCTAATAACCTTGGATCTATGTTTGTCTAATTATCATGCAAAGTTGAATTCCAAGGTTATATTCCTATCTAGCATACATGGGGAACAATTTCTAACTTGAATGAAAGATAGAATAACTTACCTTGTTGTTGCTATGTTCCTAGAAACCTTGTGAGCCTAGCACCCCAAGTGTGATGCCTCAAATGCTTCACACAACACCAAATGCTCTTGGAAAGACTTTTGAGAGAATACACACTACTTGAAATCGGCCTAGCCCTCTAGTTTCTTATGTGTAGCCGATTTTGTGGAGAATGGGACTCTTATATAGTGTTGTCACATCTAGGGTTACACCATGTAAACCCTAATGTGTCATGGCTCTTCATTTCCATGACCCATGGGTTTGTAACTCCCATGGAGCATCCATGGAGCATCCTATGGGTGGAACCCAACTTGATAATCCATGGAGCCTCTTAGCCCACTATACAAGATATGGATGATTTACATAATCAACCCATTTATTTAATTAGTTATCTTTTGATCACTTAATTAATTCTAAATTAATTCTTGATCAAGCTAATCAAATAATATTATTAATATATTAGAACTTATAATATATTAATAATCTCCAAGTGTTATTCCTCTCATTTAGTCTATCCAATTGCATGGTGCCATGCAACCCAAATGGACCATGTCGGTGTTGGATAAGGTGTCTAAGTCCATAACTATTTCGGGCTTGTACTTGACCCGACCCGGCATGGTCCATTTGGGTTGCATGGCACCATGCAATTGGACAGACTAAATGAGAGAAATAACACTTGGAGATTATTAATATATTATAAGTTCTAATATATTAATAATATTATTTAATTAGTTGATCAAAGAATTAATTTGGAATTAATTAAGTGATCAAAGGATAACTAATTAAATATATGGGTTGATTATGTAAATCATCCATATCTTGTATAGTGGGCTAAGAGGCTCCATGGATTATCAAGTTGGGTTCTACCCATAGGATACTCCATGGATGCTCCATGGGAGTTACAAACCCATGGGTCATGGAAATGAAGAGTCATGACACATTAGGGTTTACATGGTGTAACCCTAGATGTGCCAACACTATATAAGAGTCCCATTCTCCACAAAATTGGCAACACAAGTTGAACACTAAGAAACTAGAGGGCTTGGCCGATTTTGAGAAGTGTGTGTTATCTCAAGAGTCTTTCCAAGAGCATTTGGTGTTGTGTGAAGCATTTGAGGCATCACACTTGGGGTGCTAGGCTCACAAGGTTTCAAGGAACACAATCAACAACAAGGTAAGTTATTATATCTATGATTCAAGTTAAAATTGTTCCCCATGTATGCTGTTGGAATTCAACTTTGCATGATAATTAGACAAACATAGATCCAAGGTTATTAGGGTTGCATGTACACTTAGGAAGTGTTAGAATGCTCAAAACCCATCAGTGGTATCAGAGCCTAGGCTTGTTTGTTTGTTATTTGTGCTTAAAAGTTGAAGAAAGTCAAAAATCTTGCTGTCTGACTGATGGACTCGGCGAGTCCATGGGGAGGACTCGTCGAGTTCATGTGTATCTTCAACCTACTCGGCGAGTAGGTTTATGCACTCAGCGAGTGGGGTCGACAGAGTGCAGAATTTCGACTTGAGTTGCTGGAAATGGATTAGAATCATTACCCTAAAATGTTTTGGTACTTGAAAACTTGTTTTAGAAGGTATAATGTCTTTTCTAACTCATTTACAACAACTAGTTATCAAAATTACAAAGATTAAATGTGATTTTGATTCTTGAAAGTGTTCATATTCATATTCATATTCTTATGATGTTTAGATGATCATAGGAATTATTTGTAACCTATGTGGTAGATTAATTCATGATCATAATGTGTTTTAATGGAGTCCATAACTTGTCCTCAAGTTATGGAAAACCAAAAGTCTCTTGGATTAAAAACCATTAAAATAACACAAGAGTTAGGAAAAATGAAAAGTCCTCATTTTATTACTCTATTAAACTCATAAGTTACAAGAAATGAAAAGTTTTGAAAGTTTACAAAACTTGCCCTCAAGTTTTGGAACAAGTAAAGTTAAGTTAAAACTTTAGTACCAACCCCTAGAATTTTAAAAGTTAAAATTCAACCCTTATACTTATATTATTATGATTTAATAATTATATATATATATATATATATATATATATATATATATATATATGTATAAGAACAAAGTCGTCTTACCGCTAGTACGCCTCATTCACGAAGCCGGTCTATAAGGTGGGTATAAGGTTGTCGCCTATAAAATGGTGACTTAATGGGTGTCCACTCTCACCCACCGCTTGCTTGATCGGTGGAGGGTCGTTAGCCGAACGGGTAAGACAAGGACTTATTAATTCTCATTCAAAGTATGATGAATATTATAAAGTAACTAAATGTTTTATTAAATTCCCAATCTTAGTTACTTTAGGAAAAATGTGAATAAGGTGCTATTCCATGAAATTACACTTTACACTTTGATTAAGTCGTTGGTGGAGCGTGTGTGGTTAACCGGCACACTAACTTGGACTTAACAAGGTAGGTAAAGGGTGACTTAGGGTTTATTATAGTATCGATGGAGCGTGTGTGGTTAATCGGCACATCGATTGAGTGATAAACTTTAAGGGTACCAAGTGATTTGCATGGTTACTTCACACCTCGTTTTGTGATCCTCGGTATCCCAGTCACAAAACTTGGAGGGCACACTCGAGATTGAAACATGCCTTTGAAAAGTTCATTGAATCTCAAAGAATCTAGGAATTTCTAAGAACCATTCAAAAACCTAATACTAAAATATTGCGGTTTTCGTGGTGGAAATTGGTGAATCGTCATTCACCTACCTTTCAAATATGATATAGCTTAGATTACGGCATACCTCTTCTAAGTTATATTATATTGTGATTGGATCCTAGCCTTAATACTACATTTGGGTGTTTTATTAAGGACTCTCTTATATCTAAACTAATCTTGTCCTCTTTCCTTCAGATGTCTTTCAACAATGCTTCTGGCTCTAATCCTAATGGCTCCTTTACCCTTATGAACTTGTGTGGGAAAGTCACCTTTGATGGATCCAACTTCAATGAGTGGATCAGAAACATCAGGATGATTACCCGCTATGAGGACAAAGAATATGTCCTTGACAAGGAGCTTAAGGAGATTGATGAGTCCACTACAACTCCTCAGGAGATCGCTGAATTTCGGGCACATGAAAGGGATGCTACGAAAGTGGGGTGCATCATGACGGCCACGATGACAGCGGAACTCCAAAAGTCTTATGAGGATTTCTACCCTTATGACATGCACCAAGATTTGATGGAAAGATACCATCAAAGTGCAAGACAAGAGAGGTATGAAATCATCTGCTCCATGATAACAACCATGATGAAGGACGGGGAATCCGTCACGAGCCACATGCAGAAAATGCAAAAGTATGTGGATCGTTTGCTGAAGCTTAATGTGAACTTCCCGGAGGATCTTGCAATAGATATTATTTTGCATTCCTTACCATCGTGCTATGATCAATTCCGCATGACATATCACATGAACAAGGAAGAAGTCACTCTCAGCAAACTTCAGGGACTTCTCAAGACCGCAGAATCAGGTTTTAAGGGGAAGTCGGTTGCTATCACTCCTACTCAAAACTCTACTCCGGTTTTGGCAATTGGGAAGAATCGATGGAGGAAGAGAAAGAGATCCTCGAAGGGTACCAAGGCTCGGACCCTTGATGGCTCTTCTTCAAGTGGAACCAAGAAAGGTTTCATTACTCCTTCTTCTAACCCAAAAGAGGCTGAATGCTTCTATTGCCATGAAAAAGCTCATTGGAAGCGGAACTGCCCAAAATACCAGCAAGATGTGAAGGATGGGAAAGTTAAACCCAACCATGCAGGTATTTACACTATCATTTCTAATAACTCACCCCATTCTAATTCTTGGGTCCTTGATACCGGTTGTGGTATTCATATTTGTTGTGACTTGCAGGGACTAAGAAGAAGTGAGGATGTGGAGCAAGGAAGGATAAACTTGATCATGGGGAATAGGAAAGTTATACCTGTTACCAAGATTGGAGTTTATACTTTATCGCTAAGTAGTGGGTTTAGTTTAGATTTGAATAGGTGTTGTTATTCGCCAGGAATGGCAAGAAATATTATTTCCTTTCATGCTTTGTACAAACAAGGGTTTACCTTTTCATTTAATAATGAAGTTGGTTCTATTGATGCTTTCTTTAATAATGTTCTTTATTTTAAAGCATTACCTTGTGATGGTGTGTATGAAGCTGTATCTGTTGTTGATAACTTAGGAAATAATGTTTTGTGTATTGATTCTACTAATAATAACTTGGATAAAGCATCATTATGGCATTGTCGTCTTGGACATATAAGCAAGAAGCGCATAGGCCAACTCCAAAAGGATGGAGTCTTGGAGTCGTTTGACCTAAAGTCAGATGATAGTTGCGAATCATGCTTACTTGGAAAAATGACAAAGTCACCCTTCACAGGTTCGTGTGAGAGGGGTGAAGGTTTGTTGGACCTTATACACACGGATGTGTGTGGACCATTCAAACATGCCACAAGGGATGCTAATCGTTATTATTTGACTTTTTTAGATATGGATATGTCTACTTGATCAAACATAAGTCAGAGACTTTCGAGAGGTTTAAGGAATTTAAACAGGAAGTCAAGAATCAATTGGGCAGGAACATTAAGATGCTTCGATCCGATCGTGGTGGTGAGTATCTTAGTTCAGAGTTCCTCGACTATCTAAGGGAATGTGGGATAGTCTCACAATTGACACCTCCCAGGACACCACAGTTGAATGGTGTGGCTGAGAGGCGTAATCGAACCTTGTTAGATATGGTTCGTTCCATGATGAGTCGAGCTACGCTACCAATCTCATTCTGGGGGTATGCCTTGGAGACTGCCGCCCATATTCTTAATCTAGTCCCTACAAAGAAAGTTGCCAAAACTCCTCACGAGATGTGGACTGGTAAAGTAGCTAAACTAGACCACATCAAGATTTGGGGTTGCGAGGCTTTCGTGAGACGCGAGACTCATGATAAGCTCGAACCTCGAAGCGAGAGGTGTATTTTCATCGGTTACCCACAGCGATCCTTTGGTTACCTCTTCTACAGACCTAGTGACAATGTGGTCTTTGTAGCAAGAAGAGGAGTCTTTCGAGAGAGAGAATTTATAAGCCAAGGAGACAGTGGGAGGCAAATTGATCTTGAAGAAATTCAAGAATCAAGCGGTGAAGGAACTTCAAACTCTAGCCCTCAACTTGAGGAGGAAACTCCTGTTGAGCCAATTGACAAATCTGTACCTCTGAGACGTTCCACGAGAGTTAGGAGTGCACCTGAGCATTACTATGGATTCCATATTACTGCAGAAGGTGAGACACTTATTAGTGATGGGACACTAGTAAGTCAAGATGACCCTAACAGCTACGAGGAAGCCATGGCAGGCCCCGAGTCTGCTAAATGGAAATAGGCTATGGATAGCGAGATACAATCCATGTATGACAATCAAGTTTGGAACTTGGTTGAAAATGTACCAGGTCGTAAGACAGTAGGATGCAAATGGGTCTTCAAGAAGAAGACCGACATGGATGGTAAAGTACACACTTATAAGGCTAGACTGGTTGCAAAGGGCTTCTCTCAAATTCCTGGAGTGGATTATGATGAGACCTTTTCTCCGGTAGCCAAGACTAAGTCTATTCGGGTTCTGTTAGCCATAGCTGCATTTCATGACTATGAAATATGGCAGATGGATGTCAAAACCGCTTTCCTTAATGGAAAGTTGGCTGAAGATGTTTACATGAGTCAGCCAGAGGGTTTTGTCATCAACGAGTACCCTAATAGAGTGTGTAAGCTTGAGAAATCCATTTATGGATTGAAGCAAGCACCTCGCAGATGGAATCTTTGCTTTGATGAAAAGGTCAAGGAATTTGGCTTTTCTAGGAGTGAAGATGAGTATTGCTTGTATGTCAAGGCTAGTGGGTGTATAGTTAGCTTTTTGGTATTGTATGTGGATGACATACTACTCATAGGAAATGAAATCCCAATGCTGCAAGAAGTTAAGTCCTGGCATGGGAAGTGTTTCTCTATGAAGGACCTAGGAGAAGCTGCCTATATTCTAGGGATAAGGATCTTGAGAGATCGGAGTAAAAGACTAATTGGACTTAGTCAGAGTACCTACTTGGATAAGGTGCTGAAGAGATTCAGCATGCAGGACTCCAAGAAAGGAGAGTTACCCATCCAGAGTAACACCAGATTGAGTAAGACACAAAGCCCTAGCACTGAGGCTGAGATAGCAGAAATGAGTCGAACACCTTACGCTTCGGCTGTAGGATCGATCATGTATGCTATGACGTGTACTCGACCCGATGTAGCTTTTGCCTTGAGCATGGTTAGCAGGTATCAGGCGAACCCTGGCAAGGCACACTGGACTGCGGTAAAGAATATCCTCAAGTACCTACGAAGGACTAAGGACTGGGTCCTTACCCTCGGTGGGAGTGATGACTTGAGAGTTGTTGGGTATAGTGATGCTAGCTTCCAGACTGATAGGGATAATTTCCGCTCTCAGTCGGGCTGGGTCTTTACCCTAAACGGAGGAGCAATTTCTTGGAAGAGTTCCAAGCAAGAGACAGTGGCAGATTCTACTTGTGAATCAGAGTATATTGCAGCTAGTGAAGCAGCAAAGGAGGCGATATGGCTGAAGAACTTCATTGGAGACCTTGGAGTTGTACCAGCTATTAAAGAGCCAATGGAGATTTTCTGTGATAGTGAAAGTGCTGTTGCCTTAGCCAAGGAACCAAGGGATCATGGGAGATCCAGACACATCGACAGAAAATACCATTTCATTAGACATCGGATCGAAGAAGGACTCCTCGTGGCAAAGAGGGTATCATCGGATGAGAACCCAGCAGATCCCCTCACGAAGGGACTGAGTAGGGTTAAGCATCTTCAGCATGCTCGGAGCATAGGGCTGAAGGATGATATAAGTTTTAGTAGTTAGATAACCCGGAAATTTGTAAAGTGTAATTGACATTTGATGATGAATAAAAGGTGTTTTATTTATGAGTAAAGTGTTGCTATCTCTTGTCAATCGTTTACTATATTTCTTTTGCATGTTTTGACTTCCAGAATAATTTTGTTTGGTATAACATATTATTCAAACCTCCACAGTCGGTCATATGTTGGAAGTAGATATGAATCAAGACTGTCATGTTTGGTTGTAGAGGTCTTGGACAAGGCTACAACAATCATGAGTGCTCATAAGTTCTGAGCATTGGACACAACCCACGCTCACTGGAATCACTTCATGGAATTTTATCTCGAGTGATCGTGAGACGGTAATATCATATAAGTCTTCAAACCTAGAGATATGATTTGTTACTTACAAGTTGGTTATGCATTGACTGTACGAAACCGCATTGGTAACTCGATGTTATAAAACGTACTTTTGTGTGTAATTCAATAAGTGGTAGAACAAACATATGAGTCGAAGTTTATCTGTTCCTTCTTGGATTAGAAGCTGGTATCTGGGCCCCTCGATGATTTTGTTTTGACCCATGTACCGGGCCCGGTCAGAACTAAGTTGATGTGTTCAATTAAGTTCTATGTCAAACAAATCGGAAATCGGGAAACAAATGCTGGACAATAAGCAAGACAATGTTCCATGTATTTGTCCGGCTGATATCTAGAACAGAGGATTATATGATCACTTATCTTAAATGGCACATCATCATCTTCTCAGTTCCGAGAGACCTTGAAAGAGCTACGATTGCCGGTCGGTTCCTGAAGTACTAGAGATATAGTTATTAGACTTATTCAAGTGGGAGACTGTTGGATAAGGTGTCTAAGTCCATAACTATTTCGGGCTTGTACTTGACCCGACCCGGCATGGTCCATTTGGGTTGCATGACACCATGCAATTGGACAGACTAAATGAGAGAAATAACACTTGGAGATTATTAATATATTATAAGTTCTAATATATTAATAATATTATTTAATTAGTTGATCAAAGAATTAATTTGGAATTAATTAAGTGATCAAAGGATAACTAATTAAATATATGGGTTGATTATGTAAATCATCCATTACTTGTATAGTGGGCTAAGAGGCTCCATGGATTATCAAGTTGGGTTCTACCCATAGGATGCTCCATGGATGCTCCATGGGAGTTACAAACCCATGGGTCATGGAAATGAAGAGTCATGACACATTAGGGTTTACATGGTGTAACCCTAGATGTGCCAACACTATATAAGAGTCCCATTCTCCACAAAATTGGCAACACAAGTTGAACACTAAGAAACTAGAGGGCTTGGCCGATTTTGAGAAGTGTGTGTTATCTCAAGAGTCTTTCCAAGAGCATTTGGTGTTGTGTGAAGCATTTGAGGCATCACACTTGGGGTGCTAGGCTCACAAGGTTTCAAGGAACACAATCAACAACAAGGTAAGTTATTCTATCTATGATTCAAGTTAAAATTGTTCCCCATGTATGCTAGATAGGAATATAACCTTGGAATTCAACTTTGCATGATAATTAGACAAACATAGATCCAAGGTTATTAGGGTTGCATGTACACTTAGGAAGTGTTAGAATGCTCAAAACCCATCAGTCGGGTCGGGTCAAGTACTGACCAGAAATAGTTATGGACTTAGACACCTTATCCAACAGTCTCCCACTTGGATAAGTCTAATAACTATAACTCCAGTACTTCAGGAACCAACCGGAAATCATAGCTCTTTCAAGGTCTCTCGGAACTGAGAAGATGTTGATACGTCATTTAAGATAAGTGATCATATAATCCTCTGTTGTAGATATCAGCCAGACAAATACATGGACCAATGTCTTACTTATTGTCCAGCAGTTTGTTTCCCGATTTCTGATTTGTTTGACAAAGAACATAATTGAACACATCAATTTAGTTCTAACCGAGCCCGGTACATAAGTCAAAACAAAATCATCGAGGGGCCCAGATATCAACTTCTAATCCAAGAAGGAACATATAAACTTCGACTCATATGTTTGTTCTACCACTCATTGAATTATACACAAAAGCACGTTTTATAACATCGAGTTACCAATGCGTTTTCGTACAATCAATGCATAACCAACTTGTAAGTAACAAATCATATCTCTAGGTTTGAAGACTTATATGATATTACCGTCTCACGATCACTTGAGTAGAATTCCATGAAGTGATTCCAGTCAGTGTGGGTTGTGTCCAATGCTCAGAACTTATGAGCACTCATGATTGTTGTAGCCTTGTCCAACACCTTAGACCTCTGCAACCAATCATGACAGTCTTGATTCATACTTACTTCCGACATATGACCGACTATGGAGGTTTGAATAATGTGTTATACCGAACAAAATTATTTTGGAAGTCAAAACATGCAAAAGAAATATAGTAAACGATCGACAAGAGATAGCAACACTTTACTCATAAATAAAACTCCTTTTATTCATCATCTAATGTCAATTACACTTTACAAATTTCTAGGTTATCTAACTACTAAATCTAATATCATCCTTCAGCCCTATGCTCCGAGCATGCTGGAGATGCTTAACCTGAGTCAGTCCCTTCGTGAGGGGATCTGCTGGGTTCTCATCCGATGATACCCTCTTTGCCATGAGGAGTCCTTCTTCTATTCGATGTCTGATAAAATGGTATTTTCTGTCGATGTGTCTGGATCTCCCGTGATCCCTTGGTTCCTTGGCTAAGGCAACAACACTTTCACTATCACAGAAAATTTCCATTGGCTCTTTAATAGCTGGTATAACTCCAAGGTCTCCAATGAAGTTCTTCAGCCATATCGCCTCCTTTGCCGCCTCGCTAGCTGCAATATACTCTGATTCATAAGTTGAATCAGCCACTGTCTCTTGCTTGGAACTCTTCCAAGAAATTGCTCCTCTATTTAGGGTAAAGACCCAGCCCGACTGAGAGCAGAAATTATCCCTATCAGTCTGAAAGCTAGCATCACTATACCCTACAACTCTCAAGTCATCACTCCCACCGAGGGTAAGGACCCAGTCCTTAGTCCTCCGTAGGTACTTGAGGATATTTTTTACCGCAGTCCAGTGTGCCTTTCCAGGGTTCACCTGATACCTGCTAACCATGCTCAGGGCAAAGGCTACATCAGGTCGAGTACACGTCATAGCATACATGATCGATCCTACTGCCGAAGCATAAGGTATTCGACTCATTTCTGCTATCTCAGCCTCAGTGCTAGGGCTTTGTGTCTTACTCAATCTGGTGTTACTCTGGATGGGTAACTCTCCTTTCTTGGAGTCCTGCATGCTGAATCTCTTCAGCACCTTATCCAAGTAGGTACTCTGACTAAGTCCAATTAGTCTTTTACTCCGATCTCTCAAGATCCTTATCCCTAGAATATAGGCAGCTTCTCCTAGGTCCTTCATAGAGAAACACTTCCCATGCCAGGACTTAACTTCTTGCAGCATTGGGATTTCATTTCCTATGAGTAGTATGTCATCCACATACAATACCAAAAAGCTAACTATACACCCACTAGCCTTGACATACAAGCAATACTCATCTTCACTCCTAGAAAAGCCAAATTCCTTGACCTTTTCATCAAAGCAAAGATTCCATCTGCGAGGTGCTTGCTTCAATCCATAAATGGATTTCTCAAGCTTACACAAACTCTCTGGCTGACTCATGTAAACATCTTCAGCCAACTTTCCATTAAGGAAAGCAGTTTTGACATCCATTTGCCATATTTCATAATCATGAAATGCAGCTATGGGCAACAGAACCCGAATAGACTTAATCTTGGCTACTGGAGAAAAGGTCTCATCATAGTCCACTCCAGGAATTTGAGAGAAGCCCTTTGCAACCAATCTAGCCTTATAAGTATGTACTTTACCATCCATGTCGGTCTTCTTCTTGAAGACCCATTTGCACCCTACTGTCTTACGACCTGGTACATTCTCAACCAAGTTCCAAACTTGATTGTCATACATGGACTGTATTTCGCTATCCATTGCCTCTTTCCACTTGGCTGACTCAGGGCCTGCCATGGCTTCCGCGTAACTGTTAGGTTCATCCAGACCTATTAGTGTCTCATCACTGATAAGTGTATCTCCTTCTATAGTAATATGGAATCCATAGTAATGCTCAGGAGCATTCCTAACCCTTGTGGAACGCCTCAGAGGTACAAACTTGTCAATTGGCTCAACATGAGTTTCCTCCTCAAGTTGAGTGCTAGAGTTTGAAGTTCCTTCACCTCTTGACTCTTGAATTTCTTCAAGATCAACTTGCCTCCCACTGTTTCCTTGGCTTATGAACTCTCTCTCTCTCTCTAAAGAAAGCCCTCCTAGCTACAAAGACCACATTTTCACTAGGTCTGTAGAAGCGGTAACCAAAGGATTGTTGTGGGTAGCCGATGAAAATACACCTCTCACTTCGGGGTTCGAGCTTATGATGAGTCTCGCGTCTCACGAAAGCCTCGCAACCCCAAATCTTGATGTGGTCTAGTTTGGGTACTTTACCAGTCCACATCTCGTGAGGAGTTTTGGCAACTTTCGTTGTAGGGACTAGATTAAGGATATGGGCGGCAGTCTCTAAGGCATACCCCCAGAATGAGATTGGTAGCGAAGCTCGACTCAACACGGAACGAACCATATCCAACAAGGTTTGATTATGCTTCTCAGCCACACCATTCAGCTGTGGTGTCCTGGGAGGTGTCAATTGTGAGATTATCCCTTATTCCCTTAGATAGTCAAGGAACTCTGAACTAAGATACTCACCACCACGATCGGATCAGAGCATCTTAATGTTCCTGCCCAATTGATTCTCGACTTCCTGTTTAAATTCCTTAAACCTCTCGAAAGTCTCTGACTTATGCTTGATCAAGTAGACATATCCATATCTACTGTAATCATCAGTAAAAGTCAAATAATAACGATTAGCATCCCTTGTGCCATGCTTGAATGGTCCACACACATCCATGTGTACAAGGTCCAACAAACCTTCACCCCTTTCACACGGGCTTGTGAAGGGTGACTTTGTCATTTTTCCAAGTAAGCATGATTCGCAACTATCATCTGACTTTAGGTCAAATGACTCCAAGACTCCATCCTTTTGGAGTTGGCCTATGCGTTTCTTGCTTATATGTCCAAGACGACAATGCCATAATGACGCTTTATCCAAGTTATTATTATTAACAGAATCAATACACAATACATTATTTCCTAAGTTATCAACCACAGATACTGTTTCATACACGCCATCACAAGGTAATGCTTTGAAATAAAGAACATTATTAAAGAAAGCATTAATCGAACCAACTTCATTATCAAACGAAAAGGTGAAACCTTGTTTATACAATGCATGAAAGGAAATAATATTTCTTGCCATTTCTGGCGAATAACAACACTTACTCAAATCTAAACTAAACCCACTACTTAGCGATAAAGGACCCAAGGACCCAATATTTCTTGCCATTTCTTAGTCCCTGCAAGTCACAACACATATGAATACCACAACCGGTATCAAGGACCCAAGATTTAGAATGGGGTGAATTATTAGAAATGATAGTGTAAATACCTGCATGGTTGGGTTTAACTTTCCCATCCTTCACATCTTGCTGATATTTTGGGCAGTTCCGCTTCGAATGTGATTTTTCATGGCAATAGATGCATTCAGCCTCTTTTGGGTTAGAAGAAGGAGTGAGGAAACCTTTCTTGGTTCCACTTGAAGAAGAGCCATCAAAGGTCCATGCCTTGGTACCCTTAGAAGAGCTCTTTCTCTTCTTCCCTCGACTTTTCCCGATTGCCAAAATCGAAGTAGAGTTTGGAGTAGGAGTGTTAACAACTGACTTCCCCTTAAGACCTGTTTCTGTAGTCTTGAGAAGTCCCTGAAGTTTGCTGAGTGTGACCTCTTCCTTATTCATGTGATATGTCATGCAGAATTGATCATAGCACGATGGTAAGGAGTGCAAAATGATATCTATTGAAAGCTCCTCAGGGAAGTTCACATTAAGCTTCAGCAATCGATCCACAAACCTTTGCATTTTCTGCATGTGGCTCGTGACGGATTCCCCGTCCTTCATCATGGTTGTTATCATGGAGCAGATGATTTCATACCTCTCTTGTCGTGCACTTTGATGGTATCTTTCCATCAGATCTTGGTGCATTTCATAAGGGTAGAAATCCTCATAAGACTTTTGGAGTTCCGCTGTCATTGTGTCCATCATGATGCATGCCACTTTCGTAGCATCCCTTTCATGTGCCTGAAAGTCAGCGATCTCCTGAGGAGTTGTAGTGGTCTCATCAATCTCCTTAAGCTCCTTGTCAAGGACATATTCATTGTCCTCATAGCGGGTAATCATCCTGATGTTTCTGATCCACTCATTAAAGTTGGATCCATCAAAAGTGACTTTCCCACACAAGTTCATAAGGGTAAAGGAGCCATTAGGGTTAGAGCCAGAGGCAGCATTGTTTGAAGACATCTGAAAGAAAAGGACAAGATTATTTTAGATATGAAGAGAATCCTTAATAAAACACCCAAATGTAATATTAAGACTAGGACCCAATCACAATATATTATAACTTAGAAGAGGTATGTCGTAATCCAAGCTATAACATATTTGAAAGGTAGGTGAATGACGATTCACCAATTTCCACCACGAAAACCGAAATATTAAATATTAGGTTTTTGATTGGTTCTTAGAAATTCCTAGATTCTTTGAGATTCAATGAACTTTTGAAAGGCATGTTTCAATCTCGAGTGTGCCCTCCAAGTTCTGTGACTGGGATACCGAGGATCACAAAACGAGGTGTGAAGTAACCATGCAAATCAATTGGTACCCTTAAAGTTTATCACTCAATCGATGTGCCGGTAAACCACACACGCTCCACCGATACTATAATAAACTTTAAGTCACCCTTTACCTACCTTGTTAAGTCCAAGTTAGTGTGCCGGTTAACCACACATGCTCCACCAACGACTTAAACAAAGTGTAAAGTGTAATTTCATGGATTAGCACCTTATTCAAATTTTTCCTAAAGTAACTAAGATTGGGAATTTAATAAAACATTTAGTTACTTTATAATATTCATCATACTTATAATGAGAATTTATAAGTCCTTGTCTTACCCGTTCGACTAACGACCCTCCACCGGTCAAGCAAGCGGTGGGTGAGAGTGGACACCCATTAAGTTGCCATTTTATAGGCAACAACCTTATAGCCACCTTATAGACCGGCTTCGTGAATGAGGCGTACTAGCGGTAAGACGACTTTGTTCTTATATATATATATATATATATATATATATATATATATATAATTATTACATCATAATAATATAAGTATAAGGGTTGAATTTTAACTTTTAAAATTCTAAGGGTTGGAACTAAAGTTTTTAACATGACTTTACTTGTTCCAAAACTTGAAGGCAAGTTTTGTAAACTTCGAAAACTTTTCATTTCTTGTAACTTATGAGTTCATTAGAGTAATAAAATGAAGACTCTTCATTTTTCTAACTCTTGTGTTCTTTTAATGGTTTTTAACTCAAGTGACTTTTGGTTTTCCATAACTTGAGGACAAGTTATGGACTCCATTAAAACACATTATGATCAAGAATTAAACTACCACATAGGTTACAAATAATTCCTATGATCATCTAAACATCATATGATCAAGAACATGAACATGAACACTTTCATGAATCAAAACTACACTTAAAACTTTGTAATTTTGATAACTAGTTGTTGTAAATGGAATAGCAAAGACATTACACCATCTAAAACAAGTTTTCAAGTACCAAAACAGTTTAGGGTAATGTTTCTAGTCCATTTCCAGCAACTAAAGTCGAAAATCTGCACTCTGTGGGTCCTACTCGCCGAGTGAATGAACCTACTCGGTGAGTAGGTTGAAGATACAAGTGAACTCGGCGAGTCTCCCCATGGACTCGGCGAGTACATCAGGCAGACAGCAAGTTTTTCGACTTTTTTCAACTTTTAAGCACAAATAACAAACAAACAAGCCTAGGCTCTGATACCACTGATGGGTTTTTGAGCATTCTAACACTTCCTAAGTGTACATGCAACCCTAATAACCTTGGATCTATGTTTTTCTAATTATCATGCAAAGTTGAATTCCAAGGTTATATTCCTATCTAGCATACATGGGGAACAATTTCTAACTTGAATGAAATATAGAATAACTTACCTTGTTGTTGCTATGTTCCTAGAAACCTTGTGAGCCTAGCACCCCAAGTGTGATGCCTCAAATGCTTCACACAACACCAAATGCTCTTGGAAAGACTTTTGAGAGAATACACACTACTTGAAATCGGCCTAGCCCTCTAGTTTCTTATGTGTAGCCGATTTTGTGGAGAATGGGACTCTTATATAGTGTTGTCACATCTAGGGTTACACCATGTAAACCCTAATGTGTCATGGCTCTTCATTTCCATGACCCATGGGTTTGTAACTCCCATGGAGCATCCATGGAGCATCCTATGGGTGGAACCCAACTTGATAATCCATGGAGCCTCTTAGCCCACTTAATTAATTCTAAATTAATTCTTGATCAAACTAATCAAATAATATTATTAATATATTAGAACTTATAATATATTAATAATCTCCAAGTGTTATTCCTCTCATTTAGTCTATCCAATTGCATGGTGCCATGCAACCCAAATGGACCATGCCGGGTCGGGTCAAGTACTGACCAGAACTAGTTATGGACTTAGACACCTTATCCAACAAAATCGTCTAGAATAAATCTAGAAAAGTTGAAGCTGATCCCTACGGCGAGAGAAACAATAGCGCCAGTGTTTCTTAGGGAAATCTCATCAGCACCGGATCTTCTGCTGGAGATACAACTCACAAACACGTAGGCTAGAAATCTCCAGTAAGGTGGCATAAGTTTCTTCATGGTTGGTGGAGTATCACCCTTGTATCCCATCCTCCTTAGAATCTTTTGAGCATCAACAATACCAATTTCCATGGGAATGGTTGGAAGGTCGTTAATCAGCAGAGTCTCTCTCACAAAGGTCTCATCAATGAAAATCTTGCATCCTTGAACGATCGCATCTACAGTGACAGCTCCATTGTCGTCCCTTGTCATCTTAGCAGTCTGCCAGAACTCATGAATCATTTTCTGGTACACCGCAGTGTTCATCGTAACGGCAGAGGCCAAGCATCATTCTCGAAGTCCGTGAATCATCGACTTGAAATCCTGATGTGCCACCGGAGGGTCAACAAGAATCATCGCCAGGTTGTGCATATCTGCAAATTTCAAGGCTGCCATTTTATCTGCACTAAACCATACCAAGTGAGATAAAAGAGAAAAATGAGCAATTAAATTTTAAATGATTTAATTTTTGACCCCAAAATGAAATAATAAATTTTTTAATTAAAATTGGGTCAAAGTCAGAATTTGCGGTCAACATCAGAGTTTGCGGTCAACGAGGGTTTACGGCCGTAAACCCTTGACCGTATGATAATGACCATTTGGGGAGTTTACGGCTGCAAACAGCTTACGGCCGGAAGCTTCGACCGTATACTCCGAAAACCCTTTTTGTCGATTTCAGCCTCAAAAACACGGTGAATCACACAACGAGATGCATATTCCTGGTCGAAAATGCAGTACCTTCAAGACTATCAGATTAATTTCGCAAAAATCGATGAAAAAAATTTCGGAGGAGAGAGAGGATGAGAGAGTTTGCGGCTGGAATCAAGAAAATGATAGATATTCCGGCTGTAAACTTCCTTATATACCCACCTTTCATTTACCTGATAACCACACAATATAAGGCAGTTTCCAACACAGTCTAATATTTTTCAAAAATTTTAAAACAAATCTTTTTAGGATTAATGTTAAAACTAAAATTCAAAATAAAATAAAATAAAATTAAGTTTGCAAAATTAAAAAAAAAAATAATAATTTTTGTTTTTAGCAGTTAACAAAAAAAATTAAAAATAAAATTAAAATTAAAATTAAATTAACTCCAACTAAAATATACAACTTAAAAATTTAATTATTGAGAATGAATTTGTGACGTTGGGATCAAAGTTGTTGGACAATCTTATTCCACTTATCGGTACCCTTATTTTCACATCTTCGTCTGATCGATCGCCAGTATTGTGGTCCACTTAAACACGGAACATTTGTGACATAATTTCGGACAATTTACCAATAAAATGGCATTTTTAGCCCTTATTTTTAAGTAGATTTCTTAGGAACCATTTATCTGACGACAACCAGGGATATTGGTGTCCACCTAAATTAAGCAGCGAGATCCACAGACAATCTGTATGTGTTCAATTTTAATTGTACTAGAACGTGTTTTCCACTTCCTGATATCCCCCAGCCATCAAGGACTTCCAGAATACTCCTTACACCGGGTGAGCAGACAATTATTAAGAAAGAAGATAGATTTAGAATGCATATGCTTTACATCTAGGTCAGATCTCTTCCAATCGTGAAAAGGATGAAACATATGACTAACTGAGGTTTTTAGAGGGATTGAGAAGAGAATGGTGCATATACTGTGTACCAGGTCGGATTTTGAGCCACACAAAGGAGACAGTATATGCCTAACAGATAGAAAGAATTGCATAGAGAGAAGATGCAGAGAGATAGAATTGCATATGTTACAGTCCAGGTCAGATCTTTCGATCACAGACAGAAAGAAAGAAAATAACCTTCTAGATACCTATTTTATCGGAATTCCCCAGTCACCCCATCCAACCGGAATTAAGGACAGAATCCGCATATCGAGGAAAAGTGAATCCACAGTTCTAGATACGGTTTCATTAGTGTGACCAGTAGATTCTCATGTATTTCTCCCTGCTCAACCTATCCGAACATCGTATTGTCAGGCTAAACGGATCTAACTAGGTCAATGTTTGTCAAGTCCTTTAATTCATTAAGTTCAACTCTCCCTAGTCAAGTCCATTTAAAATCTTACGTGCCTACCAGCGCATTGAGCACAGAGCGTAGACGATTCAACTTAGGTACGTTACGCAGATTCAGATTGCCCGTTATCACTTGCTAATTTCGTTTCCTGTCTGCAAACAAGACTGACAGCAATATTTTTGATTTTCTGGATTTTTTATTGTTTTTGAATTTTTGGATTTTTTATTGTTTTTGGATTTTTGGATTTTTCTCCCCCTAAATTTGTGAATGAGTGAGAATAAAAATAAAATGAAATGCGCAAATTTAAATTAACCAACCTACAGAAACAAAAACAAATTTAAAAAAAAATTAGAAGAATTAAGAAAAGAAAAGAGAAAAAATAACATAAAACACTTAATCCTCAAAACAAATCTTTTTCAGAAATCCCACAAGCACATTGAAGCGAGCTGTGTTAAAGGACTTAGTGAACAAATCCGCCACATTATTAGCAGTGGGACTTGTTCCATCCGGATTAGCGAACGTTCATAACAGTCTCTGATAAAATGAATTTTAATATCGATGTGCTTGGTTTTAGAATGTTGGACAAGATTTTTGGCAATTTGGATTGCGGCCTCATTATCATAGTAAATTGGGGTTTCTAAATAATTCAAACTGTAGTCCAACAACTGATGTTGGATCCAGATAACTTGAGAGCAGCAAGCAGATGCAGCAACGCATTCTGCCTCCGCTGTTGAGGTTGAAACAATGTGTTGTTTCATGCACTGCCACGACACTAATCTATCACCTAGATATTGACACCTTCCTGAGGTAGATTTCCTGTCAAGCTCACAGCCTCCATAATTACTGTCAGCAAAAGCATATAAATCAAATTCATAATTCTTCGGATACCAAAGACCCAATTTTGGGCTACCTTTGATATACCGAAAAATTCTTTTGACAGCAATAAGATGTGAAAGTTTAGGATTAGCTTGATAACGTGCGCATTGACAAACTGCAAACATGATGTCTGGTCGGCTTGCAATAAGATACATCAGCGATCTAATCATCGATCTGTAGAGCGTCTGATCTACAGATTCGCCATCAGGATCTGGAGTCAGGAGAGGTCTTTTAGCCTTTGGCATCGATGCAGATTTGGCGTCGTGAAACCCGAACTTCTCAAGAATATCTTCCACATAATTGGCTTGATGTAACATGATCCCGGTTGAATTTTGTTTGACCTGAAGCCCCAAAAACATGGTCATTTCCCCTAACGAACTCATTTCGAATTGCTTCTTCATAACACCTTCGAATTCTTTGCAAAGTTGTGGACTGGTCGACCCAAAGATAATATAGTCAACATAGATTTGCACCAATATCTGATCATTACCGACATGCTTGATAAGCAAAGTCTGATCGATAGTGCCATGAGAGTAACCATGCTCGAGCAGATGCTTTGTCAGAGTTGCATACCACGCTCGAGGAGCTTGATGTAACCCATACAATGCTTTGTTCAACTTGTAGACATGATTAGGAAACTTTGAGTAAGCGAACCCAGGAGGTTGATCAACGTAGATTTCTTCCTTCACCTTTCCATTCAAGAAGGCGGTCTTGACATCCATTTGCTAAACAGTAAAGTTCATGTAGGAAGCATATGCTAGGAAGATACGAATAGCCTCCAAGCGAGCTACTAGAGCATAGACTTCAGTGTAATCAAGACCCTCGACCTGTCGAAACCCGCAAACCACCAATCTAGCTTTGTTCCGCACTATAACCCCTGAATCATCTTGCTTGTTACGATAGACCCATCGTGTGTCAAGAGACCTTTTGCACTTTGGCAACAACCAACTTCCAAACCCCAAGTTTTTCAAATTGATGTAACTCTTCATGCATTGCATCTACCCAGCTAGGCTCTTTCAGAGCCATTTCAACATTCTTAGGCTTTATTTGAGAAATAAAGCAAGAGTAAAGATAGGTACTGACATCTCCACTTTGACTTCTGGTTTTAACACCGTCGCCCAGCTGACCAATGATGTTGTCGATCGGATGATCACGTTGAATCCTTGAGGGTATTTCCTTGCTGGTGTCATTAAGCGAGACAGGAAGATTGTGAATATTGACACCTCCCTCATTTGCTTATTGAGCGGCACCAGACGACTCTGCCACAAACTCATTTGAAAAGTCTTCAGGAAAGAGTAGCTCCATAAATGTTGAAGTAGTAGCGGAAGAGTGTTTGGACATGAACTCTCTTTCTATAGGAGTGAGTGGTGTTGTTTCAGCATCAGGACTATTATTTTGAACTGGAGATTTTGGACTATTAGGATGTACAGATGACTCCCCCTCTGGTGAAGCGAAGGACTCCCCCTCAGGCGAAGTAGGAGTCTCCCTCTTAGGTTGTGAAGAGGATACCGTTGGAGGTCTGTATACAACTTCTTCGTCTTCGTCTTCAGAAACATTCTTCGAATCAGAGATAGATCCAAATGAGCTACCTAAAGACACATTTATAGATTTGAACAGAGATGTGTAATCAAACAACCAATTCGGACCTACTCGAGCGTCCGTCTCATTTTCTTCCAACCAGCGCACGTCATGCGATTCTACAACTTGCTTTGTGTTCTTGTTATAGACCCGATAGGCGGTGCGAGCAGCATACCCTATGAAGTAACAGTCATCGGCTTTGGCGTTGAACTTTGGGTTGGACTCTAAGTGAAGAAGGGTGCAAGGGCAGCCAAATACACAGAAATGACCGACTGAAGGATTGTGACCATATAGAATCTCGTACGGAGTCTTCATTTGAGCTTTGTTGATGAACACGTGATTCTGAACGTAGCAAGAAGTGTTTATCACCTCATCCCAAAAGAAGACTGGCAGTTTGGAGTCACACAGCATCGTCCTTGCGGTGTCTTTTAAAGTTCTGTTTCTCCTCTCAGCAACACCATTTTGTTGGGGGTGTGTGAGCGGAGCTGTATTGACGCATAATACCCTTTTCTGCGCAAAAATGATCGAGTACAGAATTCTTAAACTCTGTTCCATTGTCAGTACGAAGTGCCTTCACCCTTTTGTTGGTTTGGTTCTCAATTAACACAATGAATTTCTTAATCAGATCAGCAACTCTAGCTTTATTGGATAAAAAGAAAACCCATGTAAAACGTGAGAAATCATCAATCACGACTAGACAATAGTAATTTCTGTTAATCCTGAGAACATTTACTGGTCCGAACAGATCCATATGTAGTAATTGAAGCACATGACTAATTGAGTTGACCTGTTTTGGCAGGTGTGGTTTTCTATGATTATTATCTTGGGCACAGACACTCACTTCTCAAACGTGATAAAGTCCTTGACAGGCAAACCAAGGACCATCTCATTCTTTGCAAGATGATTCAAGTTCTTGGCGTTAGCATGACCAAGTCTTCTGTTCCACAACATTGCAGTTTGTTCGGAAATCATAGAGAAGAGGCACGTAACTTGTTCTGGAAGATTGCTCCTCATATCAGTGATGTAGGCATTCCCATCCATTTTAGATTTGACAAGAATCCACTCTTCTGGAATGACAAAGCCTGGCTTGAGAATCATGCATTCCTTCTCAGTGAAATGTGTAGAATAGCCTTTGTCGCATATCTGAGACACACTCAAAAGACTATGCTTCAATTCCGAAGCAAAGTTGACATTTTCGAAACTCAAAACCCCATTTGTGAGAGTTCCTCTTTGAGTAATTTTGCCACCTTCTCCACCCGCAAAGGAGATGTATCCCCCATTAAAGGATTGAATGTTGTGCAGTTGGGAGATATCTCCTGTCATATGCCGGGAGCAGCCATTGTCGATGAACCAGGGTCTGACGATATTCCCCCGCAACTGTCCCTGCAAGATGTGCGGGTTTAATTATATTTGGGAACCCAGGTCATTATTTTCCTGGGTGGTCCCGATGCCTTCTCAGATTTATTATCGTTTACATATTTTTTAGAGGATACAGATGATAAATTAGAAGTTAATTTGGGCATCCATTGATAATTAGGTTTTATCACAGTCCCGGGTGGTTTTGAAATCAAATGTTTATCAGTTTGCTTGAAGCATTTGGGTTTCTACTATAATTAGTTGAAGACCCACTGTTGCTTCTTGATGAAACCGACCTTGGCTTGGCCATGCTCGGTTTTGGCGAACTGCTTGGGACTTTGTTATGAAAGACCTTTTTATGTTTTTGAAAAACAGCCCGATTTCTACTCCGATCATTTTTCCAATCATCATACCGAGAACGATTTCTAGAGGACTTTATGGTTAAAGACCTTCCTCTGAATTCATTCTCTCCTCTTGGAGATTCAAAATGTACAAACATACGATTTTGACAATTTCTAGCTATATGACCACCAATACCACAATGGTAACAAATCTGTTTGTTATTGTTATAACTTATACTACATTGATTAGATTTGTTTTCCATACTAACACCCTTGATTTTCTCACAAGAACAAGAACAAGAATTAGGTTGTGAGACAAGTGAGGGTACATTAGATGGAGAAGCTTGTGAAACTGGTGGTTTTTCAAAATTATCATCACAAACATCAGAATTGTCAAACAAATTATTCAAACTAGTATCAGACACTTTAAAACCCTTCAAAACAGTATCAGAAGAAACATAAACACCACAAAAAACATTGTCACTTGAAACATCAAAAAAATTATTGTTTTTATTTAAAACTAAAACTTTAGGTTCAGACTCAGTTTTATTTTCAGAAACAGATCCTTCAACTTCATGCTTTGACTGATTCAAGGATTGATCAGCAGGAGAAGTACAAATGTTAGTACTTTCAACATTAATAAATCCTCCCAAAACAAAACCATATGGCTTGCCATAAACCATGAATGGTTCATTGGCAATCTCTTCTTTGGACAGGGGTTGAAACTGATATGTATGATTGAAAGGAGGAGGCACTTGATTATACCCTAGACCCTTTGACTGATTTCTTTTAAATTGCATGCAGTGGTCTATCGTATTTGCAACTACCTAACTCGATACATCAAATTTTCTAAAGTCAAAATCAGCAGTTTCAAATTTGCCCTTTAATGATTCAATTTCAGCCACTAGTTCAGTGTTCTGTTTCAATATATAGTCATAATTTTTGCATTTATTACTATAGTCTTCCTGAAGTTTCCAAAAGTCCTTTATTTTAGATTCTAATTGTGCTTTAAGAGGTTTTTGACCTTTTCTGAGTTGGTAACCTTCATATCTAAGGTCTTCTACTTCCCTGTTTAGTGAGTCGTTAAGTTCACGGAGAATTTTAAGGTTCTCTATTTCACTACCTACTGTCTCAATTTTCTCATGCATAATTTTAACATAATCAATACAAGCTTGAGAGCATGAGGGTAGACTTACCTTGGTTTTATTAGGTTCATGAGAAGAAGATACCATCAATGCAAACTGTAGGTCCATCATTTGATCTTCAGCTACAACAATCTCTGTCGGAGCATCATCACTAACCTGTGCCAGGTGGGCATTTTTAGGTCCAGATAAGTTCAGGGCCTGCATCTGATCCTCCCATTCAAACGATTGTGAAACCATAGCCTTCTCGTTGTTGACCTGAGCACCGCTTTGATTGTTCCCAACTGCAACTATTGTCCTGTCATTATTTAATCTTTTGTCTGCCTGTGGACAATCACGAGCAAAATGCCCTGGCTCGGGGCATTTGAAACACTGCAACTTTCCCTTGTTGAACCCAACCTTCTTGTCAGCACTCATCCCCCAGTTGTTCTTTCCGGTCTTCTTGGCAAACTGTTTCGCCCTAAAAACTGCCATGGCAATTTGCCATGTAATATCCATCTTTTCAACGTCTTCAGGGTGAATCTGATCAAGATCGACAAATAATAGTCGGGGTGGAAGATCTCTAGCTACGAGTGCATTATAGCAATTGACAAGCCCTGTAGCAAGAGCGATATTTTCATCACCCTCCTTTCCTTTTGAAGAAGAAGCCACATTGGAAGAGGAAGAAACTTGAGCAGCCACGAATGATTGGTTCTATGAGAAAGCCATGTATGATGCAGAGGAAGCTGATGGAGTGGGGAAGGACTGAACCTGAGCTTGCTGAGTAGCAAATGATTGACCTGCAGAAGGAAAAATGAGAGATGAAAGAGCATTGTTAGAAGAAATTCCAAGGTTCGCAGCTCAGTATGAGTTCACATGGTTGATCTCTCGCTGCTTGTCATCAATATCATAGGCCTTGATGACAACCATCACATCAGCAAGAGAGAGCCGGCTAAGATCCTTAGTCCTTAGTCTTCTTGATGATAGCTACATTCATGTCCCAAGACTTTGGGAGAGCATTTAGTAGCTTCTTGTTTATCTCAGAATTTGTGTAGAAAATCCCGGCTACAGTCATTTCAGTGTTAAGTGATGTGAACCGCTGCAGCTGTGCTTCAAGAGTTTCTCCAGGAACGTAGTTGAACATATTAAAACGTTGTCACAGCATATCTTGGCGACTCTCCCTCATATCTTCGTTCCCTTCATAGACCTCAATTAGGGCTTCCGACAAAGCCTTAACATAAGTGTACTCCCTGAAACCTTGAGCAATGTCTGGAGATAGTGCCATCCAAAGCCTTTTCTTGCTCTTCAACCTTCTTGAAGTCTTCATCAGTGTAGTTTTCCATCTTCTTGTCAACCACTTGCCCTGCAACAGTAGTGGTAATTCTGACAGGATCTTTTATTATGCTTCTCCAGATTTTGAAGTCATTCATTTTAATGTACTGCTCAATTCTATACTTCCATTCTGGGAAACCTTCAGCGGATAAGAGTCTAGGAATTTGAGTGGTTGTGCCCATAACTAAATCCAGCTCATGGTGGTTTGTTTGAATTTGAGAATCCATTATTATTATTTAATTAATATGAAACAGAAATTAAATTATTTACGATTAAATTAAGCTTCTGGTCAAACACAGTCAAAACACTATTTGGGGTCGTATATAGAGTTCACGGTCAAATGAGGGTTTGCGGCCGCAAACTCCGAGTTTACGGTCGTAAGGTGTTTACGATCTAAAGTTCACGGTCAAAGAACTGGCAGTTTCCGGTTTATGAATATTCCTTATTCACGGCTCAAGAACACAATTTACGGTACAAGAACTTCGTAGAATTTGCGGCCGTAAACTGAGATTATGGTCGTAAGTTAAGGCCGTAAGCTCTTAAACTTGAGATAATTTGCAAATTTTTCGAGAAAACTGAGAACCCTTTTGCATAAATCACCAACTTTAGTCGCAAACGGATGAGAACTCGGTCCAAAATTGATTGTATAGTGCTTTTGACTCTGGTTCTCTGATACCAATTTTAAGGTCCTGAAAGGATCTTACCAGTGATCAAACAGCAATAACAATCAAATAATCAAATAAGAACGAGTAGAATAGAGAATCAAACATGCTTGCATACGCTTTTCTATTAGAATCACGTCTAGTACAACTTGTAGTTTACAAGAGCTGAGAATACTGTGGCATCAACCACCACAAAAGACCTAGCATACCTCTATATAAACTATCATGGGCCAACCTTGGGTTTACGGCCATAAACAAGCTTACGGTCGTAAACTCATTACAGTGACCGTAAACTCCAAGGAAAATACTATAAGCTATCAAATGACCAAAAGAACCTATTACATGGAAAGCCTAGACCAAACCACTAATTGAACCCTTCACATTAAATTCTAGAACTCTAGTAATTGAAAGTTTTCAAAAGGTGCAACTCTTGGTTTCGTAACTTAAATATTAATTAAATAGTTTTCATTTTTGAAATTTTAATTTAGAACCTTGATTGTTGAATAACTCAAATTACATGGATTTTGTTAAGTTAATTAAGTGTATAATTGAAAGAGAGAATTAATAAATCTATAATGGCATGGTTTAAGTTTAATCAAATTAATAGTCTAATTTATTAATTGATTAAAAAACTTAGTATTTTAAAAGTGTAAAATACACCCTTATACTATATAAAATTAAAAGTATAATATATTATATATGTATAAATAAAAAGTCAGTCTTACCATTAGTAGGCCTCATTTACGAAGCTGGTCTATAAGGAGTGTTTAAGGAAGCGGCCTGTAAAATGACTGCCATTGGGTATCCATTCTTACCCACTGCATCCTTGACAAGTGGATGGTCGTTAGCCGAACGGGTTTGACAGGACACTTAAATCCTCATTAAAAGTATAATGAAATATAAAGTAACTAAATGTTTTATAAATACCCAATCTTAGTTACTTTAGGAAAAATGTGAATTTGATGCTAACCCATGAAATAGCACATTGCACCTTATTAGTCGTTAGTGGAGCGTGTGTGGTTAACCGGCACACAAATATGGGACTAATGAAGGATGACAATGGGTAGCTCGTAAATTATCATTGATCAATGGAGTGTGTGTGGTTAACTGACACGTTGATTAAGTGTTGAATGACATCGAGACTACCAAGCTAATTTGCATGGTTATTCACACCTTGTTTGTGATCCTCGGTATCCCAGTCACAAACTTGAAGGGCATAATCGAGATTAAACATGCCATTGAAAAGTTCAATGAATCTCAAAGAATCTAGGAATTTCAATTCATTTAAGACCTAATGTTCATTTTCGTTTTCATGGTGGAAATTAGCAAATTGTCATCTACCTACGGACAAATAGTTTGCAATTGGATTACGACATCCCTCTTCCGAATTGTAAATTAATGTGTTGGTTCCTACCCTTAATATTTCTTTTGGGTGTTATATTAAGGACTTAAATCAACTAACTTGAATTTCTCACTTGTAGATGTCTAGTTCAGACAACTATGGTCTTCCCGAATCTTTTGAATAAAGATTTCCTTATGAATATGATGTTCCACGATTGGATCGTGGAAATGGAAATCATACTTCACTTTCTCCACCTCCTCCAATAATTCTCTCTGACCCACATGTTCATCGACTTGAAAAGTTCAAGATCACTCAAGCCCTATTGGCCAGCAAACACGAAGATGGAAAGTATGTGTGTGCTCACATCTTGGAAATGAAGTCACACATTGACAGGCTGGGAATGTTAGGCATCGATGTGTCAAGGACGTTGGCTGTTGACTGGGTTCTTCAATCACTTCCTAAGTCATATAGTGAGTTCATTGAAGATTACTATATGACATACCACGACATGACCCTTATCGATCTTACTTATTTGCTAATTGCTGCTAAATCCGCAATGACTTCGCAATGGTAACATTGGAAGTCCAGAAAAGTCTTCTCTTCCCAATGGAAAGGGATCGACGAAGGTCAAAATGTTTGACGAAATGGTAAAGAGAAAGGCTAAGTCTAAGATTGTCCTGTGTACAATTCTAAAAGAGTCTATTTGTTTCTATTGCCAAGAGAAGGGGCATTGGATGCGAAGCTGCCATATTTACATGAATGATCACAAGGATGGTAAAGTCAAAATGTATGACTCTACCTCAGGTAAGTCCACTATATAACTATGTTAAGTTCCTATTTGTAGATTCTTAATACATAATGTGACAAGATTGCATTCTGATGTTTTGTAGGATCGAAAAAAAAGAAAGGAAGCTTAAAGGAAGAGTATGTCGAGTCTGATCGTGAAGAGATGGATTTCAATCGCATGGTTCGATGATCAGATTTTTGAGTTGCTACTTAGGAGTTATGATAGATTGATTAGGAATATGTAGTAACATAGTTTTCATTTGTAATTGCATTGTACGGACGAGTTTTTTTTTCCGCATTTTATAAATAAATAAAATTTTGATTTTGTCTTATTTTATATCTCCTTGCAATGGCATTTTTGAAAATTGGTGTTTATATATTTTTAGCAATATTGAAAAAATTGATTTGATTCTTAGTTATATTGGTTGTGGTAGAGCAGGTCTGCCACAAAGAGCGATAAGATTATTCATCATAATTTACTAAAAGTTTAGTAAATACGGTTATACTTACAAGATTAAGTGTAATTCTAATACCTTGAAAAGTTTTAAAGTATAGCAGAACGAATAGGAAGAATCAATTAGGCAGAAAGATAAAAGGTTTCTCTAATCTGAGAGGAAAGGAGAGTACTTTAGTCTCAAGTTTTATGATCATCTTAGTGATTGTAAAACCATATCACAATTGATTATGTAAGGACACCTTAGTGTGGCTAAGAAGTGGAATAAAGTATTTTTGAAATGGTTAAATAAAAAAGATGAATCATACTGCGTTCCAAAATGGAGTGTTTGAGTCGTACTCCAAAATTATGCTTTGAGTGACATAATATTAAGAAGGTTTATAACACTCATTAAATATGGAGTAGAAATGTTTCTTACTCTTGCACATTTGAAATTGGTAAGTTGTGATGTCTTGGATAAGACAAGGATCAACTAAGACCATGTGTAGTGTTTTGTCTTGATAACAACCCGCACTAACTCTTGTATATTCGTTTGTCAAGGAATGTTCTTGACAAGAGATTCTTACATGTGAGGAGGTCAGTGGGAGTCTTAAAGATCTTGAAAAGTTTCAAGAGCTAATCAAGGGTAAACCTATTGTTTATCACTAGCACACAACCTGAGGTTTATAACCTATCGTGTTGACATATTCTTGCTTCTGTGCCATTCCAGTTAAGTCAACTACGCATGTGAGTTCTATGAGTTCTTAATTGTTTGCATGAGGCAAAGCACATGGGTCAGTGAAAGTTCATTGATATGTATGGGTGAGCTGCTAAACAACTTGGAAGACACGGTAGGCCCTTAAGCTTCCAAGTGGCAAGAAAGCAAGATTAAACAAGTTCGGTCCATATAAGGTTGGATTTGTTATAGATCTTATATTATGATAATTGTTTGAAATGATAGATTCACATGGATAGGATCATATAAACCGTCAAATCTAAGTGATAAGAGGTTTCTCTACAATTCATGAACATGAATGTGAGGAAACACTTTCACCAAGTAGATTTTAAATAGTTAGCAGTTATGTAAATTGTGTTCTCGAATTCGATATGATGACAACATCCGTCTTCATATTTCGAATTGTGAGAAATGGCAATAGTTTTAACATTTGGAACTTATTGCTAGAAGTTATGCAATAGTTTAGACACACATATGAGCTTTCTAAAGGGTGTATGAGCTTAGATAAAGGCTTATGGAAGAATGTCGTGTCAGAAATCTGAAACTTGGAAAAAAAGTCAATAAGTATTGATTTCTAGAGGTCCAGTTGTTTTTTGGGTACATGTCAAAGCTAGTGGGAGCATAAGTATTATGCTGATAAGGAATAATTATTATCGTAGTGGGAGCATAATCGTTATATTAAGTGTTGCGAGTTAGCGATGCTATTTATAGGAAACAAAGTTTTAATTTGCAAAGTTGCAGAGGTTGAAAAGTTGTTTCGCTATAGAAAATTTAAGAGAGAGCATACTTATACTTTATTTCAAATCTAAGAGTTTAGATTGAAGTATTAATCAAACTTAGTCATGGACATATATGAATACATGTTTAAATGTTTCAACATTTGAAAATCTATATATGGAAATATTATAGCAAGAGACTGATAAAGTATCATGTCTTTATGTAAGACATTATGAATCATGTCACATATGTTTAGGGTATATGATCAATTGCATATGCTATAATATTCACGTGTTCTGATTTTCCGAATGTCTGGGGCATGAAGAGGGAAAAAGTATAAGAACAAGTTATGACTAAAGTTGTTAAAAAACTGTCAAGGACAGTTGGCAATATAGTACTCGATGGACCATATTGACATAATTATTAATAGATAGGATTCTATTAAGAATGCATTTTCATATGGAAAATATGGAAATGTTTCCATAATGGGAGTTGGATATTAAGAATCTATGTGAAAGATAGAAACTTTTTTGCAAGAAGTATGTTCAAAGGAATGTACTTTGAATTTGAGACTTCGATTCAATGGAATTGTTTTGATATCAATCTCCAGTGGAATGTTTTCTAATTGGCAAAGTCTCTATGACTTTGGTGCATTGACATTACAAAAGGATCATTGCGTGATAGTTTAGAATCTAACACATTCTAGTAGTGGCAAGAATTTGGTATTCTTACACTTGTGATAAGGATTAGGAATTGTGAAATGAGAATCGTTGGAAATGTGTTCAGTTGATCTATTTCACAAAGAAAGGGTCATAGATAAACATAGTGTGCATGCTTGGAGCATGGGATAACTATTGTTATAATTCAAGTACTAAGTTGATTAATCAAAACATTATACAATGAATAATCTATAATCAATATGATGATTAAATAAGTGTTATATATATATATATATATATATATATATATATATATATATAAGTATTGAGACCATATTAGATTCGATTATTCTTGTGTTTCACTTTGCATGTTTTACTTCCTAGATAACCAGGTTATTTAAACATCCACAGTCAATCATACTTTGGAAGTAAGTAATGAGGCAAGATTGTCATGAATCCGACTATAGATTGTCTAAAGTGTTTAGACATAACACAAGTTTGCTCCAGTATTCATGAGTACTCCTGTAATAAGATTTGAGTATTGGATTAAACTTACATTCATGTGAATCACTTCCTGGATTTTATCACGAGTGATTGTGAGACGATAATAACTTATATTCTTGAAATGGAGAGATATGAGTTGTAGTTTTCAAGTCGGTTGCACGTTGATGATGTGTAAATGCACAAGTAACTTGGTGTTATAAAATGCATTGTTCTGTGTGATTTGATGAGTAAATTAAGCAAGCATATGAGTTGACATTTATCCGTTCCTTTTACCCAATGTGGGACAAAAACGATATATGTGGGCCCCTCGATGATTTAATGATGATACCCTAAGTGCTTGGCCAAGCCTGGCCTGATTTGATTTGTTCAATTAGTCTTTCATCATAAATCGGAAATTGGGAAACAACACATGAACAGAGAGAATGATTATAATCCATGTGTAACACCGTAATTTTTCAAATAATTTTTCACATTTTTAAAAGCATACTTTCATTCATAAATAATATAAAAATCTCACTGTATCACATATCAATCCATAGAAACACAACACAAGATCATAATTTATAAAAACTCCTCATGTGTGTACTGATCATGTCGGCGCCTTCCCGCGATCCTCACTAGTACCTGAAACACATAACACAACACTGTAAGCATAAATTCTTAGCGAGTTCCCCAAAATAACACATATAACACATATTAGCCACTCGAGGTTGTAACTCTATGCACCCTGCGGTCCTAACTCTGTCAACCTTCCGGTTCTAACTCTATAAACTCTGGAACATACACGACATGAATCACATAGAAATAATGCAGTGTATCACAATCACATAAATAACATACAAGATACTCTGTCACATAACTCTGATAACCACTCTAGGTAAAGTATAGTGAGAAGACTCACCTCAGGTAACTCGGTAAATCTCGAACTCGGTAAAACTGGTCTATCCTCCGCCTAATCACATGGAATAAGCACTCTAATCAATACAACCCTCAAGGCTAGACTAATCCCTCTCTTAGTACTCTCAGAAGGGTAAAAGACCATTTTACCCCTCTCATGGCTAAAAGACCCTAACATTGACCAAAACCTAAAAGTCAACAAAAGTCAACGGTCAAACTTTGACCATACTCATCTAGTGCACTCGTGTGACTCTGCGAGTACATGCATGTCCTCTTCGCCCCTGGTCCTCACTCGAATCGCTGAGTCAACCCTACACTCAATGGGTTATCACAGGGGGTGAATCGTGGGGCAACCCGACTCGACTCGTCGACTCCCTTATGGGCTCGGCGAGTTCCTCCCATGAAAACACTCAAATGATCTTTTGAAGTCAAATCTCCTTCACTAACCAGTAGATCTAACCTTCTAACACTCGAAAGTCACGTAAAGGTTCAAACTTTACGTTCATGCAATGCTTATAAGACCAAAAATGGAGAAATATCCTATAAAATGGGGTTCTACTATCAAGGCTCACATGAAACCTCATAAAGCTGGAAGCTTGGGACCTTTTGGACCTCTCAATATCCAGATCTATCATCTATACCCAAAGGGACCTCATATGCTTCACAATTTAACTCAAAATTGTGCAAAGGAAACCCTAGATTAAAGGAATCTATCAAATACACGAAATGGGAAGGAACTTGTACCTCAACACTTGAATCTCAGTGTGAACAACACATATCCAAGCTCCACAATCGATCTAGCTTGGATTTCCCCACTCCTTGCAAGATCACACCAAAGGATGAAGAATGAGCCTCCAAAATGCTCTCTAAGCTCTCTAATCTATCTAGGGTTTTCACACGGGAGTAGTGGCCGCAAATGATGGCCCTAAGGGCCTTTAAATAGGGCTCAGGCCCTGAGATTTAGGGTTTCACTTTACAGTGCGGACTCGCCGAGTCAACGCATCGACTCGTCGAGTTCGATCAATAATCCAGACAAGAATTCGCGATCCTACTCGGCGAGTCTGAGCGCCTACTCGCCGAGTCCCTCCCTAAAACTCAAGATAAACACTTAAAATAAGATACCTGGGAATCCGGTTGTTACAACAAGTTTCAGTTCATAGAATATCTTGTAGAATGGAGGAATATATGATCCCTTATCTAATGGACGCGACAGAGTTCGATAGCGGCGTTTGAGAGATACGATTGCTAGTTAGTTTTTGAGGTCATACTTGCAGTTATAGATATTAGACTTATCCAAGTGGGAGACTATTGGATTAGGTGTCTAAGCCCATAACTATAATTAGTATGTAATTAAACCGAGAGTAACATGGTCCATTTTGGGTTACATTCACCGGAGCAATCTGATAGGAAGGATATTTGAGAAAGAGGTTATTTGTGATTTATTAATATATTATAAAAAAAATATATTAATTGAGAAATCATATTATTTAATTGGTATTGATCAAGAGATAATTTGGAATTTATTAAGTGATCAAAAGAGACTAATTAAATTAATAGTGGCTGATTATGTAAATCAATGATACATATAGTTTGGGCTAATGATTCATAATTGATTAGTAATGGACTAAGTTCATATAGAGTCCATGAAATGTTATTGGATTAAAAGATAAGTGTATGAATTAGGGTTTACAAGTGACCCTTGGAATTCTATACTATATATTTAACCCCTTCAACCCTAAAATTGACACTAGTAATCTATGAAGGACATAGACGATTTTGCTGGTTCCTAGTCTCTCTCATATTGTCCACAAATTCTTGGTAGTGTTTTGTGAACCATTTGAGGCATAACACTTGAGGTGCTAAGCTCTTGAAATGCCAATTTCTACAAACTACAACAAAGAGGTAATCTTTTAACTCGTTTTTATGTTTAAAATATCAATGTTGTTTGCTAGTTAGGCTTCATGCTTTGGATAATATGAAATTACATGTATAATTAGAGAAAACATAGATCCAAAGCATTATGGTTGTATGTGCACCAGGAGTGTTATAGTACCTAAAACCCATCACATAACTCACTTTCCGGGAGGTTTGGCTAGGAACCGAGCTCTGAGGGGGCAGAACTTCCGAGCCGAAATCTCTTCTTCTCAGAGCCTTCTGGCACTCCGGGACTCGCCTCTTAGCACTTGGGAAGTACTTGTTGGGTTATGTGCATTCTAACACTTCCTAAGTGTACATGCAACCCTAAATACCTTGGATCTATGTTTTCTCTATTATACATGCAAATAAGAACATCCAAGGTATTATCCTAATCTAGCATACAAAAACTATGAATGTAACAAGATAGAATACATACCTCTTGATGTAGCTTGATGTCTTCAAGCTTTAAGAGCTTAGCCCCAATAGTGTGGAAGCCTCAAGTGGAATCACAAATCACCAAGACACCTTGGAATACTTTAGAGAATATGATTACTTGGTTCTCTCTAGTGAAATTGGCTAGCCCTTCTTTAGTGTATCCACACTAGTGCCAATTTCACCAACCAAAGACATCTTTATATAGTATGGAGGATTAGGGTTAAACCCTAATACCCATGACCTTTCATTTCCTAGGATCCATGGGTTAAACACTCCATAGACTATCCATGAAAGCTTAGCCCAACCTAAATGAACTTGGCCCATTCCATATATATAAGAGTCCATATTTAATTAGTTCCTTTTGATCACTTAATTAATTATAAATTAATTATTGATCAATACTAATTAAATAATATGATTCCATATTAATATATTAGAACTTATAATATATTAATATTAAGCATAAACATACTATTCTCAAAAGATTATCCATATAAATTGTGTCGGTGAAGTGCAACCCAAATGGACCATGCCGGGTCGGGTCAAGTACATACCAAATATAGTTATGGACTTAGACATTAATCCAACAGTCTCCCACTTGGATAATTCTAAAACTATTATTGCGTATGACTTCAAACCTAACTGGCAATCGTAGCTCTTAAAGCCGCTGTCAAACTCTGACCTTGTAGATGAACTCTGACCTTTGTCAATGACTTGTCCATTAGATAAGGGATCATATATTCCTCCATTCTAGATATCATATGGATTGAGACATGGATTATAATCATTCTCTCTGTCCATTTGTTGTTTCCCAATTTCCGATTTATGACGACTGACTAATTGAACGAATCAAATCAGTCCTGGCCCGGCCAAGCACTTCCATTTGTCATCATCAAATCATCGAGGGGCCCACAGATGTCGCTTTTATCCCGAAGGTAAAAGGAATGGATAAACTTCGACTCATATGGCTTGTTCTACTACTTGTTGAATCATACACAAAGGCACGTTTTATAGCACCGAGTTACCAAATGCGTTTTCGTGCAATCAATGTACAACCAACTCATAGTAACAACTCATATCTCTAGGTTTGAAGAATATAAGATATTATCGGCTCATGATCACTCGTGATAAAATCCATGAAGTGATTCCAATGAGCGCGGGTTGAATCCAATACTCAGAACTTATGAGCACTCATGAGTGTTGTAGCCCTTTGTCCAACACCTTAGACCTCTACAAGCCAACCCATGACAGTCTTAATTCATATCTACTTCCAACATATGACCGACTGTGGATGTTTGAATAACTTAGTCATTCAAGAAGAATAACCCAGTTTATTCGGGAAGTCAAAACATGCAAAATAAAACACAATAATAATTGAATCCAATATGGTATCAACCCTTTGAACATAAATAAAACACCTTTTATTTATCACCATATGATTACACATTATTCATTGTATACTGTTTCAGCTATCAACTTTATTCTTGAATTTAAAACAATAGTTGTCCCATGCTCCAAGCATGTACACTATGTTTTCTTAAACACTAGTCATGCCACACACCAAGTATGCATACTATGTTTGTCTATGATCTTTATTTTGTGAACTAGATCAATTGAACATAACTTCAATGATTCTCTTTTCACACTCCCAAATCCTTACTGCAAATGCAAGAATTCCAAATTCATGCCATTTACAAAAATCTGTTAGATTCTAAACTTATATGCATTGATCCTCTTGTAACGATTATGCACAAAGTCACAAAGACTTGGCAACAATCATTACAGAGTATTCCAAAGGAGATCAACTCCTTGAAATATCCTTCTTGCATTAAGTTTCCTTAATCTTACACAGATTGAAAATTCTAACTTTGAAACATTTCCAGATTCCATTTTGACTATCACTTCTGAACAAGAGTTGCCTCCTTACAGATTATGTCAATATGGTCCTTCCAGAATTATCACTATACTTCCAATTGTCCTTGAGTAACCAATCTTTGGTAAACCTTAGATTGTCCTCGACAATTGTTTAATCCTTTTAGTCATATCCAGTTCTAAACCTTTTCCCTTCTTAATGCCCCAGGCATTTGGAAAATTTTAGAACGGATGAATATAGCACATGTAATCGATCCTATATCCGAAGCATATGGGACACGATTCATGATGTCTTACATAAAGACTAAACCAGTCTTTTGCTATAATATTTCCATTTCAATTTGCCATGTTCTCATAATTCAGATTATGAAAAGGGATGCCGTAATCATAATCGAATTTTAGAACGCAAATAATGGACCCATATACAGAATTTCCTTACGTTGAGCCATTCCAACATGAAATTCATATATATCCTTGACTAAATGATTAAAACCTCACGATCTAAGCTTATAGATTTGAGATGAAGCATAATTTCCTCTCCCTTAATTATAGCAAAACAACTTTTTCCCAATTGAAACTTTTGTTTTCTATAATTAACTTTGCTAACTTGCAATACTTATCATAATTATCATGCTCCCACTAACATGATGATTATTAGCATAACACTTATGCTCCCACTAGCTTTGACATGTACTCAGAAATCAGCTGGACAGTCTGAAATTTAGATTCACACACCCTTTCCGTAGATAGCTCACCTGTGTGTCTAAGCAATTTCAAGAACCATGAAAAGGGATACCGTAATCATGGTCTCAATTGCTTAGGCATTTTCCATTTCTCACAAGTCCATGTTAGTGTGCCGGTTAACCACACGCGCTCCACTAACGACTTTTGAAAATGCAAATAACACAATTGATATCTTCGTAAAATCTACTTAGTGAAAGCGTTTCCTCACCATCATTTTCATGAATCGGAGAGAAACCTTATGACACTTAGATTTATATGGTGTATGAGTTCCTACCCATATGAATTTGTCAAACCATAATCACAAGACAAAGATAATGACAAATCCAAAACCATATGGATTGAACTCAATCTTAACTTCTTGCCACCTGGCAGCTCAAGGGCCTGCCATTGCTTCCAAGTTGTTATGCAACAAACTGAGAACTCTAAGAACTCATATGCAAAGCCAACTTTAACTGGAATGGGCACAGATATGTCAACACGATAGGTTATAAGCCTCAAGTCGTGTGCTAGTGAAGAACTTCAGGTTTTATTCTTGATTATTTCTTGAGACTTTCAAGACCTTTAAGACTCCCACTGTCCTCTTGACATATAAGACTCCCTTGTCAAACATCCAAGAGATAGTGCGGATTCTAATCAAGAAAAACACTTTACCCAATTGGCCTAAGTTGGTCTTTGTTTTATCCAAAACATCACAACTTACCAATTTCAAATGTACAAGAGTAGAAAATTTTTACTCTTACATTTGACAAGTGTTTTAAACCTTCTTTAAGACATGTCACTCAAATGACAATCTTGGAGTATGACTCTAAGACTTGTATTGGAACGAAGTATGACTCATCTTCTTGATTTAACCATTTCAACAATTCAAGTTCCTCTTCTTAGTCATAAGAATGCACTAAGATTTCCTTAGAGAACTAATTTTGATATGGTTTCTTAATCATTAAGATGATCACAAAACTGATACTAAAGTACTCTCCCATCTTTTCAGATTTGAGAAACTTTTATCCTTCTGCCTAATTTGATTCTTCTTATTCGTTCTGCCTTACATTGGAACCTTTTCCAATGTCTCAGAGTTACACTTAAGCATGTAAGTATAATCATATTTACTGAGCTTTAGTAAACTATGACGAATAATCTTATCGATCTTTTGTGGTGGACTTAATCAGTGCACAAGACTGTGTACTCGATCCTTTAGTCCTTCACTTGACTCATACATCCATGTGAACCAGTAATTAGTCTTAATTTTTCCAAAACTAGAAAGTTCTCATTCATCATGCTATATAACTTGCATGATTCCAAGTCCCGGTCCAAATGAAACTTGGGTGATGAGAATCTTTCCTTATTTGGTAAATATAGACATTACCACAAATGAAAGAATCAACTTCATATTTCCACTCTTGCTCTTAATGGAATCATATAAGCAACAATTTTTCCTCAAAAGCCATTGTAAGGATATTTTAAAATAAATAAAATCAAAAAATTTTTCTTTTATTTTAAAACTTTGCGGAAAAACTTATCCTTACAATCCATATGAAAACTTGTTGTTATCTATTCCTAAGCAATATCTCATAACTCCTAAGAAGTTGCTCAAGAATCCGATCTTCAAACTATGCGATAGAAATCCATCTACGCCATCAGATTCAGCATATTCTTTCTTTAAGTTTCTTCACTTTTCTTTGATTCTTAAAACATCACCATGTGACCCAGTCACATCATGTATCAGGAATCTCAGAATAGAAACTTAACAGAGTTAGATAGTGGTCTTTACCTGAAGTAGAGTCAAACTTATTGACTTTAACATCCTTAGGTAAATTTGGCAGCTTCGCAACCAATGCCCCTTCCATTGGCAATATAAACGTATGGACCCTTTGATAATGGTACACGAGACTATCACAGACTTAGCTTTTCTCTTTACCATTTGGTCAACCGAGTTGACTATGGCCGATCCCTTTCCATTGGGAAGAGAATGCTTTACTGGATATCCAATGTCATCATTGTCAATGTCCATAAAGTTTTAGGAAGTTGACCTTAGCAAATAGATAAGATCATTAAGGGTCTTGTCATAGTCTGTTTCATAGGTGTCCCAAAGGAACTCACTATGTGACTTAGAAAGTGATTGAACCACCAACTTTCTCAAGACTTTGACACCCAACTCTCCCGGCTTGTCAATATGTGACTACATCTCCAAGATGTGCTCACACCTAGACCTTGCCTTGCCAATAGGGCTTGAGTGACCTTAAATTTTTCAAGAACTTGTGGGTTGGGGAGAATAATTGGAGGAGGTGAAAGAAGTATGATTTCCAAAGGACATCATCTTCATTTAGGAAACCTTGTTTCACTAGATTTGGGAAGATCATAGGTGTCTATTACAGACATCTTTTGGGAGATATTCAAGATGGTTGATTTAAAGTCCTTAATATGACACCCAATATGAAATATTAAGGCTAGGACCCAACAAACTATTTTATAACTTAGAAGAGGTATGCCGTAATCCAAGCTATAAAATATTTGAAGGTAGGTGAATGACGATTCACCAATTTCCACCAAGATAAACGAAATGAATTATTAGGTTTTAATTGGTTTTGAAACTCCTAGATCTTTGAGATTCATTGAACTTTTCAAAGGCATGTTTCAATCTCGAGTGTGCCCTTCAGGTTTTGTGACTGGGATGCCGAGGATCACAAAACAAGGTGTGAAGTAACCATGCAAATCACTTGGTACCCTTAATAAATTACCCCTCAATCGATGTGCCGGTTAACCACACACGCTCCATCGATACTATGATAAATATTAAGTCACCCTTTACCTACCTTGTTAAGTCCAAGTTAGTGTGTCGGTTAACCACACACGCTCCACTAACGACTTAGACAAAGTGTAAAGTGTAATTTCATGGGTTAGCACCTTATTCACATTTTTCCTAAGTAACTAAGATTGGGTATTATTAAGAGTTTAGTGACTTAGTATTATCATTAATACTTTTAATGAAGGGAGAATTCTAGTCCTGTCAAACCCGTTCGGCTAACGACCCTCCACCAGTCAAGCAAGCGGTGGGTGAGAGTGGACACCCATTAAGTTGCCATTTTATAGGCAACAACTTTATACCCACCTTATAGACCGGCTTCGTGAATGAGGCGTACTAGCGGTAAGACTGACTTTACTCTTATACATATATATATTATTAACTTATAATATTATAAAGTATAAGGGTTGAATTTTAACTTTTAAAATTCTAAGGGCTAACTTGGAATTAAAGTATTCATAAGAGAAAACTTTACAAATTCCAAAACTTGAGGGCAAGTTTTGAAACTATTCAAAACTAATTAATTCCATAACTTATGTGTTTAAAGTAGTTTTAATCCAAAAACTCTTCAAGTTTCATAACTTGAGGACAAGTTATGGAAGACTTTAAACTAATAAAATAATTAACTTTTCTTTATTTTATAACTTATGGAATTAATTAAGGTTACACATTTTTTTTTATTTTTTTTTATTTTATTAAATGAAGAGACTCTTGGTCCTCCATAACTTGAGGACAAGTTATGAAGTCATAAAACCATTTAATTAGAACTAGACTCTTCATTTTTGTAACCTTTGCCAATTTTTATGAGTTTTATGATTCTTAAATGTGACTTTTCATATAACTTGAGGACAAGTTACAAAAACACATTTTAGAATCAATTCTTAGATTAATTTGGATTAAAACCAACTATCACATAATTTTATTCATTAATCTAAATTCACTCATAAAACAAGGTAACACAAAAAACTTTTGGTGATCCATAACTTATTCTTAAGTTATGGAATCCTTTAAAACATTAACACCAAATTTTGTAACTCCAAAAAAAAACTTTGAATCAATTTTTTTTTCTAAAACCTTTTCATATCCATAACTTATGGAGGTTTCAAAAAATAAAACTCTTTAGATCAAACTTTTAAAAATAATAAAATAATCATATTATTTTATCTTTTATTAAATTTGACCTAATTCAACTCATAAAGCAAATTATTCAAATTTTACAAATAATTAGTTTTTCACAAGAACAAGTAATTATCTTAAAATTTGACAAACTTCATGTTTTTTTTTTCCAACTTTGAAAATAAAATATTTGCATCAATATAACAGAAAACAACCCGTGGCTCTGATACCACTGTTGGGTTATGTGCATTCTAACACTTCCTAAGGGTACATGCAACCCTAAATACCTTGGATCTATGTTTTCTCTATTATACATGCAAATAAGAACATCCAAGGTATTATCCTAATCTAGCATACAAAAACTATGAATGTAACAAGATAGAATACATACCTCTTGATGTAGCTTGATGTCTTCAAGCTTTAAGAGCTTAGCCCCAATAGTGTGGAAGCCTCAAGTGGAATCACAAATCACCAAGACACCTTGGAATACTTTAGAGAATATGATTACTTGGTTCTCTCTAGTGAAATTGGCTAGCCCTTCTTTAGTGTATCCACACTAGTGCCAATTTCACCAACCAAAGACATCTTTATATAGTATGGAGGATTAGGGTTAAACCCTAATACCCATGACCTTTCATTTCCTAGGATCCATGGGTTAAACACTCCATGGACTATCCATGAAAGCTTAGCCCAACCTAAATGAACTTGGCCCATTCCATATATATAAGAGTCCATATTTAATTAGTTCCTTTTGATCACTTAATTAATTATAAATTAATTCTTGATCAATACTAATTAAATAATATGATTCCATATTAATATATTAGAACTTATAATATATTAATATTAATCATAAACATACTATTCTCAAAAGATTATCCATATAAATTGTGTCGGTGAAGTGCAACCCAAATGGACCATGCCGGGTCGGTTCAAGTACATACCAAATATAGTTATGGACTTAGACATTAATCCAACAGTACTAAGGGTTGGGAGAGGTTTAGAGAGAAGTTAGAGAGAGAGAGAGAAGGTTTCAAGTGTGAGGAATTGGAGTGAGCCCCGCATGGTATTTATAGGTCTTGGTCTTCAGTTACGTTGGGCGTTCCTCAAAGGTACGTTGCACGTACCCAGTATGTTGCATGTATGAGAGATACATTGCACGTACGAGAGGGCAGGTGTGGCATATGGATGCGAGACCATGGTGTGCAAGCAAGGGTCCAGATTTTGCCACGACACCCTCTTCGTATCAACCTACTTCCGGCTTCTAAATTCTGCAACTTTCGCATACAAACTCTATTTTTGACGTTCTTTATATCCATGCGTAGGTGGCGACATACTGTACAACTTTCGTTTAGACTGCATCGGGTAATTTTGACTTTATTTTTAAAGTTATATTTTAACAGGCTTGTACAAGTAAAGTCCTTTAAAAATTCATAACATTGTCATCCGACGTCCATTTTCGTCCGTATTTATATCGTTGAGTTCATATTAACGATATCTTCGACTGTCGTTTAGATTGTGTTGGGTAAAAGTTGAGCAATCTAAAGTTCGAATTCTGGGTTGTGCACTGCTTTGCTAAATCTTAGAAAAATCATAATTTCCTCATACGAAGTCAGATTTGGATGTTCTTTTTTATACATGCTCTCGGTTTAACGTACACTATGACTTTTCTTTAGATCGCTAAGGCTAAAAATTATTTTATTGCAAACTCACTTTTTACGATTCCTGGTGTCATGTCGGTTTTTTGCCGCAAAACATCGATTTGCCATAACTTCTTCGTTATAAGTCGGATTTAAGCGTTCTTTATATATCTGAAATCCTTGTTATGACTACTTCAACTTTCTTCATATATATATTGGTTCTATCTATTATTTTATTTTTGATGCTTATTTTTATTATTATTATATTACTACGTTATAAGTAAATATAACGCACACAAAATCATATAAACTACATAATACTAGAATAATTCCTCTTTATTACTTCAAAATAGGTTACAATTGCTGACCCTAACTATTACATCATCATGATCGTGCTTAGCTAGAAACATGGGCATTACAAAATACCAATACACAAACAAATAATACAAATATAATAACAACATGCAATGGGACCACAACTAACACACTGGATTACCCTAAGCCCACATCATAAGTTTGGCTTGCCCTTGGCCCACATCTTATGTCTAGCTTGCTCTCCGGCCTGATAAGTCCTCAGATTGAATACTGCTAACCCTCAGTACGCGTTAGACATGCCCTTCCCAGCCTCAGCTCGTATCTAGAATGCCCATGAGCCCTCAGTATCAGTCTGCCATCCCCTCCCTGACCCTCAGGTCATATCTGGTTTGCTTTAGGGTTTTTTGGCTACAACACAGAGCAGTACAACCTTAACCCAACCCACACAGTATGTTGACATATAACATATAATATCATATATAGATAAACAAACAGTATCATAGGTAGTTATATGGATCTAGCATACTAGCATATCAAAACTAGCATGCATATTTATTTCATACTCATCATATAAACAATATCATGTTATCAAACCAATGGGCCGGCCGTGGTGCCTTTGACCCGAAAGTAAAGTGAGGAAAATTCACCCTACAAGCAGCACATAACTAATAATGTCCGACTCCAAATCTCAGCTCTCAACTCAAATGCCTACAACCACCAAGTGACCAATTCCATCAAAATCCCAACGATAGCCAAAATACTCACAAGGTCAAACTTGGCAACACGCCATGTCTATTAGTAAACACGCCATGTTTCAATAGCATTCAGATGGTCGGGAAAACCCTAGACAACACGTCATGTTTGCTCGCAAACATGCCGTGTTGCCCATGTTCCAACAACTTAATACATTCAGGTGTTTTCTTCGATTCTAGGTACTGCATGGCTCGGATCTAGACCCAAATGCTAAAAAGAAGGATAAATTTAACATTTGGTTCCTGGTACGTATTTAAATTAAAATAAACTCATGTTTTGCTGTGGGACTCGACGAGTTGGAGGCCCAACTCGTCGAGTAGACTCGACTTTGGATCGGTAGAATAAGTGACCTACTCGACGATTTGGGAGACCGACTCGACGAGTAGGGCTGTCTGGATGAAACCCTAATATTTGGGGTTCACATCCTAATTTAAACAACTTATAACACCCCAACCCAGCCTCCATTGTTCCTCCCAACCCAGAGAAAACCCTAACTCAAACCCTAAGCCTCTTTTGAGTGTTCTTTAGCTTTTTGGTGACTTTTGTGTGCATTTGAAGTTGGAAGAGAAGAAGGAAGCTTGGGAGTTCAAGTAGAAGCTAGTAGATTAAACGGTTTTGCTTCATTCTTAGTTCATTCAAGGTAAAACGCTTGAACCTTGACCATATATCTCTTAGATCTTGTTTTGGGGCTTTTTTCTACACTTTTTATGAGTTTGTGAAGTTATAATCGGATTTTGTGAGTATGTTTGGAGTTACACTTAAGATCTAGAACCATTGAGGGTTCTCATGGCATAAAGGTGCCAACTATATGGCCATAGGAGACCCATGGTTCTTATATACCTCTTTTTATGGCTTATTGAGCAAAAAACCCCATGCATAGACGTCAACATTGGAACTTTGCATATAAAATGGACCTTAGGAGGTCAGATATATGGTTTTGATACATTCAGACCCATTATAATGGACTGAATAGTTTTGGACAAAGAAGGACTCGACGAGTCACTTAGGTGACTCGTCGAGGTGGGTCGCATTTTCCTCCGAATGTCTTCTGGTAATGGTCTTTGGTTGAGTGGAGGGAACACTCATCCTGTTAGGGGTTTGTTCTGGACTTGAAGATCGAAGGACTCAACGAGTTCAAGGAGGAACTCGACGAGTTCAAGGCAATGTCCTAACCACATGAAGACAGACTCGGCGAGTCATAGACTGAAGACCTTCATACGGATGAAGATGAACTCGACGAGTTCAAGGAAGAATTCGGCGAGTCAGTTGAAGAAGGTCCCGATGTTTTGTTGAAGGGGAACTCGTCGAGCTCTTGCTAGACTCAAATTGTAGGGACGAGGTTGTAGCATTTTATGGAAGTGGGGACTCGACGAGTTGGTGGACCAACTCAGCGAGTCGAGTCAACCAGATGTTGGCTTTGACCAAATGTTGACTTTGACCAGGGTCTTGACCTTGACTTTGATTTGGACTTGAGTTGACCCTGGTATGCGTTATGAGTATGAGATGGTAACTTCGAAAGGATGTTGTGTAGGGATCGAGGAGTCGAGAAGAGTTAATTTCCGTACCAAGGACAGTACAGACACTACACGACATTGAGGTGAGTTACCTTCCAGTAGAAGTGGATCTAAGGCACCAAGGCCGACCCACCAGTAGTTGATTGCAGTAGAGATGATTTTCTATGTGATAATTGTCTAGTTGCTATTATTAGATGTGTTCTATGTGGCAGTATGATATGTTCATGTGCTAGTGGTAATAGGAAGGGGAATAGTCCCTGATTCGGTCATTAGGACCGAAGGGTAGGTCGAACACCCCATATGTGTCTGACAGCATGATTATGATATATATTATTTGTGATAGTAGTATGGGTGTAATAGTCCCCGTAACCGGGTGATAGACCGGAGGGTAGGCAGGCACCCCAGAACTACCTGACAGTATGTATGGTTGTATGGTATGCGATATGATGGGGGTACTCACTAAGCTTTGTGCTTACGGTTTTTAGTTTTTGTTTCAGGAACCTCTTCATCTAAGGGGAAGGAGCCAATAGGGTAGCATCGCATCGCACACATATGTCTTCGCATTTGAGAACCCTGGGATTACACTTTGACATTATACTATTTGAGATTTTGGTTTTGAGAGATGTAACTATGGTTTTGTGGTTTGATGTGATATCAATACTGTTTTTCCTTTAACAATCTTACTAGTAATATAAATTAAAACAAAAAATTTTAGTCTCGATTTTTGGGATGTTACAAGTTGGTATCAGAGCCTTGGTTTTAGGGATTCAAGCACATCTTCAGGGGTGTCTAGAATCAAATCGTGGGCTTGAAGGATTTTTACAAAAAAAAATAGTTTTCTATAATTTAAAAGTATGGAGTTTTGAGAAAGAACAAGGTGTGTGATGCGTGCAACCGGCCGAGCTCAAGTAAGTTTTCCCCAAGATACCTATGCATGTTATATTATGTTATATGATGTGATTATGAGAACTGCATGCTAGATCAGGGATAATGATCTAGGAAGGATGCCTTACATGCCCGTTGTATGAGTTTATTGAGCTATATGCTAGGGCTGGTTAGTCAGCAGTATGATAGCCTGATTAGGTTATGCTTGGTAATGGTTACTCAATGCACAAATGTTGCTTGCTTTATACTTATAGGGGTTCCAACTAGCTTTAAATAACTAGTAAGAGAATATGTAATTTTATTTGCAAGCTAGTTAGGGAAAGATGGTAGGGACTCCTTGTGCACCCGATGGCGGAGAGTAGGTCGGAGAGTGCCCTAAGACAAGCCTAGGATGAGATTAGCTTGGAAAGCAGTATTAGTAGAAGGGACCTGGTGAAGTCGAAGCAATCCTTAATGAAAGTACGGATATATGTGGAAGGTAGTATGGGCCCGTACTACTGGAAGCAGAGGATCCATACTCGAATCATGGAGGGCTAAGAAAGAACCAGGGAACTTGGAAAATGTGTGAGACCTCTCGAGAGTATGTATGTGATGGGTTTTGAGCATTCTAACACTTCCTAAGTGTACATGCAACCCTAATAAGTTTGAATCTATGTTTTCTCTATGTACATGCAAATTTCTTTTTCAAGGTTATTTCCTAACTAGCATGGCATGGGGATTACATAAAACATAAAACTAGTAGAAATACATACCTTGTTGCTTAGATTCCTTCAAGACTTTGTGAGAATACTTCTTATATGTGACAACCCGAAATTTCCATTTGTACGAACATTATCTATTCAATAGAAGCCAGTCCAGTTTCAGTGATTTTCAGACTTTTCCGAACAAGTTTGTGTACTTTAGGGTTTACGTTTCAGGAGATATCAGGAGAGTGGATGCTCCTGGATTTGTGAAACTTGAACATTCCAAGTTTCATAATGTCATAGTCCAATTTCCGGAATGAAAATATTTTCTGCCAAAATATTTCAGGACTATAAATAGATTTCTGAATTTAATTAATTCATTATTCATAATTCCAACTAGAGAAAAGCCATTTTCTCTCTGACGGATCTTCGGGTTTTCATCCCAGATTGTGAGTCTACTTTCCTAGATGTGTTTTAATACTTGTTATATGCTTTATAACATTGTTTACATACCTAAAATGCAAGATCCGGGAGCTTACGGCCCAAGAACGTTCTTGGGGTGTAAACTCCAAAACATGGCCTAAAAGCTTCCTAGTCCCGATTCCTTGTTAGACAAGTAGTTTAGGACTTATTGTAGGATCTTTTGAGGCTAGAAATCATCCAAGATCATAAGGCTTTTGGAGTTTACGGCCCAAGAGTTCTTGGACCGTAAACACCATTTCCAAGGGCCAAAGTGAGCCCTAAATCACCCTTAAGGCTTAAGGCATTTACCCTCTAATGCTTGTAGCTAATTTGGACACCAAAACACTTCAAAATCATATAGTTTTAGGAGTTTACGGCCAAGGACATTCTCTTGGGCCGTAAACCCCTTTTTCAAGGGCAAAGTGTACCCTAAACACCCCTAAGGCTTTAAGACAATTACCCTTTAATACTTATGACTTGAATGGGGAATAAATTACATCAAAATAATCCCTTAAAGGGAGTTTACAGCCAAGGAACATCACTTGGGCCGTAAACTCTAACTAAAGGCACAAATGTGTGCCTAATGTCCCCTTTAGCCTTAGACAAAAACATAGAAGCTATCCTACATGTGCAAGTTACTTAAAAGAATTAAAACCAACACCCCATAGGAGTTTACGGCCGTAAACTCTAGGGGATATGGTCTTTAGGCCGTAAACTCCTCTATAGAGCATTCTAGGGCCTTAAACTACTTCAAGGATTATTCCAACAATGCTAGGCTTATTCTAGGATCAACATAGCACTTCAAAACACCCAAAACCACCAAGTGAGGATTTCACGGCCGTAAACTCATGGGTTCACGGCCGTAAACTCCAAAGGAGGGGTTTGTTGGGTGGTAAGCTCATATACAAGGTCATTTGGTGCATTAAACCCTTTTGCCTTGTCCCGTATCGACTTAGATGCAACCCTTAGGACCTATAACATTTATACAAAGTGTTTTCATGTTCCTGATGGGTTTTAGGTAAAACAAATAAACTAGAAAAACAATTCCTAAGTTCACATGCAACCTACTTTGGATCTATGTTTTCTCTATTGAACATACAACTTTGAATTGCAAAACAAGAACCCTAGATGAGAGAGGCTATAATCGAAATTTACAAACTAGGGTTTAGTAATTACATACCTTTCAATTGTTATAGTAAACAATTGATAATTCCCTTGATCTTGATCTTGATCTTCTTGGAAGCTTAGCACCACAAGTGTAATGCCTCTAATGGAATCACACCCAAACTAGCAAGAAGGAAAGTAGAAGGAGAGAGAGGGAGTATGCAATTTTCGGCCCTAAGGGTTTCTTCCAAAGAAAGAGTGACCAAAATGTGAACCAGGAGGCTCCTTATATAGTTGCGGGATCTAGGGTTTAGGAAAAACCCTAATGCTCCTTGCTTAGGGCCTAAGCAAAGCCAAAGGCCTTATCCAAGCCCCCTTGGACGAAATCCTTAGGGTTTCCCCTATAGATTTCGTCCACCTCCTTCCAAGGAGGTTCTGGAGCCTTCCACTCAACTATTAGATAATTGCAAACTAGTCCTTCCACTTTATAATTAATTCTTTTAACCCCAAAATTAATTCTAATTAATTTCTGGCTAACAATTAATTAAACAAAATGATTTTTTATTAATATATTAATCTTTTAACATATTAATAAATTCATTTATATTAATTTATTAATCTTATAATAAATTAATATCTCTCCTTTCATAATTTCCTTGTCCGGTTGCTAGGTTTGAGGGCAACCCAAAAGGACTGTGCTGCTATCAATTAAAGTACATACCAATTATAGTTATGGGCTTAGACACCTAATCCAACAGTCTCCCACTTGGATAAGTCCGTAACTATAATTGCTAGTATGCCTTCTAAATTTGACCAGCAAATTGTAGCTTCCAAAAAGCTGCTGCAGAACTCTGACCCAGTCAGTTACGAGTCCTAAGATAAGAGATCATATAATCCTTCGTTCTGCAAGATATCCCAGACATAAGGCATGGAATAGAATCAATCTCTTTGTCCAGAATCTATGTTTCCCGATTTCTAATTTGTGATGATATAGGACTTCTAATTGAACACATCAATTCAGTCCTGGCTGGGCCCAGCGCATAAGTCAACACCAAATCATCGAGGGGCCCATAGATATCGATTTTTCCGTTAGGGCAAAAGGAACGAATAAACATTGACTCATATGCTTGTATCTTTTACTCATCAAACCATACATGACAATATGTTTTATAACACCAAGTTACTGATGCGTTTTCATATCACCAATGTATAGCCGACTTGCAAATTACAACTCATATATCTCTATTTCAAGATCATAGATATTATCGTCTCAGTATTACTCGTGATGAATTTCATGAAGTAATACTTTGAGCGTGGGTTTATCCAATACTCAAATCTCAATTTCTGAGTACTCATGAACGTTGCAGCAAATCTATTGCCATGTCTATCCTTAGACAATCTACAATCCAGTTCATGACAGTCTTGATTCACTACTTACTTCCAAAAGTACGAGCGACTGTGGAGTTTGAATAATCTTATTATTCGGGAAGTCAAAACATGCAAAGTGAAACGCAATAATAATATTAATCCTATATGGCCCCAAAGCTTTTGAGCGTAATTAAAAACACTTTTGTTTAAACACCATATTGATCACTCATTATTCATTGCTTATAGTTTCAGAAAATCAACTTATTACTTGAATTATAACCACAATTGTCCCATGCTCCAAGCATGCACACTTTGGTTTCCTATGGTCCATACTTTGTGAAATAAATCAATTGAAAAACCTTTCCAATGATGCTCATTTCACAATTCCCAATCCCTATTACTAGTGTTAGAACACAAGGTTCTTGCAACTACTAGAATATGCTAGATTCTAACATTTTATGCAACGATCCTTTCGCAAAGTCATAGCACAAAAGTCACCAAGACTTGGCCAATGAAATTACAAAGTACTCTATCGGAAATTGTTACAAGATAATTCCATAGACGTGAAGTCTCACATTCAAAGTACATTCCTTTGAACATCCTTCTTGCATAAAAGTTTCTAATCTAGACACAGACTCTCAACATCCAACTCCCAATATGGAGACATTTCCATATTTGCCATATGACAGCTTATTCTTAATAGAATCTTATCTATTCATAATAATGTCAATATAGCCCATTCAGTACTATACTTCTAACTACTCACAAGCGACAAATCCTCAGTGAACCTCAGATTTTCCTTTGATAGTTGTTTAATTATTTTTAGTCAAAACCGATTCTATTTCCTTTTTCCCTCTTAATGCTCTAGGCGTTTGGAAAATTTTAGAATGGTAAAATATTACAGCATATGCAATCGATCCTATACCCGAAGCGTATTGGAAATGATGCATAATGTCTCACATAAAGAAGTGATACTTTATCATCCTTCTGCCATAATATTTTATGTGTCCTGTTCCCACAATTCGATCTATGAAGAGGGATGCCGTGATCATAATCGAATTTGAGAATGCACTATATATCCTTGACTAAATTTATTAACATTTCTCGATCTAAGCTTTAGAATTTTGAAATGAAGTATAATGTTCTCTCCCTTAATTATAGCAAAACAACTTTTCAAACATTACAACTTTGCAAAGTGAATCTTTGTTTTTTATAATTAATATTGCTAACTCGCAATACTTTACCATAATAATCATGCTCCCACAAACATGATGATTTTTTTCTTACCAGCATAACACTTATGCTCCCACTAGCTTTGACATGTATTCAGAAAACAATTAAACTTCCAGAGAACAATGCTTATTGAATTCCTTAAGTTCATATTTCTAATACCTAATGCTTTGATAAGCCTTCATCAAAGCTTCTTAAAATCATACACCTTTGCCTTAGAAAGCTCATATGTGTGTCTAGACAAATTCAGAACTTATGTCACTAAGTTCCAAATGTTCAGACTAATTGTCAAATCTCATAATTCGAACTATGGAAAGGGATGCCGTAACCATAATCGAATTTGAGAATACAATTTCCACAATTGCTATCTTCTTAAAATCTCTCTTAGTGAAAGCATTTCCTCACAGTCATTTTCATGAAGGAGGTAATCTTATGACACTTAGATTTTGTGGTGTATAAGTTCCTATCCATGTGAATTTGTCAAAACCAAAGTTTGTGACAAATCCAAACTCATATGGACTGAACTTTCTCAATCTCGATTTCTTGCCTCATGGTAACACGAGTGCCCACCATGTCTTCCAAGTGGTTTATCAACTCATCCTTACTTATCAATGTACTTTCCATTGATCAAGGTGCTATGTCTTTATGCATTCACATGAGAACTCATAGAACTCACTTGCATAATTAATTCAATTGGAATGGCACAGAAAAGGAGTATGTCATCCACGATAGGCTATAAACCTCAAGTCGTGTGCTAGTGATGATCGATAAGGTTTATTCTTGATTAGTTCTTGAAACCTTTTTCAAGATCATTAAAACTCCCACTGACCTCTTGACATATATGATTCTCTTGTCAGGAAACTTTCCTCGACAAAACAAATATTCAAGAGTTAGTGTGGTTCTTATCAAGACAAAACACTTCACAAAATTTGTCCTAGTTGGTCTTTGTCTTATCCAAGACATCACAACTTACAAATTTTAAATGTGCAAGAATAAGAAAACTTTTCCAAATTCCACATTTGATGAGTGTTATAAACCTTCTTGAGACTTGTCACTCAATTCACAATCTTGGAGTATAACTCTAAGACTTGATGTTGGAACGAAGTATGATTGACTTCTTGATTTTAACCATTTCCAAAATTCTCGATTCCTCTTCTTAGACATGCAAATGTACTAAGACTTACTTAGAGGATAAATTGAGATATGGTTCCTAATCATTAAGACTTATCATAAAACACAATAAAAGTTACTCTCCCTTCTTCTTAGAATAGAGATACTTTTATCTTTCTGCCTACTTGATTCCTCTTATTCGTTCTGCCATTGATTGAAACTCTTTCAATCAACTCAGAATTATATTTAATCTTATAAGCATAACCATATTCACTAAACTTTAGTAAATCATGACGAATATATTTATCAGTCTCGTGGTGGACTTGATCAATGTACAACCTAGTGTACTCGATCTCCTAGTCCTTCTCTTGACACTTTGTCAAAGAATTAGTCTAATTTCCAAATATGAAGTTTCTCATTCATCACGCAATCAAGTTGCATGACTCCAAGTTTCTGTCCAATTGAAGCTTAGGCGATGAGAATCTTTCCTCATTTGGCAAATTCTCGACATTTCCACAAATGACATAATTAAGAATCAAATCCATTATTGATAACAATACACAAACATCAATTTTTCATAACGACTTCATTGCAAGGATATATAAAATTATTCAAACCAAAAATTTTATTTTATTCATAAAAATAGCAGAAAACTTGTCCTTACAATGCAAAATCAACTGAAAAACTATGTATTTATTCCTAACAAATCTATCATAACTTTCTAAGCTCAAAATCTGATCTTCGAATCCATGCGACGGTGATCCATTTCTTCGTGATTAGACTTATCTTGCTTTTCCATCAAGCTTCCTCTCTTTTCTCTGATCCTGCAAAACATTCAAATGTAATCTTATCACATTATGTATTAAGAATCAATGAATAGGAACTTGATGGAGTTAGATAGTGGATTTTATACCCAAGGAGGAGTCATAACACTAGACTCTCCCATCTCTTAGATCTCTTAGGTAGATAGGGCAACTTCGTCTCCAATGCCCCTTCTCTTGGCAATAAAAGCAAATGGACTCTTTTGGAATGACACAAGGAACAATCTCAGAGTTTACCTTTTCTGGATCTCCAATGTCATCATTTTCAATGTCCCTTGAAGTTTGGGAGTTTGATTCACCAGACAAATTTGCTTGATCAGCACGCCAAATCATTGCTGATTCAACAGCTATAAGCAAATAGATGAGATCAATGAGGGTCACGTCGTGATCCATCATATAGTACTCTCTAACGAACTCACTATATGATTTAGGAAGTGACTGAAGAACCCAATCAACAGCCAACTCACTTGAAATCTCGACACCAAACATGCTTAACCTATCAATGTGTGACTTCATCTCTAAGACGTGTGCACACACAGGTTTCCCATCTTCGTGTTTACTTGCAAAAAGGGCTTGAGTGAGCTTGAACTTTTCAAGCCTTCGAACTTGTAGGTTTGGGAGAACAACGGTAGGAGGTGGAGGAAGTGGAATCAAGTTAGTCCACATGGGAGGGATTGATCTCTCACCTTCATAGTGGAACAAACCTTGAGCAGGAATACTTTTTCCTTTAGATTCGGGAAGACCATGGTTAGATTCAGACATCTACAAAAATGGGAGAAAATTCAAGTTAGTTGATAAGAATCCTTGATCCAACACAACATTCCACAAATTGGAAGAGGGATGTCGTAATCCAATTTGCAGAATATTTGAAGGTAGGTAAATGACGATTTACCAATTTCCACCATGAAAAACGAAAAAGAAGGTTAAGTTTTAAATGTATTGGAAACTCCTAGATTCTTTGAGATACATTGAAACTATTCAATGGCATGTTTTAATCTCGGATTATGCTCTTCTATTTGTGACTGGGATGCCGAGGATCACAAACAAGATGTGAATAACCATGCAAATGTGCTTGGTAATCTCATTGTCTTTATCATTAACTATTGATGTGACGGTAAACCACACACGCTCCATCAAAATGACAATTATGAGATACCCATTACTACTCTTTATTAGTACCTTTTAGTGTGCCGGTTAACCACACACGCTCCACTAACGACCAATAAAGCATTATGTGCAATTTCATGGATTAGCATACTTTTCACATTTTTTCTAAAGTAACTAGAGTTAGGATTTTATAAAATAATGTTCTAGTACTTTCTTTAATAACATTATACTTTTAATGAGATGTAGTTGTCCTATCAAATCCGTTCTGCTAACGACCCTCCACTAATCAAGGAAGCGGTGGGTGAGAGTGGACACCCATTCAACTACCATTTTATAGGCAGTTTCCTTATACCCCCTTATAGATTAGCTTCGTGAATGAGGCATACTAGCGATTTGACTGACCATATTCTTATACATATATAATATTTAACTTTTAATTATAATATACATATAAGGTGTGTTTTAAAACATTTTAAAACTCCAAGGGTTTATACAAATTTTTCGAAATTTAAACTATTAAATTTTAAATTTAAGTAAACCAATTAATTAGATTTAATATTTATCTATTAATTAACTTTTAATTAATTTATTAAATCTTTTAAGGATTATCTAATTAAATTAAACAATTAACTTAATCCTAATCCATATCCCTTCTAGATTTCAAAAATATGGGGATAGGATAATTCCTTAATTTTCTCAACCAAATAACTAGATTTAATATTTGTCTATTAATTAACTTTTAATTAATTAATTAAATCTAGTAAGGATTATCTAATTAAATCAAACACTTAACTTAATCCTAATCCATATCCCTTCTAGATTTCGAAAATATGGGGATAGGATAATTTCCTTATTTATCTCAATTATCCAATAAGGCAACTATTATCCAAAACAAAGAAACCTTAAAAGGGGGAGCATATTTCGAAATTACAAGGGGAGGAGGCTAGGGTTTTGGAAACCCTAACCCTAATTTCGACTAGGGTTCATGGAGGCTAGGGTTTTCGAAAACCATTTGCACCAAAACCCTAAAATCGAAAATTTTGGCCTTTAGGGTTTAATGGATATAAACCCTAATTTGCAATTCAACTATTATAGCAATTCAATTTAAAACAACAATGGCTCTGATACCACTGATGGGTTTTAGGTAAAACAAATAAACTAGAAAAACAATTCCTAAGTTCACATGCAACCTACTTTGGATCTATGTTTTCTCTATTGAACATACAACTTTGAATTGCAAAACAAGAACCCTAGATGAGAGAGGCTATAATCGAAATTTACAAACTAGGGTTTAGTAATTACATACCTTTCAATTGTTATAGTAAACAATTGATAATTCCCTTGATCTTGATCTTGATCTTGATCTTCTTGGAAGGTTAGCACCACAAGTGTAATGCCTCTAATGGAATCACACCCAAACTAGCAAGAAGGAAAGTAGAAGGAGAGAGAGGGAGTATGCAATTTTCGGACCTAAGGGTTTCTTCTAAAGAAAGAGTGACCAAAATGTGAACCAGGAGGCTCCTTATATAGTTGAGGGATCTAGGGTTTAGGAAAAACCCTAATGCTCCTTGCTTAGGGCCTAAGCAAAGCCAAAGGCCTTATCCAAGCCCCCTTGGACGAAATCCTTAGGGTTTCCCCTATAGATTTCGTCCACCTCCTTCCAAGGAGGTTCAAGAGCCTTCCACTCAACTATTAGATAATTGCAAACTAGTCCCTCCACTTTATAATTAATTCTTTTAACCCCAAAATTAATTCTAATTAATTTCTGGCTAACAATTAATTAAACAAAATGATTTCTTATTAATATATTAATCTTTTAACATATTAATAAATTCATTTATATTAATTTATTAATTTTATAATAAATTAATATCTCTCCTTTCATAATTTCCTTGTCCGGTTGCTAGGTTTGAGGGCAACCCAAAAGGACTGTGTTGCTATCAATTAAAGTACATACCAATTATAGTTATGGGCTTAGACACCTAATCTAATAGTTCCTAAGTGTCCCAACTTATTTTATTAAGTTATTATTTGGCTAATTAGTTATATATATGCTTATTATATGATAACTAGGCTCGTGCGTGTAAACAAGTCTCCGTTTGCCACCTAGCACGGTATCCGACACTGCAATTCAAACAGCTCACCACAAGTGAGTTCATACCCCTTTAATCAACCTTTGAAATGATTTTAAATGTTTTAAATACTTTATGGGGGGGAATACAAGTCAAACACTCATAGTTATTGCTTCAATCACATGTGATTGCATTTAATCACATGTGATTAATAACTAGGAAACCAATGATTTTATCACTGTTGAAACTGTCTATCAAACTGTTTTACTTCAAAATGTCTTACAAACTCTTTTACTTTTCAAAGTCATTTACAAATTTGATTCAAACAAATGTTCCTTATACTTAAACTGTTTTATCAAACTTATGCCTTCAAATTGTTTTATAGATTGACATCAAGTCGATCTTTCCTTGAAATAATATTTATGGTTCAAATGTCTTATATAAACTTATTTATGCTTTTACTTCTTATAAATTGCATGCCCATATATGTATAGATGTATAAATAATGTTTAAAGGGCTTAGGAAGGCCATCCGCCCTATTTCCTTTTTCTCGATTTGGATGTGGTCTGGTGGGATTTTGGATGACCATCCGAAGGTCGTTTCAATATTAATTATATATTAAATATACATATATAGAAATAAAATTACTTCCATATTCATACGTACTAGACACATCATTAGTAAGTTACCATCGGGGTAACACAGGATCATACATATACAACTATACAGGGAAGAGAACATATACAACTATACTAAGAGAACATATACAACTATACTATGAGAACATATACAACTATACTACGAGAACACATACAACTATAGTATGAGAACATATACAACTATACTAGGAGGAGAACATATACAACTATACTAGAACGAGAAACATTACATTACATATACTAGAATACGTTAATTACTGTGATTTAAATCGGAGCATGACTTAAAACCTCATGACTTGAGTTGCGGCCAGAGTGTCCTGGAGGGGGAGCGTTGAGTTTGCGTATAGATCTATGCTGGATTGACAATCCTACACCCTGCTGCTCGCTACAGCCGGACCTGCAGGTCTGCGGGTGCCAAACATCATTTTGTTTATTACGACCATTCATTATGTCGTTGTTACTAGTCGATAGTATGGTGCAATTTATCACATAATGCCTTAATATAAATCCGGTTTAAGGTAGTTAGTACAGCAGTAGTTCCTATAATACAAAACTACAGTACTACAATGATTTACCCATTACATATTTTTAGTGATAACCTCACTTAAACATAAATGTACAAACTATATTTTGTTAAATAATAGTTACACTTAGGATATTACACACTTTTACAACAAACGAGCGTACAAAACAGTTAAGCCTTGGTAGAAGGCTACTTTAATAGAAAATATAGGTTTTTCTGAGAGATTCAAACTTTTACAAACACTTACATACATTCTACAAACTTATACTTGAGACACGTTCAAACGTTTTTGATAACAAACACCGACACTAAAATACTTATGAACTCACCAACTTAATGCTGATAAACTCTTTCAAAATAACTTGTATTCTCAGGTCATCAGTAGACAGGTACCGATGCCAGCTTTTGAGAAGATGGAGCGCATTCAAGACTCATCGTATTATTATTTTGATTTAACTTGTATTTTTGGTGTCTAAAACTGATCAGAACACACTTGTATTAAAATTATTTATTTAATGCAATGGATGATGTTGTTTGCTTATTTACATTTACTGTGTTGTGATACTTTACATGACGTCCTCCGCCCCAGAACGTTTCCGCCGTTCTTGGTTTTAGGGTGTGACATTACACTTGAAAATCGGTTATGCCCTCTCTAGAAACACTCTAGTGTCGATTTTGCATGCTATAGGGTTTCTTTTATAGTGTGTCATAATTAGGAGTTACAAATGTAAAACCTAATTGTCATGACTCTTCATTTCTCATGACCCATGGGTTTGTAACTCCCATGGACTATCCATGGAGCTCCATATGGTTATAACCAAACCCATAAACCATGGAGCATTAATCCACCAAAAAAGAATTGATGATTTTCATAATCAACCCTATATATTTAATTAGTCTCACTTTGATCACCAACTTAATCCTCTGTTCTCATGACATTATCCAGACAAACACATGGAACATGGTCTTACTTATTGTCCAACATTTGTTTTTCGATCTCTGATTTGTTTCGACATAGAACTAAATTGACACATCAATTTGGTTCTGACCGGGCCCGTTACATAGGTCAAAACCAAATCATCGAGGGGCCCATATATCGCTTCTATTTCTAGAAGGACCAGATAAACTTCGACTGATATGCTTGTACTAACTACTTGTTGAATTATTCACAAAGGCACGTTTTATAACATCGAGTTACCAATGCGTTTTCGTACAATCAATGAATAACCAACTCATAGTCAACAACTCATATCTCTAGGTTTGAAGATTTATATGATATTATCGTCGCACGATCACTCGAGATAAATTCCATGAAGTGATGTAAGTGAGTGTGGGTTGAATCCAATACTCAGCCCTTATGAGTACTCATGAATGGTGTAGCAACCATTGCATTGTCTAAAGCACTTTAGACAAATCATACAAGCCAAATTCATGACGGTCTTGATTCATATCTACTTCCAACATATGACTGACTGTGGATGGTTTGAATAATATGATATATACCATAACATATTTATTCTGGAAGTCAAAACATGCAAAGTGAAACACAAGAATAATACTAATCTTATATGGCCCCAACACTTTGAGTGTAAATAAAAACACCTTTTATTTAAGCACCATATTGATAACTCATTATTTATGTTTCGATTAATCAACTTTATGCTTGAATTAAAACATTAGTTCTCCCATGCTCTAAGCATGTACACTATGTTTTTCCAAACAACAATTATGCCATACTCCAAGTATGCATACTATATTTACATATGGTCCTCTCTTTGTGAAATAGATCAATTGATAATATTCCAATGATGCTCATTTCACAATTCCAATCCTTGTTGTAAATGCAAGAATACCAAACTCTTGCCATTTACTTTAATCTGTTAGATTCTAAACTTATATGTAATGATCCCCTTATAATGACTATGCATAGAAGTCACAAAGACTTGGCAATATACATTACAAAGTATTCCATGGAAATGAAGTCTCAAATTCAAAATACATTCCTTTGAACATCCTTCTGAGCATTAAGTTCTTTAATCTTACATAGATTCAAAGAATAACTTCCACCTCTGGAGACAATTCAATATTACCATTTTGACTATCATTTCTGAACAAGAGTTGTCTCTTTTCAAAATATGTCAATATGGTCCTTACTCTATACTTCTAATTTGTCCATGAGCAACCAATCTTTGGTAAACCCCAGATTGTGCTCGGCAATTTTGCTAAATAATTTTAGTCATTTCCAGTTCTATTCCTTTTTCCATCTTAATGCCCTAGGCATTTGGAAAAATTAGAATGAATGAATATTATAGCACATGTAGTCAAACCTATACCCAAAGCATATGGGACATGATTTATGCTATAAAATTTTTTAGTTTCCATGTTTTCATAATTCGAACTATGAAAAGGGATGTTGTAATCATAATCGAATTTTGAGAACGCAAGATATATAGAATTCCCTTATGTTGAACCATTCTAGCATAACATTCATATATATTCTTGACTAAAGTAGATTAAATTCTCAATCTAAGCTTGTAGAATTGGAGTGAAGTATAAAATCCTCTCCCTTAATTAAAGCAAAACAACTTTTTCAAGGCGAATTGAAACTTTTGTTTTCTATAATTAATATTGCTGACTTGCAACACTTAACATAATAATCATGCTCCCACTAGCATAATGATTATTATCTTACAAGCATAACACTTATGCTCCCATTAACTTTGACATGTATCTAGAGATCAACTGGACTTTTAGAAACCAACACTTTATTGACTTTTCTACCAAAGTTCAGATTTCTGATACGCAATTTCTTTGATAAGACTTTATCAAAACCATTCATCTTTCCTTAGATAGCTCACTTGTGTGTCTAAACAATTTTGAAGAGGAAGGCCGTAATCATAATGTTTACACCTTTTGTCATTCTCACAATTGCTATCTACTCAAAATCTACTTAGTGAACGAGTTTCCTTACCATGATTTTCATGAATCGAAGAGAAACCTTATGACACTTAGATTTTTATGGTGAATGTGTTCCTATCCATGTGAATTTGTCATAACCATAATCACAAGACAAGGTTAGTGACAAATCCAAACTCATATAGACTGAACTTGTTTAATCTTAATTTCTTGGCACCTGGTAGCACAATGCCCACCATTGCTTCCGGGTTGTTATGCAAACAATTGATAACTCATAGAACTCACAAGCATAATCAACTTTTAATTGGAATAGAAACATAAATAAGAATATGTCAACACGATAGGTTACAAACCTCAAGTCGTGGGCTAGTGATTAACAAAACTCTTGATTAGTTCTTGAAGCTATTTCAGAATCTTTTAGACTCCCACTGTCCTCTTAACATATAAGACTTCTCTTTGTCAAGAACCATTCCTTGACAATACAAATATTCAAGAGCTAGTGCGGATTCTTATCAAGTAAAACACTTCTCACTATTGGTCTTAGCTGGTCTTTGTTTTATCCAAAACATCACAACTTACCAATCTCAAATGTACAAGAATAGGAAACATCTTACTCTACATTTGACAAGTGTGATGAACTTTCTAAAGACTATGTCACTCAAGTTACAATCTTGGAGTATAACTCCAGGATTTGTTTTTGGAACAAAGTATGAATTATCTTTTGATTTAACCATTTCAACAATTCACGATTCCTCTCCTCAGGCAACAAATACACTAAGGTGTCCTTCGAGGATCAATTGTGATATGGTTCCATAATCACTCAGATAATCATAAAACAAAATACACAAGTACTCTCCCATCTCTTCAGATTGGAGAAACTTTTATCTTTCTGCCTTATTTGATTATTCTTATTCATTCTGCCATACATTGAAACTTTTCCAATGTTTCAGAATTACACTTAAACTCGTAAGCATAACCATATTTACTAAACATTAGTAAATCATAACGAATAATCTTATCTACATTTCTGGTGGACCTGACTAGTGCACAACTTAATGTACCCGATCCTTTAGTCCTTTGCTTGACTCACATGCAAATGTGAACAAGGAATTAGTCTTAATTTACCAAAGATGAAAATTCTCATTCATCACACAATACAACTTGCATGCTTCCAAGTTTCTATGCAATTGAAACTTGGGTGATGAGAATCTTTCCTTATTTGGTAAATTAGGAAACTACCACTAATGAAAGAATCAAATCCGTTTACCCATATTGCTTATCAATGGAAACATATCAGCAACAACCTTTTTCATAAATGCCATTGTAAGGATACTTAAAATAAATAAAATCAAAACCATTTTCTTTTATTTTACTACTTTTCGGAAAACTTATCCTTACAATCCATATGGAAAACTTGTTGTTATCTATTCCTAAGCAATATATCATAACTCTTAAGTAACAACTCAAAATTCTGATCACCGAACAATGCGATCGAAATCCATCTTCTCGATCAGAATCAACATATACTTCCTTTAAGTTTCTTCACTCTTCTTTGATTCTTAAAACATCAATATGTGACCATTGTCAATGTCCATGGAAGTTTGGGAAGTTGATCTTCCAATTAAATTTTGCTTTATCAATGCTCCAAATCATTGCTGATTCAGCATCTTCAATCAAATAGGTAAGATCATTAAGGGTCATGTCATGATCTGTCATCAAGGAGTGACTGAAGAACCAAGTCAACAGCTAGCTACCTCGAGACTTCGACATCCGACTCTCCCAGCTTGGCAATATGGGACTTAATCTCCAAGACCTAAGCACATATAGACTTTGTTTGCCAATAGGGATTGAGTGACTTAGTACTTATTAGGTCTTGAAACTTGTGGGATAGGGAGATTTGTTGGAGGTGGTGGAGGAAGTGAAGTATGATTTCCAGTCCCACTAATGCACAACAAAGGGATTGATCTTTCACCTTGGTTGCCATTTGGGATATCGTCTTCATTAGGAAGCTTGTTCCTAAAGATTTGGGAAGACCATAGCTATCTAAACTAGACATCTCTAATGGGAGAAATTCAAGTTAGTTGATTTAAAGTCCTTAATATAACACACAGTATGAAATATTAAGGCCAGGACCCAAAAACCTGTTTATAACTGGAAGAGGGATGCCGTAATCCAAATTATAAAATAGTTGAAGGTAGGTAAATGACGATTTACCAATTTCCACCATAAAAATGAAATATAATTAAGTTTTTAATTGGATGTGAAACTCCTAGATCTTTTGAGATACATTGAACTTTCAATGGCATGTTTGAATCTCGGCATGTTTGAATCTCGATTGTGCCCTCTCAAGTTTGTGATTGGGATGCCGAGGATCACAAACAAGGTGTGAATAACCATACAAATTGATTTGGTACCCTTAACATTATCACCTAATCGATGTGTCGGTTAGCCACACAGCTCCACCGATCTATAATAAGGTCAAGTTACCCCTTGCCACACTTACTAGTACTTGTTAGTGTGCAGATTAACCACACATGCTCCACTAACGACTTGGTAAGGTACAAAGTGTAATTTTATGGGTTAGCACCAAATTCACATTTTCCTAAAGTAATTAAGTTTGGGAATTATTAAGGTATAGTTACTTTATAATTTCATTATACTTTTAATGAGGATTAAGGTCCTATTCTACGCGTTCGTCTAATGACCCTCCACCGATCAAGGAAGTGGTGGGTGAGAGTGGACACCCATTAAGTCACCATTTTATAGGCAACAACTGTGACAACCCGAAATTTCTAACTTACATTCATCATTGTAATTAAAGTTAGCTTCGGTTTGCTATTTTATAATGAAGTTTTGAGTCTAAAAGAGTGCTTAAAGCTTAGTATATTTGAGTTATGTGTCGGAGGATGGATTAGATTGGGTGTAGCATTAGAAAAACGGGCCAAACACACCAAACCTGGTGTGTGCGGCCAGCCAGCCGCACACAGGCCAACCACACACACCTCCAACCGCACACAACCTCCTATAAGTATTATCCTTGGTCATTTTGATCATTTCTTACACTCTTGCAAAGCTAGGACTCGAAAATCCTCTCAAGTATCATCCGGAAAGGTAACATCTTTCACCAAGAACACCAAGAACACCATGTTTCTGGCAGCACACGCTTTTGGCAGCACACCTGGCCGCACACATTGTGACATCCCCATATTTCTCGGCCAGAAAAGACCGATTTAATTTATGCTTTTTAAAATAAAATCAGAGAAATCTTTTTATAAGATATTGCGGAATTGGTCCCCAAACAATATATGATAAAAGTTTATCAAAATCCTTCATTAAGAAGGTATATATTTTCCATATATATCAAAACCTCGGGATGTCATGTTCCGATACAGATCAAAAGCATAAACAAGACATTATAAGCCTTTCAACAGATATTTACAACTACTGGCCTATAATCCAAAAATCTCTCATCATCCTCCGACTGTGCTCGGGGTCCACTACCCGTAATCATAAAACTGATTGGGTCAGGCTTAGGAGCCTGGTGAGCATATAGGGTTTTCAACCCACAGTAATAATATACTTATTAAGTTCACCAATCAACAATAACCCTGATTACCCATTCCCGTTGTCCTCACTTTACGTCCCTAAACACCTATCAGAAGGGACCTAGCCTAAGGATTATCATCGGGATGGACACTACTGCTAAGGGGTTTCCTCAGCCATACATGTCCTTAAGGCAACCATGAGGGGAATGGAGTACACCAATGAACATTTAATTCATCAACACCTACAAGTTGCGAACCTGCTAGTGTTCCACTGGACAATCTAGAAAGTCTGTGGTCGTCATCTATACTTCGCTAGATGACTACAACAACAACACAACATCGACATCGAGGCCTCTCACCATTTTAACACACATCAACTATTTCATCTACCCATGTTCTACCCAACATACTTTGTAGATAAAAAGCATATACAGTTTAAAACTTGTATAAAACATCAATTCAACAGTCACCTCGAATAAACAATTAGCATATTTACACATAACACGTATTTCAAGGTAAATACTTCATATCTATGTGTAAATTGAAAGTAACTACACACTCACGTATTTTGGTGAAAATCGGGCAGCAATTCGTTTCCTAAAACGATCGTTTCTAATAAAACCGGGAGTTTTATTGAGAAACCAGGCTCTGCAAAAGTCGGGCTTCGAAACCGAAAAGATAAATTTTTCGGGCTTCTCGGGCACTTCGTGGGGTATTCCGGGCATTACAATTGATACCGGGGCTTTGCGGGATGTTAAGATGAAGAAAATATGGAGAGAGGGGCTAAAAATGGCTAAATTCCAAAAGTAACCGGAAACCCTCGTAGGTACCCTTCTATTTATAGGGTCCGAAGTTTGATCCAACGGCTGAGAAGTCTCCGGATCCGACGGCTAAGAGGCTCCGCAGAGGGGGTCTCGCACATGGCTCGCATGGCTCGCACATGCGAGGGCTCGCTGTCGGCTTCTAAATGGACCGCGGCTTGCTGGCGCACCTGCGAGGCTCGGAGCTAGGCTATGCGCGGCTCGGACACACGCGGCAGCTGGGCGAAGATTCGGCTGGGGAGCTGGCTGCTTCGGATTGGGCCTCCTCCTCGGCCGAATCAGAAGAGGGCACGTGGCTCGCATGACTCAACAGCCTCGGTGACTCAGCAGCCTAATGACTCAGCAGGACACGTGTCACTTTCTAAGCGAGGGTGACGTGGCAATTGTGACTATGCGAAATTTCTCGGTTTTCGTGCCAAAACTTCTAAAATCCATAACTTTCGCATACGAACTCCGTTTTTGACGTTCTTTATATGCACGCGTAGCTAAAATTACGATCTACAACTTTCGTTTAGACTTCGTCGGCTAATTTTGACTTTAAATTTTATATTATTATTTTTAACAGACCGGGACAGGAAATCCGTTAAAAATTCATAACTTCTTCATCCGACGTCCGTTTTTGTCAGACTTTTTACCGTTGTGCTCCTAATGACGAGACCTTCAATTCTCGTTTAGGTTGTGTCGGCTAAAAACCGCTCGATCTAAAATTCGAGGTTTTAGCTGTCTACTGCTACGCTGAAACTTCGAAAAATCATAACTTCCTCATACGAAGTCAGATTTGGGCGTTCTTTTTATCGAACTTCTCGTTTTAACGAATACTATGACTTTCGTTTAGATTACTAAGGCTAAAAAGTAGTTTATCAAAAACTCACTTTTTACGACATTCAGCACCGTGCCGGTTTTGTTGCGAAACTTCGACAGGTCATAACTTCTTCGTTATAACTCGGATTTTGGTATTCTTTATATCCCCGAAATCCTTGTTTCGACCACTACAACTTTATGTAAAGATATCGGGCTTATCTCACACTTTAATTTTGACGCTTATTTTTAATCTTAATTAATTAAGCCCTAATAATTAAGCATAAAACACATAATATTCACATAATTCCTTTTCATTTCTTCAAAATTAGTTACAAAGGTTAACCTAGACTATCAACTCAATATAAATGCCTTGGCTAGAAACACGAGTGTTACAATTCTCTCCCCCTTAGGATGATTCCGTCCCCGGAATCACATATCACCAAACAACTGCGGGTAGTGACTCATCATGTCACTCTCCGTTTCCCAAGTGAGATTTGGTCCATTCGTATGTTTCCAGCGCACAAGCACTAAATCGACCATCTTGCGTCGTAACTTCATAGTCTTACGGTCAACGATTGCCTCAGGTTCTTCGATCAACCTCTTGTTTTCATCCAACCTTAACTCAGAGATCGGAATCATGTCGGGCACGTCTCCTGTGAACTTTCTCAAGTAACACACATGAAAGGTGTTATGAATACCTTCCAGTTCTTCCGGTAACTCTAGCTTGTAAGCTTGATTCCCGATCCTCTGAAGAACTTTAAATGGTCCAATAAACGATGGACTCAACTTCCCTCGTTTCCCAAATCTTATAAGTCCCTTCCATGGCGAGACTTTAAGTAAAACCGAATCTCCAACATCGAAGGATATCGGTTGTCTTTTCTTGTCAGCATAACTCTTTTGTCGATCTTGAGCAGCTAACATCCTTTCCCTTATCACTTTCAACTTTTCAGCAGTCTCATGGACTATTTCAGGTCCCATAAACTGCTTTTCCCCAGCTTCCAACCAACATGATGGCGTTCGACACTTCTCCCCATACAAAGCGTGATAAGGTGCCATCTTAATGCTTGAGTGGAAACTATTATTATAGGAGAATTCTACTAAAGGTAAGTGTTCATCCCAGTTACCTTGGAATTCTAGGGTACATGCTCTCAGCATATCCTCCAATTTTTGAATCGTTCGCTCGCTCTGACCATCGGTTTGCGGATGGTAAGCTGTACTCAAACATAACTTGGTACCCAATTCCTCTTGTAGACTCCTCCAAAACCTTGAGGTAAAACGGCTGTCACGATCGGACACAATCGTTAACGGAACACCGTGAAGCCTCACAATTTCCTTCAAGTAAGAATTCGCAAGTTTATCCATAGAACATTTCTCTTTGGCCGCTATGAAATGCGCACTCTTAGTGAAGCGATCAACGACCACCCAAATCATGTCGTGACCGTTCCTTGTTCTGGGCAGTTTAGTCACAAAATCCATGGTGACGTCTTCCCATTTACCCATGGGTACGGGTAAAGGTTCTAAACTCCCATACGGTTTATGATGTTGTGCCTTAACCCTAGCACAAGTTACACACTCGGCCACATACTTAGCAACATCGAGCTTCATCGTCGGCCACCAATAATAGGGTTTTAGATCCCTATACATTTTCGTACTGCCGGGATGAATTGAGTACATGGTCTTGTGAGCTTCTTCCATCATAAGATCTCTTATTCCGCCCGTCTTATGTACCCAAATTCTATCTTGAAATACCTTCAACCCTTGGTTGTTTGTACCGAACACTAACGTTTTTCCCAAACGTTCTTCCTTTCGGTCATTTTTCTCTAAAGCTTCCTCTTGAGCTTTCTTTATACTTTCCACAATTGTCGAGACAACTTCAATTCTCAATGCTCTTGGCCTTTTCTTTTCAAGGTTTACCTTCCGACTGAGAGCATCGGCAACAACATTTGCTTTACCAGGGTGGTAAAGTATCTCGCAGTCGTAGTCCTTGAGTAACTCTAGCCAGCGTCGTTGCCTCATGTTCAATTCCTTCTGATTAAAGAGATATTGGAGACTCTTATGATCAGTGAAAAGTTTACACTTGGTGCCATAAAGATAATGCCTCCATATCTTCAAGGCAAATACTACCGCTGCCAACTCCAAATCATGAGTGGGGTAGTTCTTTTCATGCTCCTTCAATTGCCTCGATGCATACGCGATCACTTTATCCCTTTGCGTCAGAACACAACCTAACCCAACTCCGGATGCATCGCTATAAACTGCAAAGTCATCAACTCCTTCAGGCAATGAAAGAATCGGTGCTTCACACAATCTCTTCTTCAACTTCTCAAAGGCTTCCTTATGCTTCTCATTCCAAGCATAAGTGGCTCCTTTGTGGGTCAAAGCTGTTAATGGAGTAGCAATCGAAGAAAAGCCTTGGATAAACCTTCGGTAATATCTAGCTAATCCTAAAAAGCTTCGAATCTCCGTAGGACTTTTTGGATGTTCCCACTTCATTACAGCTTCAATCTTTGCTGGGTCGACCATTATCCCTTCTTGGTTAACCACATGACCTAAAAATTGGACTTCTTGAATCCAAAATTCACACTTGGAGAACCTTGCATACAACTTCTCCTTTTTCAGGACTTCTAGCACTTCACGCAGATGCTGTTCATGCTCTTGCTTGCTTTTTGAATAAATCAAGATATCATCTATGAATACTATCACGGATTTATCTAAGAATGGTTTACAAACCCTATTCATCAAATCCATGAAAGCTGCTGGGGCATTGGTTAGTCCGAACGACATAACCAAAAATTCATAGTGTCCATAACTCGTTCTAAAAGCAGTCTTTTCAATGTCCTGCTCTCTCACCTTTAGTTGATGGTATCCCGACCTAAGATCGATCTTCGAGAAATAGCTCGAACCCCGCAACTGGTCGAACAAGTCATCGATCCTTGGCAACGGGTACTTGTTCTTTATCGTCACTTTGTTCAGCTCTTTGTAATCGATGCTCATTCTCATGCTTCCGTCTTTCTTCTTTACAAATAACACAGGGGCTCCCCAGGGTGATGAACTAGGTCGAATGAAACCTTTGTTCAATAACTCCTGAAGTTGTGTCATAAGTTCTTTCATTTCGGTTGGCACTAATCGATAAGGTGCTTTCGCTATCGGCGTCGTTCCTGGTAATAAGTCGATACGAAATTCTACTTGTCGATCAGGGGGCAATCCGGGAAGATCTTCGGGAAAGACTTCCAGATAATCACAAACCACCGGAGTATTCTGCACCTCCTTCTTTTCCATCTTGGCATCGATCACGAATGCTAGATATGATGTACATCCCTTGGCCAAACACTTTCTGGCTTTCATTAGGGAAATGATTCCAGAGTTTACTCTGCGTTTGTCTCCGTACACAATAAACGACTCTTTCCCTGGCGGGTTTACTTTTACTATCTTCTTTCTACATAGTATTTCTGCGTCGTTGGCGCTAAGCCAATCCATTCCTAACACTATGTCGAATCCATTTAACTCGATAGGCAATAATTCCTCTTGGAACTTATTCCCATCCAAGTCAATGAGGATGTTTTTCATATGATGGCTAACAGGTACAAACTTGCCACTAGCAATCTCGACTATTATAGCATTAACTAGCATATCTACAGGCAAAGCTAGTTTTCTACCAAATTCATGCGATATAAAGGAGTAATTCGCTCCAGAATGAAACAAATTTTGGGCAGGCAATTCGTTTACGAGAAAGGTACCTGAAGCGACATCGGCTTCTTCTTTCGCAGCTTCGAGCGTCATCTGGAAGGCTCTCGCCTTCGGCTTTGGTGGTAGATTGGGTTTCGCTGCGTCCTTCTTCTTCGGGCAGTCCCTCAAAATATGCCCTTCTTCATTGCACCCAAAACATACGTTCTTATTGAAGGTGCATTCATTGGCATAATGCCCTGGCTTTCCACATTTGTAACAAGTGACTTCCACGCTGCACTTCCCAGCATGTTTCTTCCTACACTTGTCACACCACTTGGCTTCGCTTCCTCCTCCAAACATTCTCGAACCAGTCTTCGAGAATTTGTTCTTTTTATTGGAACCTGAAGTTCCTTCAAACATTCTCTTTTCGCCAACTTCAACCTTGCTGGCGGCTCTCCCTTTTATCATATCTTCAACAGACTTGGCAGCCCAGATAGCTGCCTCCAAAGTAAGTGCCTGACGTACTGGCACCGCATACTCCCATGGAAGTCCCTTTGCATACCTGTCTATTTTTTCCAACTCATCTGGGACAATACGCAAAGCAAACTCCATTTTGTCTGTGAAGTTATTTGTATATTCGTGAACGGTCATACTCCCCTTCTGCAACGTTAGAAATTGGTTTTCTAACTCAAGTACGTTTTGGGCCGAGCAGTACTTGCGCTTGAAGTGCACTAAGAACTCTGCCCAAGTTAATTGCAGTGGCTCATTAGGGCTTAGGGTTTTCCCCAAAGTGCTCCACCAACGAACAGCACTACCCCTGAACTGACGTACTGCAAACATAGTTTGTAACTTGCCTTGGCAATCACAAGTCATGAAAGCCAACTCCATTTCCGAGATCTAGTCCATTACTCCGACAGGATCTTCTTTTCCATTGAAGGTCGATGGCTTGCAAGTCATAAAGTCCTTATACTTGCACCCATTTCTCTCCACTCTACCCTCGTGGTTATTCCTCCCAACCACAAGCGGTTCACCATGACCAACCGATCTGCTAGTGTTCCCTTCTTCAGATCGATCGTCATTTAGTTCACGTTGTTCAACAGGAACTGAAGGTTCATCCCTGTCGTTCAACAACATTTGCCTTAATTCCTCCCTCTGTTCAGCCAACATGGCCTGAATCATAGTTCGTACTCCAGCCATGGTGATGGGTTCGGGTGCAGCTCCTACTATAGGCACCTGTTCCACCACTGGAGGTTGAGGTTGTTGGTTTCTGTTTGCATTTCCAGCTCCACTCCGAGTTCTTGCCATTACAATCTATATACTGAATAAGGCGAAATTTAAGTCTTTATCCTTGTTAGACATGTCAATTCCCTTATCATCCCGAAACGTTTACATGTTAGTTCTAATCTCGTATTCATACGCTTAGAATCCTACACACATAAGGTTTCCAGATCCGGTCGGCAATAGACCATAGATCCGAACAAATAATGGCACACATGGCAAACACATAGCATTTAGCACATAAGGGCATTTTAGGCATCTTCCCTAAAATAAACTAGTGCTCGTGTCTAAAATATGGTAGACACTCATCTCACAATCATCACTTATCATTCTAAGTTCAAGTCTAGAAATTCTACAATTTCTTAGTTCGCTTAAACTAATGCTCTGATACCAACTGTGACATCCCCATATTTCTCGGCCAGAAAAGACCGATTTAATTTTTGCTTTTTAAAATAAAATCAGAGAAATCTTTTTATAAGATATTGCGGAATTGGTCCCCAAACAATATATGATAAAAGTTTATCAAAATCCTTCATTAAGAAGGTATATATTTTCCATCTATATCAAAACCTTGGGATGTCATGTTCCGATACAGATCAAAAGCATAAACAAGACATTATAAGCCTTTCAACAGTTATTTACAACTACTGGCCTATAATCCAAAAATCTCTCGTCATCCTCCGACTATGCTCGGGGTCCACTACCTGTAATCATAAAACTGAGTGGGTCAGGCTTGGGAGCCTAGTGAGCATATAGGGTTTTCAACCCACAGTAATAATATACTTATTAAGTTCACCAATCAACAATAACCCTGATTACCCATTCCCGTTGTCCTCACTTTACATCCCTAAACACCTATCAGAAGGGACCTAGCCTAAGGATTATCATCGGGATGGAGACTACTGCTAAGGGGTTTCCTCAGCCATACATGTACTTAAGGCAACCATGAGGGGGATGAAGTACGCCAATGAACATTTAATTCATCAACACCTACAAGTTGCGAACCTGCTAGTGTTCCACTGGACTATCTAAAAAGTCCGTGGTCGTCATCTATACTTCGCTAGATGACTACAACAACAACACAACATCGACATCGAGGCCTCTCACCATTTTAACACACATCAACTATTTCATCTACCCATGTTCTACCCATCATATTTTGTAGATAAAAAGCATATACAGTTTAAAACTTGTGTAAAACATCAATTCAACAGTCACCTCGAATAAACAATTAGCATATTTACACATAACACGTATTTCAAGGTAAATACTTCATATCTATGTGTAAATTGAAAGTAACTACACACTCACGTATTTTAGTGAAAATCGGGCAGCAATTCGTTTCCTAAAACGATCGTTTCTAATAAAACCGGGAGTTTTATTGAGAAACCGGGCTCTGCAAAAGTCGGGCTTCGAAACCGAAAAGATAAATTTTTCGGGCTTCTCGGGCAATTCGTGGGGTATTCCGGGCTTTACAATTGATACCGGGGCTTTGCGGGATGTTAAGATGAAGAAAATATGGAGAGAAGGGCTAAAATGGCTAAATTCCAAAAGTAACCGGAAACCCTCGCAGGTACCCATCTGTTTATAGGGTCCGAAGTTTGATCCAACGGCTGAGAAGTCTCCGGATCCGACGGCTAAGAGGCTTCGCAGAGGGGGTCTCGCACATGGCTCGCATGGCTCGCAGATGGCTCGCACATGCGAGGGCTCGCTGTCGGCTTCTAAGGGGACCGCGGCTTGCTGGCGCACCTGCGAGGCTCGGAGCTAGGCTATGCGAGGCTCGGACACACGCGGCAGCTGGGCGAAGCTTCGGCGGGGGAGCTGGCTCCTTCGGATTGGGCCTCCTCCTCGGTCGAATCAGAAGAGGGCACGTGGCTCGCATGACTCAGCAGCCTCGGTGACTCAGCAGCCTAATGACTCAGCAGCCAGGTGACTCAACAGGACACGTGTCACTTTCTAAGCGAGGGTGACGTGGCAATTGTGACTATGCGAAATTTCTCGGTTTTCGTGCCAAAACTTCTAAAGTCCATAACTTTCGCATACGAACTCCGTTTTTGACGTTCTTTATATGCACGCGTAGCTAAAATTACGATCTACAACTTTCGTTTAGACTTCGTCGGCTAATTTTGACTTTAAATTTTATATTATTATTTTTAACAGACCGGGACTGGAAATCCGTTAAAAATTCATTACTTCTTCATCCGACGTCCGTTTTCGTCAGACTTTTTACCGTTGTGCTCCTAATGACGATACCATCAATTCTCGTTTAGGTTGTGTCGGCTAAAAACCGCTCGATCTAAAATTCGAGTTTTTAGTTGTCTACTACTACGCTGAAACTTCGAAAAATCATAACTTCCTCATACGAAGTCAGATTTGGGCGTTCTTTTTATCGAACTTCTCGGTTTAACGAATACTACGACTTTCGTTTAGATTACTAAGGCTAAAAAGTAGTTTATCAAAAACTCCCTTTTTACAACATTCAGCACCGTGCCGGTTTTGTCGCGAAACTTCGACAGGTCATAACTTCTTCGTTATAACTCGGATTTTGGTATTCTTTATATCCCCGAAATCCTTGTTTCGACCACTACAACTTTATGTAAAGATATCGGGCTTATCTCACACTTTAATTTTGACGCTTATTTTTAATCTTAATTAATTAAGCCCTAATAATTAAGCATAAAACACATAATATTCACATAATTCCTTTTCATTTCTTCAAAATGAGTTACAAAGGTTAACGTAGACTATCAACTCAATATAAATGCCTAGGCTAGAAACACGAGTGTTACACACATGGCCGCACACACGTGCTGGCAGCACACCTGGCCGCACACACACATATAGTGTGTATTTTGGCCATACACTCCCTTGTATAGCCTTTTAACCCTTCGTACAATCATTTATGGTTGTAACACTTCAATATAAGTGTTCACTAGTCCCTAAGGTGGTCCCAATTCATTAATTAGTTGTTCATAACACTAATTATGTCCATATATGTGCCAACATATGCTAAATAGGATTCGCGTGTGTACTCAAGTCACCACTTGATACTTAGCAACTGATCCAACATTTTTATCAGAATCACTCACTACAGGTGAGTTCATACCCCCTTAATCAATGTTTTAACTATTTTTAAATGTTTTATGGGGGGGATACAAGTAGAATAATGCTAGTTATTATATTAATCACATGTGATTAATAAGCAGCATTCAAATGGTTGGCTACTCATTAGCCGTTTTACCCAATAGTTTACTTCAAATGTTTTTCATAAACACATTATGTGTTTAAAACTCCTTATTACACTGCATATTTTACTCAGTATGTTTTATTTCAAACTTATTTACAATTTTCATCCAAACAAATGTTTCCTTATACTAAAGTTGTTTTATCAAACCCATGCTTTCAAAACGTTTTATAGATTGACATCAACTCGATCTTTTCTTAGATAATAATTATGTTCAAAGGTTTTAAAAAACTTATTTTATGCTTTTATATTATAAATTGCATGCCTCTATATGTATATTTATATAAGTAATGTTTAAAATACTTAGGAAGGCTATCCACCTTGTTTCCTTTCCCTCGATTTGGATGTGGTCTGATAGGATATCGGGTACTCGTCCAAAGGTCGTTTAAATATTAGTTATATATCATGTGTACATATATAGTCATAAAGGTCCTTCCAGTTCATCCAATGCCCTTGGGTAGCAAGGGTATACATCCATGTCCATACGTACCAGTTAGATTACTAGTAAACTACTATATGGGTAGTTTAGGAAGATACTAGAACTATTACTAGAACGCGATATCATACAATGACTCAGTTCATTCATGAGTCAATACTTTCTAGAACAATACAGTACGTTACTATACTTACTAGATTGAGAGAACATACATTACAGGTAGAACATTACAGTACATTACTATACTTTCTAGAGAGAGAGAGAACATACATTACAACTAGAACATTACAGTACATTACTATACTTGCTAGATAGAGAGAACATACATTACATCTAGAACATTACAGTACATTACTATACTATTACATAGACATGTTTACATGATTACGCTTACGTGAGTAGAATTACATGATCATACTTACATGAGTACACTTACATATACATGGAATAGACGTCACTAGGTGCTATTGCATGGAACCAGTTCAGGATCTAACTATACCGATGAATCACAATGCAATTGTGATAGTTATATCGAGTATACATGATCATAGTAATGTGGATGCTCACGGCTTGCAGATATGCAGGGGTCGTGTGTAGGTCCCAAAATCCATTTGATAGGGGAGCGTATAGCCTAGGATCTAGACATCATATTATACCTTATCCTTCAAATAAGGCAGCTGAGTACCGATGTAGTTATTTATTAAAAATGCTACAGTACTTACAAGATTACCATAGACTTAAGGTAATTGGTACGGTTGTAGTTCGACACTACACCATAGTACCTATTTCATTTTCCCATTACATTCACTTTCTGAACATTCACACGACGCACGGTAATGTAGAAACTATATTTTTGGATAATGATAGTCAGACTTGGGAAAATACATACTCTTACAAGAGACACATACACAAACACTAGACGCCTTGGTAGAAGACTACATTTAGAGCAGTTAGGTCTTGGTAGAAGACTATATTCAGAGCAGTTTGGTCTTGGTAGAAGACTACATTCAGAGCAGTTAAGTCTTGGTAGAAGACTAAATATAGATCAGTTAAGTCTTGGTTAAAGACTCCCTGTTATAATAGTAGGACTCATAGGGATTTCTAGGGTTTTTCAAACGTTTTCAGTTGTTTTACATACAAATTCATACATACAAATACTTACATACAAATACTTACTTACAGATTAAGACACTAAAATACTTATGATCTCACCAGTTTCAAAGCTGATACTCTCTTTCAAAATTACTTGTATCCTCAGGTCATCATAGACAGGTACCGATGCAAGGATTAAGGAAGATGGAGCTCATTCAAGACTCATCTTTCATTTTGATTTATACATTAGTGTCTATTAGACATATCAGAACACACTTGTATTAAAATTATATTATTAATGCAATGGATGATGTTGTTGCTTGTTTACTACTTTTCATTGTTGTGATATTGTAGATGACGTCCTCCGTCCCAGAACGTTTCCTCCGTTCAATGGTTTTGGGTTGTGACAGATTGTATCCTCAGGTCATCATAGACAGGTACCGATGCAAGGATTAAGGAAGATGGAGCTCATTCAAGACTCATCTTTCATTTTGATTTATACATTAGTGTCTATTAGACATATCAGAACACACTTGTATTAAAATTATATTATTAATGCAATGGATGATGTTTTTGCTTGTTTACTATTTTTCATTATTGTGATACTATACATGACGTCCTCCGTCCCAGAACGTTTCCGCCGTTCAATGGTTTTGGGGTGTGACAGATTGGTATCAGAGCATTGTTTATAGTGAATTAAGTATATCAACCCATAAAAGATATACTAACTATAAATACATAATGGATTTAAAATACTCTGACCAAGAGTTTATACTTTAAATAATAAAATATTTAAATTAATTATACGTGCCTGCATTCATGCTAAAATCAGTGTTACTAGGACAGTACAAAAGAATTACGATTGTTGGGCAACATAGGTGGGCTTAGAGACATATAGTTAAAACTGGGAAGATATAGCCTGATCAAGTATATTATCTGAGGGTTGACTAGCATGTGCCTAAGTGTAGGTGTGTGGTTGCAACAATGCTAAAATCTTACCAACCCTACCACAATGAGAACAGTAGAACATAACATTAAACTTAAAATACTATAGGAGTATTTGGTGTTACTATAAGTACTTCATACTTGAGAACTAAAACGGGATTTTCATTACTAAGTTGATAGTTGCTAAGTGGATACACTATGGCTATATGTAAGTAGGATGTTATAGACTTAGAATTTGTGAAAATTTTACTTTACCCCTATTCTGTGTGAATTTGGAGTTAAGGTCACTTATTCGAAGGCCTATCCTGTTTCGATTACATATAACCGGTATGCACTTCACAAATAGCGATGTAACTAATGAAGATTTTCTAAATAATTATCTAGATAGTTCGTCTAATAATTATTTTCTTACCCCAATTCTCGCGTAGATAACATGGCTGGACTCCATCCCCACGGCAACACGTAGCTTCCGAATGAGGTCATTTCTGGATGGTTTGAAGAAGAGCCAGAAAATGATCATCTTATCCCTGTGAATGATCACCATGATGAAGACCTTTCGGACGGTGTTAAATCCGAACCAGAGGTTGAGAACCTACCCTAAGCAGCTCCCTTTCCAATTCCTAACCCTCGTCCGGCTTTTCATGGCCTGATGCCTGAGTGGGTGGAATGCTTGGAAACATGGAGCCAAGGACAAGATCTGCCCATGCCATTTAATGGTGACCAGAACTTTTATGACCTAAGCAATGGGGGGCTCAGCAGACAGAATCTTGCCAATCTTGGTCCGCAGAGAGGCCCAAAATAAGATTCAAGGCATGACAGCCCTACATCAGATCACGGAAGTTGTCGCCGATGCGAGAATGCTTACCCTCCGCACCATTCGTCTAGAAGATGCTCGTGAGAGATCTGAGAGAAACCATGAAACCCTGCTTCGAGCACTGGCAGAATCACGAACCGGACTCATAGAGCTCCGCGTACACCAGAGGGTGTACGAAAGACACCTACTTGATGTGGAACGTCTACTGGATGAACTGAGAGTTCACCAGAGGGATAACTGTCGCCAGTAGTAGACGCTTTACTTTATTTTCCTTATTAAAAGGAATCGTTTTTCTATCTATGCCCGATGTAGCATTTCCTATGAAATTAACTTGTATTGTAAGTACTTTTGGTTAGGTCGTTATGCTGTCAAGAACTATCTTCTCTGGATGTGATGTAAGACCTTTACAAGGTCATTTTCCCGAACTTCTACGTCATGAATATCAAAGATTTTGACAGTCGGCTAACTTCTGTGTCATTCTTTATTCAAGTACTCTTATCATACTTTCATTGGAGCCTATCTGAAACATGCTTTAGTCAGGTCATTGGACTATAGTAAATTAACTCCGGAGACATTTTCAAGTCTCTTTTAATGGTTGCACCATGTTATTCACCAACCAATGATACCTCTACTTGAATGACCAACGTCTTGAGTGTTGGATTAATGTCTAAGTCCATAACTATAATTGGTAAGACTTGACCCGACCCAGCATGGTCCATTTGGGTTGCAATCATCATGCACTTGGATTGACTATAATGAGAGAAATAAGACACTTATGGTTATTAATATATTATAAGTTCTAGTATATTAATAATAAGAATAATAAGATTATTTAATTATTATTGATCAAGAATTAATCTAGGATTAATTAAGTGATCAAAAGAAGACTAATTAAATATATGGGTTGATTGTGTAAATCATCCATACTTGTATAGTGGGATAATGCTCCATGGATAATCAAGTTGGGCTAAAACCCATAGGATGGTCCATGGATGCTCCATGGTGTATTTGAACCCATGGATCCAAGGAAATGGAAAGTCATGACAATTAGGGTTTACACTAATTGTAACACTATATAAAGATCTTATTCTTGACAAAATCGGCGACTAGTATCATTCTAGAGAGGGCTAGCCGATTTCATGAAGTGTAGATTTCTCTCAAGTCATTCCATGTGTATTTGGTGTTGTGTGAACCATTTGAGGTGTCACACTTGGGGCACTAGGCACTCAAGCTTCATGAAGACATTCTACATCAAAGAGGTATGTATTCTATCTTGTTATATTCAATGTTTTGTATGCTAGATTAGGATAATACCTTGGATGTTCAATGTTTTGCAGGTATAATAGAGAAAACATAGATCCAAGGTATTTAGGGTTGCATGTACACTTAGGAGTGTTAGAATGCTCAAAACCCAACAGTGGTATCAGAGCCTAGGCTTGTTTTCTTGTTATACTTGCAAAAGAAGCTGGAAAATCGAGTTTTGATGTTGTCTGCCCAGCAGACTCGCCGAGTCCATGAATGGACTCGCCAAGTCCAAGGCAAAAAGCATCCAACTCGCCGAGTTGGTTCGTGCACTCGACGAGTTGGACCCCCAGACAGCATAAATTCGACTTTTTTGGCTGGAATTGGACTAGGAACATTACCCTAAGATGTTTTTGAACTTATAAACTTGTTTTTGATGTGGTAATGTTCATTCTAATCCAATTTCAAAGAGATAATTGTCAATAGATTCATGTTTTGTATTAGTTTAGGGTTTAGACGAATTACATAAAAATTTTGATTTGAATTATCTTGTTCTTATGAGTTGCATAGATTAATAGAAAAGTTGAGTGAAATAGTTATTTTCAATCCAAATTAATCTAAGAGTTGATTCTAAAATGTGTTTTTGTAACTTGTTCTCAAGTTATATGAAAAGTCATATTTAAGTTTCATAAAACTCATAAAAGTTGGCAAAGGTTACAAAATGAAGAGTCTAGTTCTAATTAAATGGTGTTATAACTCCGTAGTTTGTCCTCAAGTTATGGAGGACCAAGAGTCTCTTCGTTAAATAATAAATTAAAAAAAAGTGTCACCTTAATTAATTCCATAAGTTATAAAATAAAGAAAAGTTAATTCTTTTATTAGTTTAAAGTCTTCCATAACTTGTCCTCAAGTTATGGAACTTGAAGAGGTTTTGGATTAAAACTACTTTAAACACATAAGTTATGGAATTAATTAGTTTCGAATAGTTTCAAAACATGCCCTCAAGTTTTGGAATTTGAAAAGTTTTCACTTATGAATACTTTAATTCCAAGTTAGCCCTTAGAATTTTAAAGAGTTAAAATTCAACCCTTATACTTTATAATATTATAAGTTAATAATATATATATGTATAAGAGTAAAGTCAGTCTTACCGCTAGTACGCCTCATTCATGATGCCGGTCTATAAGGTGGTTATAAGGTTGTTGCCTATAAAATGGGAACTTAATGGGTGTCCACTCTCACCCACCGCTTGCTTGATTGGTGGAGGGTCGTTAGCCGAACGGGTTTGACAGGACTAGAATTCCCCCTTCATTAAAAGTATTAAAGATAAATACTAAGTAACTAAACTCTTAATAATACCCAATCTTAGTTACTTAGGAAAATATGAATAAGGTGCTAATCCATGAAATTACACTTTGCAGTTTGTTTAAGTCGGTTAGTGGAGCGTGTGTGGTTAACCGACACACTAACTCGTATTTAACAAGGTAGGTAAAGGGTAACTTAATGTTTATCTTAGTATCGATGGAGTGTGTGTGGTTAACTGGCACATCGATTGAGGGGTAAACACTTAAGGGTACCAAGTAATTTGCATGGTTACTTCACACCTTGTTTTGTGATCCTCGGCATCCCAGTCACAAAACCTGAAGGGCACACTCGAGATTGAAACATGCCATTGAATAGTTCAATGAATCTTAAAGATCTAGGAGTTTCAAAACCAATTAAAACCTAATAATACATTTCGTTTATCTTGGTGGAAATTGGTGAATCGTCATTCACCTACCTTCAAATATTTTATAGCTTGGATTACGGCATACCTCTTCTAAGTTATAAAATAGTTTGTTGGGTCCTAGCCTTAATATTTCATATTGGGTGTCATATTAAGGACTTAAGATCAACTATCTTGAATATCTCCCAAAAGATGTCTGGTTTAGACATTTATGATCTTCCCAAATCTCTTGAAACAAGCTTTCCTAAATGAAGATGATGTCCCTTGGAAATCATACTTCATTCACCTCCTCCAATTATTCTCCCCAACCCACAAGTTCTTGAAAAGTTTAAGGTCACTCAAGCCCAATTGGCAAGGCAAGGTCTAGGTGTGGTCACGTCTTGGAGATGTAATCACATATTGACAAGCCGGGAGAGTTGGGTGTCAAAGTCTTGAGAAAGTTGGTGGTTCAATCACTTTCTAAGTCACATAGTGAGTTCCTTTGGGACACCTATGAAACAGACTATGACAAGACCCTTAATGATCTTATCTATTTGTTAAGATCAACTTCCTTAAAACTTGATGGACATTGACAATAGCGACACAGGAAATCCAGAAAAACATTCTCTTCCCAATGGAAAGGGATCGGCCATAGTCAACTCGGTTGACCAAATGGTAAAGAGAAAAAGTAAGTCTGTGATAGTCCCGTGTACCATTATCAAAGGGTCCATATGTTTATATTGCCAAAGGAAGGGACATTGGTTACGAATCTGCCAAATTTACCTAAGGATGTTGAAGTCAATAAGTTTGACTCTACTTCAGGTAAAGTCCACTATCTAACTCTGCTAAGTTTCTATTATGAGATTCTTGATACATGATGTGACTGGGTCACATGGTGATGTTTTAAGAATCAAAGAAACGTGAAGAAACTTAAAGAAAGAATATGCTGAATCTGATGGCGTAGATGGATTTCTATGGCATAGTTTGAAGATCGGATTCTTGAGCTACTTCTTAGGAGTTATGAGATATTGCTTAGGAATAGATAACAACAAGTTTTCATATGGATTGTAAGGATAAGTTTTTCCGCATAGTTTTAAAATAAAAGAAAATTTTTGATTTTATTTATTTTAAAATATCCTTACAATGGCATTTGAGGAAAAAATGTTGCTTATATGATTCCATTAATAGCAAAAGTGGAAATATGAAATTGATTCTTTCATTTGTGGTAATGTCTAAATTTACCAAATAAGGAAAGATTCTCATCACCCAAGTTTCAATTGGACCAGAACTTGGAATCATACAAGTTGTATAGCATGATGAATGAGAACTTTCAAGTATTGGAAAATTAAGACTAACTACTTGTTCACATGGATGTGTGAGTCAAGTAACGGACTAAGGGATCGAGTACACATGCTTGTGCACTGATTAAGTCCACCACAAAAGATCGATAATATTTTTCATCGTAATTTACTAAAGCTTAGTAAATATGGTTATACTTACAGGCTAAAGTATAATTCTGAGACATTGGAAAGGTTCCAATGTATGGCAGAGCGAATAACAAGAATCAAATTAGGCAGAAGGTTAAAAGTTTCTCAAATCTTAAGAGATGGGAGAGAGTACTTTAGTATCAGTTTTTGTGATCATCTTAATGATTAAGAAACCATATCAAAGTTAGTTCTCTAAGGAAATCTTAGTGTATTCTTATGACTAAGAAGAGGTAATTGAATTGTTGAAATGGTTAAATCAAGAAGATGAGTCATACTTCATTCCAATACAAGTCTTAGAGTCATACTCCAAGATTGTAACTTGAGTGACATGTCTTAAAGAAGGTTTTAAAACACTTGTCAAATGTAAGAGTAAAAGTTTTCTACTCTTGTACGTTTGAAATTGGTAAGTTGTGATGTTTTGGATAAAACAAAGACCAACTTAGGCCAATTGTGTAAAGTGTTTGTCTTGATTAGAATCCGCACTATCTCTTGGATGTTTGACAAGGGAGTCTTATATGTCAAGAGGACAGTGGGAGTGTTAAAGGTCTTGAAAGTCTCAAGAACTAATCAAGAATAAAACCTGAAGTTCTTCACTAGCACACGACTTGAGGTTTATAACCTATCGTGTTGACATATTCTATGCCCATTCCAGTTAAAGTTGGTTTTGCATATGAGTTCTTAGAGTTATCAATTAGTTGCACAACAACTTGGAAGCAATGGTAGGACCTTGAGCTGCCAGGTGGCAAGAAGTTAAGATTGAGTTCAATCCATATGAGTTTGGATTTGTCATTATCCTTGTCTTGTGACTATGGTTTTGACAACTCACATGGATAATAACACATACACCATAAAAATCTAAGTGTCATAAGGTTTCTCTCCGATTCATGAAAATGATGGTGAGGAAACACTTTCACTAAGTAGATTTTAGCTAGATAGCAATTGTGATATTTGCATTCTCAAAGTCGTTAGTAGAGCGTGTGTGGTTTACCGGCACACTAACATGGACTTGTGAGAAGTGGCCAAAAGGTCTAACCATTATGATTACGGCATCCCTCTTCATAATTGTTTAGACACACAAGTGTGCTATCTAAGGGAAGGTGTATGATTTTGATAAAGTCTTATCAAAACAATCTAGTATTAGAAATATGAACTTTGGTAAGAAAGTCAGCTGATTTCTGAGTACATGTCAAAGCTAGTGGGAGCATAAGTGTTATGCTAATAATCATCATGTTAGTGGGAGCATGATAATTATAATAAGTATTGCAATTTAGCAATGTTAATTATAGAAAACAAAAGTTTCAATTGGGAAAGAGTTGTTTTGCTATAATTAAGGGAGAGGAAATTATACTTCATATCAAATCTATAAGCTTAGATCGTGAGGTTTTAATCATATAGTCAAGGATATATATGAATTTCATGTTGGAATGGCTCAACATAAGGAAATTTTGTATATGTGTCCATTGTTTGCGTTCTAAAATTCGATTATGATTACGACATCCCTTTTCATAATCTGAATTATGAGAACTTGGCAAATTTAAATGGAAATGTTATAGCAAAAGACTGATTTAGTCTTTATGTGAGACATCATGAATCGATTCCCATATGCTTCGGATATAGAATCGATTACATGTGCTATATTCATCCTTTCTAAAATTTTCCAAATGCCTGGGGCATTAAGAAGGGAAAAGGTTTAGAACTGGATATGACTAAAAGGATTAAACAATTGTCGAGGACAATCTAAGGTTTACCAAAGATTGGGTGCTCAAGGACAGTTGGAAGTATAGTGATAATTCTGGAAGGACCATATTGACATAGTCTGTAAGGAGGCAACTCTTGTTCAGAAGTGATAAGTCAAAATGGAATCTGGAAATGTTTCAAAGTTAGAATTTTCAATCTGTTTAAGATTAGGAAACTTAATGCAAGAAGGATGTTTATAAGGAGCTGGTCTAATTTGGAATGCTCTGTAATGGTTGTTGTCAAGTCTTTCTGACTGTGTGCATAATCATTACAAGAAGATCAATGCATATAAGTTTAGAATCTAACAGATTTCAGTAAATGGCATAAATTTGGAATTCTTGCATTTGCAGTAAGGATTTGGGACTGTGAAAAGAGGATCATTGGAGTTATGTTCAATTTATCTAGTTCACAAAGTGAAGATCATAGACAAACATAGTATGCATACGTGGTGTATGGCATGACTAGTGTTTAGAAAACATAGTGTACATGCTTGGAGCATGGGACAACTGTTGTTTTAAATTCAAGAATAAAGTTGATAGCTTAAACAGTATACAATGAATAATGTGTAATCATATGGTGATAAATAAAAGGTGTTTTATTTATGTTCATAGGTTTTGATACCATATTGGATTCAATTATTATTGTGTTTCATTTTGCATGTTTTGACTTCCCGAATAAACTAGGTTATTCTTCCGAAATGACTAAGTTATTCAAACCATCCACAGTCGGTCATATGTTGGAAGTAGATATGAATTAAGACTGTCATGGGTTGGCTTGTAGAGGTATAAGGTGTTGGACAAAGGGCTACAACACTCATGAGTGCTCATAAGTTCTGAGTATTGGATTCAACCCGCGCTCATTGGAATCACTTCATGGATTTTATCACGAGTGATCATGAGACGATAATATCTTGTATTCTTCAAACCTAGAGATATGAGTTGTTACTATGAGTTGGTTGTACATTGATTGCACGAAAACGCATTTGGTAACTCGGTGCTATAAAACGTGCCCTTGTGTATGATTCAATAAGTAGTAGAACAAGCCATATGAGTCGAAGTTTATCCATTCGTTTTACCTTCGGGATAAAAGCGATATCTGTGGGCCCCTCGATGATTTGATGATGACAAATGGAAGTGCTCGGCCGGGCCAGGACTGATTTGATTTGTTCAATTAGTCAGTCGTCATAAATCGGAAATCGGGAAACAACAAATGGACAGAGAGAATGATTATAATCCATGTCTCAGTCCATATGATATCTAGAATGGAGGAATATATGATCCCTTATCTAATGGACAAGTCACTGACAAAGGTCAGCGTTCATCTACAAGGTCAGAGTTCGACAGAAGCTTTTGCGAGCTACGATTGCCAGTTGGTTGCTGAAGTCATACGCAATAATAGTTTTAGACTTATCCAAGTGGGAGACTGTTGGATTAATGTCTAAGTCCATAACTATAATTGGTAAGACTCGACCCGACCCGACATGGTCCATTTGGGTTGCATGGCATCATGCACTTGGATTGACTATAATGAGAGAAATAAGACACTTATGGTTATTAATATATTATAAGTTCTAGTATATTAATAGTAAGAATAATAAGATTATTTAATTAGTATTGATCAAGAATTAATCTAGGATTAATTAAGTGATCAAAAGAAGACTAATTAAATATATAGGTTGATTGTGTAAATCATCCATACTTGTATAGTGGGCTAATGCTCCATGGATAATCAAGTTGGGCTAAAACCCATAGGATGGTCCGTGGATGCTCCATGGTGTATTTGAACCCATGGATCCAAAGAAATGGAAAGTCATGACAATTAGGGTTTACCCAAATTGTAACACTATATAAAGATTTTATTCTTGACAAAATCGGCAACTAGTATCATTCTAGAGAAGGCTAGCTGATTTCATGAAGTGTAGATTTCTCTCAAGTCATTCCATGTGTATTTGGTGTTGTGTGAACCATTTGAGGTGTCACACTTGGGGCACTAGGCACTCAAGCTTCATGAAGACATTCTACATCAAAGAGGTATGCATTCTATCTTGTTATATTCAATGTTTTGTATGCTAGATTAGGATAATACCTTGGATGTTCATATTTTCATGTATAATAGAGAAAACATAGATCCAAGGTATTTAGGGTTGCATGTACACTTAGGAGTGTTAGAATGCTCAAAACCCAACATTGAGACCATTCTACAAACTCACTTCCAATCCGTACTAGGATTACATCACAGGGATGTAGGTCAAACCTCCGTGAACATACTTCCAATCAATACTAGGACTGCATCATAGGGATGTAGGTCAAACTTTCCAAAACATAGTCGTAATCTTTACATGAACAATCTAAGTACATCAAGGGTCAACAAGAATCGCTCACAAAATCCTTATCTTTCGTGTTACAGAATCATGTCGTCATCCGGAAGCAATCAGTCGAACAACGAGACCTCCGCTTTTCCTATGGACGCCGCTACCTTCCAAACAGCAGTTACAGCTGCCGTGGTGGCTGCTGTAACCGCTGTCCTTGCGTACCGTAGCAATATCAACACAATCAATGCTGATGATTGAATTGAAGTTTCAAATCGTGGTATCCATCCAGGAAGTTGCCAAACGGTAACAGGCTCACAAAGCCGAAAAGCAGAGAAGAAGAAGCGAAAGCGTCAAGCCCGGAAAGAATGCAAGAGATCCCGAAGACTGGCTATGCAACAACAGCAAGTGGAAACTCCTGCCATCCTCGTACCGAGCAGACAATACGAGGGAAAACTCCCGAAGTGTGATAAGTGTAGTTTCCATCATCATGGGGCTGGCCATGAAATGCAATGTTGCAATTGCCTAAGCATTGGGCACCATGCTCGTAACTGTGGAGCACCAGCACGACCCATCGCTCAAGTCCCTGTCATCGGGACCAACCCTACACACAGAAGTAGTGATAAAGCCGAACGCTTTAGGGGGTAATATAATGGAATGCTTCCGAAGTGTAGCAGGTGTGGCTATCATCATAATGGAGCCTGCCGGTTATTGCAATGTACCAATTGCAACAGACTGGGACACATTGCTCGTTTCTGTAGAACTACCTCCACCACTGGAGCAAGCCTAGTTTGATATAATCGTGGTGAGTTTGGGCACTATAAAAGAGATTGCCCGAAAAAGGAAATCAATGAAAACAACCGTATCCCCATGACTCCCACTCGACACTTCACTTCCACCACCAATGTTGGTGATGTCCATATATGTCATCAATGCGGTGAAATTGGACACCTCAAGAAGGATTGCTCGATAGCGAAGAACTCGGGAGCAGATGGGAAGATTCTCAGGATCACAGCTGCAGGAGAACCTACTCCGGAACCGTGTTAGTGTAATTTAGGCTTTTCGTTGTAACAGAATTATAATCTATCCAGAACTAGTGCAACTAGAGTCTTACCTTTTTGCAAGATCCTGTCAGTATAAGGATGCTCGTGCTGCGTATACTTGTCTTTTGTAGTATACCTAATTCGCAGCAATGGTCTTGTCGTAAGTCTAAAGTACTGTAACTCTGTTCATAGTTGCACGGTTGTGTTTTGTCTGTAAAACGTCTTATGTTCAAATCTAATGTCTTTAATTTTCAGTATGATTCCGACTTTATCATACAACTAGATTCAAATTGATCCTCACAAAAATAGCTTCCTACATACATCTCTTTTGTCTAGATCATTTTTCCAGCGAAGCCATCATATCAGAACACCGAAGTACTCATGCTAGGAGTACCTCTTAGTTATTTTCTTTCCGAAGAAATCCCTGAAGTACCACTCGTGCAGTACGTCAAGTTCAATCCAAGGATTCATGCGGATGATCTATCACTGAGGAATGTATACATAAGAGTGATATATAATCAAGGTTCTACAGTTTTAGAATTGATGATTTCACTTTAACTCTTTTCCTCGTTGGGATGTGAGGGTAAAGAAGAATCAGTTATTCGACTACCTTTTCAGTCTTAATTATACACGACTCGTATACACGAGATGTGATTGTGAAACCATGTAGGAATTCTAATATGAACTTCAGGACGGAGAACTGCCTAAGTCTACGAGTAATCGCATCGTCATGTGAACAAACTTAGAACCCAGTACGACTCCTGTAAAAAGATTTCCCTACAGCCTAAACACCTTCGGAGATACAAGAATGGCCCAGACAACTTACCAAACTACACATAAAGAGAATTAGAAGACTAGGTTTCTCACCCTGGAGAACCCCAGTCTTATCCTTCCAGAGATCGACATATTGCATCGTATGTGCCTCGGATATCGAGGACTCCGTCAAGATTTTTCATTAGAAATCGTTATCTCTGCCTCGCATAGATGAAATGGTTGAGCAAACACAAGGAAAGAATTACTTTCAGAAATGGGTCTGAGATCTGAATATCATCAGTTTGGGTGTGAGGGAAGGATGTCTGGAACACTACCTTCCGAACTCGATACGGACACTTCGAGTCCGTAGTGATACCCTTCGGATAGGACCAATACGCCCATAGTTTTCATGAGCTAATGAGTAGGGTACGTCTTTCTTACTTGAATCAGTTCGTCATTTCTCCATGTAATGACTTACTTATCAATCCTCGTAGTGAGAAGAAAAATCCATGGAAACATTACCTTTGGAAGAACTTTCGCGAAGTTCTCTAAGCACAAGTTTTGAAATTGTAGAGTCAGGTTCCTATGACACACTGTTAGTGATGTGGGAAATTTTGAGTACTCATACAATTTGTCAAAACTGTTGAGAATTGGTCGACATCAGAGACGCCGACAGTCATTCGCCAAATTCTAGGTCTTTCAAACCTACTTTCATAGTTCATCCAGAACTCCTTGCAGACTAAACCTACTCCGCGAACTCGGTAACGTACATTTAACCCTTCGCGTCTCGATCTTGAAACCATACATTTCCGTTAGGACTCTTGTAAGTCCACTCGTCGAGATCCATGCCTTCGTATTAGAACCGTAGTGACCCTCGACCGAGAGGTCAAGCGGACGAAGCAACGTCGCCGCCCGTTACTGAAGGTTCGTTGGGATACCAATCGAGGACCCGATTTCACTTAGGAGCGCGAGAACAAATCGATTAGGAAGTTCCCCACCTCATGACTCCATCATTCGCACCTACTTTCTTACCTAAATTATAATTTCGGGACGAAATTCCCTCTAACACGGGGGTGATGTGACAACCCGAAATTTCTAACTTATATTCATCATTCTAATTAAAGTTAGCTTTGTTTTGCTATTTTATAATGAAGTTTTGAGCCTAAAAGAGTGCTTAAAGAGTGCTTAAAGCTTAGTATATTTGATTTATGTGTCGGAGGATGGATTAGATTGGGTGTAGCATTAGAAAAACGGGCCAAACACACCAAACCTGGTGTGTGCGGCCGCACACTAGAGTGTGCGGCCAGCCAGCCGCTCACAGGCAAACCACACACACCTCCAACCGCACACACCCTCCTATAAGTACTATCCTTGGTCATTTTGATCATTACTTACACTCTTGCAAAGCTAGGACTTGAAAATCCTCTCAAGTATCATCCGGAAAGGTAACATCTTTCACCAAGAACACCATGTTTTCTGGCAGCACACGCTTCTGGCAGCACACCTGGCCGCACACATGGCCGCACACACGTGTTGGCAGCACACCTGGCCGCACACACACATATAGTGTGTATTTTGGCCATACACTCCCTTGTATAGCCTTTTAACCCTTCGTATAATCATTTATGGTTGTGACAATTTAATATAAGTGTTCACTAGTCCCTAAGGTGGTCCCAATTCATTAATTAGTTGTTCATAACACTAATTATATTCATATATGTGCCAACATATGCTAAATAGGATTCGCGTGTGTACTCAAGTCACCACTTGATACTTAGCAACTGATCCAACATTTTCATCAGAACCACTCACTACAGGTGAGTTCATACCCCCTTAATCAATGTTTTAACTGTTTTTAAATGTTTTATGGGGGGGGGGATACAAGTAGAATAATGCTAGTTATTATATTAATCACATGTGATTAATAAGCAACATTCAAATGGTTGGCTACTCATTAGCCGTTTTACCAAACAGTTTACTTCAAATGTTTTTCATAAACACATTATGTGTTTAAAACTCCTTATTACACTGTATATTTTACTCAGTATGTTTTATTTCAAACTTATTTACAATCGTGATTCAAACAAATGTTTCCTTATACTAAAGTTGTTTTATCAAACCCATGCCTTCAAAACGTTTTATAGATTGACATCAAGTCGATCTTTTCTTAGATAATAATTATGTTCAAAGGTTTTACAAAACTTATTTTATGCATTTATATTATAAATTGCATGCCTCTATATGTATAGTTATATAAGTAATGTTTAAAAGACTTAGGAATGCTATCCACCTTGTTTCCTTTTCCTCAATTTGGATGTGGTCTGATAGGATATCGGGTACTCGTCCGAAGGTCGTTTAAATATTAGTTATATATCATGTGTACATATATAGTCATAAAGGTCCTTCCAGTTCATCCAATGCCCTTGGGTAGCAAGGGTATACATCCATGTCCATACGTACCAGTTAGATTACTAGTAAACTACCATATGGGTAGTTTAGGAAGATACTAGAACTATTACTAGAACGCGATATCATACAATGAGTCAGTTCATTCATGAGTCAATACTTTCTAGAACATTACAGTACATTACTATACTTGCTAGATAGAGAGAACATATATTACAGCTAGAACATTACAATACATTACTATACATGCTAGATAGAGAGAACATACATTACAGCTAGAACATTACAGTACATTACTATACTTGCTAGATAGGGAGAACATACATTACAGTACATTACTATACTATTACATAGACATTTTTACATGATCATACTTACATGAGTACACATACATATACATGGAACAGACGTCACTAGGTGCTATAGCATGGAACCAGTTCAGGATCTAACTATACCGATGAATCACAATGCAATTGTGATAGTTATATCGCCTATACATGATCATAGTAATGTGGATGCTCACCGCTTGCAGATATGCAGGGGTCGTGTGTAGGTCCCAAAATCCATTTGATAGGGGAGCGTATAGCCTGGGATCTAGACATCACATTATACCTTATCCCTCAAATAAGGCAGCTGAGTACCGATGTAGTTATTTATTACAAATGCTACAGTACTTACAAGATTACCCTAGACTTAAGGTAATTGGTATGGTTGTAGTTCGACACTACACCATAGTACATATTTCATTTTCCCATTACATTCACTTCGTGAACATTCACACGACACACGGTAATGTAGAAACTATATTTTTGGATAATGATAGTCAGACTTGGGAAAATACATAATCTTACAAGAGACACACACACAAACACTAGACGCCTTGGTACAAGACTAGATTTAGAGCAGTTAGGTCTTGGTAGAAGACTACATTCAGAGCAGTTTGGTCTTGGTAGAAGACTACATTCAGAGCAGTTAAGTCTTGGTAGAAGACTACATATATATCAGTTAAGTCTTGGTTAAAGACTCCCTGTTATAATAGTAGGACTCATAGGGATTTCTAGGGTTTTTCAAACGTTTTCAGTTGTTTTACATACAAATTCATACATACAAATACTTACATACAAATACTTACTTACAAATTAAGACACTAAAATACTTATGATCTCACCAGTTTCAAAGCTGATACTCTCTTTCAAAATTACTTGTATCCTCAGGTCATCATAGACAGGTACCGATGCAAGGATTAAGGAACATGGAGCTCATTCAAGACTCATCTTTCATTTTGATTTATACATTAGTGTCTATTAGACATATCAGAATACACTTGTATTAAAATTATATTATTAATGCAATGGATGATGTTTTTGCTTGTTTACTACTTTTCATTGTTGTGATACTATACATGACGTCCTCCGCCCCAGAACGTTTCCGCCATTCAATGGTTTTGGGGTGTGACAACAACCTTATACCCCCCTTATAGAGCGACTTCGTGAATGAGGCCTACTAATGGTAAGATTGACTTATTCTTATACATATCTATATAATTAAAATTATAATAATAGTATAAGGGTGTATTTTAAACATTTAAAATAGTTGGTGGTTTAATCTATTAATTAAACTATACTCTTAATTTAATTAAACTTAAACCATGTCTTTATGGAGTTATTAACTCTTTTAATTAAACACTTTAATTAATTTAATGAAGTCCACAAAGTTTGAATTTTTTATTAACTTTTAAGAAAAAGATTTAATTGGGAATTAAAGTGTAAGAGTTTACAAATTCCAAAACTTGATGGCAAGTTTTGAAACTATTCAAAGTCTCTTCAATTTGTAACTTATGAGTTTTATTGGTTCATGAAAATGAAGACTCTTCATTTTATGAAACCTCTTTAGTTCTTTAATCACAATTTAAAGAAGTGATTTTTGGTTATCCATAACTTGAGGACAAGTTATGGATACCATAATTTCCATTAAGATCATGAATTAATCAACCATGCAAGTTACAAACATTCCTATGATCTAAAACTCATAAAAACAAATATTCATATCAACAATTTCAAGAATCATAAATAAACCATATAAAACTTGAAATTTATATAATAACCATTTATTTCGATGAGAATAAACATTACCATGACATCAAAGTCAAGTTTTAATAACAAAAACACTTTGTGGTAATGATTCTAATCCAAAACAGGCCAAAAACATTTTTTTTCACTGAACAGTCATCACCTCATGGTAAAATTTACCACCTCCTGGTAAACTGGCAGATTCCAAAAAAAAACGATTTTTCTTGCAAATTGCATCAAGTATACAGAAAACAATCCTAGGCTCTGATACCAATAATGGGTTTTGAGCATTCTAACACTTCCTAAGTGTACATGCAACCCTAATAACCTTGAATCTATGTTTTCTCTATATACATGCAAATTTCTTTTTCAAGGTTATTTCCTAACTAGCATGGCATGGGGATTACATAAAACATAAAACTTGTAGAAATACATACCTTGTTGTTGCTTGGATTCCTTCAAGACATTGTGAGCCTAGCACCCCAAATGTTTTGCCTCAAATGCTTCACACAACACCACAAAACTTGGAATAACTTGATAGAATACTTCTTACACTTGAAAATCGGTTATGCCCTCTCTAGAAACACTCTAGTGTCGATTTTGCATGCTATAGGGTTTCTTTTATAGTGTGTCATAATTAGGTGTTACAAATGTAAACCCTAATTGTCATGACTCTTCATTTCTCATGACCCATGGGTTTGTAACTCCCATGGACTATCCATGGAGCTCCATATGGTTATAACCAAACCCATAAACCATGGATCATTAATCCACCATAAAAAAATTGATGATTGTCATAGTCAACCCTATATATTTAATTTGTCTCACTTTGATCACCAACTTAATACTAGATTAATACTTGATCAATACTAATTAAATAATACTATTATTAATATATTAGAACTTGTAATATATTAATAATCACAAGTGTACTTTCTCTCATTTTGTCTTTCCAAGTATTGAAATGCCAAGCAACCCAAATGACCATGCCGGGTCGGGGCAAGTACATACCAAATAAAGTTATGGACTTAGACACTATATCCAACAGTATGACCCTGACTTTTATGTGTTTTATTTCAGTATGGCGATTACGTGACATGGAGCAGGAGGTTCAGGATCTGGATCAGGATCAGGATCAGGCTCGGGTGTGGGATCCGAGCAGGTTGATGACGGGCTACATGAGTTCATCGCGTCTGAGATCATGAGAGGTATCCTTGAGGCGACCCCAATCATTTTCGGGTCGATCAAGGAGGGGATTATTGAGCTGATGCACGATCACCCCCAGACATTCAGGAGTGACTTGGCGTCCAACTATTCAGGTTCGCGCACACTATCCTTCAAGGACTTCAAGGGGAGTGGTGCGCCAGACTTTCATGGGGCGAAGGACCCCATTGCTGCCAAGAGATGGGTCACAGACATCGAGTCTACACAGTTGACGAAAATCAGCCCGGAGGGGTCGAAGGTCCGCATTGCTACGGGTTGTTTGAGGGATAGAGCTAGGGATTAGTGGGAGTCAGTTGGTGACTCACTGGGAGCCCCAGCCATCGAGGCTATGACTTGGTCAAACTTTGTGACCAAGTTCAAGGCTACGTTTTCACTAGTTGTGGAGCTTCAACAGTTGGCCAGGGAGTTTCTTGACATGAGACAGACTACAGAGTCAGTAGCAGAGATAACCACCAAGTTCCGAGAGAGAGCCTTTTTTGTACCTCGGTATGCAGGGGATGAGGAGATGCGGAAGACCAGCTATCATGATATGTTGAGGGCTGATATTCGGGAGCATGTCAGATACTCACCCTGCCTGACCCTGGAGTCCATGATTGCCAGGGCGAGGGAAAGGGAGATTGATTTGGAGCACCTCAGGAAGTGGAAGGCAGAGGCATAGTAGGTTACTGGGGTTTCAGGGAAGAAACCCAAGGGATCCGACACTAGTCAAAGTGCCAGCTAGGCCAAAGCCGCTATAGGAAATGCGGCAGGCCGCATGAGGGAGCTTGTAGAGTGGGATCATTAGGCTGCTATAAGTGCGGCAAGATGACACTTTGGCAGGGATTGTACTTCTCCTGCCCCCATTGTTCAGGTGTCAGACTTGCTTTACTTTCATTGCAATCAGAGGGGCAATAAAAAGGTCAACTGCCCCAGGTTGAAAGCAACAACAACAGTGCTAGTGGTGGCGCCAACTCCAGTGCCTACACAAGTTACGGACGGATGGAAGGTCAAGTCAGAGGTTCCAGTGGTGAGGAACCAAGCTTTCCAGTTGATAGCCGTGTAGGCACGTGCCACACCCGATGTGGTGACAGGTATGGTTTCTTCTCTCTAACTTTTATTATATGTCGCTTGTGATTTTGATGTATTATGTTTTATGTTTTGTTTAGGGTCATTCCATGTGAACGGTATCCCAGTTCAGGTGTTGTTTGATTCGGGTGCTACCTGATAATTTGTCTCTCTTGCGCTTAGCAAGAGGTTCCCTGAGTCTTCGGGCATGTTAGATTTCCCTCTAGAGGTCGAGATTGTGGACGACCGATCAGTGCGAGCATTAGAGGTTTCCAGGGATTTTGTTTTGAGGCTGTTCGAGGAGTGCTACTTAGTAGACTTGGTTCCCATACCATTGCGGGGGAACAAGGTTATTATTGGCATGAATTGGTTAAGCCCCAATGGGGCGGTGATCGACTGTGCGCAGTAGTTGGTCTGGGTCAGGACCCCAAGTGGGGGAGAGCTAGTGATTCAGGTTGAGAGGCCACAGAGTGGACCAAATTTATGTTCATCAGCGAGAGATAGACGCTACCTCCAGCAGGGGAGCGCAGGGTATGTCGCCTATGTCTTGGATACCTGGGAGACGGGCGAGGCGATGATGAGTGGCATGCCGGTGGTACTAGAGTACGTGGATGTATTTCCAGAGGAGCTGCCTGAAATACCTCTGGAGAGGCAAGTAAAGTTCAGGATTGACCTAGTCCCTGGTGCGGCTCCGATAGCCAAGGCACCATATCGGTTGGTTCCTCCTGAGATGCAGGAGTTGTCTACACAGCTGTAGGAGCTGTTAGACAAGGGATTTATTAGACCGAGCAGTACACCCTGGGGAGCCCCGATTCTATTTGTGAAGAAGAAGGATGGGTCACATTGGATGTGTATAGATTACTGGGAGCTAAATAAGGTAACAGTGAAGAACCATTACCCACTCCCGAGGATTGATGATCTCTTTGACCAGCTTCAGGGAGCATCTTGGTTCCCCAAGATTGACCTGCATTCAGGTTATCATCAGATGAGGGTGAAAGAGGAGGATGTGCAGAAGACTGCCTTTCAGACACAATATGGTCACTATGAGTTCGTGGTGATTCCTTTCGACCTCTCCAATGCTCTTGCCGCTTTCATGGATCTCATGAACCGTGTGTGCAGACCGATGTTAGATCGGTTTGTGATAGTTTTCAATGATGACATATTGTTCTATTCCAAGACACGGGAGTAGCATGAGGAGCACTTATGGGAGGTATTGGATACTCTTAGGAGGGAGAGCTTGTATGCCAAGTTCTCCAAGTGTGAGTACTGGTTGCGCGAGGTGCAGTTTCTTGGAAACATTTTCAGCTAGAACGTGATTTCAGTCCACCCCGCCAATGTGGAGGCCGTGATGAGGTGGGAGGTTTCGAAGTCTCCATCTGAAATTCAGACCTTCCTAGGACTGGTAGGTTATTATCGGAGATTCATTCAGGACTTCTCCAAGATAGTCATTCCCTTGACCCAGTTGATAAGAAAGTCGTGGTCTTTTGCTGGGGGCCTGAGTAGCAGGCCGCATTCGAGACATTGAGGCAGAGGTCGTGCTAGGCGCCAATCTTATTCTTGCTGGAGGGCGTGGATGATTTTTTGGTGTATTACGATGCATCCATCTCTGGTTTGGGTGCGATATTGATGCAGAGGGGGGATGTTATCACCTACACTTCGAGGCAGTTGAAGCCTCATGAGGAGAACTATCCGACGACAACTTGGAGTTGGGGGCAGTTGGTTTTGCCCTCAAGATTTGGTGTTATTACCTTTATGGTGTCCGCTGTACTATTTACATGGACCATAAGAGTTTGAGGTACCTCATGGATCTGCCAAATCTGAATATGAGGGAGCATCGATGGCTACATGTGGTGAAGGATTACGATTGTGAGATCCTCTACCACCCGGGAAGGCTAATGCCGTGGCCGATACGCTTATCCGCAAGGCAGCGCTGATCAGATATATTTGTTTGAGGCCGACGGTGGTGACCCTGCTCTTCGAGCGGATTCGAGAGGCCCAACAGGAGGCTATGAAGGAAGAACATTGCAAGAGTGAGCGTATTATGGGTCAGGTTTCCTACTTCGATTATGACAGTCGTGGATTGTTGACTCTACAATGTAGGGTATGGGTCCCATATCATGGAGGTGTACACCAAGGATTGATGGAGGAGTCACACAAATCTAGGTTTTATATCCGTTTCGGGGCGACGGATATGTAGAGGGATCTTTGTATTGATTATTGGTGGCCCTGCATGAAGAGGGTTGTAGCTTTGTTCGTTGAGAGATGCCTGAGCTGCAGGAAGGTCAAGGCCGAGCACCAGAGGCCTCATGGCAAGACACAACCATTGGATATTCCGCTATGTAAATGGAAAGATATCACTATATATTTCATCACGAAGCTTCGCAGGACCACACGGGGAGTGGATTCGATTTGGGTCATCATGGATTGGTTGACCACGAGCGCCCATTTCATTTCGATTCGGGAGAGAATTTTGGCCGAAAAGTTGCCCGACATCTATATCAGAGAGGTAGTGGCTCGGCACGGGGTTCTTGTTTTGGTGATTTCAAATAGAGATGTACGATTCACTTCCAGATTCTGGAAGGAGTTTCACCATGAGTTGGTTACACATCTACACTTTAGCATCGCTTTTCACCTGCAGACAGATGGTCAGAGTGAGCGAAGCATCCAAAATATAGAGGATATGCTGCGGGGTTGTGTTTTAGACTTCGAAGGTAGTTGGTATACTTACCTTCCTTTGGCAGAGTTTTCCTATAATAATAGCTATCATGTGAGTATCGACCGTCCTCCCTTCAAGATGTTGTACGGGAGGAAGTGCAGGACCCCGATATACTGTGGTAAGGTTGGCTGGAGGGTCATAAGGAGTACCAAAGTGGTACTCGAGACTACAAAGAGGATCCAACAGGTGCGGAGCAGGCTTCAGACTGCTCAGAGTCGGCAGAAAAGTTATACCGACAAGCGTCGTTTGGACCTGGAATTCCAGGTCGGGGGTATGGTGCTCCTGAAGGTGTCGCCCTGGAAAGGCGTCATTTGGTTCAGGAAGCGAGGTAAGGTGGGCCCTAGGTACATTGGACCTTTTAAGGTTGTAGCCCGGGTGGGCAAGGTGGCATATAGGATGGACCTGCCAGCCGAACTCAGTAAGCAGTACTTTTCACATCTCCCAGTTGCGAAAGTGCCTAGTGGACGACTAGGCAGTGGTGCCTTTGGAGGATATTCAGGTGGACGACAACCTTAATTACATCAAGTGGCCAGTGGTGATCCTCAACAGGAAGTCGAAGGATCTGAGGAACAAGAGGGTGGAGCTGGTGAAGGTGAAATGGCAGCACCGCAAGGGCTCAGAATGGACTTGGGAGCCGGAGGATGAGATGAAGGAACACTACCCCGAGCTTTTTTCGGATACAGCAGCAGACTTCGAGAACGAAGTCTAACGTAATTGGTGGAGATTTGTAACATCCGGTTCCTGGTACGTATTTTAATTAAAATAAACTAACGTTTTGCTCTGGTACTAGGCGAGCTGGAGGCCCAACTTGTCGAGTAGACTCACCTTTAGATCGGTAGGATAAGTGACCTACTCGACAAGTCAGGAGACCGACTCGACGAGTAGGATTGTCTGGATGAAACCCTAATATTTGGGGTTTACAACCTATTTAAACAGCTTGTAACGCCCCAACCCTGCCTCCATTGTTCCTCCCAACCCAGAGAAAACCCTAACTCGAACCCTAAACCTCTTTTGATTGTTCTTGTGCTTTTTGGTGACTTTTGTGTGCATTTGAAGTTAGAAGGGAAGAAGGGAGCTTGGGAGTTCAATTGGAAGCTAGTAGATCCAAAGGTTTTGCTGAACCTTGACCATCTTTCTCTTAGATCTTGTTTTGGGGCTATTTTCTACCCTTTTTATGAGTTTGTAAAGTTATAAGCGGATTTTGTGAGTGTGTTTGGAGTTACACTTCAGATCTGGAACCATTGAGGGTTCCCATGGCATAAAGGTGCCAAATTTATGGCCATAGGAGACCCATTCTTCTTATATACCTCTTTTTATGGCTTTTTTTAGCCAAAACCCATGCATGGACGTCAAGATCGGAACTTGACATATAAAATTGACCTTAGGAGGTCAGATCTATGGTTTTGATGCATTAAGACCTGTTATAATCGACTGAATAGTTTTGCACAAAGAAGGACTCAACGAGTCGCTTGGGTGACTCGGCGAGTCAGGTCACATTTTCCGCGAATGTCTTCTGGTAATGGTCTTTGGTTGAGTGGTAAGAACACTCAGCTTGTTAGGGGTTTCTTATGGAATTAAAGATCGAAGGGTTCGGCGAGTTCAAGGAGGAAGTCGACGAGTTCAATGCAATGTCCCAACCATATGAAGATGGACTCGACGAGTTCAAGGATGAACTCGGCGAGTCGTACACTAAACACCTTCATACGGATGAAGATGGACTCGACGAGTTCAAGGAAGAACTCGACGAGTCAGTTGTAGAAGGTCCTGATGTTTTTTTGAAGGAGAACTCGTTGAGCTCTTGTTAGAATCGACGAGTGGGGACGAGGTTGTAGAATTTCATGGAAGTGGGGACTCGATGAGTTGTTGGATCAACTCAATGAGTTCAGTCAACCAGATGTTGAGTTTGACCATGGTTTTGACCTTGACTTTGACTTGGATTTGAGTTGACCCTGGTAGGGGTTATGTGAATGAAATGGTAGCTTAGAAAGGATGTTGTGTAGGGATCAAGGAGTCGAGAAGAGTTGATTTCCGTACCGAGGACAATATAGACACTACAAGACATTAAGGTGAGCTAGCTTCCAGTAGAAGTGGGTCTAAGGCACTAAGGCCGACCCACTAGTAGTTGATTATAGTAGAGATGATTGTCTATGTGATAACTGTCTGGTTGCTATTATTATATGTGTTCTATATACTAGTATGATATGTTCTATGTGCTAGCGGTAGTAGGAAGGGGAATAGTCCCCGATCCGGTCGTTAGGACCAAAGGGTAGGTCGGACACCCCAAATATGTCTGACAGCACGATTATGATATATATTATTATGTGATAGTAATGGGGGTGAAATAGTCCCCGTTACCGGGTGAGATAGACCGAAGGGTAGGCAGGCAACCCAAAATGGCCTGACACGGGTAGGTCAGCACCCCAGAATGGCTTGACACGGGTAAGTCGGGCACCCCAGGACTGCCTGACAGTATGTATGGTTGTACGGTATGCGATATGATGGGGGAACTCACTAAGCTTTGTGCTTACGGTTTTTAGTTTTGGTTTCAGGTACCTCATCATCTATGGCGAAGGAGCCGACAGGGTAGCAGCGCATCGCACACATATGTCTCTGCATTTGAAAACCCTCGGATTGTACTCTGACATTATACTATTTGACATTTTGGTTTTGAGACATGTAACTATGGTTTTGTGGTTTGATGTGATATCAGTACTGTTTTTCCTTAAACAATCTTACAAGTAATATAATGTAACACCCCAAATTTCGAGTCCAAAAATTTCATTTTAATTAACTGATTATAAGAACATTCATGAGAAAACTACGTAAAAATATATCATTTCGTAAATCAGTATATCATGTCTGAAAACCCAAATCATAAAATAGTAACATGTCAGAGTACAATCCTAGAATATCTCAAATGCGGAAAACCAATACGTGTGTGTATGATGTGCTGCTACCGCACCAACTCCTTTCCCTTCGCTGAAGAGGTACCAGAAACCAAAACTGTAAACTATAAGTACGAAGCTTAGTGAGTTCCCACATCATACCACATACCACACAATCATAAAACACACATATACAGTCAGGCAAATATGGGTGCCCGTCCTACCCCTTCGGTCCTGTCGACCGGATACTACCTAGCACATCTGGGTGCTGGCCTCCCCTTTGGTCCTGTCGACCGGATACTGCCTAGCATATCTGGGTGATGGCCTCCCTTTCAGTCATGTCGACCGGATACTGCCTAGCATATCTGGGTGTTGGCCTCCCCTTCGGTCCTTTCAACCGGATACTGCCTAGCATAACTGGCCTCCCCTTCTGTCCTATCGACCAGATACTAGGGACTATTTTGCCCCTCTACTACTACCATGTAACATGTATCGCACAATCATATTTTATCTTGTATGACTGGGTATGACTACCCCTCTTTGGCCCTATTGACCGGAAATCTTGGGGACTATCTCCCCTACTGCTACTGGCATATAACATCATATCATACTAGCACATAACTTATCAGGTAGTAGCAAACCTAGATGAATATAACAAATACAATAATCTAACATACAACCCCTACTGGTGGGCTGTCATTGTGGTCGTATACCCAGCGCTAATGGAAGGTAACTCACCTCGTACGAGTAGCTGCTGATAATCTGTGCGGGAAATCTCTGTCTGCTGCTGCTCCGGAAATCCTCCGGCTATAATCCCCACAAAACACTTAGTCAGAACCTGATATCTACTCTTAGGGTAAAATGACTATTTTACCCCTGACCAAGTCCAAGTCAAAGTCAAAGTCAAAGTCAACTTCCAATTGACCTGACTCGCCGAGTTGGGCCGCCAACTCATCGAGTCCCTATCCTTTTAACTGTCCTCATCCACGACTCTACTCGTCGAGTTTAGAAATGACTCAACGAGTTCCCCTTCTACATGAACATCGAATGAACCTTCATCCGACTTGCCGAGTTGTATGAACAACTCATCGAGTTCATCCTCATCCTATAAACCAGTCTTGTCCTCGACTCATCGAGTTGTATGAACAACTCATAGAATTCAAATTTAGAGTTGGGAGATTGCGTTGGAATCGCCGAGTCCCAAGAACAACTCTTCGAGTCGCTACTGTCCAAGTCCCATTTCTCGATTTTTGGTGTACAACTCCTGCCCAAATGATAGATCTAGGCTCCAAAGATCGATCTAGCACTTAAATTTACAAACTTTACGTGCATGAATGTGAGAATGAGATCAAATGGCTCAAAAAGGGGCTCCTAATATTCTTGGGGCTTTCAATGGATTCAAAGACAGCTACTTTATGCCTTAGGGTCCCTTAATGAGCTTGGATCTGAAGCCTTAGCCTCCAACCATGCTTGCAATCATGGTTGGTTGCCAAGAATGGCTCCTAGAAGCCCTAATTTCCTTCAAGAAGAGGTCTAGCTTTGTAATGGACAAGGTATGAGCCTTATACCTCAGATGTACTATGAATGATGCTCAAGCTCGAGTTCCTTTGGCCTCTTCTTGTTCCCTCAAGCCTTTCCTTCCTTCCTTTCATCATAAACCAAAAAGATCACTCAAAAGCCTTTATTTCTCCACACACACACACACTTTGGGTCAATATAGAGGGTTCTAGAAGCATTAGGGACAAAAGGTGGTTGAATGAGACGTTTAAATAGGGTGCAAACCCCTTAGATTAGGTTTTGTCTAGACATTGCAGACTCATCGATTCCAGATGCCGACTCGTCGAGTCACTCACTTAACTCTTGTGTCCAATCCGTTCCCCCACTTACTTTAGACTTCGTCCTCGAAGTCTGCTGCTCGTTCCTAGAAAAGCGTTGGGTAATGCTCCATCATCTTATCCACCGACTCCCAAGTCCATTATGAGTCCTTCTGGTGCTGCCATTGCACCTTCACCTGCTCAACCTTCTTGTTCCTCGGATCCTTCGACTTCCGGTCGAGGATCGCCACAGGCCGCTCAATGTAATTTAGGCTATCATCAACCTGAATATCCTCCTAGGGCACCACTATCGAGTCGAATGTACTTGGGGCCCAACTTGCCCCGCTTTCTGAATCGGATGACGCCCTTCCAAGGTGACACCTTTAGGAGAACCATATCCCCGACCTGGAACTCCAAGTCTGAACGGCGCTTGTCGGCATAACTTTTTTGCCGACTCTGTGTAGTCTGGAGCCTGCTCCTGACCTGCTGAATCCTCTCTGTCGTCTTGAGCACCACTTTGGTGCTCCCCATGACTCTCTGCCTAACCTCACCCCAACATATCGGGGTCCTGCACTTCTCACGTAAAACCTCTTAAAGGGAGGACGATCGATACTCGCGTGGTAGTTGTTGTTGTAGGAGAATTCAGCCAATGGGACGTAAGTGTCCCAACTACCACCGAAGTCTAGAACACACTCCCGCAACGTATCCTCCAGGGTTTGGATGGTCCGCTTGCTCTGCCGATCCGTCTGCGAGTGAAATGCGGTTCTAAAATGGAGGCGAGTACCCAACTCGTTGTGGAATTTCTTCCAAAACCTAGAAGTAAACCACACATCCCCTCTTCCATCAGGACCTAGCGCACGCCTCCATGATAGGGGACCCACTGTTGGGTTTTGAGCAATCTAACACTTCTTAAGTGTGCTTGCAACCCTAATAAACCTTGGATCTATGTTTGTCTAAATACATGCAAAATAATAATTTTTCCAAGGTTCATAACCTATCTAACATGGCATGGGGTACTTTTAAACATAAAAGTATTAGATGAGATTACATACCTTTTTGATGTGATTGAGTTTGATTCCTAAGGAGTTTGAAGGCCAAGCACCAATAGTGTGAATGCCTCAAATGGAATCACAAATCACCACAAACTCTTGGAAAACTTTAAGGAGAATACACACACTTGTAATTTTCGGCCACACACAAAACTCACACAACTAGTGCCACTAGTGGCTATTTCATGCAACATAAGCATGTTTATATAGTGTACATGATTAGGGTGAAACCCTAATAACCCATGTCTTTTCCTTTCCAAGGATCCATGGGTTAAAAGCTCCATGGATCATCCATGGACTTCCATACAAGCCTAGCCCATTACCAGATGAGTGTTAGCCCACACCATATAGAACAATAGCCCACAATTTAATTTGTCTTCCTTTTAATCTCTAAATTAATTCATAATTAATTTAAGACTAAGACTAATTAAATAACATGACTTCATATTAATATATTATAACTTATAATATATTAATAATCATATGTGTATAACTCTCATAAAATTATCCATAAATAGTTTGGATGAAATGCAACCCAAATGGACCATGCCGGGTCGGGTCAAGTATATACCAAATAAGTTATGGACTTAGACACCTTATCCAACAGACTCCCACTTGGATAAGTCAAATAACTATATTTGCATATGTTACTTCAGGAACCAACCAGCTATCGTAGCTCTCGAAAACTCTGTTGAACTATGAAGCGCCATTTTAGATAAGTGATCATATACTCCTCTGTTCTCATGATATCAGCCGGACAAATACATGGAACAACGTCGTACAATACAACTTGTATGATTCCAAGTTTCTATCCAATTGAAACTTGGGTGATGAAAAACTTTCTTCATTTGGTAAATTCAGACACTACCACAAATGAAAGAATCAAATCCACTTTCCAATATTGCTATTACTGAAAACATATAAGCAACAATTTTTCCACAGATGCCGTTGTAAGGATTTTTTTTTTTAAAATAAATAAAATTAAAACCCTTTTTTTCTTTTATTTTAAAACTTTGCGGAAAAACTTATCCTTACAATCCACATGAAAACCTTGTTGTTATCTATTCATAAGCAATATATTATAACTCTTAAGCAACAACTCAAAATTCTGATTGCCGAACCATGCGATCGAAACCCACCTTTGCAATCAGAATCAACATATACTTACTTTAAGCTTCCTATCCTTTCTTTGATTCTTAAGAACATCAGCATGTGACCCATTCACATTATGTAATAAGAATCTCCAAATATGAACTTAATAGAGTTAGATAGTGGACATTACCTGAAGTAGAGTCAAACCTCTTGACTTGATCAACCTTATGACCTTTCAGGTGAATAGGGCAGCTTCGCAACCAATGCCCCTTCCTTTGGCAACAAAACACATGGACTCTTTGGTAATGGCACATGAGACTATCTCAGAATTTTCCTTTCTCTTTACTATTTGGTCAACCGAGTTGACTATAGCCGATCCCTTTCCATTGGGAAGAGAAATCCTTTTCTAGATATCCAATGCTACCATTGTCAATGTCCATTTAAGACTTGGGAAGTTGTTCTTTTAATCAAATTTGCTTTACTGGTGTTCCAAATCATTGCTGATTCCACAACACCAAGCAAATAAATAACATCATTAAGGGTCATGTCATAGTCCGTCTCATAGTAGTCCCAAAGAGACTCACTATGTTACTAAGAAAGTGATTGAACATCCAACTTTCACGGGACTTTGACACCCAACTCTCCCCGCTTGTCAATATGTGACTTTATCTCCAAGATGTGAGCACACATAGACTATGCTTGCCAATAGGGATTGAGTGACTTTAAACTTTTCAAGAACTTGTGGGTGAGGGAGAATAATTGGAGGAGGTGGAGGAAGTGAAGCATGATGTTGAGGGACACCATTTTCAAGAGATTTGGGAAGATCATAGTTGTCTGAACCAGACATCTATAATGGGAGAAAATCAAGTAAGTTGATTCAAAGTCCTTAATATAACACCCAGTATGAAATATTAAGGCTAGGACCCAACACAATATTTTATAATTTGGAAGAGGGATGCCATAATCCAAGCTATAAAATATTTGAAGGTAGGCGAATGACGATTCACCAATTTCCACCATAAAAAAAACGAAATAATTTATTAGGTTTTAATTGGATTTGAAATTCCTAGATCTTTTGAGATTCATTGAACTTTTCAATGGCATATTTCAATCTCGAGTGTGCCCTCTCAAATTTTGTGACTGGGATGCCGAGGATCACAAAACAAGGTGTGAATAACCATACCAATTCACTTGGTACACTTAATATTATCACCCAATCAATGTGCCGGTTAACCACACACGCTCCATTGATCTATGACAAACATTAAGTCACCCTTCGTGATCCTTACTAGTCCAAGTTAGTGTGCCGGTTAACCACACACGCTCCACCAACGACTTGGTAAGGTACAAAGTGTGAATTCCATGGGCTAGCACCAAATTCACATTTTTCCTAAAGTAACTAAGATTGGGAATTAAATAAAACATTTAGTTACTTTATAATAATCATTATACTTTTAATGAGAATTTAAAGTCATTGTCCTACCCGTTCGGCTAACGACCATCCACCAGTCAAGCAAGCGGTGGGTGAGAGTGGACACCCATTAAGTTGTCATTTTATAGGCAACAACCTTATACCCACCTTATAGACCGGCTTCGTGAATGAGGCCTACTAACGGTAAAACGACTTATTCTTATACATATATATAATAATTAACCATTAATGTTATAAATAGTATAAGGGTTGAATTTTAACTATTAAAACTCTAAGGGTTGGAATTAAAGTTTATTAAAGTGTGTGAAACTTTACAAATTCCAAAACTTGAAGGCAAGTTTTGTAACTATCCTAAACTTTTCATTTCATAACTTATGAATTAAAGGTTCATAAAAATGAAGACTCTTCATTTTCATGTAACTTATGTGTTTAAATGTGTGTGTTAAAGAAAAGTGACCTTTGGATATCCATAACTTGAGGACAAATTATGGACTCCATTAAAACACATAAATGATCAAGAATTAATTCTAAATAATTCAGCAAATAATTCTTATCATCTTCTAAATTCATAAGAACATGAACATGATCATCAAAATTTCAAGAATTATATGAACACATAAAATCATGGAATTTTGATTATAACTTTGAAATTGGTCCACCATCATCATTACCACATCAAAAACAGGTTTTATGAGTCCAAAACAGTTTAAGGTAATGATTCTAGACCAATTCGAGCACCAAAACTCGAAGATATGCTGTCTGGGGGTCCAACTCGTCGAGTGCATGAACCAACTCGCCGAGTTGGATGAGTTTTTCTTTGGACTCGTCAAGTCCCTTCATGGACTCGGCGAGTCAGCTATGCAGACACCATAAAATCTTCGATTTTCAACTATTTGCATCAAGTATTCAAACAAGGAAGCCTACGCTTTGATACCACTGTTGGGTTTTGAGCAATCTAACACTTCCTAAGTGTGCATGCAACCCAAATAAACCTTTGATCTATGTTTGTCTAAATACATGCAAAATAATAATTTTTCCAAGGTTCATAACCTATCTAACATGGCATGGGGTACTTTTAAACATAAAAGTATTAGATGAGATTACACACCTTTTTGATGTGATTGAGTTTGATTCCTAAGGAGTTTGAGGGCCAAGCACCAATAGTGTGAATGCCTCAAATGGAATCACAAATCACCACAAACTCTTGGAAAACTTTAAGGAGAGTACACACACTTGTAATTTTCAGCCACACACAAAACTCACACAACTAGTGCCACTAGTGGCTATTTCATGCAACATAAGAATGTTTATATAGTGTACATGATTAGGGTGAAACCCTAATAACCCATGTCTTTTCCTTTCCAAGGATCCATGGGTTAAAAGCTCCATGGATCATCCATGTACTTCCATATAAGCCTAGCCCATTACCAAATGAGTGTTAGCCCACACCATATAAAACAGTAGCCCACAATTTAATTAGTCTTCCTTTTAATCTCTAAATTAATTCATAATTAATTTAAGCCTAAGACTAATTAAATAACATGACTTCATATTAATATATTATAACTTATAATATATTAATAATCATATGTGTATAACTCTCATAAAATTATCCATAAATAGTTTGGATGAAATGCAACCCAAATGGACCATGCCGGGTCGGGTCAAGTATATACCAAATAAGTTATGGACTTAGACACCTTATCCAACACCCACAACCTACGGTGAAGGGTCAACAACCCTCGGCTAGCATAGTCGAAGGAGAAAACCTGGCCTACAATCCGCTCGCTTTTCTGATGTTCTTCCTTCATGGCCTCCTACTGGGCCTCTCGAATCCGCTCCAACAGTGGAGTCACCACGATCATCCACATGCAAATGTCTCTAGTCGGCGCTGCCTTTCGGCTAAGTGCATCGGCGACAACGTTGGCCTTCCTCGGGTGGTAAAGGATCCCGCAATCATAATCCTTTACCACGTTTAACCACCGATGCTGCCTCATGTTCAGATTCGGCTGATCCATGAAATACCTCAGGCTCTTGTGGTCCGTGTAAATGGTACAACAAACCCCATAGAGGTAATGATGCCAAATCTTGAGGGCAAAAACAACCGCCCCATCTCCAAGTCATGTGTCAGATAGTTCGCCTTGCGAGGTTTCAGTTGCCTCGAAGCGTAAGCAATAACATGTCCTCTCTACACCAAAACTGCGCCCAAATCTGAGATAGACGCGTCGCAGTATACGACAAAATCCTCCATGCCCTCTGGCAGAGCTAAGATTGGTGCCTCGCACAATCTCTATCTCAACGTCTCAGAAGCAGCCTGCTGCTCAGGCCCCCAACGAAAGAGCACGGCTTTCCTCGTTAGCCTGGTCAGGGGTACGACTATCTTGGAGAAATCCTGGATGAATCTCCGATAATAGCCGGCTAATCCTATAAAACTTTGAATCTCAGATTGAGACCTCGGAACCTCCCATCTCATCACGGCCTCAACTTTGGCCGGGTTAACCGATATCCCGTTCTAGTTGACAAGGTGCCCAAGAAACTGCACCTTGCGCAACCAGAAATCACACTTGGAGAACTTAGCATACAAGTTCTCCCTCCACCAAGTCTCCAAAACCTCTCGCAGATGCTCCTCGTGCTCCTCTTGTGTTTTGGAGTAAACCAAGATATCATCGATGAAAACTATCACGAACCGATCCAGCATCGATCTACATACACAGTTCATGAGATCCATGAATGCGGCAGGAGCATTGGTGAGACCGAAGGGCATCAGCACGAACTCGTAGTGGCCATAGCGAGTCCGAAACATAGTCTTTAGCACATCCTCCTCTCGGACCCTCATCTGATGATAACCTGAACGCAAATCGATCATGGAGAACCAAGAATCTCCCTATAGCTAGTCAAAGAGGTCGTCAATCCTCGAGAGTGGATAACGGTTCTTCTCTGTTACCTTGTTTAGCTCCCGGTAATCTATGCACATGCGATGCGACCCGTCCTTTTTCTTGACAAACAGGATTGGGGCTCCCCAAGGCAAACTAATCAGCCTGATAAATCCCTTGTCTAGCAGTTCCTGTAGTTGCATAAACAACTCTTGCAGCTCGAGAGTTGCCAACCGATACGGTGCCTTGGCTATCCGAGCCGCACCAGGGACTAGGTCGATTCTGAACTACACCTGTCGCTCCGGAGGTATCCCAGGAAGCTCCTCTGGGAACACATGTGCGTAGTCTCGCACCACTAGAACGTCTCTCATCGTCGCCTTACCCGCTGCTCGGGTATCCATAACATATGCGACATACCCGACGCAACCCTGTTGTAGGTAGCACCTAGCCCTTGCTGCCGAACACACTGTGGGTCCATGTTGTGGCCTCCTGCCATGGATCACCAACTCTCCCCTACCTGGGGTCCTGACTCGCACTAGCTGATGTTCGCACCGGTTGATCATCGGCAATCTCTACCTCTAAAGGTCAATCCAACATGCCCGAAGACTCAGAAAACCTCTTGCTGAGTGCAAGAGAAACAAAAGATCGAGTGGCACCTGAATCAAACGGCACCTACACCGGAATACCGTTCACATGGAATACATCCTAAACATGTACACACATAGCATATATCAATATCATAAACATCATATAAATAGATCAGGGAGAAAGAATCATACCTATCACCACATCGGGTGTGGCGCATGCCTCCTCGGTAGTCAACTAGAAGGTCCGGCTCCTCACCAGTGGAGCCTCTAACTTGCCCTGTCGGCCATCAGTGATCCGCAGGGTCGCTGGGGCTGGCGCCCTTACCGGCGTTGCTGATGTCAACTGGGGGCAATTGGCTTCTTATGGCCCTCTGGTTGCAGTGGAAACACAAAAACTCAGATGTCTAAATAGTGGGTGCAGGGGCGGTACAATCCTTGCTGAAATTCCCCTTCCTGCCGCACTTGTAGCAGCCAAATGCTCCTAACCTACAAACTCCCTCATGCGACTTGCCGCATTTCTTGCAACGTCTACGACTCTGTTGGCCTTTCAGCCCAACATCTGATACCTTGGGCTTCTTCCCCAAAGCCCCAATCACCTGCCCCTCCTCGGCCTTCCTCTTCTGGATGTGCTCGTAGCATGTCATGGTAGTGGGTCCTCCTCATGTCCTTATCTCCCGCATATTGGGGCACCAGTAATTCCCTCTCCCGGAACTTGGCGGTGATCTCCGTCACTGTCTCCGTCGTCTGTCTCATATCCAGGAAATCACGGGCCAACTGTTGGAGTTCCACCGTAGGCACGAACTCAGCTTTGAAGCGAGTCACAAAATCAAGGCCTGTCATAGCCTCAATAGCCGAGGCTCCCAGAGAGTCACCAGCCGACTCCTACTAATCCCTGGCCCGGTCCCTCAAGCATCTTGTTGCATATCGCACCTTCGACCTCTCGGGGCAGAAGCTAGTCAACTGTGCAGACACAATGTCTGCAATCCATCGACTGGCAGCAATAGGGTCCTTCGCCCCATGGAAATCCAACGCACCACTGCCCCTGAAGTCCTTAAAGGATAGTGTGCATGACCCTGACTAGCTGGTCGCCATGTCACTCCTGAACGCCCTGAGGTGATCCTCCATCAGCTCAACAATCCCTTCCTTGATTGACCCAAAGATGACCGGGGTCGCATCAAGGTTGCCTCTAGTGATCTCGGACACAATGAACTCATGTAGCCACTCATCTACTGGTTCGGAACCTGAACCCGAACCCGATCCCTCTCTTGAACTGCCAACTGCTGGCCTCGGGGGTAGTACCACCATTCTGCAATACATACCAACAATCGTCAGTGATACTGAGACATTTAGAGGGATCACATCTATCACAAGTTCCCTGATCTTGCTGCACACTTCCTCGATTCAAGTACGGATCCTCTGCTTTCAGTAGTACGGGCCCATACTACCTTCCACATCTATGCATACTTTTTTCAAGAACTTCCTTGACTCCACCAAGTCCCTTCTACTGCTACTGATCTCTATTACTCTCATCCTAGGCTTGCCCTAGGGTACCTCTGACTCCACCCTAATAAGTCCTCAGCTGCTTAAGGCCTCTTTCTAATGCCAATTAGCCATTACCTGAATACAATCACATGCAACGAGGCCCGGATAATCCTTCGAGTAAGGGACTCATCCCGACAACGGTTAGGAATCAAACAAGAGGTGCGGAATAGGGTCAAGTCCAATCCTCTACGATTATTCAACCCTAATCACACGTGACTTTAATGTATTCACCTAATGGCTAACTCCCATCACTTAAAGTCCCATAAAGCACAAAGCGAGCAGCATTCAGACAAAAGGGAACAGCCTCAAGCAATTCTATTCTCATAATAGGAAACTGTACTTGCATATAATGCTAAGCTCATACTATCAGGCATAACCTAAACAGACTATCCTACTACTGTCTACTCAATACTAGCATGCAATTCTCATAAGCTGAAACACATAAAGCAGGCACATAAGGCATCATTCCTAGATCCTTAGTCGTATTCTAGCATGCTGTTCTACTAAAAATGATAAACATAACATGAACTTGTATCGGTACTTTGGGGAATACTTACTTGAGTTCGGCCGGTCACGCACATCACGCACTTCGTTCTTTTTCCAAAACAGTTTTAACTTATCTTATAGAAAACAATTTCCTTGTAAAAATCTTTTAATCCCTCTAATTGAGTCCAAACACCCCCGAGGGTGTGTCCGAATCCCTCAAACCAGGGCTTTGATACCAACTTGTAACACCCCAAATTTCGAGTCCAAAAATTTCATTTTAATTAACTGATTATAAGAACATTCATGAGAAAACTATGTAAAACTATATCATTTCGTAAATCAGTATATCATGTTTGAAAACCCAAATTATAAAATAGTAACATCTCAGAGTACAATCCGAGAATATCTCAAATGCAGAAAACCAATACATGTGTGTGTATGATGTGCTGCTACCGCGCCAACTCCTTTCCCTTCACTAAAGAGGTACCTGAAACCAAAACTGTAAATTGTAAGCACAAAGCTTAGTGAGTTCCCCCATCGTACCATACACAACACAATCATATAACATACATATATACAGTCAGGCAAATCTTGGTGCCCGTCCTACCCCTTTGGTCCTGTCGACCGGATACTGCCTAGCATATCTGGGTGCTGGCCTCCCCTTCGGTCATGTCGACCGGATACTACCTAGAAAATCTGGGAGCTGGCCTCCCCTTAGGTCCTGTCGACTGGATACTGCCTAGCATATCTGGGTGTTGGCCTCCCCCTTCGGTCCTGTCAACCGGATACTACCTAGCATATCTGGGTGCTGGCCTCCCCTTCGGTCCTGTCGATTAGATACTAGGGACTATTTCACCCCTCTACTACAACCATATAACATGTATCGCATAATCATATTTTATCATGTATGATTGGGTATGACTACCCCTCTTTGGCCCTATCGACCGGAAATCTTAGGGACTAGCTCCCCTACTACTACTGGCATATAACATCATATCATACTAGCACATAGCTTATCAGGTAGTAGCAAACATAGATGAATATCACAAACACAATCATCTAACATACAACTCCTACTGGTGGGCCGACATTGTGGCCGTAGACCCACCGCTACTGGAAGGTAACTCACCTCGTACGAGTAGCTGCTGATAATCTATGCAGGAAATCTTTGTCTGCTGCTGCTCCGGAAATCCTCCGGCTATAATCCCCACAAAACACTCAGACAGAACCTGATATATTCTCTTAGGGTAAAATGACTATTTTACCCCTAACCAAGTCCAAGTCAAAGTCAAAGTCAAATTCAACTTCCAGTTGACCTGACTCGCCGAGTTGGGCCGACGACTCATCAAGTGCTTATCCTTTTAACTGTCCTCATCCACGACTATACTCGTCGTGTTTAGAAATGACTCGACGAGTTCCCATTCTACAAGAACATCGAATGAACTTTCATCCGACTCGCCGAGTTGTATGAACAACTCGTCGAGTTCATCCTCATCCTATGAACCAGTCCTGTCCTCGAATCACCGAGTTGTATGAACAACTCGTCGAGTTCATCTTCAGAGTTGGGAGATTGCCTTGGACTCGCCGAGTCGCTACTGTCCAAGTCCTATTTCTCGATTTCTTGTGTACAACTCATGCCCAAATGATAGATCTAGGCTCCAAAGATCGATCTAGCACGTAAAGTTACAAACTTTACGTGCATGCATGGGAGAATGAGCTCAAATGGCTCAAAAAAGGGCTCCTAATATGCATGGGTCTTTCAATGGGTTCAAAGACAGCTACTTTATGCCTTAGGGTCCCTTAATGACCTTGGATCTGAAGCCTTAGCCTCCAACCATGCTTGCAATCATGGTTGGTTGCCAAGAATGGCTCCTAGAAGCCCTAATTTCCTGCACGAAGATATCTAGCTTAGTAATGGACAAGGTATGAGCCATATACCTGAGATGGACTGTGAATGATGCTCAAGCTCGAATTCCTTTGGCCTCTTCTTGTTCCCTCAAGACTTTCCTTCATTCCTTTGATTACAAACCACCAAGATCACTCAAAAGCCTTTAGATCTTCACACACACACACTTTGGGTCGATATGGAGGATTCTAGAAGCAATAGGGACAAAAGGTGGCTGAAAGAGACGTTTAAATAGGGTGCAAACCCCTTAGATTAGGGTTTTGTCCAGACAATACGAACTCGTCGAGTCGCTAACTTAACTCCCGTGTCCAATCCGCTTCTACTCGACGAGTTGGGCCACCAACTTGCCAAGTCCCAAGTCAAAATGAGAAATATACTCGAATAAAATACATAATAGGAATCGGGTGCTACATATAAATTAAAACAAAAATTTTGGGTCTCAATTTTTGGGATGTTACAATAAAGTTTCCAACTTTATCCATAAATACTACTCCAAGGGTCCCCAAAACCCAACCATAAGGCTTGAAGGTTCAAGGGCTTGACCAAGAAGCTCAAAATCCTTGAAGTTTGAAACCCATCCTTTCTAGAAGAAATGCTAGCACCAATACCATCCAAAAGTTCAGTGCTTTATAGACATGCATGTCCAATGCATGTCTTGAACCTAAAATAGGTAAAAAAAAATGGGGATTTATGACCTACTCTTCATGCATGGAATCAAAACTTGACTATATGCCAGATCTAAGACTTTACAAGGTCACCTAGACCCGGAGACTCATAAATTTGTTGACTTTATGAGATCCAACCATTCCCTTACTTAAGAACAACAAGTTAAAGGGAAAAAAACTCAACATCTAGGAAGATAGAGGAATAAAAATCAATTCTTTGACACTTACAAAGGTCCTAAAGAGTGCAAAATTGAAAGATGAGAGCTTGCTTGTTGGATCCTTGCTTCCTTCTTCCAACTTCTTTCTTCTTTGGCTCCAAAAACACCACACTAGCTCACAAATGAGAGGGAAAGATGATTAGGGTTCTCAAGGGTCGATTTGGGGAGTTGGAGGCTGATAAAAGACCACCCCTTGGGACTTAAACATGTTATTTAGGGTGCAAAACCCTGAAATTAGGGTTTTCTCAACCAGCCACCAATACGCCGTGTTTTCCCACCAAGGGGAAGAGTTCGAGGTGATCGCATCGCACACATCATATCGCTCCGTTTTCATTACTCTGATGTATTTGGATGTTTCGATCATACTCTGATTTTATGAACATGTTCTTAAAGATGGTTATACTATAAAAAAAATCAATTGAATTTTTTTGTCTTATTTTTTAGGACGTTACAAATATTAAACTGGAATATATTATATGGGAAGTAGAAACCTAAAGTAGAACCTATCATAACTTACAACAATCTGGAAACAGATGATGATGAAAATGACAAAGAGTATGTGTGAGAGAAGAAATGAACAAAATAGATCAATCTAAAACTGAATCAAGATGAAGAGAGATACTCGTGTCAACGAAGGTGCAACACAAGGACGAAGGGCGATGACAAATTCGACCTCTTGTGGTTTATGTCGGAGAAGACGGAGTAGAAGTGAGCAATGATGGTTGTTAGGTTTTGGAAAAGAACACCATAGTAGATTGATTTTAAATCAATGTCTATCTAGGATAAATTAATTTAGGGGAGGTAAAAGTCTTAGGTGGTATCTAATGACTAATATTGTGTGGTTATAGAATTTTGGAAGATAATTAAATTATTTAACAATACTATGTTTCGTTTTTGGTGGCATCGAAATCGAGAGGGATTTTAATCCAAAAATCGAACTTTATAAGTATTTTATAATATGTTATTGAATGTATAATTACAAAATTATTTTAATATTACATCAGATTTATATTGATATCTAAATAAAACGAATTTAATATATTAAATAGATTAATTTATTCTTTGTTTATAAAATAATGCCTTACTACGTTGTAATTTAACAATTAGAAAGTTTGTTTGAGATTCAATATTTTCCCATATGTATAAGTGTACTAAAATTACAATTAAATAACCTTGAATTTAAACTTATAATTAAAACTATAATTTGCAATATGTATATGAGCATATAATTATAAAAAGTTAATTATGTATGTTTATGTATAAAATTAATTATATAGCATGTCCATTAGGGATTGTTCAGTCTTTAGTAAGTTTCTCAATTAATGGACAATTAAGTACAACTGTATAAAAGACTCAATTAAATGCAGCCTGTAATAAGGTTCTTACATAGTCAAAACTAGCATGCATCTATCATGGGTTAAAATCCAGTCCCTCTTAACATCTCTTCCAAATTCAAAATTAGCGATATATTACATATGACTGAAATTCAGTCCCTAACTTGATCTTACCAAAATACTATATGTGATTGATTCATCATTTTCTAATATATTGTACTATATTAAACTAAATAACAGGTTTCAAAGACTAAAATTCTAATGATTCTCTCCTAAGCCAAATGTGGCTAGTTTATTCAAGACTGAACTTCAGTCCCTGATAAGCTTTCTTCAAAATAATATTCGTGACTGATTCACTCAGTTTCTAATATATGACATATATGACTAAATAATCAGTCTTAGATACTAAAATTCGGTTACCTATCAGTTTTCATTCAAATGTTAAATAGTGTATGTCTACTAGGGACTGAAACTCAGTCTTCAAAAAATTCACACCCAAAGAACAAATTTTTTCAATTGTATTAACTACTGAAATTTAGTGCCTAAAAAGTTCCATACACAATAAAAACTAACATAGGTCTATCAAGGACTGAAATTCAGCCCCACATAACTTTCCCTCCAAAGTCTAAGTTCGCGCTAAACTATTCAAGACTGAAATTCAATCCCTGGTGTATTTCCACCTAAATCTAAACTGGCGCAAAAATATTATGGACTAAATTTTAGTCTTGAATAAGTTTTTTGTCATTAATAATTCACACATTAAAATCAATCCAAGATGGTATTTGAGACTAATTCGTCAGTCCTAGATACATGATATCCTAGACTGATTAATCAGATTCTAATATTTTAGTCATAGAATCCCATTTTTCTTGTAGTGGAGAAGCAACATATGAACCCTTAATTCTTACACCTGATTGCAAAACAAAAGAGGAGATGGGAGGTCATATTGTCCTCAGTTTAATACAACAAAAGGAGAAGAGATAAGATGGAAAGAACAACCAAAAACTAGTAGTAAAGCTCTCATTTTATGCCTCCTCGTGTGTACCAAAGTCAAGTCTAATAAATGGAAGAGTAAGGTGCATTCTTACAAGCATGGTTCAAGACCTAACCAACACTACACTCCATCCCTCACTCTCTAAATAAAGATAAAACTTTCATGAGAGGATGGGAGGGTAAGAGTGTCTTTCACTCAATCGTCCAACTAGTTTGTTGCAAATGCAAACTAGATACTTACTATAATTGCCTATTCGATTTATACACAACATAAATATTCATACCATATGATATTTACAAGTTTTTGTTCTCTTTATTATTATTTCCTAGAAATAATAATTCCCAATATGTTGGTAAGATAATATTTTCATAAAATAAAGTTTTTCCAATTAAATACAAGTATTGATATTTTTTAATAATTAAAATTAATCTAGTAGGTAATTAATTAGTAGTAACATGCTATAAGGTGTGGCTTTGTATGATCATATGTCATTAGGAATATCATTCTATAATGACTCTTGGACATAACTATCTTTCATTTGAGACTTCGCACCTGATCATCAAAGGTTGGGAACGATCTCCAATCCCACATCATGCCACTGATTTGAACAAGGTCTTTAACATTATAATATTTATGCTTCTCAAATGGATACAAGTTTGGAAATGTGCTTTTGAAATACCCACTACTCAACACTCATCAATTCAAAAACACGGTATCATCCCCCTCACATACTTGTTTTTTTGGCACATCTTGAATGTTGATTCCAAAATTTTCCATATCGGTTTTTACCCCTCCCATATTGTTCCAAATGCCAATAATTGATTTATTGGCCAGACAGTCAGAGGGTTTGCTTCTAAGATTATGAATGCCAATAATCACACGCCTCCATAGCAATGACCTATCTGTTCTTAAACCCCACCGCCATTTAAAAATCGATGACAAGTTAAAGGCTATGTATGATCCCATAATTAACCTACCTGTATCTTTCGGCAAAACTATTTTTTCCTAAGCCATTCAATTTATTTTATGTTTATTTCCAGTTTCACCCTAGAGAAATTGTCTTCAATTTTTTTTTCCAATACGTCAATAACCTTCACTAGTGTAATAAATAGTGAGAAAAAGTAAGAGGGGAGGTTGACAAGAACCATCTTAGTAATACTTAATCGACCCCAAAGGATAGGGTTTTTGCCTTCCATGGAGAATGTCGTGTTGGATTAATGTCTAAGTCCATAACTATAATTGGTAAGACTTGACCCGACCCGGCATGGTCCATTTGGGTTGCACGGCATCATGCATTTGGATAGACTATAATGAGAGAAATAACACTTAAGGTTGGTGAATATATTATAAGTTCTAAAATATTAATAAGATTATTTAATTACTATTGATCAAGAATTAATAGTGGGCTAATGCTCCATGGATTATCTAATAAAATATATGGGTTGAATGTGTAAATCATCCATACTTATATAGTGGGCTAATGCTCCATGGATTATCAAGTTGGGCTAAAACCCATATGATGCTTCATTGATGCTCCATGGTGTTTTTTGTACCCATGGATCATGGAAATTAAAGGCCATGTCAATTATAGTTTACATGGTGCAACCCTAACTATATATGCATCTTATTCTTGACCAAAATCGACACTAGTATCATTCTAGAGAGGGCTAGCCGATTTTTAAGAAGTGTTCAAGTTTCTGTCAAGTTATTCCAAGTGTATTTAGTGTTGTGTGAACCACTTGAGGTGTCACACTTGGGGGACTAGGCACTCAAGCTTCTTGAGAACATTCTACACCAAAGAGGTATGTATTCTATCTTGTTATATTCATTGTTTTTGTATGCTAGATTAGGATAATACCTTGGATGTTCATATTTGCATGTATAATAGAGAAAACATAGATCCAAGGTATATAGGGTTGCATGTGCACTTAGGAGTGTTAGAATGCTCAAAACCCAACAGTGGTATCAGAGCCTAGGCTTGTTTACAATTATACTTGATGCAAATTGCTGAAAAATGCTGAAAAAGTCGAATTTCGGGCATTCTGGGCACTGGACTCGCCGAGTCCACTAATGAACTTGCCGAGTCCACTAATGAACTCGCCGAGTCTAAGGCAAAATGCATCCAACTCGCCGAGTTTGTTCATGCACTCGACGAGTTGGACCCCCAGACAGCATATATTCGACTGTTTTGGCTGGAATTGGACTAGAAACATTACCCTATGCTGTTTTTGGACTGATAAACTTGTTTTTGATATGATAATGTTCATACTAATCCAATTTCAAAGATAATTGTCAATAGATTCATGTTTTGTATTAGTTTAAGTGTTATGCTAATTACATGAAAAAGTTTGATTCCAATTATCATGTTCATATGAGTTGCTTAGATTAATAGAAAAGGTTGATTGATTATGTGTCTTTGATCCATTTTAATCTAAGAATTGATTCTAAAATGTGTTTGTGTAACTTGTCCTCAAGTTACATGAAAAGTCACATTAAAGTTTCTTAAAACTGATAAAAGTTGGCAATGGTTACAAATATGAAGAGTCTTGTTCTCATTAAATGGTTTTATGACTCCATAACTTGTCCTCATGTTATGGAGGTTCAAGAGTCACTTCATTAAACATTAAAATGTGTAACCTTAATTAGTTCCATAAGTTACAAAAATAAAGAAAAGTTACATTCTTTTATTAGTTTAAAGTCTTCCATAACTTGTCCTCAAGTTATGGAACTTGATGAGTCTTTTAATTAAAACTACTTTAAACACATAAGTTATGGAATTAATTAGTTTTGAATAGTTTCAAAACTTGCCCTCAAGTTTTGGAATTTGAAAAGTTCTCTTATGAATACTTTAATTCCAAGTTAAGCCCTTAGAATTTTAAAAAGTTAAAATTCAGTCCTTATACTTTATAATATTATAAGTTAATAATATTTATATATATGTATAAGAGTAAAAGTCAGTCTTACCGTTAGTAGGCCTGATTCACGAAGCCGGTCTATAAGGGGGTATAAGGTTACTGTCTATAAAATGGTAGTTTAATGGGTGTCCACTCTCACCCACCGCTTCCTTTACTGGTGGAGGGTCGTTAGCCGAACGGGTAGGACAAAGACTATAAGTTCTCCCTTCATTAAAAGTATTAATGATAAATACTAAGTAACTAAACACTTATAATTCCCAATCTTAGTTACTTAGGAAAAATGTGAATAAGGTGCTAACCAATGAAATTACACTTTGTACTTTGCTTAAGTCGGTTGGTGGAGCGTGTGTGGTTTACCAGGACACTGGCTTGACTTAACAAGGTAGGCAAATGGTTTTCTTAAAGTTTATCATAGGCTGGTGGAGCGTGTGTGGTTTACCGACACATTGGTTGGGTGATAAACATTTAATTGTACCAAGTAAGTTGCATGGTTACTTCACACCTTGTTTTGTGATCCTCTGCATCCCAGTCACAAAACCTGAAGGGCACACTCGAGATTGAAACATGCCATTGAAAAGTTCAATGAATCTCAAAAGATCTAGGAGTTTCAAATCCAATTAAAACTTAATAAATTATTTCATTTTTCCATGGTGGAAATTGGTGAATCGTCATTCACCTACCTTCAAATATTTTATAGCTTGGATTACGGCATCCCTCTTCCGAGTTATAAAATCATTTGTAGGGTCCTAGCCTTAATATTTCATATTGGGTGTTATATTAAGGACTTTAAAATAACTAAACTTGAATATCTCCCAAAAGATGTCTAGTTCAGACATATATGATCTTCCCAAATCTCTTGGAACTTCACTTCCTCCACCTCTATCACACCCCAAAACCAAGAACGGCGGAAACGTTATGGGGTGGAGGACGTCATGTAAAGTATCACAACACAGTATAACAGTAAATAAGCAAACAACATCATCCATTACATTAAATATATAATTTTAATACAAGTGTGTTCAGTACAGTTATAGACACCAAAAACTAAATCAAAATAATAAGATGAGTCTTGGATGCGCTCCTTCTTCTCAAAAGTTGGCCTCGGTACCTATCTATTGGCGACCTGAGAATACAAGTTCTTTTGAAAGAGTTTATCAGCATTAAGCTGGTGAGTTCATAAGTATTTTAGTGTCGGTGTTTGTATCAAAACATTTGAACATAGTTTTAAACATGAGTTTGTAAACATCTGTGATAAAAGTATGTGAATGTTTGTAAAAGTTTGAATCTCTCAGAAAAACCTATATTTTCTATTAATAGTAGCCTTCTACCAAGGCGTAACTATTTTGTATGTTCGTGTATTGTAAAAGTGTGTAATTTCCCAAGTGTAAATATCATTTAATCAAATATAGTTTGTACATAAGTGTTTAAGTGAAATAATCACTAATATATGTAAAGGGTAAATTATTGTAGTACTATAGTGTGGTATTATAGGAACGACTGTTGTACTAACTACCTTAAACCGGATTTATATTAAGGTATCATGTGATTAATTGTACCATACTATCGACTAATAATAACGACAAGGTTAGGTCGTAATAAGAGAAATGACGTTTGGCACCCGCAGACCTGCAGGTCCGGCTGTAGCTAGCAGCAAGGTGTAGGATAGTCAATCCAGTATAGATCTATACGCAAACTCATGCTCTCCCTCCAAGAGAATTCTGGCTACAACTCGGTGTTGGAATAGTGTCTAAGGCTGCAACTATATTAGGCAAGTATTTGACCCGATTGTGCATGGTCCTTTCGGGTTGCCTTCACCATAGCAACTTGGTAGGATGATTTATTATGAGAGAATAAATATTATTAATATATTATGAGAATAATATAAGGAATACTAATATTAGTATTTGATTAATATAATTCATAAATTAATTAGTATTGATTTGGTGACTTAAAGAGATTAATTAAATAAGAGGGATTGGATGGATTATAGAGCTTTGGATAGCTCAAAATTGTCCAAGGCTTATCTATGGTAACGATTTGGATTGCTTTAAGGAAAGGATTATCCAACTAGGGTTTAAGGTGAAACCCTTAAGGAGTCTACAAGTATAAATAGAACCCATGGCATAGGGAAATCGGCACCTCTTAAAAAGAAAGAAACCCTGGCCGAATTTCTTTCCTCTCCTCTCTCTCAAATCATCTTCTTTGCTTATTGGTGTTTGTAAGCCATTAGAGGAGTAACAATTGTGACTCTAGAGCTCTAAGACAACAAGATCAAAACAAGAGATTCAAAGGTAAACTTCTAGATACGAATTTGTATTGTTTTATACCTAATTAGTTATTAGAAGTCTTGGATTCAAAGCATGTTTAATTAGAAAGCCTAGATCCAAGCATTAGGGTTTTGCATGCGCATATAGGAAAGTTCTTATGGTTAAAACCCATCAGTGGTATTAGAGACTAAATTGGTTTCTATTAAATTGTTGCTTGTTTGTTTGAAACTTTTGTGCAAAATTCGAATTTTGTGTTTCTGTGTCCTAAACTCGACGAGTCCCATGGTGGACTCGACGAGTTGGCCTGACTCGACGAGTCCAGTTGGGAACTCGACGAGTTCAAGTGTCAGGAAGGGCCAGATTCGGGATTTTTCCATACTTATCTTATGGAAACTTACCTTTATCATATTAGATCAATCTTAATCCGATTTTCTGATATATATGACTATAATCTTGATCTAATTAAAGATATTTATCAACTAATAAAATATTTGATTTCCTTATGTGACAATTAATTAATTATTTTGATTAAGTTGATAATTATCTTGCAAGAATTAATTAAATAAATCAAATATGGATAATTATGGAATTAATTGTTAATTGAGATTATTTGTTATTTGATCCTTCATGTTTTAAATGTTTAAAACTTGTCCTCAAGTTTTGAAATTTATGTTTTGTGATTAAAAGTTTTAATTTAGACAATTTAAATTTCAAACCCTAGATTTTTAAACGTTTAAAATACAACCCTATACTAATATAATATTACAAGATTAATATATATATATATATATATATATATATATGTATGTATAACTAAATGCTAGTCTTACCGTTAGTAGGCCTCATTCACGAAGCAGATCTATAAGGTGGGTATAAGGTTGCAGCCTATAAAATGGCGCTTAATGGGTGTACACTCACACCCACCGCTTGCTTGATCAGTGGAGGGTCGTTAGCCGAACGGGTAGGATAGGGAAACCTCATCCTCTCATTAAAAGTATAATATGAAATACAAAGTAACTACACAATTTTTTAAAATTTCTCAATCTTAGTTACTTTAGGAAAAGTGAATTGATGCAATCCCATGAAATTACACTTTGCACCCTTGCTAAGAAGTTAGTGGAGCGTGTGTGGTTTACCGACACAGTAATTGGTTCTAAGAAAAGGTGGCAAAGGGTGATTCATTGTTTACCATAGTTCGATGGAGCGTGTGTGGTTTACCGGCACATCGAATAGCTGATCGTTACAATGAAGGCACCATGTGAATTTGCATGGTAATTCACACCCGCTTTGTGATCCTCGGTATCCCAGTCACAAACAAGAGGGGCATATCAAGATTTAAACATGCCATTGAATAGTTTCAATGAATCTCATCCGAACCTAGGAATTCTCAATACATTTAGGACTTAAAGTTATGTTTTTATGGTGGAGAATTAGTGAATCGTCATTCACTTACCTTCATATTATTTGCATGTTGGATTACGGCATCCCTTTTCTAATATGTAAATATTGTTGTTGGATCCTAGCCCTAATTTTTTTCTTATTGGGTGATAATTAAAGATTCATAATCTAATCTATCTTTGTCCTTTCTATTTGTAGATGTCGAATGCAAACAACGCTGCTGCTAGTTCTTTCACATTGATGAACTTTTGTCAAAAGGTCACCTTCGATGGAACGAACTTTAGCGAATGGATAAGGTACATTCGCACCATTGCTCGCTATGAGGATAAGGAGTATGTCCACAATGAGAAGCTCGAGAAAATCAACCCTGAAATCGCTACTCTGGCTGAAATGACTGCTTTTGAAACTCATGAGCGAGATGCAACGAAGGCACATTGCATCATGATAGCCACCATGAACTCCGAATTCCAAAAGTCCTATGAGGACATGTACCCGTACGAGATGCATCAAGACTTATTGGAGAGATACCACCAAAACGCGAGACAAGAGCGTTATGAGATTTTCACTAACATGATTTCCGCTAACATGGGTCATGGAGAGTCTCTTACCGTGCACCTACAAAAGATGCAAAGGTATGTCGACCGCCTTCGCAAGTTAAATGTTGACTTTGGGGAAGACTTGGCGATCGACATGGTGCTTCACTCTTTGCCTCCGAGCTACAATCAATTTAGGATGACCTACCACATGAACAAGGAGGAGGTCACCCTAAGCAAACTCCAAGGTCTTTTGAGGGTCGCTGAGAGCAACTTCAAGGACAAGTCTGTTGCACCAACTCCCAATCCGCCTGCTGCTCCTGTCTTGGCTATTGGACAATGAAAGGGAAAGAAGAGGAAGGCTTCGTCTAAGAACTATCGTAAGGTTAAAGCCTGAGATGGTGCCTCTTCTAGTGGGACCAAAGTTGATCCTGCTAAGCCCTGCCCTAACCCAATGGAGGCAGAGTGCCACCACTTCCACAAGATAGGACATTAGAAGAGAAGCTGCCCAGAGTACATGCTAGCCATCAAGGAAGGAAAGATCAAGCCATCTTTCGCAGGTATATACACAATTAAATCTAACGATTTTAATCATGCTATTTCTTGGGTTCTTGATACCGGTTGTGGTTACCACATTTGCTCTAATGTGCAGGGACTAAGAAGAAGTAGGGATGTGGAGCAAGGAAGGATCAATCTAATCATGGGGAACAGAAGATCATCGCCTGTAACCAAGATTGGAGTGTATTATTTAGTGCTTAGGAATAATTTATGTTTAGATTTGAACACTTGTTGCTATTCACCAGAAATGGCGAGAAACATCATTTCATTTCATGGTTTGTTTAGACAAGGTTTTAGATTTTCTTTTAATAATGAGAATGGTTCTATTTTAGCTTATCTAAATGGTGTCTTTTATTTTGAATCTATACCATGTAATGGAATATATGAAACTGTTATGATTGTTGATAACTTAGGAAATGATGTTTTGAACACAGATGCTTCCAATAGTATGGATAGAGCATCCTTGTGGCATTGTCGTCTTGGACATGTCAACAAGAAACGCATAGCCCAACTCCAAAAGGATGGAGTGTTGGAGTCATTCGAGCTTAGGGAAGATGACACGTGCGAGTCTTGTTTACTTGGAAAGATGACTAAGTCACCCTTCACAAGCACTTGCGAAAGGGGTGAGGGTCTATTGGACCTGATACATACCGATGTATGTGGACCGTTTAGATCAACCACGAAGGATGGGAACCGCTTCTACGTGACTTTTACCGATGACTATAGTAGATATGGGTATATCTATTTGATCAAGCAAAAGTCAGAAACTTTTGAAAAGTTTAAAGAGTTCAAGAATGAAGTGGAGAATCAATTGGGCAGCAAAATCAAGATGCTTCGATACGATCAAGGAGGAGAGTACCTAAGTCTTGAATTCCACGATTATCTCAAGGAGTGTGGAATAGTTTCACAATTGATGCCACCTAGGACACCACAATTGAATGGTGTGTCAGAAAGGCGTAATCGAACCTTATTGGATATGGTTCGCTCTATGATGAGTCGTGCTTCACTATCAATCTCTTTTTGGGGGTATGCCTTAGAAACTACCGCCCATATCCTTAACCGAGTCCCTACTAAGAAGGTTGCCAAAACACCTCACGAGATGTGGACAGGGAAAGCTCCCTCGTTGGCACATATCAAGGTTTGGGGTTGCGAGACTTTTGTTATACGAGATACTCATGACAAGCTCGAACCTCGAAGTGAGCGATGATTTTCATCGGCTACCCGTAGAAATCCTTTGGATATCTCTTTTATAGACTGAAGGACAATGTTTTCTTTGTTGCGAGGAGAGGGGTTTTCCGAGAGTGAGAAATCATAAGCCAAGGAGAGAGTGGGAGGCAAATCGAGCTTGAAGAGATTCAAGAGTCGATAGATGAAGGAACCTATACCGCTGGCACTCAACCCGAGGAGGAAACTCCGGTTGAGCCGATTGACGAGTCCTTACCTCTTAGACGTTCCGATAGAGTTAGAGTTCAACCCCAGTTTTATGGTTTTCATATTACTACCGAATGGGACACGCATATTAGTGATGGTACACTAATAAACCTTGATGAACCTAATAGCTATAAGAAAGCCATGGCAGGCCCAGAGTCTGAGAAATGGAAAGAGGCAATGGATAGCGAGATCCAATCCATGTATGATAACCAAGTTTGGAATTTGGTTGATAATGTGCCCAGACGTAAGACCGTTGGGTGCAAATGGATGTTCAAGAAGAAGACCGACGTGGATGGAAACGTACACACATATAAAGCGCGATTGGTCGCGAAGGGCTTTACTCAAACTCCTGGAGTTGACTATCATGAGACCTTCTCACCAGTTGCGAAGATAAAATCTATTAGTGTGATGCTAGCTATTGCCGCATTTCATGATTATGAGATTTGGAAAATGGATGTCAAGACCGCTTTCCTTAATGGGAAGTTGGCTGAGGATGTTTACATCGCTCAGCCAGAGGGGTTTGTGGATCCGAAGCATCCGAATAGAGTGTGTAAGCTTGAGAAGTCCATTTATGGACTTAAGCAAGCGTCTCGCAGATGGAATCTTTGCTTCGATGAGAAAGTCAAAGAGTTTGGATTTGCACGAAGCGAAGATGAATCGTGTGTATATGTCAAAGCCAGTGGGAGTATAGTAAGCTTCCTCGTTCTATATGTCGATGACATATTGCTCATAGGAAACGACATCCCAACTCTGCAGGAAGTTAAGTCCTGGCTCGGGAAGTGCTTCGCTATGAAGGACCTCAGAGAGGCTTCTTACATTTTGGGAATAAGGATAGTAAGAGAGAGAAGTAAGAAACTAATAGGACTTAGTCAGAACACTTACTTAGAGAAGGTACTAAAACGTTTTAGTATGGAAAACTCGAAGAAGGGAGAATTACCGATACAAAGTAATGCCAAGTTGAGTAAGACTCAAAGTCTGAGTACCGAAGCTGAGATAGCAAAAATGAGCCGAGTACCATACGCTTCCGCAGTTGGCTCAATCATGTACGCTATGACTTGTACTCGTCCTGATGTAGCCTTTGCTTTGAGCATGGTTAGTAGATATCAAGGGAATCCTGGCAGAGCTCATTGGATTGCAGTGAAGAATATCCTTAAGTACCTTCGGAGGACGAAGGAATGGTTCTTAGAACTTCACTTCCTCCACCTCTGTCACACCCCAAAACCAACAACGGCGGAAACGTTATGGGGCGGAGGACGTCATGTAAAGTATCACAACACAGTGTAATAGTAATTAAGCAAACAACATCATCCATTGCATTAAATATATAATTTTAATACAAGTGTGTTCAGTACAGTTATAGACACCAAAAAGTAAATCAAAATAATAAGATGAGTCTTGGATGCGCTCCTTCTTCTCAAAAGCTGGCCTCGGTACCTGTCTATTGACGACCTGAGAATACAAGTTATTTTGAAAGAGTTTATCAGCATTAAGCTGGTGAGTTCATAAGTATTTTAGTATCGGTGTTTGTATCAAAACATTTGAACATAGTTTTAAACTAGAGTTTGTAAACATCTGTGATAAAAGTATGTGAATGTTTGTAAAAGTTTGAATCTCTCAGAAAAACCTATATTTTCTATTAATAGTAGCCTTCTACGAAGGCGTAACTGTTTTGTATGTTCGTGTATTGTAAAAGTGTGTAATTTCCCAAGTGTGACTATCATTTAATCAAATATAGTTTGTACATAAGTGTTTAAGTGAAATAATCACTAAATATATGTAAAGGGTAAATTATTGTAGTACTATAGTGTGGTATTATAGGAACTACTGTTGTACTAACTACCTTAAACTGGATTTATATTAAGGTATCATGTGATTAATTGTACCATACTATCGACGAATAATAACGACAAGGATAGGGATTGGACGGATTATAGAGCTTTGGATAGCTCAAAATCGTCCAAGGCTTATCTATGGTAACAATTTGGATTGCTTTAAGGAAAGGATTATCCAACTAGGGTTTAAGGTGAAACCCTTAAGGAGTCTACAAGTATAAATAGACCCCATGCCATAGGGAAATCGGCACCTCTTAATAAGAAAGAAACCCTGGCCGAATTTCTTCCCTCTCCTCTCTCTCAAATCATCTTCTTTGCTTATTGGTGTTTGTATGCCATTAGAGGAGTGACAATTGTGACTCTAGAGCTCCAAGACAACAAGATCAACACAAGAGATTCAAAGGTAAACTTCTAGATCTGATTTTGTATTGTTTTATACCTAATTAGTTATTAGAAGTCTTGGATTCAAAGCATGTTTAATTACAAAGCCTGGATTTAAGCATTAGGGTTTTGCATGCGCACATAGGAAAGTTCTTATGGCTAAAACCCATCACTCGGGCCATGACAATTAATGCATGCTTCGATACAGTGGATCACAATTTGTAAACGTATTCATGTATATGTAATGAAATGTTTCTCGTTCTAGTATCGTTGTATATGTTCTTTTTCTAATATAGTTGTATATGTTCTTCTTCTAGTATAGTTGTATATGTTCTTCTACTAGTATAGTTGTATATGTTCTCCTTCTAGTATAGTTGTATATGTTCTCATAGTAATAAGTATTGACTCATGAATGAACTGACTCATTGATCTAGCAATAGTATAAGTATGATCCTGTGCTACCCCGATGGTAGCTTACTAACGATGTAACTAGTACGCATGAATATGGAAGCACTTTTATGTCTATATATGTACATATGATATATAATAAATATTGAAACGACCTTCGAACGACTACCCGATATCCCACCAGACCACATCCAAATCGAGGAAAAGGAAACAGGGCGGACGGCCTTCCTATGCCTTTTAAACATTGCTTATATAACTATACATATACGGACATGCAATTTATAATAAGTGTAACAAAGTTTAAATAACAGTATTTGATAAGTAAAAGAGTTTGTAAAGAAGTTTGAAGTAAAATAGTTTGATAAACAGTTTGAACGGTAATAAAATCATTGGTTTTGTAGTTATTAATCACACGTGATTGATGTAATAACTATAAGTATTTAACTTGTATTCCCCCCCCCCCCATAAAATCATTTAAAACGTTTAGAAGTATTTCAAAGGTTAATTAAAGGGGTATGAACTCGCTTGTGGTGAGTGGATTGGATTAAAGTGTCAGATATTGTGCTAGGTGGCAAACGGAGACTTGTACACACGCACGAGCCTAGTTATCATATAATGAACATATATATATATAACTAATTAGCCAAATAATAACTAATAAATTAAGTTCGGACACTCTAGAACATGAAAACACTTTGTATAAGTGTTATAAGTCCTAAGGGTTGCATCTAAGTTGTTGTGGGACAAGGCTGAAGCGGTTTAAGGTTCCAAAAGACCTTATCTATGTGTTTACTCTTCAATAAACTACACACAGGGAGTTTACGGTTGTAAATACTTGAGTTTACGGCCATAAGCTCTCAAACATATTGACATTAGTTGTTTTGAAGTGTTACTTGATTTCTAGAAGAAGTTCTACTTGGTGGTTTAATCCTTGGGGTAGTTTAGGGGATTAAGACACTCCTTTTAGGAGTTTTCAGCCCAAAGGCCATTTCCTTTTGAGTTTACTGCCGTAAACTCATATGGAAATGGGTATTTTTGTGTTTTCAAGTCCCATACTCATTTAGGATAGGTTCTACACATTTATCTAAGTCTAATGAAGGCCTTAGGCACACATTGGTGCCCTTCATTCATGTTTACGGCCCAAGAACCATATTAGGGCCGTAATCTCTCTTTGAGAGGGGTTTTTGATGTGTTAAAGTCCCCAAATTAACTAGGATTAAATAGAGGTTATTGTCCAAGGCTTTAGGAGTGATTAAGGCACTCTTTGGCCTTTGTTTTTGGATTTCACGGTCCAAGAACTTCATGGGAATTGAACACCTAATTCTTGGTTTTCTTTGATGATTTCTAGTCTTAAGTACACTTACATACATGCCTAAGGTAGTTACATAACACCGGGAAAGGACTAGGCATCATTTAAGCCTCATATAGGAGTTTACTCCCCAAGATGTTCTTGGGCGGTAAACTCCCGAATCTAGTTGTTTTGCTATTAAATCTATGTTATAAGCACTTTATAAGCATTATATAACAACTAGGGAAGAGTACTCACGATTTGGGATGAAAACTCAAAGATTCGTGAGAGAGAAAATGGCCTTTTCTCTAGTTGTAAATGTAAATGATGAATGAAATTGGTTAAGAATTCTATTTATAGTCCTGAGATTTTTGGTAGAAAATATTTTATTCCCGAAATGATCTCTAATATAATAGAGTGTTGGAATAACAGTGTTGCACAAAACCCTAGTGCATCCACTTTCCTAATATCTCCTGAAGTGTAAACCCTGAATTACTCAAACTTATTCGGAAAAGTCTGAAATTCACTGCAATTGATCTAACTTCTATTGATTTGATAATGTTCGTACAGAATGGAAATTTCGGGTTGTCACATCATCCCCCTGTTAAAGGGAATTTCGTCCCGAAATTAAAGTCTAAACAAATAAAAGTTACAAACGTCTAAGCAAAAAGATGAGGGTATTTCAGTTTCATCTGATCCTCACGCTCCCAAGTGTATTCCGGTCCTCGCTTGGCATTCCAGCGGACCTTCACAATCGGGATACGGCTTTGGTTTGTCTGCTTGACTTCTCGGTCCATGATCTCTACTGGTTCTTCCACGAAGTTAAGGTTCTCGTTGATCTCGATCTCGTCGAATGGGATTACGAGAGTCTCGTCACACAAACACTTTTTTAAGTTAGATACTTGGAATGTAGAATGTACGTTACGAAGTTCGTCAGGTAGATTGAGTTTGTAAGCTACAGGGCCGATTCTTGTGAGAATGTTGAAGGGTCCTATATATCTCGGATTAAGCTTTCCAAGCTTACCGAAGCATATCAAGCCCTTCCAGGGTGAGACTTTAAGAAGGACTTGGTCCCCCACCTGGAATTCCAAAGGTTTCCTTCGCTTATCCACGTAGCTCTTTTGTCGGTCTCTAAAGGCTTTCAATCGTTCACGGATCTGATAGATCTTCTCTGTCATTTCCCGAATGATTTCCAGACTGGTGAGAGTACTGTCAGAAACTTGTCACCTAGCTAATTGGGTATCTGTGACATCCCCAAAATCTCGGCCAGAAAAGACCGATTTCATTTATGCTTTTTAAAACATTTTCAAAGTAAATCCGTTTGATTTTAAAAGAGATGCGGAATTCGTTCCCAAAAACAAAACATGATAAAATAGATATTTATCAAAACATTTCATATAGAAATATGATTTCATTTCATAATCAAAAGTCGGGATGTCATGTTCTGATACAGATCACAAAGCATAAACGATAACATTACAAGTCGTTCAACAAATATATACATATACAGACTTGTAAACAAAAACAACTGGATGATTCGCCCATCTTAAGCTCTTGCGCCACTTCCTGTAATACAAATCAACTAAGTGGGTCAGGCTTGGGAGCCTGGTGAGCATATAGGGTTTTCAAACCCACAATAATTATATTTAATTTCAACAATCAACAATAAACCCGATAACCCATTCCCGTTATCCTCACCTTACGTTCCTAAAAATAACGTCTATTATAAGGAACTTATTTCAGGATTTTCATCGGGACGGACATTACTGCAGAGGGGCTTCCTCAACAATAAGTGTCCTAATGGCAACCATGTGGGGGATAGAGTACACCGGTGAACACGTCGTTCACAACACCTACAGGTAATGAGCCTACTAGTGTTCCACAGGACATTCTAGAATAGTTCGTGGTCGTCATCCATACTCTGCTGAATGACTAGAATAACACCAATAACACCGAGGCCTCTCATCTGTTTATTTCACACCAATTATCTACCCATGTCCTACCCAACATATTAGTAGATAAAAATATACATTTTTATACATTGTTTAAAAACCTGTATAGCATGCTTTAATCAATACATATTCCACATAACAGATGAGGCATACACACATAACACGTATTTCATAGAGAATATACATTCACACATATAACCACAAAATATATACACGTAGCACGTATTTTATATTAAATACTTCATAATATTGCGTTGGAAAGAAAATAACTACACACTCACTTGATCAGAAGATGATCCAACAGCACTACGGCTTATAGAAGCAGCGTCTCTCCGTAGATCTGGAAGATCTTCACCAAAAATCGGCTCCTCGTGGATAGGGCTGTGGCTCGGGAATAACGCTCTTCGGGATTCTCGGGGCTTCGGATCTCGCTTCGGGGCTCGGGAATAATACCGGGGCTTCGGGGTACAAACGGCACGCAAAACGAGGCAAAGGACTAGAGAGAAGGAAGAAATTGTGAATGAGAAAAGAGCTGCCTTCGGATCCCCTTTTATAGTGCTGAACCCTCTCACGTACGCGGGGCGTACGAGGCTATGCGGGGCGTACGCCTCGGTGGTCGTCAACGCTTACGTCATCGGTCCTCTTACGTCATTGCACACGACTCACGACTCCGGAGTACTCGAGTGGCCATTCGCTGTACGCGGGGTGTACAACAGTATGCGGGGCGTACTTCGGATAGACCAGCTGACCCTTCTTCGGATAATATCGGTGTTGTAATTAAAAATAAATATTAAATATTTATTAAATTTCAAAAATTCATATCTCCTTCATACGAACTCCGTTTTCGACGTTCTTTATATCCACGTGAAGGTGAGACTACGCTCTACAACTTTCGTTTAGACTCCGTCGGCTCATTTTGATTTTATTTTTATTAATTATTTTTAGATGGCCCGGACAGGAAAACTTCGTTATAAAATCATAACTTCTTCGTCCGACGTCCAATCTCGCCTATCTTTTCATCGTTTCGCTACTAACAACGAGATCTTCGATTCTCATTTAGGTTGTTTCGGCTAAAAACCGCTCGATCTCAAATCGAGTATTCGGGCTGCATACTGCTAAGTCGAAACTTAGAAAAATCATAACTTCCTCATACGAAGTCAGATTTGGGCGTTCTTTTTATGCACGTTCTCGGTTTAACGAAATCTACGACTTTCGTTTAGATCGCTAAGGCTAAATATCGCTCTATCCTAAATCCATATTTTACGTCACTCGGCGCCGTGTCGGTTCTGTCGCGAAACTTCGACAGGTCATAACTTCTTCGTTATAACTCGGATTTTGGCATTCCTTATATCTACGAAATCGTTGTTTCAACCACTAAACTTTATGCAAAGATATCGGGCTTATCTCACATTTTAATTTTGACGCTTATTTTATTCTTAATTCATTAAATTATAATAATTAAGAACACACACATAAATCACATAATTCACATAATTCACAAATAATACATTTTATTATTTCAAATTGGGGTTACAAAGGTTAACTAGACTATTACATTGCTAAAAATGGAAAGCCCAGAAACATGGGTGTTACAATTCTCTCCACCTTAGAATGATTCCGTCCCCGGAATCACACACCAGCAAACAAATGCGGATAGCGACTCATCATGTCACTCTCCGTCTCCCAGGTGAGATTCGGCCCATTCGTGTGTTTCCATCGGACAAGCACTAACTTAACCATCTTACGTCGCAATTTCTTAGTCTTTCGGTCAACGATTGCCTCTGGTTCCTCAATCAACCTTTTGTTCTCATCGATCCTCAACTCCGAAAGTGGAATTATGTCGGGAACTTCTCCCGTGAACTTCCTCAAGTAACACACATGAAAAGTGTTATGAATTCTATTCAGTTCTTCTGGTAGTTCGAGCTTGTAAGCTTGGTTCCTAATTCTCTGAAGAACTTTAAACGGTCCAATAAACCTTGGACTTAACTTTCCCCTTTTACCAAATCTTATAAGTCCCTTCTACGGTGAGACTTTAAGCAAAACCGAATCTCCAACTTCAAAAGTCATCGGTCTTCGCTTTTTGTCAGCATAACTCTTTTGACGATCCTGAGCTGCTAACATTCTTTCCCTAATTATTTTCAACTTTTCAGCCGTTTGATGGACTATCTCCGGTCCATAAACTGCTTTTCCCCAGCCTCAAGCCAACAAGACGGTGTACGACACTTTTGTCCATACAATGCTTGATAAGGTGCCATCTTTATGCTCGAGTGAAAACTATTATTATAGGAAAATTCTACCAAAGGTAAATGTTCATCCCAATTACCTAGGAATTCCAAGGTACACGCTTTCAACATATCTTCAAGTGTTTGTATCGTTCTTTCACTCTGACCATCAGTCTGCGGATGGTAAGCTGTACTTAAACACAACTTGGTACCCAATTCCTCTTGTAGACTTTTCCAAAATCGTGAGGTGAAACGACTATCACGATCCGACACAATCGTTAGTGGAACACCGTGAAGCCTCACAATTTCCTTCACGTAAGAATTCGCAAGCTTTTCCATAGACCATTTCTCGTTGGCTGCAATGAAATGCGCACTCTTAGTGAATCGATCAACGACCACCCAAATCATGTCGTGACCACTTTTTGTTCTGGGCAGTTTAGTGACAAAATCCATAGCAATCTCTTCCCACTTACCCATAGGAATAGGTAAAGGTTCTAAACTCCCGTATGGTTTCTGATGTTGTGCCTTGACTCTTGCACAGGTCACACACTCGGCCACATACTTCGCAATGTCGAGCTTTATCGTCGGCCACCAATAATAGGGTTTCAGGTCCCTATACATTTTTCTGCTACCAGGATGAATCGAGTACATGGTTTTGTGAGCTTCTTCCAACAGAAGATCTCGGACTCCTCCTGTCTTAGGTATCCAAATCCAATCTTGGAACACCTTCAGTCCATGACTGTTTATACCGAACACCAACGGTTTACCCAAACGTTCCTCCTTCCGGTCATTCTTTGTCACACCCCCGAACCAGGCGGCGGAAACGTCCGAGGGCTGTCGTGACTTAATTGAATACCATAACATTGAATATATATGAAACATAACATCATTCATCACCATGAATTAATATAGTACAACTGAATAAGTTTACACTGAGTACATTGTTTTAACATTACATTCCCAAAAATAAATTGTTCGGTTCATAGATAAACAAACTGCAAGCCATCACTGAGTACATTTTCCTTCGGTTTACTTGTTACCTGAGAATACAAGTATTTTGAAAAACGTCAACATATGAAATGTTGGTGAGTTCATAAGCGGTATTTGAAAAGCAATGTTTTGTATTGTTTTGAAAAACTACCAGAAAATCCGATATTTTCTGAAAAGAGTTTATGAAAAGTTTGTGAAGATCCATAAGTATGCTTGTTTGTTTCTATAGTTGTAAAAAAATTGTTCATTTAAACTTGTGTGCATTTCGAAACCGTATGTATTGAAAACCCTAGGAAAACCCGATGTTTTCCTAATACTTTGAATTCCATGTAGTTGAAGAACCATCGCGGCGTGTGAAGTCATTGATTCCAGGCGACGTCGGATTATTGCGCATGGTGAATTGCTATAAACACGCGTTACGCAAACGACCAGTTTACAACTATACTAACGATCCCGTAGGCGTCGTCCGTACTATTCACTTAATCCAACCGCCCTGACTTCGAGTAGTCCCACATCCGAAGAGAAAGAGGGCACGAAGACCTCGATAACTCCGTTAGCCGGTTGGGGATAAAAAAAAAGAGTACGAGGGGCCCTTGACCCGAATCACATTAAAATAACCGACTTTACTAGCATTACCAAAGGACCCTTGGGGACCAATAGTATAAAAGCCATTGAAAGTCCTTTTACGCTGTGTTAGATCATGTAAGACCCAACAACTCGTAAGGTTGAAGTCTTCGGGCCTAAAGATCAGGTCATGGGGCTAGCTAGGCCCAACAAACAAGATTTTACACTTTTGGGCCCAAAGGTGGTGCGTCGACGTCTATGCACTCTCACGTGTGTATTGAATTCCCAAATGTTACTTGTGTGAATCGAGTGGTCGTCGTGTTAGTAGTTTCGGGTTGTTATTGATTCGAGACCGAATCAATTCGTTTAACAACGATTTTTGGTATTGTTGTGTATTGTATTTCGTCGGTAGTCGCGGTGCCAATATTTGATCACGATGGCTGTATTGAATTAGCCTTGAAAATTTTCTGTTTTCAGCCCCTCTTTATTTTGTAAATTTACTTTTTCAACCCTTTGCGTAAATAAATTTCCGGTTTTGTCCTTAAACTATTTTTCTTGGCATTTTAACGTCAAAACTTATTGGAACTGATATTTTTCAGCACATTTTTAGTTGAAAACAGTTTTAGTCCCTGAAAATACAGTTTTCTCGGTTGTAACCCCTCTTTTTCGCAGTTTTTACAATTTTGGCCCAAATTGGAAATTTTTTGCAACTTTGGTCCTTTTTAAATTTGAAAAGCATTTTAAACCTTAGAAAACAACTTGGAACACTAGTAGTCCACTGTTTTACAGAGAAACACAGTTTTGGCCCTTCAAAACAGAAAATTTCGCATATTGGGCCCTATTGGGCCAAAAATGCCATTTTTAGCCCATTAAGCTTGAAATTTGTATTTTTAACCTTCCAATTGAGTATATTTCCAGAAAATATTTTATTAAAACTGTTTTGACTCCTCTCATCCATCAGAATTCGTAATATGACAATTTGGGCCCTTTAACTTTATGTTTTTAACATATTGTGTCCAAAAATTGAGTTTTTAGCCCAAAGAAGGTATTATCAAGTCACTTAGCCATTTTTCTTGGAATACTTTGTATGTAATCATATAAGTTATGCTAATATCATTTAACATAAAATATATCTCGATTTTTAGGAGTTTATGGCTAGATCCAACATCATAATCACACAAAAACACACATATAAGCATAGAAATCATACAAGGCATACAAAACACATATAGATCTACACTTTCACTTGTATTCCCCCCCCCCCCACAAAACTTATAAAACAGAAAATAGGGAGTATGAAGCTCACCTTAGGGTGTGGTTTCGGGTTTTTGAAGAAAAGATAGAAGAAAACTAGGTGATTTTTGGCCTTAGCACCCTTTTCTTGAAGATCTCGAGTTTGAGGTGATTCTAGGATGCAAGATCACGATTTTTGCATAGATTAGGAAGAGATTTTTGATAAAACAAAGAATCTAAGTCATAGATCCAAGCATAAGCTTACCTTAGATGAAGAGTTTGTGGAAATATCCTCTTGAAAACCTCCTAATTTTCGAGATTTTTAAATGGAGAGGAAGGATGATTTCTTGAGTAATCTTGAGAGAGTTTGTGAGGTGTGTGTGTGTTTGAAATGGCTGAGAGCAAGAGAGAGAGAAGGAGAAATAGACCTTGAGGTGATTTACATGGAAACATGGGATAGGTTGCATGGAGAACCAAGAGATATTAATGAGGTGTCAATTGCAAGTCAACCCTCTTCATTTCTTCTTGGATTTGGGCCTTGGGCCGAGAATTTTGAAGGAAAAGGGAAATTTGGGCTTTTATGCCCTCTAGCCCATGTAGAAGTTAGGTTGGATGATTTTTAACCTAAAAGAAACATAATATAATTTTTATACTTTGTTGGACTAGTTTAGGCTATTCATGGTTCAAAACTCTTAATTTATTTCATTCTAGGCCCAATATGGACCATAATGTTGAAATAATTTAATGTGGGTCCAATTAAAGCCCATTTAAGGGTTCTAAGCCCATGATAGTCAAATTGGAAGCTTATTGGTCCATTGAGTCCAATAAGGAAGTCCTAGTCCCAAAATGGACTTAAACAAGAACTTCTAGGGTTTCCAATTGCTTGTTGACTATTTGTAGTATTTGTATGATGTATTTGATTGAAGTTTTTGATGTCATAATAATAGGTATCACACATGCACTTAAGTTTTTGATTCACATTAACTTGAGTGTATAGATTACATGACACAAAATTTCTAGTTGTGACATCATCCCCCCGTTAGAGGGAATTTCGTCCCGAAATTCTATTTGAAACTAGTTTGAGAATGCTAGAATAGGTGAGGGTACTTTTGCTTCATTTGGTCTTCGCGTTCCCACGTGAATTCTGGCCCACGCTTTGCGTTCCACCGTACTTTCACGATCGGGATGCTACTTTGCTTAGTACGCTTCACCTCCCTGTCCATGATTTCGATTAGTTCTTCAACGAACAAGAGCTTCTCGTTAATTTCGATTTCGTCAAGAGGAATGACAAGTGTTTCATCCGATAGGCACTTCTTTAGATTAGAGACATGGAACACGGGGTGAACACTGTTTAGCTCTGTGGGTAGCTGCAGCTTATACGCCACTGGGCCTTTCGGGCGACGATTTCGAAAGGTCCAATGTATCGTGGGTTCAGTTTTCCCCGCTTCCTAAAATGAATAACTCCTTTCCAGGGAGAGACTTTTAACAGTACTCGATCTCCGACTTGAAATTCTAAGGGCTTTCGCCGTTTATCGGCATAGCTCTTTTGTCGGTCGCGCGATGCTTGCAATCGAGCTCTTATTTGAATGATCTTTTCCGTGGTTTCACGAATGATCTCCGGTCCCGTTAGTGCTTTGTCCGACGTATGTGTTCTTGCCAGTTGGGTATCACCCACCTCAGCCCAACATAACGGTGATCTACACTTACGCCCGTACAGTGCTTCGAAAGGAGTCACCTTGATGCTCGAATGATAACTATTATTATATGAGAATTCGATTAAAGGTAGGTGGGTATCCCAAGACTTCCCAAAGTCTATCACGCATGCGCGGAGCATGTCTTCAAGCGTTTGAATGGTTCGTTCGCTTTGACCATCCGTTTGCAGATGATAAGCGGTGCTAATGTCGAGATGAGTTCCCATTGCCTTGTGGAGTGATTGCCAAAAACGTGAGGTGAACCTACTGTCCCTATCCGAGATAATAGATTTTGGCACTCCATGGAGTCTCACGATTTCTCGTATGTATAAACGCGTCAATCTCTCCATCTTGTAGGATTCCTTGATTGGCAGGAAATGGGCAGATTTCGTCAGTCGGTTGATTATTACCCATATGGTGTCTAGTCCATCCGACGTTTTGGGTATCTTGGTCACGAAATCCATAGAAATTCCCTCCCATTTCCACTCAGGAATTACTGGTTGCTGTAATAACCCTGAGGGCTTCTGGTATTCCACCTTTACCTTGGCACACGTAAGGCACTTACTAACGTAGGTAGCAATTTCCGCCTTCATGTTAGGCCACCAATAGTGTTGTTTAATATCCAAATACATCTTGTCTGAACCAGGATGAATGGAGTATCGCGTTTTGTGGGCTTCCTTCATAACTACCTCCCTATATCCTCCGACCTTAGGGACCCAAATACGGTTCATGAAGTAGTATACTGCATTCTCCTTTGCCTCTAGGTTCTTCTCCATCCCGTGCAATGCTTCGCTTGCCTTGTTTTCCGTTTTCATTGCCTCCGACTGGGCTACTGCAATTTGTGTGGCTAAGTGAGATTGGATGGTTATTGAGAGAGTTTTCGCACGACGATTAGAGTGCTCCTTCCGACTTAACGCGTCAGCTACCACGTTGGCCTTGCCTGGGTGGTACTTAATCTCGCACTCATAATCGTTTAGCAATTCAACCCATCTTCGTTGCCTCATGTTCAGCTCCTTCTGGTTCAAGATGTGTTGGAGGCTCTTGTGATCCGTGAAGACGGTGCACTTCGTACCATAAAGGTAATGCCTCCAAATCTTTAGGGCAAAGACTACAGCTCCTAATTCTAGGTCATGGGTCGTATAATTTACTTCGTGCGTCTTTAATTGGCGGGATGTGTATGCTGTCACTCTTCCACATTGCATGAGAACGCAATCTAAGCCCTGATTTGACGCGTCACAGTAGACTACAAAATCTTCCGTGCCTTCTGGTAGAGATAGTACAGGAGCACTACAGAGAGCTTGCTTCAAGGTTCAAAACGCAATCTCTTGTTTGTCTGTCCATTTGAGTGGTACGCCCTTCTGCGTAAGCAAGGTAAGTGGCTTGGCGATCTTAGAGAAGTTTTGAATGAATCTCCTATAGTAGCCTGCTAGGCCCAAGAATTGACGAATTTCAGTGGGCGTTGTCGGGGTTGCCCATCCTTCCACGGCTTTGCCCTTAGAGGGATCCACATGAATTCCATCTTGGCTAACTACGTGAACTAGGAAGTTCACACTTGGAGAGTTTTGCGTATAGCTTCTCCGATCGCAGAGTTTCTAGGATTTGTCGGAGATGTCGGCCATGCTCTTCTTCACTTCGAGAATAAACGAGAATGTCATCAATGAAGACAATGACAAAGTTGTCGAGGAATGGTCGACAAATTCGATTCATTAGGTCCATAAATGCGGCAGGAGCATTTGTCAGACCGAAGGGCATCACTACAAATTCATAATGTCCGTAGCGGGTTTGGAAAGCGGTTTTTGGAATATCCTCTTCCCGGACTTTGAGTTGGTGGTATCCGGACCGTAGATCTATTTTTGAAAAATAACTAGCTCCTTGGAGCTGGTCGAATAGATCACCGATTCGTGGGAGTGGGTAGCGGTTCTTGACTGTGAGTTTATTTAACTCTCTGTAATCGATGCACATCCTAAAGGATCCGTCCTTCTTTCTGACAAAGAGTACTGGGGCTCCCCATGGCGAGTAACTAGGTTGGATAAATCCCTTGTCCAGAAGCTCACTGAGTTGGCTGGACAATTCCTACATTTCAGCAGGAGCCAGCCGATAGGGTGATTTAGCAAGAGGAGTTGCTCCTGGTACGAGGTCGATTCAAAACTCAACCTGTCTCTCTGGGGGTACTCCCGGAAGATCTTTAGGAAACACGTCTGGAAATTCACACGCTACCGGAATATCTTGAATGTTAGTTTCTTCCTTGGTTTTATCCACTATGTGAGCCAAGAACGCCAAGTTGTTCTTTCGTATATGTTTTTGTGCCTTGATGCACGAGATGAGGCGAAGGTTCATGCTAGGTTTGTCTCCGTAAATTACTAGGGTTTCGTGATTTGGGAGACGAAGACGAACGGCCTTCTCGTGGCACATAATTTCAGCATGGTGGGGGCTTAACCAGTCCATGCCGATGATCACATCGAAACTCCTAATTGATACTGGCATTAAGTCTATTCGAAAGACGTGTTGATTGAGGGTTAGGATACACCCGATGTAGATTTCCCTCGTGGATTCGGTTTTCTCATTGGCCATTTCCACCGTATAGGTTTCATTTAGCTTTTGGGGTTGTTGTTTTAATAATTGTTTAAACTTATCGCTTACGAAACTTCGCTCCGCTCCGGTGTCAAATAAGATGCATGCATAAGTGTGGTTTAGGGGAAACGTACCGGTAACAACTGAGGGGTCCTGAATCGCCTCACCCTGACCCATGGTCAGCATCCTTCCTGTTCCTCCGTTTCCTGGATTGTTGTTGTTAGGGCAATCTCGGCGGAAATGCCCCATCCTTCCACACCCATAGCAGGTGTGGCTAGGCTCTGCATTGTTGCCGCCGGTGATGACGTTGTTGTTATTGCGATGGTTGTTATTGTTGTTTCCCTGATTTTGGTTCTGGGGAGGGTAAGTCCTACAGTACCTTGCAGTGTGTCCCCTTCGATTGCAACTGGTGCACTGAAAATCCTTGCATTCTCCATTATGATGGAGACCGCACTTATTGCATTTGGGAAGATTACCGGAATAAGGTCTCGAAGCATTTGAAGCAGCTGAGGCTGGAGCATGTGGTGCGGCTGGAACCGGTGCGGTGACAGCGTTAACTGCCACTGTCTGCTACTTTTTAGAGGTATTGGGGCCCTGGCGCCCCTTCCTCTTATTATTCTTTCCCTTCTTGCCATCACCTTCCTTCTTCTTCTCAGCCTCTACTGGCTTCTCGCCCTTCTTGTTGTTATGGTCATACAGCTTCTTTGCCAATCTTTTTGCACTATCAAACGTTTCAGGGTTCGCAGCTATCACATTCTCTTGAATTGGTGCTGTTAGTCCCTAGATGAATCGCTCAATCTTCTTTCCTTCCGAGGTGATCATACCCGGGCACAGCAGAGATAGTTCACTAAATCTCGATATGTAGGCATTGATATTCGCATTCTGCACAGTGAGGTTCCATAGCTCTTGCTCCATCTTCTGTATTTCGCCTCGCAGGCAGTATTCAGCCATTAACATTTCTTTCATCTCTGCCCACGGCATAGAGTTGGCTACAGGGATCGTCATGGCTTCAACATGTCCGTTCCACCAGGTGAGTGCTTGATCGGCAAAAGTGCAGGCCGCGAACTTCACTTTCATCTGCTCAGGGCAATCACATATCTCGAATACCGACACCACCTTCTCGATCCATCGCTTCAGGGCGATCACTCCTCCAGTGCCATTAAAAGTTCGTGGTTTGGCGTTCGTAAAGTCCTTGTAGGTACATGTTTTGGTAGGTCCTTGATTCATCCCGTTGTTCGAACTTCCGGCTCCTTGCCCATTGACTCCTCCATTGTTCCCTTACTGAATTTGCGCAATCGCTGCAGTGACCGTAGCAGATACAGCTGCCTGGAACGCGGTTGAGTCAACTTCGGGTGGAGTTGGTCCTGGGTTTCCGCGAGTAGGTCGGAGAGGCATCTTTCTGTCATGAAACGGAAAGATGTTGAGTGTATGTGGTTTCGGTGAGGTTGTGATCCTACTGAGTAGGTGCATGGTACGGACGTGAACACTACTACCATTGGACATTCAATCATAATTTCTCAACACATAGCATTTTGTAATATCATAACAAAGCACGTAAAAGTTCATTAATATTATCCGCATTTGATACAAGAAAATTTTGCTCGTAAGAGCATACCTGAGTGACACTAATTCGACAGCATAACGGCTCTATGAGTAGTGTAGTCACTTAAACATAGAGTCGGGGTACATAGCATAGTTCCTAACAATCTACTAAGATAAGTCTATCCCTAACCGCGATGAGCTGCGTCCGGAGGTGGTGCCGAGGATGTGGATGCTCCCTGAAGACGGGCCACCAATCGTTCAGCGTCCTGAAGTAGAGACTCCCACCTTACCTGCCTCATGTGAAACTCCCGAAGGACGTCACGCGTCTCCTGTTCCGCAGGCTCGACCCTAGTCCACAGCTGGCGTACCTGATCAGCAGTGCCCTGAGCAAGGTCGCCGGTGTCCCGTAATCGTCTCACCATGACCGGTAGGGCTCGGTCGGCCGGTCCTCCGTCCCTCAGGTCAAAGAACTCACGTGACATGCCGAACGGAGGTCGCTGTCCTTGATGTCTGCTCCATCTCCGAAGATCAATACCCCAAGGAGGGGTAGGACCAGTGGGGCCCACACGGTAAGCAGGCACCCTGATCGGGTAAGGGGGGTCGATGACTTCGGACTCTGCGTCCGAATCACCCCCTTCGCTGTCAGCGGGTTCCTCTTCGAAATTCTCTTCGTCTTCTTCGGGTTCGGCAGGCTCGCCCTCGACTTCTGCCTCCGGTTCCCCGTCAGATTCCTCTTCGGGGTCTTCCTCAGGTTCCTCCTCCTCTAGCCATCCGTTGTTTCCCTGGTTAGGGAAGTAGGGATCCCCGGGATGATGAAAACCAGCCATGATGTCTGCGAGAGTGTGCAATTACGCTAACGTTATTCCTAAGGCGCTACGATTATTGCATAAGCTAAACAGGCATTCTCTTTTTGGTGCTAAAAGGGTATAGTTTTAGGTTCCCTAGCTATCCTGATCTCATCAGGACGTGTGTTAGTTTTACTTTGGAGAGAATGTAGTTGATCAGGCTACATCCACTCCTTCGTACCACTAAGAACAGTCCTGAATTAACCGAGATACTAGCATTATTTTGTTTGGTCCGGCGTTATGTTCCTTGTTCCTAATGCAAGCAAAGATGTTTTATTCTTGTATTATTACTTGTTTTGTTCAGAGTTAAGTTAGTCCCTCTTTTTGGTTTATAGTTGCATATCAATGTGTGGCTAGATATGCTAGTTCACTATAAACAAAGCTCTGATACCAACCTGTCACACCCCCAAACTAGGCGGCGGAAACGTCCGAGGGCTGTCGTGACTTAATTGAATACCATAACATTGAATATATATGAAACATAACATCATTCATCACCATGCATTAATATAGTACAACTGAATAAGTTTACACTGAGTACATTGTTTTAACATTACATTCCCAAAAATAAATTGTTCGGTTCATAGATAAACAAACTGCAAGCCATCACTGAGTACATTTTCCTTCGATTTACTTGTTACCTGAGAATACAAGTATTTTGAAAAACGTCAACATATGAAATGTTGGTGAGTTCATAAGCGGTATTTGAAAAGCAATGTTTTGTATTGTTTTGAAAAACTACCAGAAAATCCGATATTTTCTGAAAAGAGTTTATGAAAAGTTTGTGAAGATCCATAAGTATGCTTGTTTGTTTCTATAGTTGTAAAAAAATTGTTCATTTAAACTTGTGTGCATTTCGAAACCGTATGTATTGAAAACCCTAGGAAAACCCGATGTTTTCCTAATACTTTGAATTCCATGTAGTTGAAGAACCATCGCGGCGTGTGAAGTCATTGATTCCAGGCGACGTCGGATTATTGCGCATGGTGAATTGCTATAAACACGCGTTACGCAAATGACCAGTTTACAACTATACTAACGATCCCGTAGGCGTCGTCCGTACTATTCACTTAATCCAACCGCCCTGACTTTGAGTAGTCCCACATCCGAAGAGAAAGAGGGCACAAAGACCTCGATAACTCCGTTAGCCGGTTGGGGATAAAAAAAAAGAGTACGAGGGGCCCTTGACCCGAATCGCATTAAAATAACCGACTTTACTAGCAGTACCAAAGGACCCTTGGGACCAATAGTATAAAAGCCATTGAAAGTCCTTTTACGCTGTGTTAGATCATGTAAGACCCAACAACTCGTAAGGTTGAAGTGTTCGGGCCTAAAGATCAGGTCATGGGGCTAGCTAGGCCCAACAAACAAGATTTTACACTTTTGGGCCCAAAGGTGGTGCGTCGACGTCTGTGCACTCTCACGTGTGTATTGAATTCCCAAATGTTACTTGTGTGAATCGAGTTGTCGTCGTGTTAGTAGTTTCGGGTTGTTATTGATTCGAGACCGAATCAATTCGTTTAACAACGATTTTTGGTATTGTTGTGTATTGTATTTCGTCGGTAGTCGCGGTGCCAATATTTGATCACGATGGGTGTATTGAATTAGCCTTGAAAATTTTCTGTTTTCAGCCCCTCTTTATTTTGTAAATTTACTTTTTCAACCCTTTGCGTAAATAAATTTCCGGTTTAGTCCTTAAACTATTTTTCTTGGCATTTTAACGTCAAAACTTATTGGAATTGATATTTTTCAGCACATTTTTAGTTGAAAACAACTTTAGTCCCTGAAAATACAGTTTTCTCGGTTGTAACCCCTCTTTTTCGCAGTTTTTACAATTTTGGCCCAAATTGGAAATTTTTTGCATCTTTGGTCCTTTTTAAATTTGAAAAGCATTTTAAACCTTAGAAAAGGACTTGGAACACTAGTAGTCCACTGTTTTACAGAAAAACACAGTTTTGGCCCTTCAAAACAGAAAATTTTGCATATTGGGCCCTATTGGGCCAAAAATGCCATTTTTAGCCCATTAAGCTTGAAATTTGTATTTTTAACCTTCCAATTGAGTATATTTCCAGAAAATATTTTATTAAAACTGTTTTGACTCCTCTCATCCATCATAATTCGTAATATGACAATTTGGGCCCTTTAACTTTATATTTTTAACATATTGTGTCCAAAAATTGAGTTTTTAGCCCAAAGCAGGTGTTATCAAGTGACTTAGCCATTTTTCTTGGAATACTTTGTATGTAATCATATAAGATATGCTAATATCATTTAACATAAAATATATCTCGATTTTTAGGAGTTTATGGCTAGATCCAACATCATAATCACACAAAAACACACATATAAGCATAGAAATCATACAAGGCATACAAAACACATATAGATCTACACTTTCACTTGTATTCCCCCCCCCCCCCCACAAAACTTATAAAACAGAAAATAGGGAGTATGAAGCTCACCTTAGGGTGTGGTTTCGGGTTTTTGAAGAAAAGATGGAAGAAAACTTGGTGATTTTTGGCCTTAGCACCCTTTTCTTGAAGATCTCGAGTTTGAGGTGATTCTAGGATGCAAGATCACGATTTTTGCATAGATTAGGAAGAGATTTTTGATAAAACAAAGAATCTAAGTCATAGATCCAAGCATAAGCTTACCTTAGATGAAGAGTTTGTGGAAATATCCTCTTGAAAACCTCCTAATTTTCGAGATTTTTAAATGGAGAGGAAGGATGATTTCTTGAGTAATCTTGAGAGAGTTTGTGAGGTGTGTGTGTGTTTGAAATGGCCGAGAGCAAGAGAGAGAGAAGGAGAAATAGACCTTGAGGTGATTTGCATGGAAACATGGGATAGGTTGCATGGAGAACCAAGAGATATTAATGAGATATCAATTGCAAGTCAACCCTCTTCATTTCTTCTTGGATTTGGGCCTTGGGCCGAGAATTTTGAAGGAAAAGGGAAATTTGGGCTTTTATGCCCTCTAGCCCATGTAGAAGTTAGGCTGGATGAGTTTTAATCTAAAAGAAACATAATATAATTTTTATACTTTGTTGGACTAGTTTAGGTTATTCATGGTTCAAAACTCTTAATTTATTTCATTCTAGGCCCAATATGGACCATAATGTTGAAATAATTTAATGTGGGTCCAATTAGAGCCCATTTAAGGGTTCTAAGCCCATGATAGTCAAATTGGAAGCTTATTGGTCCATTGAGTCCAATAAGGAAGTCCTAGTCCCAAAATGGACTTAAACAAGAACTTTTAGGGTTTCCAATTGCTTGTTGACTATTTGTAGTATTTGTATGATGTATTTGATTGAAGTTTTTGATGTCATAATAATAGGTATCACACATGCTCTTAAGTTTTTGATTCACATTAACTTGAGTGTATAGATTACATGACACAAAATTTCTAGTTGTGACATTCTTCTCAGAAGCTTTGCTTTGAGCTTTCTTTATACTTTCCAAAATAGTCGAGACAACTTCAATTCTCAATGCTCTTGGCCTTTTCCTTTCAAGATTGACTTTCCGACTGAGAGCATCAGCAACAATATTGGCTTTACCGGGGTGGTAAAGTATCTCACAGTCGTAGTCTTTAAGTAAATTCAGCCAGCGTTGTTGCCTCATATTTAATTCTTTCTGACCAAAAAGATATTGGAGACTCTTATGATCAGTGAAAATTTTGCACTTCGTGCCATAGAGGTAATGCCTCCATATTTTCAGTGCGAAAACTACCGCTGCCTACTCCAAATCATGAGTCGGGTAGTTCTTTTCATGCTCTTTCAGCTGTCGAGATGCATATGCGATCACCTTATCCTTTTGGGTTAAAACGCAACCCAATCCAACCCCAGACGCATCGCTATAAACAGTGAAGCCTTCAACTCCATCGGGTAGAGAAAGTATCGGTGCCTCGCATAGTTTCTTCTTTAGTCTCTCGAATGCTTCTTTATGCTTATCACTCCAAGAATAAGTAGCTCCTTTGTTGGTCAAAGCTGTTAATGGACTAGCGATCGAAGAAAAGCCTTGGATAAATCTTAGGTAATATCCGGCTAATCTTAAAAAGCTTCGGATCTCCGTGGGACTTTTCGGTTGTTCCCACTTCATCACAACTTCGATCTTCGCTGGATCAACCATTATCCCTTGTTGGTTGACCACGTGACCCAAGAATTGGACTTCACGAATCCAGAAATCACATTTGGAGAACTTCGCATACAACTTCACCTTCTTCAAGACTTCCAACACTTCTCGCAAGTGTCTGCCATGCTCTTCTTGGCTTTTCGAATAAATCAGAATGTCATCTATGAACACTATCACAGATTTATGAAGGCACGGATTACAAACTCTGTTCATTAAATCCATGAATGCTGCTGGAGCATTGGTTAGTCCAAACGACATAACCAAAAACTCATAGTGTCCATATCGCGTTCTAAATGCAGTCTTCTCTATATCCTGCTCCCTTACCTTTAGCTGATGATATCCTGACCTCAGGTCGATCTTTGAAAAATAACTTGAACCTTGTAGTTGATCGAATAGGTCATCAATCCTTGGCAACGAATATCTATTCTTTATTGTTGCCTTATTCAGCTCTCGGTAATCAATGCACATCCTCATGCTTCCATCTTTCTTCTTTACGAATAACACTGAAGCTCCCCAGGGTGATGAACTAGGTCTTATGAAACCTTTGTCCAATAACTCCTGAAGTTGCATCATCAGCTCCTTCATCTCCGTTGGTGCTAATCGATAAGGTGCTTTTGCAATTGGCGTTGTTCCGGGCAACAAGTCGATACGAAATTCTACTTGTCGATCGGGCGGTAATCCAGGAAGATCTTCGGGAAATACTTCCAGATAATCACACACAACAGGAATATTTTGCATCACCTTCTTTTCCTTATTAGCATCGATCACGAATGCTAAGTATGATGTACACCCCTTGGTCAAACATTTTCTGGCTTTCATTAGAGAAATGATTCCAGAGTTTACTCTGCGTTTATCTCCGTACACCATAAATGATTCCTTTCCAGGCGGGTTCACTTTCACTATTTTCTTCTTGCATAAAATTTCGGCATCATTGGCGCTAAGCCAATCCATTCCCAAAACGATGTCAAAACCATTAAGTTCGATAGGCAATAATTCTTCGTGGAACTTACTCCCATTCAGATCAATTAAGATGTTTTTCATACGATAAAGCATTATCTAGTCTAACAACAGGCAAAGCTAGTTTTCTACAAAATTCATGCGATATAAAGGAGTAGTTGGCTCCAGAATCAAATAAAATTTGGGCAGGCAATTTGTTAACGAGAAAGGTACCTGAAGCGACATCAACTTCATCTTTAGCAGCTTCCAGTGTCATTTGGAATGCTCTCGCCTTTGGCTTTGGCGGAATGTTGGGTCTTGCTGCTTACTTCTTTTTCGGACAATCCCTTGAGATGTGCCCCTCCTCACCACAACCATAACAAACATTCTTGGTGAAGGTGCAGTCATTGGCATAATGCCCTGGCTTTCCACATTTTAAGCATGTGGTTTCCCTGCCACACTTCCCATGATGCTTCTTCTTGCACTTGTCGCACCATTTTGCCTCTACCTTTCCTCCACTTCCTCTCGAACTAGACTTCGAGAATTTACTTTTCTTGCTAGACCCTGAAAATCCATCGATTTTCCTCTTTTCACCAACCTCTGACCTTTCCAGACCTTTTTCCCTGATCTGGGTCTCAACATTTCTAGCAGCCCAGATGGCAGCTTTCAATGTGGATGCTTGCTTAACCATTGGACCATAGCCTGCTGGTAGTCCAAGGGCAAGCTTGTTGACCTTAGAGAGTTCTGTAGGCACCAAATATGGGATAAACTTCATCTTTTCTGTGAAACTTGCAGTGTATTCAGTAACGCTCAATTTCCCTTTCTTCAGATTCTGAAACTCATTACTGATTTCCAGAAGGTCCTGCTCGGAGTAGTATTGCAGTTTTAGTTGTTCTACAAAGTCTTCCCAAGACATTTTGCTTGCTTCTCCCTTGGGCATAGAGTCAGCTAACAACTTCCACCAACTCAACACGCCAGATTTTAGCAGAGGGATCGCAAGAGCGGTCTTCTGCCTGTTGCTGCATTCGCAACTTTCAAACATAGTATCCATTTCAGAGACCCAGTCCATAACTTGCACCGGCGTCGGGCTTCCGGATAGACATGGTGGTTTGGATGCCATGAAATCCTTATACTTGCACCCACGACCATCATTTCCTCCATACTGGTTATTGCGTCTAACCACTGGTTGTTCGTCTTGACCAATGATCCCACTCAAGTTTTCTCCTCCAGACTGCCCTCCATTCTCCTCGGGCTCTTCCGCTTGAATTGACGGTTCTTCACGATTCTGCCTAAGCAAGCGCCTTGTTTCTTCCATCTGACGATCCAACATCATTTGAATCATCATTTGTACACCAACCATTGTTATCGGCTAAGGTGCATCAGCTACGACAGGTACTTGTTGATTTACAGGTGGTTGATTCCTGTTTTCATCAGCATTTCCAACTCTGCTTATTGTTCTCACCATTTTTTTTTGATCTACACAACGAATAATTTCACCTTATTACTCCAAACGATTACATGCTAGTTCTAATATCATATACAATACGCTTAGAATCCTAAACACATAAACCTTCAGATCTGGTCGGCAACAAACCGTAGATCCGAACAAATAATATCATATATGGCAACATATAACATTTAGCACATAAAAGCATTTTAGGCAACTATCCTAAAATAAACTAGTGCTCGTGTCTAAAATTTATCAGACACACATCTCACAATCTCCACCTAGCATACGAAGTTTAAGTCTAGAAATCCTACAAATTCCTAGTTCGCTTAAACTAATGCTCTGATACCAACTGTGACATCCCCAAAATCTCGGCCAGAAAAGACTGATTTCATTTATGCTTTTTAAAACATTTTCAGAGTAAATCCGTTTGATTTTAAAAAAGATGCGGAATTTGTTCCCAAAAACAAAACATGATAAAATAGATATTTATCAAAACATTTCATATAGAAATATGATTTCATTTCATAATCAAAAGTTGGGATGTCATGTTCTGATACAGATCACAAAGCATAAACGATAACATTACAAGTCGTTCAACAAATATATACATATACAGACTTGTAAACAAAAACAACTTGATGATTCGCCCATCTTAAGCTCTTGCGCCACTTCCTGTAATACAAATCAACTAAGTGGGTCAGGCTTGGGATCCTAGTGAGCATATAGGGTTTTCAAACCCACAAGAATTATATTTAATTTCAACAACCAACAATAAACCCGATAACCCATTCCCGTTATCCTCACCTTATGTTCCTAAAAATAACGTCTATTATAAGGAACTTATTTCAGGATTTTCATCGGGACGGACATTACTGCAGAGGGGCTTCCTTAACAATAAGTGTCCTAAAGGCAACCATGTGGGGGATAGAGTACACCGGTGAACATGTCGTTCACAACACCTACAGGTAATGAGCCTGCTAGTGTTCCACAGGACAGTCTAGAATAGTCCGTGGTCGTCATCCATACTCTGCTGAATGACTAGAATAACACCAATAATACCGAGGCCTCTCATCTGTTTATTTCACACCAATTATCTACCCATGTCCTACCCAACATATTAGTAGATAAAAATATACATTTTTATACATTGTTTAAAAACATGTATAGCATGCTTTAATCAATACATATTCCACATAACAGATGAGGCATACACACATAACACGTATTTCATACAGAATATACATTCACACATATAACCACAAAATATATAAACGTAGCACGTATTTTATATTAAATACTTCATAATATTGCGTTGGAAAGAAAATAACTACACTCTCACTTGATCAGAAGATGATCCGACAGCACTACGACTTATAGAAGCAGCGTCTCTTCGTAGATCTGGAAGATCTTCACCAAAAACCGGCTCCTCGCGGACAGGGCTTCGGCTCGGGAATAACGCTCTTCGGGATTCTCGGGGCTTCAGATCTCACTTCGGGGCTCGGGAATAATATCGGGGCTTCGGGGTATAAACGGCACGCAAAACGAGGCAAATGACTAGAGAGAAGGAAGAAATTGTGAATGAGAAAGCTACCTTCGGATCCCCTTTTATAGTGTTGAACCCTCGCACGTACGCGGGGCGTACGCCTCGGTGGTCATCAGCGCTTACATCATCGGTCCTCTTACGTCATTGCACACGACTCACGACTCCGGAGTACTCGAGTGGCCCTTCGCTGTACGCGGGGTGTACAGCAGTACGCGGGGCGTACTTCGGATAGACCAGCTGACCCTTCTTCGGATAATATCGGAGTTGTAATTAAAAATAAACATTAAATATTTATTAAACTTCAAAAATTTATATCTCCTTCATACGAACTCCGTTTTCGACGTTCTTTATATCCACGCGAAGGTGAGACTACGCTCTACAACTTTTCTTTAGACTCCGTCAGCTCATTTTGACTTTTCTTTTTATTAATTATTTTTAGAAGGCCCGGACAGGAAAACTTCGTTATAAAATCATAACTTCTTCGTCCGACATCCGTTCTCGCCTATCTTTTCATCGTTTCGCTACTAACAACGAGATCTTCGATTCTCATTTAGACTGTTTCGGCTAAAAACCGCTCGATCTCAAATCGAGTATTCGGGCTGCATACTGCTAAGTCGAAACTTAGAAAAATCATAACTTCCTCATACGAAGTCAGATTTGGGCGTTCTTTTTATGCACGTTCTCGGTTTAACGAAATCTACGACTTTTGTTTAGATCGCTAAGGCTAAATATCGCTCTATCCTAAATCCATATTTTACGTCACTCGGCGCCGTGTCGGTTCTGTCGCGAAACTTCGACAGGTCATAACTTCTTCGTTATAACTCAGATTTTGGCATTCCTTATATCTACGGAATCCTTGTTTCAACCACTACAACTTGAGATATCGGGCTTATCTCACATTTTAATTTTGACACTTATTTTATTCTTAATTCATTAAATTATAATAATTAAGAACACACACATAAATCACATAATTCACATAATTCACAAATATTACATTTTATTATTTCAAATTGGGGTTAAAAAGGTTAACTAGACTATTACATTGCTAAAAATGGCAAGCCCAGAAACACGGGCGTTACAGTATCACCTACTTCAGCCCAGCACACAGGGGATCTGCACTTTCGGCCGTAGAGGGCTTCAAATGGAGCAGCCTTGATGCTTGTGTTATTATAGGAAAATTCGACAAGGGGTAAATGAGTATCGCATGCCTTTCCAAAATCAATCACACAGGCTCTCAACATGTCTTCCAGTGTTTGGATGGTCCTCTCACTATGTCCGTCTGTCTGTGGATGGTAGGCTGTGCTCATGTCCAGCCTTGTTCCTAGGGAATGTTGTAGTGATTGCCAGAATCTTGAGGTGAACCTACTATCTCTATCGGAGATAATGGATATAGGTACACCATGTAGTCGTATGATTTCCCTAACGTATGTTCTCGTAAGCTTCTCTATTTTTTCAGTTTCTTTGATAGGCAGGAAGTGTGCAGACTTGGTCAATTTATCGACGATGACTCATATGGTATCAAGTCCACCCATTGTCTTGGGCAACTTGGTTATAAAATCCATAGTGATCCGCTCCCACTTCCAATCTGGGATCTCTGGTTGTTGTAATAAACCGGAGGGCTTCTGGTAGTCAACCTTAACCTTTGCGCAAGTAAGGCATTTACTTACAAAGGTAGCAATTTCTGATTTCATATTAGGCCACCCGTATAACATTTTAAGATCTAGATACATCTTATCTGAACCTGGGTTGATGAAATACTGAGTGTTGTGCGCCTCGGTCATGACCAATTCTCGGAGGCCACTGTGTTTCGGTGTCCAGAATGATAACAAATATCGCATTCGTAATATATAGTTCTTTCCGTCAGAGGGCGTCTGCTAATACGTTGGCTTTACCCGAATGATAACAAATATCGCATTCGTAAAGATAGTTCTTTCCGTTTCGTAAAAGTAATGCCTCCAGGTCTTCAAAGCGAACACAACTACTCCTAGTTCAAGATCGTGGGTCGTGTAGTTAACTTCGTGTGTCTTCAACTGTCTCGAGGCGTAGGCGATGACGTTTCCTCGCTGCATCAGAACACACCCGAGTCCTTGATTCGATGCATCACAATAGACTACGAAGTCTTCTATCCCTTCGGGGAGGGATAGTATTGGTGCGGTGCACAAGTCTCGCTTGAGCGTTTGGAACGCTCTCTCCTGTTTCTCTTCCCAGTCAAAGGCCACGCCCTTCTGGGTCAGTGTTGCAAGGGGTTTTGTAATTCGGGAGAAGTTCTGTATGAACCTGCGGTAGTAGCCAGCGAGGCCTAGAAATTGACGAATTTATGTAGGCATCTTTGGTGCTGACCAGTTCTCGATGGCCTTAATTTTGGATGGGTCCACGTGGATTCCTTTTTCGGTTACCACGTGTCCTAAGAATTCGACTCTTCGGATCCAAAATTCATATTTCGAGAACTTCGCATAGATCTTCTCCGTTCGTAAAGTTCTTTGAACTTGTCGTAGGTGATCGCCATGTTCTTCCTTACTTCGGGAGTGGATCAGAATGTCATCGATGAAGACAATAATGAACTGATCTAAGTAAGGTCGGCATACCCGATTCATCAGATCCATGAAAACTGCGGGCGCATTGGTCAATCCGAATGCATCACCACGAACTCGTAGTGTCCGTAACGAGTAGGAAGGCTATCTTCGGGACATCCTCCTCTAACAATCGTAACTGGTGATATCCGGATCTTAGATAAATTTTGGAAAAGTAGTTCGCCCCTTGCAGTTGGTCAAATAGATTGTTTATGCGAGGCAGAGGGTAACGATTCTTGAACGTCAGTTTGTTGAGTTCCCTGTAGTCGATGCACATACGGAATGATCCGTCTTTCTTCATAACGAACAAGACCGGTGCTCCCAAGGCAAGAAACTTGGTCATATAAAGCCCTTGCTGAGCAGTTCATTAAGTTGACCAGATAGTTCCTGCATCTCTGTTGGTGCTAATCGGTAGGGCGACATCGCTACTGGGGTAGCTCTTGGCACTAAGTCGATTCTGAACTCGACCTGTCGTTGCGGAGGTAATCCTGGTAGCTCTTCTGGTAAAATGTCAGGAAAGTCACTCACTATTGGGATGTTCTTTAGTTCTTTCGTTTCGAGGCTCGTATCGACGACGTGAAGAAGGAATGCGTGGTATTCTTTGCGTAGATACTTCTGTGCTTGAATACTTGATATAATACGAAGACTCGCACCGGGTTTGTCACCGTGGATGATAAGAGTTTCATTAGATGGGAGGTTTAGACGGACTGCTTTCTTGTAGCACATGATGTCGGCGCGATGAAGGCTTAACCAATCCATGCCGATGATAACGTCGAAGCTTTTAATCAAGACCGGCATAAGGTCGATTGGGAATGAATGGTTATCTAGAGTTAGGGTACCACCTAAATATATGCTATTTGCGCTCTCAGTTTTTCCATTAGCCAATTCTACCGTGAATTGTTCTTTAAGTGCGTGTGGTTGTTGTTTAAGCATGCAAGCAAATTTATGGTTCACGAAGCTTCGCTCCGCTCAACTATCTAACAAAATGCATGCATAGGAGTTATTAAGGAGGAACGTAGCCGTCACCAATGTCGGGTCAACAACTGCTTCCCCATGGAATATTGCTAGTACTTTCCCTGCTCCGCCATCATTCTTCATTTTAGGACAGTCCCTCTTATAGTGGCCTGCTTCACCACATCCATAGCAGGTCGGGCTCGCGCCTGAGCCGGGGACTTGGGTGATTGGCCTCGCCGGGAATTTATAGAAACGGACTATGTGTCCTTTCCTGTTGCAGTTAGAGCACTGTATTTCACGGCAGAGGCCGTTGTGGTGGAAGTTGCATTTGCCGCACTTTGGAAAATTTCAAGCATACTGTCCCACCGGAGTAGTAGCAGCAGCAGGGGTTATTGCGGCATGCACTGACACAAATTGCTGCTTTTTGGTAGCTCGTTGTTTCTTCTTCTCATCCTAGAACTTCCGCTTAGTGTCAGCGGGTTTGGAAGGTTCTGAGATGGCTAGGGTTGTTGTTGCTGCTGGGGTTTTGACTCCATGGTCAATGAGTCGATGTGCCAGTCGCTTGGCACTGTCAAAGGTAGCAGGGTTTGATGACAGAACATTACCCTGATATGGAGGCACTAGCCCCCATATGTACCTTTCGATCTTTTTCCCTTCAGTGGGAACCATATTGGGGCAGAGGGCCACTAGTTAACTGAACCTAGTGGTATATGAGACTACTTCGGAGCCCTTCATGGATAGGCTCCACAACTCCTGCTCCAATTTCTGAATTTCGCCCCTCGGGCAATATTCCTCTATCATGAGGTCCTTCATGGGTTCCCAACCCATGTCATTCCCCACCATGATAGTTAGTGCTTTAACGTGGCCGTTCCACCACGTCAGGGCTTTTCCTTCAAAGGTGCATGTGACATATTTGACTTTGCTCGCAGCAGGGCATGAACAAATTTTGAAGACTGTTTCAGTCTTCTTGAACCATTGCGAGAGGGCAATGACTCCGCCGGTTCCATAAAAGGACTTCGGCTTACAGTTGGTGAAATCCTTGTAGGAGCACCCTCTCGAGCGCACAAGGATTTCAACAGGAGTTGAGTCAACAAGGGTTCCACCTCTGCTGGCATCAGTAGAGTGATACTGAGCCATGGCAGTTGCCACTGCTGCAACCACGGTAGCATTCAGGGCTGCAATATCGATGACTGGAGGAAGAGGAGGTGTAGGGTTATTCCTGGTAGATTTGTGAGGAGGCATCTTTCAGCTATAAGTTTATAAAGATAAACAAAATGGTAAGAATCGTTTGTAAGTGAGATGAGAGTGACACATGGACTAGCTAACCATAGCCTAACAGTTGAATGAGTGTTTGAGATCACAACAAAGAATATTAGTAGGAAAAACACAAGTGTACTGATTTTTCCCACAGACTAGGTAGTTGTCAATAAAACTAGTATTACTGATGTAATAAGTTCAGGGAAAATCGACCTAACAGTAGGTCTTACATCATACCATTCGGAAAAGTTTGACAGTTTCCTAGATTCCTATTTAGAGTACTGAAAGTTAGGAATATTTTACAGACCAGTGCTACTTAGACCACAGATACTAAAGGCTATCCCTTAACCAAAAGACAAAGATGTACTAGACATCTTCTAACAGCGATGAGAATTCCTCGGGCGAACCCTGAGGTCTGCCACTTGACGAAACAACTCTTGAAGGTGTCGCTCATGAGCCCTCTGACGGGCTCGAAATTCCATAACTTCAGCTCGCGAGGCAGCCAGTTGTTGTTGTAGAGTTTCATTGGTTTTCTGGGCCCGTTCCATGTCTTCTACAAGACGGCGGATGCGTACTATGTTGACACTAGAGTTGGCATCAATCTCCATGACCCGGTCGGTGGCTGCTCGACCTTGCTCAACATTACGAGCTATTCTGCGGATAATGACGGGTAGAGCTCGGTCAGCAGAACCACCTTCGTTGACGTTGTAAAAGCTTCCGTCCCCAAAGTATGGTATGGGTTGACCATGTTCATCGCTCAAACGATTCAAGTTGGTTGCCTACAAGGGAGTGGGACCTGGGAAAGCTGGTCGAGGGTTGTTGTTCGGGGCTTGACCTACTGGCGGTAGGTTATTGACTTCAGGCTCAGAGTTGGATCCATCAGAAAAGCCTTATGCGAGGTGATCATCCAAAGGGATTGGATGCTCATCTTCGGGCTCTTCTTCGATCCACCCAACGTTGCCTTCATTTGGAAAGTACGGGTCGCCATGATCGAATCCAGCCATTTAAATCTATGCAAGAAGAGAGGTATAAGAATCTAGTGTATAAGTAGCTTGTAGTAGTACAAAATACACCTATAGTATTTTAAGTTTAGGTTCTACTGAGCTCCTTGTAGTATTTTTGGTAAGTTTTTAGACTTGCTAACATATCACAACCATTATAGGGCATATGCTAATCACTCCTCGGACCAGCATAGTTGATCAGGCTATGCCATTCCCAGGAGTGACCATACATCCCTGAGCTCACTTGTGATATTTAACAATCGCAATACTTTTGTACTTGTCATTGTGACAATGATTTTAGTATGAATGCAGACTAGTATACTTACTTAAGTATTTTAATATTTAAAGTATAGACTCTTGGTCAGAGTGTTCAAAATCCCAAAAGGGTTTATGTTGGATTAGTGTCTAAGTCCATAACTATTTTGCTATGTACTTGACCCGATGGTGCAAGGTCCTTTTGGGTTGCCTTCACCAAAGCAACTTGATAGGATGAATAACGGAGAGAAAGGATTAAATATGATTTATTAATATATTATGAGAATAATATATTAAAGGAGAAATCATATTCTTTAATTAATATTAGTGAAGAATTAATAAGAATTAAGTTTGTGACTAAAAGAGATTAATTAAACTTAAGGGACTGGAACTGTAATTATAAGATAATTGCAATTGGTCCATGGATTGCCTTGTATTATAAGGATAGACAAATTGTATGGGGAAACCCATTAGAAATCGTCCAAGGCCTTTAAGGAAAGGAGTTCATGGGTTGCTAAGGGTTAAGCATCCAAATTAGGGTTTCCCTGTTAGATAACCCCAATAGCCTCACTATATATAGAACCCTTATGCCCCAAAAATGTGGTGAACTTGTTCTCTAGGGTTTCCACACGTTTTGGGCAGCGTCATTCTCTTCTCTTATTCATCCTCTTGCTCTTGGTGTTTGTGAACCATTAGAGGAGTGACATTTGTGACTCTAAGCTTTCTAAAGTCATTACAAGGAGGAATTGTGATTGTTATTGCTACATAACAATCAAGGTAATATCTTAAACCCATTATTATGTTAATATGATTACTTGTATGCTAGAATTAGGGTTTATAGTCTTGGATAACTTGCATGTACAATAGAGAAACCTAGATCCAAGCATTAGGGTTTGTATGAGCACATAGGATGTTCTTATGACCAAAACCCATCAGTGGTATCAGAGCCTTGATTGGTTTCTATTGTATTGATGCCTTGTTTGTTTGTTCAAGCTGTAAAATCAATTTTTTGGCCCCCTGTCTGATGAACTCGGCGAGTTCAAATGTGGACTTGGCGAGTAGCTCCAACTCGGCGAGTCCATAGAGGAACTCGACGAGTTCGAGCGTCAGAAGGAGGCTGTTTCTGGATTTTTGCCTATTTTGACTTAGGATAATTGTCATAATTGTTTAAAATTAATAAAATTCGAATTTTATTGATTCCTTATGCTTATCCTTGTCAAAATAAAAGATTTTGGTCATCTAATTAGATAATTGTTACCTTATTTGATAAATGTTAAGTTATGGAAATTATTTGATCATTATCTTGCAAGAATTTGAACTAGATCTAATTAGATAACCACCAATTATAGTTAATTGACTTATTTGAATTATGTGATCTAGAATATTCTTGACAAAGTTTGGAAAAGTTTCAAATTAATTGTCACACCCCCAAACCAGAATGGCGGAAACATTCGGGGGTGGATGACTTCACGTAGTATCACAACAATTGAATATTGTAAAGAAAGTAACACAACCATCATATATATAATAAAAACGTATCTTGTTGCGTTATACATATTTGCAAAAGAATATTACAGTATGATGATATAAATGTTTAATGATAAACGTCCTTAGCGTTCCTTCTTCAAAAGCTCGTTGTTAACTGTATTACTGATTCCCTGAGAAATACAAGTGGTTTCGAAAAAGTGTCAACAATTAAGTTGGTGAGTTCATAAGTGTTTTGCATTGAAAAGTATGTCCTTTTGGTAGTATAGCGATGAACGAGGTTTTCAGAAAAACCAATATTTTCTATAAATGGTTTGAAAAGTTTCCAGAGTTGGAGTGCGTTAGTATGTTCCATACTTGAATAATAATGATAAACTTTGTGCTAAAATAATGTGGAAAACTGAATGCATATATGAATCTCGTAAATCAAACTGTTGACACTGACGGCCTGTAACAACATTCTTCATGTGTTGTAGTGTTATGACATTTGTCACCCCAGACCTGCCGGTCTAACTATAGCTAATAGTTTAGGTGCGGGGTTGTCAATCCCGTATAGATCTATACACAAGTATCACGCTCTCTCTCCAAGAGATTATGGTATATAATACAGGACTTGAAATGCATACATACGAGTACGTTGAAGTTTGAATATCTCACATTGCTTGGTATAAACAGATTTACAATAATAAAGACTTTACTTCATTTGAAAGTATTTCATTTGTCAAGATGTATATGTAAAATGTATGAATAACTTGTTAGCTATACTCATTATAGTTTCTCAAAAAGTATGTTTACATTTAGTAAGAATAACTTAGTGATATAATGGCCTTTTATACATAAAGATGTTTGTATCAATACCCTATAAGATAGATATTATAATTATGTTTATAAAACGATACTTTGACTTGTAATGTACTTGTATTCCCCCCCCCCCCCTAAAACATGAAAAGAATTGAAAAGTAGGGGTATGAACTCACCCGCTTGGTTTGAAGAGAGAGAGGCTAGAGTTGAGCAGAACTTCGACCGCAGAAAGTTGCGTCTTCGGGCTCTTCGAGGATCTCTGCAGCGTAGATCTTTCGTCGGGGGCTCGAGTGTGGAAACCGAGGGTGTCAGGATGTTCTATGGGGCTTAGAAGTATGGGAGAGTGACTAAGGATTTGAGAATGTGTGCAAAAACTCGAAGCTTAACCTCTCTATTTATAGGCTGGAAACTCCTCGTACGCGGGGCGTACTACCGGAGTACGTTGGGCGTACTCGGTACGCGGGGCGTACTTCGGTTACGCGGGGCGTAACAATGCGTCATGGCTTACGACTCCAGTCTAGCTAAGCGTAGAGGTGCAGCCGATGGGACTCGACTCTGGGTCTAGTACGCGGGGCGTACTCCCATATTATGCGGGGCGTAATCCCGGCTCCCGTCTTCTAAATTTCGTAATTTCGCGTACGGGCTCCGTTTTTCGCGTTCTTCATATCCACGCGTAGGTGAGATTATGCTCTACAACTTTCATTTAGACTCCGTCGGCTAGTTTTGACTTTATTTTTAATGATATATTTTTAATAGACCGGGACAACTAAAGTCCGTTAAAATTTTCATAATTTCTTTATTCGACGTCGGTTTTCGTTTGTCTTTTTATCAATTTGCTCCTATTGTGGAGATCTTCAACTCTCATTTAGGTTGTGTTAGCTAATTAACACTCGATCTTCAATTCGAGTTTTTAGCCCTCTACTACTGTTACGAAACTTTGAAAATTCGTAACTTCTTCGTACGAGGTCCAAATTGGGCGATCTTTTTATGTATGTTTACAGTTTAGCAGACTCTACATCTTTTGTTTAGATACTTAAGGCAAAAATGCATTTTATTGAAATTTCACTTTTTACGTTAAATAGCGTTTTAACGGCGTGTCGTAAATATACGAGTGGTTATAATTTCTTCAATATAACCCGGTTTTGAACGTTCTTTATGTTTTTGGAAACCTTGGCACGATATCTAAAATTTGATGCATCCCAACTTAGATATTTGAACACTTTATTTTTGAGGTTAATTTAGTTGATTCCAAATAGTTTTCGTTGTATTTGACATTCGAGCGTTACACTGTTTTTGGAAAAATATAGGGTTGTCACATCATCCCCCCGTTAAGGGAATTTCGTCCCGAAATTTAATCTAAGGTAGAGTTTACAGGTTAGGAAAAAGATGCGGGTACTTTTGTTTCATCTGATCCTCGCGTTCCCAGGTGTATTCAGGTCCTCGCTTGGCGTTCCAGCGGACCTTTACAATAGGTATGTGGCTTTGTTTAGTCCTTTTTATTTCCCGATCCATGATCTCTACTGGTTCCTCTACAAATTGGAGATTCTCATTTATTGCAATTTCATCTAGAGGGAGGACAAGGGTCTCATTGGACAAGCACTTCTTTAGGTTTGATACGTGAAAGGTAGGGTGTACGTTGTGGAGCTCCTGAGGTAATCTAGGTTTGATACGTGAAAGGTAGGGTGTACGTTGTGGAGCTCCTGAGGTAATCTTGAATGGTCCGATGTATCTTGGGTTTAGTTTTCCGCGCTTCCCGAAGCGTATTAACCCCTTCCAGGGCGAGACCTTTAGTAGGACTCGATCTCCGACCTGGAATTCCAAGGGTTTCCGTCTTTTATCTGCGTAACTCTTTTGTCTGTCCCTTGATGCTTTTAGACGTTCCCGAATCTGAACAATCTTCTCCGTAGTTTCTCTTATGATTTCTGGTCTAGTGAGTGTGTTGTCTGTTGCTTGTCCTTTTGCTAGTTGTGTGTCCCCCACTTCGACCCAGCACACAGGTGACCTACATTTGTGACCATAGAGGGCTTCGAACGGGGCAGCTTTGATACTAGTGTGGTAGCTGTTATTGTACGAGAATTCGACCAAGGGTAGATGTGTGTCCCATGCCTTACCAAAATCGATTACGCAGGACCTCAGCATATCTTCTAGAGTTTGTATGGTTCTCTCGCTCTGGCCGTCGGTTTGTGGGTGATAAGTGGTACTCATGTTTAGCCTTGTCCCCAAAGCTTTTTGTAGCGACTGCCAGAACCTTGAGGTGAACCTACTATCTCGGTCCGAGATAATGGATATGGGCACCCCATGTAGTCGTACAATTTCTCTGAGGTATGTCCTAGTTAGCTTTTCTAATTTATCCGTCTCCTTGATCGGTAGGAAGTGCGCTGATTTAGTTAATCTGTCGACAATCACCCATATAGTGTCGAGTCCGCTTGCTGTTCTGGGTAGTTTGGTTATGAAATCCATGTTTATACGGTCCCACTTCCATTCTGGTATTTCTGGTTGTTGCAACAATCCTGAGGGCTTTTGATATTCTACTTTGACCTTGGCACACGTCAGACACTTACTCACGTAGGTAGCAATTTCGGCCTTCATGTTCGGCCACCAGTACAACTTTTTGAGGTCGAGATACATCTTATCGGAGCCGGGGTGTATGGAGTATCGTGTTTTATGGGCTTCGTTCATGACGACTTCTCTGAATCCGCCAAACTTCGGCGTCCAGATCCGATCCATGAAGTAATGAACTCCATCATTCTTCACCTCAAACTTCTTATCCATTCCCCTTAAGGCTTCCCCCGCCACATTTACCGATGTTAAGGCTTCTATCTGGGCTTCCTTGATTTGTGTGGACGGGTATGAATGGATTGTCATGGTTAAAGACTTTACTCTGCGGCCCGAGTATTCCTTCCGGCTGAGTGCATCGGCCTCCACGTTAGCCTTTCCGGGATGATATCGAATCTCGCATTCATAATCATTTAGTAGTTCCACCCACCGTCTTTGTCTCATGTTGAGTTCTTTCTGGTTGAGGTTATGTTGGAGGCTTTTATGGTCGGTGAATATCGTACATTTCGTGCCGTAGAGATAGTGTCTCCATATCTTCAGAGCGAAGGTGACTGCTTCTAGCTCAAGATCGTGCGTTGTGTAGTTTACTTCGTGCGTCTTTAGTTGCCTTGAGGCGTAGGCGATGACCTTCACTCGTTGCATCAGGACACACCCATGTCCTTGGTTTGATGCATCGCAATAGACCACGAAGTCCTCCGTTCCTTCGGGCAAGGTTAGGATAGGTGCACTACATAAGGCTCGCTTTAGCGTTTGAAACGAGGCGTCTTATTTTTCTCCCCATTCGAAGGTCACACTCTTCTGCGTTAGGGTGGTAAGTGGTTTGGCAATCTTCGAAAAATTCTATATGAACCTTCGGTAATACCCGGCAAGTCCCAAAAATTGTCGAATTTCTGTAGGGGTCCATGGTGTCGTCCAACTTTCTATTGCCTTGATCTTAGAAGGATCCACGTGTATCCCCTCCTTGCTTACTACATGTCCTAGGAAATCCACTTTCCGAATCCAAAATTCGCACTTGGAAAATTTTGCGTAAAGCTTCTCTGCCCTCAACGTTTCCAAAACTTGGCGGAGGTGTTGGCTGTGTTCTTCCTGGCTTCTAGAATAGATGAGTATATCATCTATGAACACGATCACGAATTTATCCAGGAAGGGACGACATACTCGGTTCATCAAGTCCATGAACACCGCTGGAGCATTTGTCAATCCGCAGGGCATTACTACGAACTCGTAGTGACCATAACGTGTTCAGAAAGCCGTTTTAGGGATGTCTCCTTCCAGTACTCGCAGTTGGTGATAACCAGATCTTAGATCGATCTTTGAGAAGTAGCTTGCAGCCTGTAGTTGGTCGAACAGATCGTCTATGCACGGTAGGGGATATCGGTTCTTGATCGTCAGTTTGTTCACCTCTCGATAATCGATGCACATGCGAAAGGATCCATCCTTCTCTTTCACGAATAGGACTGGTGCTCCCCATGGTGAGAAGCTCGTTCTGATGAATCCCTTGCCTAGCAGCTCGTTTAATTGACTGGACAGTTCCTGCATCTCGGCTGGGGCTAAATGGTAAGGCGACTTTGCTACTGGGGTAGCTTCGGGGATTAAGTCGATTCTGAACTCAACTTGGCGCTCTGGTGGAATTCCTGGAAGATCTTCTGGGAAAATATCTGGGAAGTTGCAGACTTCCGGAATGTATTTAATGTTCTTTGGTTCTTGTTTCTGGTCTACTACGTGGGCTAGAAAGGCATGGTATTCCTTACGAAGATATTTTTGTGCCTTAACACAGGAGATGATTTGTAAACTTGAACTAGGTTTGTCACCATAAATGACAAGGGTTTCGCCGTTTGGTAGATTTAGGCGAACGACCCTTTCGTGACAAAGGATATCGGCATGGTGAAGGCTCAACCAGTCCATACCGATGATGACATCGAAACTTCTTATGGAGATGGGCATAAGATCGACTCGAAATAAGTATTCGTTTAAATTTAGTGTGCATCCTACGTACAAATCGCTCGCGTTTTCTGTTTTATCGTTTGGCATTTCTACAGTGAATATTTTATTGAGTGGTTCGGGTTTCTGACTAAGTAGGTGTTTGAATTTATGACTCACAAAACTTCTCTCCGCACCGCAGTCAAAGAGTATGCATGCATAAATGTTGTTGAGTAGAAACGTACCCGTAACCACCGTGGGGTCTGCTATTGCTTCATTCTGCCCTATTGCCATCACTCTCCCCACACCGCCAACGTTACTTGTCTTGGGGCAGTCCCTTTTGAAGTGCCCAGTTTCTCCACACCCATAACATGCCTGGCTTATCCCTGTACCAGGAACTTGAGTGACTGGTCGCGCTGGCGCCTTACAGAAACGGGTTGTGTGCCCTTTCTTGTCGCAGTTCTTACAGTGCATCTCGCGGCAATTACCGTAGTGATGGTGGTTGCACTTGCTGCACTTGGGCAGATTCCCCGCATATGGTTTTGTTGGCGCAGGGGTAGCAGGAGTTGTGGTGGGGGTAGTAGCAGCATGAACCGCAACCATTTGTTTCTTTGAAGGTTCTTGCGAAGTTTGCCCCTTTCTCTTGTTCCAGAATTTCTTCTTGTTGTTGTTGTTGGCATTGATCTCGTTGTTGCTGTTCCCTTTGGTTGGTTCAGCCGTGATAGCCGTGACTCCTTGACAGACACCATGATCGACGAGAGATTGCGCTAGTTCCTTGGCGCTGGCGAAGGTCATGGGTTTGGAAGCTAACACACTTCCTCGAAGTTGGGGTGATAGTCCCCAGATGTATCTCTCGACCTTTTGGCTTTCCAGGATTAACATCCCTGGGCAAAGTGTTATTAAGTCACTGAACTTGTTGGTGTAACCTGCTATGTCCGAGCCTACCATCGAAAGGCTCCACAGTTCCTGTTCAAGCTTCTGAATCTCGCCTCTTGGACAGTATTCTCGAAGGAGCATTCGTTTCAAGTTTTCCCAACCCATGGAGTTCGCCACCACTAGGGTTAGTGTCTGGACGTGGCCGTTCCACCATGTCAGGGCGCGTTCAGAGAAAGTAAAAGTAGCAAACCTTACTTTGCTTTCTTCAGGGCATGCGCAGATTTCGAATACAACTTCCGTTTTCTCTATCCATTGAGATAGATCCAATACTCCCCCAGTCCCATAAAAGGGAATAGGTTTTCCGTTGGTGAAGTCTTTGTAAGTGCATACCCCTGAACGGCCTTGACCTTGGACATTTGTAAAGCTGTTTGTTCCTCCCCCCGATCCGTTGTTGCTCATTTGAGCCATCGCTGCGGTTACAGCAGTCTGGAACATAACGGCATCCATAGTTTGAGTAGGTGGTGAAGGTGGTGTTGAAGTTGAGTTTCTGCGTGTTGATCTACGAGGAGGCATGTTTTGGTAGAGAAAAATAAGAACGAATACTATAAGTTCCTAATGTTTTGATAATCGTGTGTTAGTTGTATCTTGTAATTTGTTTTGACTTTAGTTTATGGTTTCAAGGTAGGCATAGTAATTTTTGTTAACACTCATAAGTTCCGAGAGGTATACAAAGAAGTACTTCATATTCATATATATAGGTCACACCTGAGGTGTGTTACATTACGCTTCTTGTTTGGAAAATTTGACCTACCTAGAGGTCTTCCATTACAGATACAAAAGGAAATAAGGGAAAAACTTTTATTCGGAATCCTATTTTATAACAAAATTGTTGGGGTTTGAACAAGCTCTATTTGCGGCGTGTTGCACGTTTGGAGCTAGATTCGGCATCAGACTGTTTGACTCCCATCAGGCGCCTCTCGAGATCTGCTTGTTGTTCCTTCATCTCTCTTATTTCTGCTAGTGCCGTTATCATTTGATTCTGAAGCGTTCCTGTGTAGATTTGGGTATTCTCTTGTAGTCCTTCCAAACGACGGATGTCTGCGGCGTTACCTTGAGTAGCAGCATTGACCTCGCGAACTCTGGCTGCTTACATGTCCGTCTCGTAGTTCTAGGTAGCTATAGCGTTCACAATAACATGAAGTGCTCGATCAGCTGAGCCTCCCCCACTGACATTGAAAAAATCTCGACACATGCCGAAGGGAGGGCGTACACCTTGCTGGCGGCTCCAGTAGTAGAGGTGACTTCCCCACATGGGAATGGATCCCGGTTTATATGGTCTGATTTCGGGAGGATGAGGGATGGGAGGGTCGATTACTTCCAGCTCGGAGTCTGTTCCACTAGAAATTTCCTTGACCTCTTCGTCGACTTCGAATTCCTCTCCGACTTCAACTTCGAATTCTTCTTTGATAACCCCTTCGGGTTCTTCCTCGGCCTCTTCTTCGATTTCCTCTGGGTCTTCCTCCGCGTCTTCTTCTATCCAACCGCCGTTGCCTTGGTTTGGGTAGTAGGGATCTCCTGGTAAATGGAATCCGGCCATTTGTCTGTACTAGGATAGAGGTATGAGAATTTTATAAGAAAAGAAATTTTTATTTAACGACTTCCTATATTCCTACGGAGCGCAAATATTTTATTGAACAATTATTTTTAACAATACTCCTATAGTATTTCAAATTGGCGAATCTAAAATAATTTGTATTCGGTAAGTTTTTGGCTTGTCGTCCACTATGACCATTCCTCGACGTACGTTGGTCAAATCTAGGATAAATATAGTTGATCAGGCTATATTTATTCTCGACCTGATTACATACCCCGAGGCTCAATCGTAGTGTCGTAACTTGCCTTAATACTTTTTAGAAAACTTGTCATGATACGAGATTAATGCATGCTAGTAAAAATGTATATTTATTTTAAAAGGAAGTATATTGTTCATGAAAACGTTTTGTCAGAGGGTTTTTGGTCCCCTTTGCATTTATAGTTTGTATATCTTATGTGGTTCGATATACTTAGTTCACTATAAACAATGCTCTGATACCAATCTGTCACACCCCCAAACCAGAATGGCGGAAACATTCGGGGGTGGATGACTTCACGTAGTATCACAACAATTGAATATTGTAAAGAAAGTAACACAACCATCATATATATAACAAAAACGTATCTTGTTGCGTTATACATATTTGCAAAAGAGTATTACAATATGATGATATAAATGTTTAATGATAAACGTCCTTAGCGTTCCTTCTTCAAAAGCTGGTTGTTACCTGTATTACTGATTCCCTGAGAAATACAAGTGGTTTCGAAAAAGTGTCAACAATTAAGTTGGTGAGTTCATAAGTGTTTTGCATTGAAAAGTATGTCCTTTTGGTAGTAAAGCGATGAACGAGGTTTTCAGAAAATCCAATATTTTCTATAAATGGTTTGAAAAGTTTCCTGAGTTGGAGTGCGTTAGTATGTTCTATACTTGAATAATAATGATAAACTTTGTGCTAAAATAATGTGGAAAACTGAATGCATATATGAATCTCGTAAATCAAACTTTTTTTCATACTTTTATGTGAGTTTTATAACCATACTGTTGACACTGACGGCCTGTAACAACATTCTTCAGGTGTTGTAGTGTTATGACATTTGTCACCACAGACCTGCCGGTCTAACTATAGCTAATAGTTTAGGTGCGGGGTTGTCAATCCTGTATAGATCTATACACAAGTATCACGCTCTCTCTCCAAGAGATTATGGTATATAATACAGGACTTGAAATGCATACATACGAGTACGTTGAAGTTTGAATATCTCACATTGCTTGGTATAAACAGATTTACGATAATAAAGACTTTACTTCATTTGAAAGTATTTCATTTGTCAAGATGTATATGTAAAATGTATGAATAACTTGTTAACTATACTCATTATAGTTTCTCAAAAAGTATGTTTCCATTTAGTAAGAATAACTTAGTGATATAATGGCCTTTTATACATAAAGATGTTTGTATCAATACCCTATAAGATAGATATTATAATTATGTTTATAAAACGATACTTTGACTTGTAATGTACTTGTATTCCCCCCCCCCCCCCTAAAACATGAAAAGAATTGAAAAGTAGGGGTATGAACTCACCCGCTTGGTTTGAAGAGAGAGAGGCTAGAGTTGAGCAGAACTTCGACCGCGGAAAGTTGCGTCTTCGGGCTCTTCGGGGATCTCTGCAGCGTAGATATTTCGTCAGGGGCTCGAGTGCGGAAACCGAGGGTGTCGGGATGTTCTCTGGGGCTTAGAAGTATGGGAGAGTGACTAAGGATTTGAGAATGTGTGCAAAAACTCGAAGCTTAACCTCTCTATTTATAGGCTGGAAACTCCTCGTACGCGGGGCGTACTACCGGCGTACTCGGTACGCAGGGCGTACTTTGGTTACGCGGGGCATAACAATGCGTCATGGCTTACGACTCCGGTCTAGCTAAGCGTAGAGGTGCAGCGGATGGGACTCGACTCTGGGTCTAGTACGCGGGGCGTACTCCCATATTACGCGGGGCGTAATCCCGGCTCCCGTCTTCTAAATTCCGTAACTTTCGTGTACGGGCTCCGTTTTTCGCGTTCTTTATATCCACGCGTAGGTGAGATTATGTTCTACAACTTTCATTTAGACTCCGTCGGCTAGTTTTGACTATATTTTTAATGATATATTTTTAATAGACCGGGACTCCTAAAGTCCGTTAAAAATTTCATAGTTTCTTTATTCGACGTCTGTTTTCGTTTGTCTTTATATCAATTTGCTCCTATTGTGGAGATCTTCAACTCTCATTTAGGTTGCGTTAGCTAATTAACACTCGATCTTCAATTCGAGTTTTTAGCCCTCTACTACTGTTACGAAACTTTGAAAATTCGTAACTTCTTCGTACGAGGTCCAAATTGGGTGATCTTTTTATGTATGTTTACAGTTTAGCAGACTCTACATCTTTTGTTTAGATACTTAAGGCAAAAATGCATTTTATTGAAATTTCACTTTTTACGTTAAATAACGTTTTAACGGCGTGTCGTAAATATACAGTAATTATAATTTCTTCAATATAACCCGGTTTTGAACATTCTTTATGTTTTTGGAAACCTTGGCACGATATCTAAAATTTGATGCATCCCAACTTAGATATTTGAACACTTTATTTTTGAGGTTAATTTAGTTGATTCCAAATAGTTTTCGTTGTATTTGACATTCGAGCGTTACACTGTTTTTGGAAAAATATAGGGTTGTCACATTAATCCCTTTAGGTTTTATAGTTTAAATTAGAACTTGAAAGTTTGAAATTTAAATAGGTTAAACCCTAATGTTTTGGAAGAAGATTTCAAAACTTTCCCTCAAGTTTTGGAATTTAAATTTTGATTAAAAGTTTAATTTTGATGTATATTTAAATTCTAAACCTAAATGTTTTGAAATGTTTCAAAACTTGCCCTCAAGTTTTGTAATTAAAAAGTTGATTAAAGGTTTAATTAGGAATGTTAAATTCTAAAACCCTAGTATTGTTTTGAAAATTTCAAATCACACCCTTATGGTTTTATTAATTAATTAAGGTGTATAATTAAAAGAGGTTTAATAAATCCATCAAGTTTTGGTTTACAATTTAATTGAATTAAAAGTATAATTGTTAAATTTGACCTCCTAGTATTTTAAAAGTGTAAAATACACACTATACTATATATAACATTAAAAGTCTAACATTATATATATATATATATATATATATATATATATATATATATATATATGAGTAAAAGTCAGTCTTACCATTAGTAGGCCTCATTCACAAAGCTAGTCTAAAAGGGGTGTTTAAGGAAATTGCCTATAAAATGGCGATTGAATGGGTATCCACTCTTACCCACCGCACTCTTGACTAGTGGAGGGTCGTTAGCTGAACGGGTATGATAGGACAAAACCTTCCATTATAAGTATAATGAAGTACAAAAGTAACTAAATGTTTTACAAATTCCCAATCTTAGTTACTTAGGCAAAAGTGAGTTGATGCAATTCCATGAAATTACACTTTGTGCCCTTGCGACGACGTTAGTGGAGCGTGTGTGGTTTACGAGCACAGTAAATGGTTCTAAGCAAAGGTAGCAAAGGGTGACTCAATGTTTGTCATAGTTCGGTGGAGCATGTGTGGTTTACCTGCACATCGAATAGGTGATTGTAACATGTGGGGGCACCATGTAAGTTTGCATGGTTATTCACAACCGCTTTGTGATCCTCGGCATCCCAGTCACAAACAAGAGGGGCATATCGAGATTTAAACATGCCATTGAAATGTTCAATGAATCTCAAAGGATCTAGGAGTTTTCATAGATTTAAAACTTAAATTTCTTTTTTGTTTTTCATGGTGGAAATTAGTGAATCGTCATTCACTTACCTTCAAATATTCTGCAACTAGATTACGACATCCCTTTTCTACGTTGTAGCATATTGTGTTGGGTCCTAGCCTTAGTATCTCATTTGGGTGATTTACTAAGGACTCAATCAATCAACTAACTTGAATTCGTTTTCTCCCGTTTTGTAGATGTTAAAGTATGACAATTATGGTCTTCCCAAATCTCGTGGAACAAGCATTCCACATGAAGATGATATTCCACGATTCGATCGAGGAACAAGAGATCATGCTTCTCTTCCTCCACCTCCTCCAATTATTCTCCCTAACCCACAAGTTCGAAGGCTTGATAAGTTCAAGCTCACTCAAGCCCTTTTGGCAAGTAAACATAAAGAAGGAAAGTCGGTGTGTGCACACGTCCTAGCGATGAAGTCACACATTGATAGGTTAAGAATGTTGGGATCCGTTGTCTGTGAGGAGATGGCTGTTGACAGGGTTCTTCAGTCACTTCCTAACTGGTATAGTGAGTTCATAAGAGAGTACTATATGATGAACTGCGACGTGACCCTTATAGATCTCACCTATATGCTTATTGCTGCTGAATCAGCAATGGTTTAGCGCAATAGAAAAGCAAAGTTGATTGGTGAATCTGCCTTCAAGAACTCTATGGATATAGACAATGGCAACGAAAGACATGCTATAATCAAAAAAGTTTGATCATAAGAGAAAGGCAATGTCTGAAGTAGTTCCATGTCCTATTCCAAAAGAGTCAATTTGCTTTTATTGCCAAGAGAAGGGGCATTGGAGACGAAGCTGCCCTATTTACCTAAGAGATCTAAGAGATGGGAGAGACAAAACGTATGGCTCTGATTTAGGTAAAATCCATTGACTAACTCTTTTAAGCTTCTATTCTAGATTCTTAATACATAATGTGATAAGATTTCAATTGATGTTTTGTAGGATCGAAGAAAAGAGAGGAAGCTTAAGGGAAGAAGTGAGTAAAATCTAACTGTGAAGTAATGGATTTCGATCGCATTACTTGAAGATTAGATTCTTGAGCTGCTACTTAGAGTTAGAATTAGATTGCTAAGAAAGATGTATTAGCATAGTTTTCCAATGAATTGCATTGTAAGGAAAAAAAAATTTTGCAATAAAATAAATTTTATTTATTTATCCTTACAATGGCGTGTATGAAAAAAATTGATGTCAAAATGTTTCTATTATTAGCAATAATGGATTTGATTCTTAACTATGTTATTTGTGAAAATGTCAAAAATTTACTGAATAGGGAAAGTTTGTCATCGCCCAAGTTTTAATTGGACAGAAACTTGGAATTATGCAACTTGGTTGCACGATGAATGAGAAATTTCACATTTGGAAATTAGACTAATTCATTGACAAAGTGTCGAGTGAAGGACTAGGAGATCGAGTACACAAAGTTGTGTGCTGATCAAATCCACCACAAGAATAATAAAGATATTCGTCATGATTTACAAAAGGTTTAGAAAATGTGATTATACTTACAAGATTAAGTGTAATTCTGAATTGTTTAAAGGGTTTAGATCAATAGCAGAACGAATAAGAAGAATCAAGTAGGCAGAAAGATAAAAGTTTCTCTATTCTAAGAAGAAGGGATAGTATCTTTTATGCTTTATGATGAGTCTTAATGATTAAGAACAAAATCTCAGTTGATCCTCTAAGTGAGTCTTAGTACAATTACATGTCTAAGAAGAGGAATCGAGAATTGAAGAAATGGTTAAATCAAGGAGTCAATCATACTTCGTTCCAAAACAAGTCTTAGAGTTAAGATGGTGAAATTGAGTGATAAGTATTAAGAAGGTTTATAACATTCATCAAATATGGAAAGTTGTGATGTCTCGGATAAGACAAAGACCAACTAGGACCAATTTATGAAGTGTTTTGATAAAAACTACACTAACTCTTGAATATTTGTTTGTCAAGAAATGTTTATTGACAAGAGAATCTTATATGTCAAAGAGTCAGTGGGAGTCTTAATGGCCTTGAAAAGTTTCAAGAACAAATCAAAATAGACCTTATCGATCATTACTAGCACACGAGTTGAGGTTTACAACCTATCGTGTTAACATTAGTTTGTTTCTGTGCCGTTCCAATTAAGTTAATTATGCATGTGAGTTCTATGAGTTCTCATTTGAATGCATAAAAGGCAAGGACCTTGATCAATGAAAAGTACATTGATAGGAAGAGGTGAGCTGCTTAACAACTTGGAAGACATGGTGGGCAGCTGTGTTACCATAAGGCAAAGAAATCAAGATTGAGAAAGTTCGGTCCATATGAGTTTGAATTTGTCGTAAACTTTGGTTTTAACAAATTCACATGGATAGGAACACATACACCATTAAAATGTAAGTGTCATAAGATTCCTGCCTTCATGAATATGACTGTGAGGAAATGTTTTCACTAATAGAGATTTTAAGAAGATAGTGATTGTGAAATTGTATTCTCGAATTCGATTATGGTTACAATATCCCTTTCCATGATTCGAATTGTGAGATTTGGCAATTAGTCTGAATTGTTTAGACACACATATGAGCTATCTATGGCAAAGGTGTATAAGCTTAAGAAGCCTTGATAAGAGATTATCAAAGCATTGGGTGTTAGAAATATCAACTTAAATAAATTCAATAGGCATTGTTTTTCTGGAAGTTAAGATGGTTTCTGAATACATGTCAAAGCTAGTGGGAGCATAAGTGTTATGTTTATAATAATCATCTTGACAGTGGGAGCATAAATCTTATGATTGTATGATTATTAAGGCAAATATTGCAAGTTAGCAATATTAATTATAGAAAACAAGAGTCATACCTTGCAAAGTTGTAAGGGGTGAATGGTTGTTTTGCTATAATTAAGGGAGAGAATATTATGCTTTATTTCAAATCTAAAGGCTTAGGTTGTGGAATGTTAATAAATTTAGTCAAGGATACATAGTGTGTTTTCAAATTTCGATTATGATTACGACATTCCTCTTCATAGTTCGAATTTTGAGAACGTAGCAAATAAAATATTATGGCAGAAGATTGATAAAGTATCAAATCTTTATGGAAGACATTATACATCATGTTCCATACGCTTCGGGTATAGGATCGATTGCAAATGCTGTAATATTTGACCATTCTAAAATTTTCCAAATGTCTAGCGCATTTAGAGGGAAAGAAGACAAGAATCGGTTTTGACTAAGATAATTAAACAACTATCAAAGGACAATCCAAAGTTCGCCGAGGATTGGTCGCTTGAGAGTAGTTGGAAGTATAGTATTGGATGGACCATATCGACATTATTATGAATAGATAAGATTCTATTAAGAATGAGTTGTCATATGGAAAATATGGAAACGTGTCCATATTGGAAATTGAATATTGAAAATCTATGTCTAGATTAGAAACTTTTATGTAAAAGGATTTTCAAAGGAATGTACTTTGAGTGAGAGACATCATATCTAAGGAATTGTATTGTAACAATCTCCGATAGAGGACTTTGTAATTTCATTGGCAATAGTCATTGTGACTTTAGTGCAGTGACATTACAAAAGGATTGTTGCATAAAATGTTAGAATCTAACATATTCCATAAGTGGCAAGAATTTGATATTCTTTCACTTGTGAAAAGGATTCGGAGTTGTGAAATGAGTATGATTGGAAATGTGTTCAATTTGATCTATTTCACAAAGTAAAAACCATAGGTAAACATTGTGTGCATGCTAGGGACATGGGACAAGTGTAGTAATAATTCAAGTAAGAAGTTGATTACCCGAAAAAACAAATAATGAGTAATCGATATGGTGATAAATAAAAGGTGTTTTATTTATGCTCAAAGGTTTGAGGCCATATGGGATTAGTATTATTCTTGTGTTTCACTTTGCATGTTTTTACTTCCTGAATAATTTAATTGGTTGAGAACAGTCAAATTATTCGAACGCGCCACATTCGTTCATCTGTTGGAAGTAGGTATGAATAAATACTGTCGTGAATTGGTGTGTGGATTGTCTAAAAGGTATTAGACATAAACAAATATTTGCTGCAACGTTCATGAGTGCTTATGAATATGATTTGAGCATTGGATTAAACCCACACTCACTTGGATCACTTCATGAATTGTATCACGACTGATTGGTGAGACGATAACATCTTATATTCTTGAAACCGAGATGTGTGAGTTGTATCTTGCAAATCGGTTGCACATTGATAATATGTAAATGCACCAGTAACTTGGTGTTATAAAACATATTGTTGTGTGTGATTCGGTGAGTGAGTGCAAGCGAGCATTGAATCAAAGTTTATCCGTTCCTTTTATCCAAAGAAGGATAAAAGCGATATCTTTGGGCCCCTCGATGATTTAGTGATGACAAATGTAAATGCTCGGCCGGGCTAGGGCTAATATGATTTGTTCAATTAGTATGTCGTCATAAATCGGAAGTCGAGAAATGGTACAGAGAGAATGATTAGAAATCATGTCTCATACGATATCTAGAATGGAGGAATATATGATCCCTTATCCAAAGGACACGCGTATCTGAAAGGATCAGAGTTGACAACGGCTTTGGAAAGCTACGGTTGCAGATCAGGATCTGAAGTCATACGCATAATAGTTATTAGACTTATCCAAGTGGGAGACTGTTGGATTAGTGTCTAAGTCCATAACTATTTTTGTATGTACTTGACCCGATGGTGTATGGTCTTTTTGGGTTGCCTTCACCAAAGCAACTTGATAGGATGAATAATGGAGAGAAAGGATTAAATATGATTTATTAATATATTATGGGAATAATATATTAAAGGAGAAATCATATTGTTTAATTAATATTAGTCAAGAATTAATAAGAATTAAGTTTGTGACTAAAAGAGATTAATTAAACTTAAGGGACTGAAATTGTAATTATAAGATAATTGCAATTGGGCCATGGTTTTCCTTATATTAAATGGATGGACGAATTCTATGGGGAAACCCATTAGAAATTGTCCAAGGCCTTTAAGGAAAGGAGTTCATGGGTTGCTTAGGGCTTAAGCTTCCAAATTAGGGTTTCCTTGTTAGATAACCCCAATAGCCTCACTATATATAGAACCCTTATGCCCCAAAAACGTGGTGAGCTTGTTCTCTAGGGTTTCCACACGTTTTGGGCAGCGTCCTTCTCTTCTCTTATTCATCCTCTTGCTCTTGGTGTTTGTGAACCATTAGAGGAGTGACATTTGTGACTCTAAGCTTTCTAAAGTCATTACAAGGAGGAATTGTGATTGTTATTGCTACATAACAATCAAGGTAATATCTTAAACCCATTCTTATGTTAATATGATTACTTGTATGCTAGAATTAGGGTTTATAGTCTTGGATAACTTGCATGTACAATAGAGAAACCTAGATCCAAGCATTAGGGCTTGTATGAGCACATATGATGTTCTTATGACCAAAACCCATCAGTTTATAGTTAGTATATGTTTTATGGGTCCGATATACTCAATTCACTATAAACAATGCTCTGATACCAATCTGTCACACCCCAAAACCAAGAACGGCGGAAACGTTCTGGGGTGGAGGACGTCATGTAAAGTATCACAACACAGTATAACAGTAAATAAGCAAACAACATCATCCATTGCATTAAATATATAATTTTAATACAAGTGTGTTCAGTACAATTATAAACACAAAAAAGTAAATCAAAATAATAAGATGAGTCTTGGATGTGCTCCTTCTTCTCAAAAGCTGGCCTCGGTACCTGTCTATTGGCGACTTGAGAATACAAGTTATTTTGAAAGAGTTTATCAGCATTAAGCTGGTGAGTTCATAAGTATTTTAGTGTCGGTGTTTGTATCAAAATGTTTGAACATAGTTTTAAACATGAGTTTGTAAACATCTGTGATAAAAGTATGTGAATGTTTGTAAAAGTTTGAATCTCTCAGAAAAACCTATATTTTCTATTAATAGTAGCCTTCTACCAAGGCGTAACTGTTTTGTATGTTCGTGTATTGTAAAAGTGTGTAATTTCCCAAGTGTAACTATCATTTAATCAAATAGAGTTTGTACATAAGTGTTTCAGTGAAATAATCACTAAATATATGTAAAGGGTAAATTATTGTAGTACTGTAGTGTGGTATTATAGGAACTACTGTTGTACTAACTACCTTAAACCGGATTTATATTAAGGTATCATGTGACTAATTGTACCATACTATCGACTAATAATAACGAAAAGGTTAGGTCATAATAAGAGAAATGACGTTTGGCACCCGCAGACCTGCAGGTCCGGCTGTAGCTAGCAGCAAGGTGTACGATTGTAAATCCAGTATACATCTATACGCAAACTCACGCTCTCCCTCCAAGAGAATTCTGCCTACAACTCGGGCCATGACAATTAAGGCATGCTCCGATACAGTGGATCAAAATTTTTTAACGTATTCATGTATATGTAATGAAATGTTTCTCGTTCTAGTATTGTTGTATATGTTCTCTTTCTAGTATAGTTGTATATGTTCTTCTTCTAGTATAGTTGTATATGTTCTTCTTCTAGTATAGTTGTATATGTTCTCCTTCTTGTACACACGCACGAGCTTAGTTATCATATAATGAACATATATATAACGAATTAGCCAAATAATAACTAATAATTAAATTGGGACACTCTAGAACATGAAAACACTTTGTATAAGTGTTATAAGTCCTAAGGGTTGCATCTAAGTTGTTGTGGGACAAAGCTAAAGGGGTTTAAGGTTCCAAAAGACCTTATCTATGTGTTTACTCTTCAATAAAATCCACACAAGGAGTTTACGGTCGTAAAGCCTTGAGTTTACGGCCGTAAGCTCTCAAACATATTGACATTAGTTGTTTTGAAGTGTTACTTGATTTCTAGAAGAAGTTCTACTTGGTGGTTTAATCCTTGGGGTAGTTTAGGGGATTAAGACACTCTTTTTAGGAGTTTTCAGCCCAAAGTCCATTTCCTTTTGAGTTTACTGCCGTAAACTCATATGGAAATGGGTATTTTTGTGTTTTCAAGTCCAATACTCATTTAGGATAGGTTCTACACATTTATCTAAGGCTAATGAAGGCCTTAGGCACACATTGGTGCCCTTCATTCATGTTTACGGCCCAAGAACCATATTAGGGTCGTAATCTCTCTTTGAGAGGGGTTTTTGATGTGTTAAAGTCCCCAAATTAACTAGGATTAAATAGAGGTTATTGTCCAAGGCTTTAGGAGTGATTAAGGCACTCTTTGGCCTCTGTTTTTGGAGTTCACGGTCTAAGAACTTCTTGGGACGTGAACACCTAATTCTTGGTGTTATTTGATGATTTCTAGTCTTAAGTACACTTACATACAAGCCTAAGGTAGTTACATAACACCGGGAAAGGACTAGGCATCATTTAAGCCTCATATAGGAGTTTACTCCCCAAGATGTTCTTGGGCGGTAAATTCCCGAATCTAGTTGTTTTGCTATTAAATCTATGTTATAAGCACTTTATAAGCATTATATAACAACTAGGGAAGAGTACTCACGATTTGGGATGAAAACCCGAAGATCCGTGAGAGAGAAAATGGCTTTTCTCTAGTTGTAAATGTAAATAATGAATGAAATTGGTTCAGTATTCTATTTATAGTCATGAGATATTTGGCAGAAAATATTTTATTCCCGAAATGATCTCTAATATAATAGAGTGTTGGAATAACAGTGTTGCACAAAACCCTAGTGCATCCACTCTCCTGATATCTCCTAAAGTGTAAACCCTGAATTACTCAAACTTATTCGGAAAAGTTTGAAATTCACTGCAATTGATCTAACTTCTATTGATTTGATAATGTTCGTATAGAATGGAAATTTCGGGTTGTCACAACCTCCTCCAATCATTCTCCCCAACCCACAAGTTCAAGGTCACTCAAGCCCTATTGGCAAGGCACGGTATAGGTGTGATCACATCTTGGAGATGAAGTCACATATTGACGAGCCGGGAGAGTAGCGTGTCAAAGTCTTGAGAAAGTTGGTGGTTCAATCGCTTTCTAATTCACATAGTGAGTTCCTTTGGGACTCCTATGAAACAGACTATGACACGACTCTTAATAATCTTATGTATTTGCTTGGTACTGTTGAATCAGCAATGATTTGGAAGGCTAGTAAAGCAAATTGAATTAGAAGATCGACTCCCAAAACTTTATGGACATTGACAATGATGACACAGGAAATCCAGAAAAGCATTCTCTTCCCAACGGAAAGGGATTGGCCGTAGTAAACTTGGTTGACAAAATGGTAAAGAGAAAGGCTAAGTCTGAGATAGTCCCGTGTACCATTATCAAAGAGCCCATATGTTAAATTGCCAAATGAAGGGGCATTGGTTACGAAGCTGCCTAACTTACCTAAGGATGGTAAAGTCAATCAGTTTGACTTTATTTCAGGAAAAGTCCATTGTCTAACTCTATTAAGTTTCTATTTGAGATTCTTATTACATGATTTGACTGGGTCACATCTTGGTGTTTTAAGAATCAAAGAAAAGTAAATAAACTTAAAGAAAGAATATCCTGAATCTGATCGCGTAGATGGATTTCTATCGCATAGTTTGAAGATTAGATTCTTGAGCTACTTCTTAAGAGTTATGAGATATTGCTTAGGAATAGATGTCACACCCCAAAACCAAGAACGGCGGAAACATTCTGGGGCAGAGGACGTCATGTACAGTATCACAACAATGTAAAGTAGTAAACAAGCAACAACATCATCCAGTTCATTAATAATATACTTATTATACAAGTGTGTTCTGTCAAATTTTGATAAACACTAAAGCATAAATCAAAAATGAAAGATGAGTCTTCAACGAGCTCCATCTTCCCTATTCCTTGCATCGGTACCTGTCTATGATGACCTGAGGATACAAGTAATTTTGAAAGTGAGTATCAGCTTTGAAACTGGTGAGATCATAAGTATTTTAGTGTCTTAATTCGTAAGTAAGTATTTGTAAGTATAAATTTGTATGTACATGAATTGTAAGTATTGAAAATGTATGTAAAACAACTGTAAACGTTTGAAAAACCCTAGAAATCCCTATGATTCCTATTATTATAAAAGGGAGTCTTCTACCAAGACTCTACTGTTCTGTTTGTAGTCTTCTACCAAGACCCGACTGTGTTACTACTTTTATTATTATATGAAATTGTATCCTTTGGTACTAGGATACTCAAATATAATTCACCTCATCGGTTATGTGAATGAGTCACAAAATAAAGGTAATAATATAACTAACCTAAGTATTACCCTTTTGTACTAGGGTAACTACAATGTTAACTTTAGACATCCGTAGATGTGCATTTACCTCTGTTGCTAACAGCTAGGTGTAGGAACAGTAAATCCCTTAAAGTATACCTGTAATGGTATCAATCGTACGCATCCGTAGATGTTCATTATCCTCTGTAGCTAACAGTGGCTATAGGAATGGTCAGTCCCACAAAGTATCCTTTGATACTAGGATATTAAATCCACTCATATAAATGTACTCCTGTAAATGTACTCATGTAAAGGTAATCATGTAAATGTACTCATGTAAATGTAATCATGTAAATGTGCTCATGTAAATGTACTCATGTAAATGTACTGCGTGTGCTAGTTGTAACATGTGTTCTCTCTATCTACAAAGTATTGACTCATGAATGAACTGACTCTTTGTATGATATGGTGTTCTAATAATAGTTCTATTATCTTCCTAAACTACCCCTATGGTAGTTTACTATTAATCTAACTAGTACGTATGAACATGGATGTATACCCTTGCTACCCAATGGCATGGGGTGAACTGGAAGGGCCTTTATGACTATATATGTACATATGTTATATAAATAATATTTAAACGACCTTCGGACGAGTACCCGATATCCCACGAGACCACATCTCAAGCGCGAAAAGGAAATAGGGTTGATAGCCTTCCTAAGTCTTTTAAACATATCTTATATAACTATACATATAGAGGCATGCAATTTATAATTTAAAAGCATAAAATAAGATTTGTAAAACCTTTAAACATAAATATTTTCTAAGAAAAGACCGACTTGATGTTGATCTATAAAATGGTTTGAAGGCATGGGTTTGATAAAACGGTTTAGTATAAAGAAACATTTGTTTGAAACACAATTGTAAATAAGTTTGAAAAGTAATATACGGAGTAAAATGTACAGAGAAACAAGGAGTTTTAAACACATAAAGTGTTTATGAAAGACATTTGAAGGAAACTGTTTAGTAAAACGGCTAATGAGTAGCCAATCATTTGAATGCTACTTATTAATCACATGTGATTGATATAATAACTAGCATTATTCTACTTGTATCCCCCCCATAAAACATTTAAAAATAGTTTAAAACATTGATTAAGGGGTATGAACTGACCTGTAGTGAGTGGTTCTGATGAAAATGTTGGATCAGTTGCTAAGCATCAAGTAGTGGCTTGAGTACACACGCGAATCCTATTTAGCATATATTGACATATATATGGATATAATTAGTGTTATGAACGACTGAATAATGATTTTGGGACCACCTTAGGGACTAGTAAACACTTATAATGAAGTGTTACAATCATATATGATTGTATGAGGGTTTATAAGACTATACAAGAGGGTGTATGGCCAAAATACACACTATATGTGTGTGTGCGGCCAGGTGTGCGGCCTAGTGTGCGGCCCTGTGTGCGGCCATGTGTGCTGCCAGATGGTGTGTGCTACCATGTGTGCGGCCAGATGGTGTTCTTGGTGTTCTTGGTACCTTTTATGAAGATCTTCAAGGAGAATGGATGATACTTGAGAGGATTTTCAAGTTTTATGCTAGAAGAAGTGAAAGAAGTGTTCAAAAATGACTAAGTGTGGTATATATAGGTGGAGTGTGCGGTTGGGAAGGGTGTGAGGCCGCAAACAAGAGTGTGTGGCTGCACACTCAAGTGTATGGCCGCACACTCCATGTGTTGTAGTGTTTGGCCCGTTTTTGATTCCTACACTTCGAGTTAACCCTTTTCCACACTCCAACCTTGATTATAAGACGTTTAGAACGCTCGAATAGACCCTAAATGGTACTACAAGATAGCAGAACGAGTCTATTATTGATAAGAAATGAAGAACGCAAGTTAGAAATTTTCGGGTTGTCACATCATCCCCCCGTTAAAGGGAATTTCGTCCCGAAATTAGAATTTAGACAAGGAAGTAGGTACGAATGATCAAGTCATGAGGAGGAAACTTCTTAATCGATTAGTTCTAGCGCTCCTAAGTGAAATCGGGTTCTCGGTTGGTATCCCAACGAACCTTCATTAACGGGCGGTGGTGATGCTTCGTCCGCTTGACCTCTCGGTCGAGGGTCATTACGGTTCTAGTACGAAGGCGAAGATCTCGTTAATCTCGACCTCATCGACTGGCTTACGAGAGTCCTAACGGAAAGGTACTATTTCAAGATCGAGACGCGAAGGTTAAAATGTACGTTACCGAGTTCGTGGAGTAGGTTTATTTTGTGCGAGGTACAGGACCGATTCTGGTAAGAATCACGGAGGTCCTGACTAACTTCGATTTAGCTTTCCGCGTGAAGCGAAGCACATTAGGCAATTCCTAATAGTGAGTTTTCCTAAAGAACTTGGTCTCTCACTTGGAATCTCCAAGGTTTCTTTTTCTTGTTTAACTTCCCAGTCAAGGGCCACCCTCTACTGGGTCAAAGTCGTATGAGTTCTTGTAATATGCGAGGAGTTCTGGATGAACTATGATAATAGGTCTGTAAGACCTATAATTTGACGAATTTCTGTTGGCGTCTCAGGTGCCGACAATTTTTCCAACGATTTTGGGTGAATCGACAGAGTACTCAAGGATTCCACAACACTATAAATGTGCCTTTGGAATTCGACTCTTTAATTCTAATACCCGTGTTCAGAGAACTTTTTGCGAAAAGTTTCTCCGAGGGTAATGTTTCCGGGGGTTCCTTCTTACTATGAGGGCAGATAAGTAAGTCGTTACGTGGAGAATAACGAACTGATCCATGTAAGAAAGACGGACTCTACTCGTTTAGCTCATGAAAGCTATGGGCGTATTGGTCCTATCCGAAGGGTATCACTACGGACTCGAAGTGTCCGCATCGAATTCGGTAGATAGTCTTCCAGACATCCTTCCCTAACACTCAAACTGGTGATATTCGGATCTCAGATCCATTTCTAAAAGTAATTATTTCCTTGCGTTTGCTCAACCATTTCATTTATGCGAGGCAGAGATAACGATTTCTAATGAAAATCTTGACGGAGTCCTCGATATCTGAGGCACATACGATGCAATCCGTCGCTCTCTGGGAGAATAAGACTGGGGGTTCTCCAGGGTGAGGAGCCTAATCTTCTTATTCTATCGCTGTGCAGTTCATTAAGTTGTTTGTACTGTTCTGGTATCTCCATAGGTGTTTAGGCTATAGAGCGATCTGTTTATAAGAGTCATACTGGGTTCTAAGTTTATTCACATGATGATGCGATTACTCGTAGGCTTAGGCAGTTCTCCGTCCTGAAGTTCATATTAGAATTCATACCTGGTTTCACAATCACAATTTCGTGTATACGAGTCGTATATAATTAAGATTGAAAAGGTAGTCGAATAACTAATTCTTCTTTAAGCTCACATCCCATCGGGGAAAAAGAAGTTAAAGTGGAATCATCAATTCTAAACCTATACAACCTTGATTATATATCACTCTTATGTATACATTCATCAGTGATAGATCAATCGTATAAATCCTTGGATTGAACTTGAGGTACTACACGAGTGGTACTTCGGGGATTTCTTTGGAAATAAAATAACTAAGAGGTACTCCTGGCATGAGTACTTCGGTGTTCTGATATGACGGCTTCGTTGGAAAAGTGATCTAGAAGAAAGAGATGTACGTATGAAGCTGTTTTTGTGAGGATCAAATTGAATCGAGTCGTGAGACAATGTCGGAATCATACAGAAACTTAAAGACATTAGATTTGAACATAAGACGTTTACAGACAAAACACAACCGTGCAACCATGAACAGAGTTACAGTACTTTAGACTTTCCCCAAGACTATTGCTGCGAATAAGATATACTACAAAAGACAAGTATACGCAGCACGAGCATCCGTATACCTACAGGATCTCGTAAAAGGAAAGACACTAGTTGTACTAGTTTTAAACTTGTTTTTGAATGTACAAAATATTGACGATTTGGAGGGAACCTATACTATATTAGGGTCCTTAACTGCCTCTTTTCATCCTGAGGTCAAACTCCTCCGGATTCGTCGTTGTCCTTCTCTGCTGGACAATTCCTCTTGAAGTGTCCCATGACACCACATAGATGGCATATTTGAGAGGTTTGGACACTGGTGGTTGAAGAAATGTGTTGGATCTGGATCCTGCAGCAGCTGGTAGTATGTCCATTCCTGTTGCACTTAAAACAGTGTAACGAACGGCAACTACCCAGATGATGGAAACTACACTCATAACATTTAGGTAGGTTTCCGGCATATTGCCTGGCTAGTGTAGGGACAATTGGGACACCAGACAGAATGGTAGTAGGAGGTGCAGATGTCGTAGTTGTGAATGTCGTTACCGGTGGTTGTTTCTAATTCGCCCCTCGAAGCGATCTTTCCTTCCTTTTGGCCCAAAACTTCCGTTTGTTACTCTTGATCTCGGCACTCGGGGTATCGTGGTAGTTTGTTGTTCGTTGAGGTTCTGGGTTTCCACCTGGATTGGCATTGTTGTTAACAGTTCCGCTAACATTCGTATTGTTAGCGTGGAAGTGGCTCAGAATAGCTGACACGGCAGCCGAAACTACAGCTTGGAAAGTAGCCGCATCAATCTGAAGGGTCGGTGCTTGGTTTTTGGGTTGATAGTTTTTCTTTGGCGACATGATTCTGTTTCACGGAAAGAAAATGAATTTGTGAGCGAGCTTGGTTGAACCTAGACTTACTTCGACTGTTTATAAAAAGGATAGAAGTATGTTCTCGTGAGTTTGATCTACATCCCTATGATGCAGCCCTAGTACGGAATGGAAGTAAGTTCATGAAATGGTCTCAAGACGTTTGTCGTTCATGCCTAGGTATCGTGGGTTGGTGAATATCAAGATCCAACCACTAAAAGAGACTTGGAAATGTCTCCGGTGCTAAATTACTATAGTCCAATGGCTTGACTAAAGCATGTCTCAAATAGACTCAAATGAAAGTATGATAAGAGTACTTGAATAAAGAATGACATAGAAGTTAGCCGAATGTCAAAATCTTTGATATTCATGACGTAAAAGTTCGGGAAAATGACCTTGTAAAGGTCTTACATCATATCCAGAGAAGATAGTTCTTGACAACATAAGGACCTAACTAAAGTACTTACAGTACAAGATAATTTCATAGAAAATGCCACATCGGGCAAAGACAGAAAACGATTACTTTCTAACAAGGGAAGTAAGGTAAAGAATCTACTATTGACGACAGTCATCTCTCTGGTGAACTCTCAGTTCAGCCAGTTGACGTTCTACATCAAGTAGGTGTCTTTCATACCCCCTCTGGCGTACTCGGAGCTCTATGACTTCGGTTCGTGATTCAACCAGTGCTTGCAATAGGGTTTCATAGTTTCTCTCTGATCTCTCACGAGCATTTTCTAGACGTATGGTGCGGAGGGTAGGCACTCTCGCATCGGCGACAACTTCAGTGATCTGATTGTAGGGCTGTCCTGCCTTGAATCTCATTCCGGGTCACTCTGCGGACCAAGATTGGCAAGGTTCTGTCTGCTAAGCCCCCATTGTTCAGGTCGTAAAAGCTTTAGTCGCCATTAAATAGCATGGGCTGATCTTGTCCTTGGCTCCATGTTTCTAAACATTCCACCCACTCAGGCGTCGGGCCATGAAAAGCCGGACGAGGGTCAGGAATTTGAAAGGGAGCTGCTTGGGGTAGGTTCTCAACCTCTGGTTCGGAATTAGCATCATCCGAAAGGTTTTCATTATGGTGATCATTCAAAAGGATAGGATGATCATTTTTTGGTTCTTCTCCAAAGCAACCAGCAATGACTTCGTTCGGAAGATACTGGTTGTCGTGGGGATGGAGTCTAGCTATGTTTTCTATGCGAGAATTTAGGGTAAGAGAATAATTATTAGACGAACTATCTAGATAATTATTTTAGAAAACCTTCATTAGTTACATCGCTATTTGTGAAGTGCATACCAACTATGTGTAATCTAAACAGGATAGACCTTCGAATAAGTGACCTTAACTCCGTATTCACACAGAATAGGGGTGAAGTAAAATTTCCACAGATTCTAATTCTATAACATCCTAATTACATATAGCCTTAGTGTATACACTTAGCAACTATCAACTTAGTAATGAAGATCCCGTTTTAGTTCTCCAGTATAAAGTACTTATAGTAACAACAAATACTCCTATAGTATTTTAAGTTTACTGTTATGTTCTATTGTTCTCATTGTGGTAGGGTTGGTAAGATTTTAACATTGTTGCAACCACACAATTAAACTTAGGCACATGCTGGTCAACCCTCGGATAATATAGGTGATCAGGCTATATCTTCCCAGTTTTGACCATATGTCTCTAAGCCCACTTGTGTTGCCCAACAATCGTAATTTTTTTGTACTATCCTAGTGAAACTGATTTTAGTATGAATGCAGGCACGCATACTTACTTAAATATTTTATTATTTATAGTATAAAATCTTGGTCAGAGTATTTTGAATCCCTTATGTATTTATAGTTAGTATATCTTTTATGTGTTGATATACTTAATTCACTATAAACAATGCTCTGATACCAATCTGTCACACCCCAAAACCAAGAACGGCGGAAACGTTCTGGGGCGGAGGACGTCATGTACAGTATCACAACAATGTAAAGTAGTAAACAAGAAACAACATCATCCATTTCATTAATAATATAATTATTATACAAGTGTGTTCTGTCAAATTTTGCTAAACACTAAAGCATAAATCAAAATGAAAGATGAGTCTTCAACGAGCTCCATCTTCCCTATTCCTTGCATCGGTACCTGTCTATGATGACCTGAGGATACAAGTAATTTTGAAAGCGAGTATCAGCTTTGAAACTGGTGAGATCATAAGTATTTTAGTGTCTTAATTCGTAAGTAAGTATTTGTAAGTATACATTTGTATGTACATGAATTGTAAGTATTGAAAATGTATGTAAAACATCTGTAAACGTTTGAAAAACCCTAGAAATACCTATGATTCCTATTATTATAAAAGGGAGTCTTCTACCAAGACTCTACTATTCTCTTTGTAGTCTTCTACCAAGACCCGACTGTGTTACTACTATTATTATTATAAGTAATTGTATCCTTTAGTACTAGGATACTCAAATATAATTCACCTCATCGGTTATGTGAATGAGTTACAAAATAAAGGTAATAATATAACTAACCTAAGTATTACCCTTTGGTACTAGGGTAACTACAATGTTAACTTTAGACATCCGTAGATGTGCATTTACCTTTGTTGCTAACAGCTGGGTGTAGGAACAGTAAATCCCTTAAAGTATACCTGTAATGGTATCAACCGTAGGCATCCGTAGATGTTCATTATCCTCTGTAGCTAACAGTGGCTATAGGAATGGTCAGTCCCACAAAGTATCCTTTGGTACTAGGATATTAAATCCACTCTATCTCGTCGATTATGTGATTGTATCACAAGGTAAAGATAAGAGTGAGGGTTATATAACGTAATCTATACATATAAAATGTACTAGAAATTTGTGTGAGTGTACTCATGTAAACGTAATCATGTAAATGTAATCATATAAATGTACTCCTGTAAATGTACTCATGTAAATGTAATCATGTAAATGTACTCATGTAAATGTACTCATGTAAATGTGCTCATGTAAATGTACTGCGTGTGCTAGTTGTAACATGTGTTCTCTCTCTATCTAGAAAGTATTGACTCATGAATGAACTGACTCTTTGTATGATATGGTGTTCTAATAATAGTTCTATTATCTTCCTAAACTACCCTTATGGTAGTTTACTAGTAATCTAACTAGTACGTATGAACATGGATGTATACCCTTGCTACCCAAGGGCATGGGGTGAACTGGAAGGGCCTTTATGACTATATATGTACATATGTTATATAACTAATATTTAAACAACCTTCGGACGAGTACCCGATATCCCACCAGACCACATCTCAAGCGCGAAAAGGAAATAGGGTGGATAGCCTTCCTAAGTCTTTTAAACATTTCTTATATAACTATGCATATAGAGGCATGCAATTTATAATTTAAAAGCATAAAATAAGATTTGTAAAACCATTGAACATAAATATTTTCTAAGAAAAGACCGACTTGATTTTGATCTATCAAATGGTTTGAAGGCATGGGTTTGATAAAACGGTTTAGTATAAAGAAACATTTTTTTGAAACACAATTGTAAATAAGTTTGAAAAGTAATATACGGAGTAAAATGTACAGAGAAACAAGGAGTTTTAAACACATAAAGTGTTTATGAAAGACATTTGAAGGAAACTGTTTAGTAAAACGGCTAATGAGTAGCCAATCATTTGAATGCTGCTTATTAATCACATGTGATTGATATAATAACTAGCATTATTCTAGTTGTATCCCCCCCCCCATAAAACATTTAAAAACAGTTTAAAACATTGATTAAGGGGTATGAACTCACCTGTAGTGAGTGGTTTTGATGAAAATGTTGGATCAGTTGCTAAGTATCAAGTAGTGGCTTGAGTGCACACGCGAATCCTATTTAGCATATATTGACATATATGTGGATATAATTAGTGTTATGAACCACCTTAGAGACTAGTAAACACTTATAATGAAGTGTTACAATGATATATGATTGTATGAGGGTTTATAAGGCTATACAAGAGGGTGTATGGCCGAAATACACACTATATGTGTGTGTGCGGCTAGGTGTGCGGCCTAGTATGCTGCCAGCACATGTGTGCGGCCCTGTGTGCGGCCATGTGTGCTGCCAAATGGTGTGTGCTGCCATGTGTGCGGCCATATGGTGTTCTTGGTGTTCTTGGTACCTTTTATAAAGATCTTCAAGGAGAATGGATGATACTTGAGAGGATTTTCGAGTTTTATGCTAGAAGAAGTGAAAGAAGTGTTAAAAAATGACTAAGTGTGGTATATATAGGTGGAGTGTGTGGTTGGGAAGGGTGTGAGGCCGCAAACAAGAGTGTGTGGCTGCACACTCAAGTGTATGGCCGCACACTCCATGTGTTGGAGTGTTTGGCCCGGTTTTGACTCCTACACTTCGAGTTAACCCTTTTCCACACTCCAACCTTGATTATAACACGTTGAGAACGCTCGAATAGACCCTAAATGGTACTACAAGATAGCAGAACGAGTCTATTATTGATAAGAAATGAAGAACGCAAGTTAGAAATTTTCGGGTTGTCACAATAGATAACAACAAGTTTTTCATATGGATTGTAAGGATAAGTTCTGCCACAAAGTTTTTAAAATAAAAGGAAAATTTCTGATTTTATTTATTTTAAAATATCCTTACAATGGCGTCTGTGAAAATTTTTGTTGCTTATAAGATTCCATTAATAGCAAGGCTGGAAATATGAAATTAATTCTTTCATTTGTGGTGATGTATAAATTTACCAAATAAGGAAAGATTCTCATCACCGAAACTTGGAATCATACAAGTTGTATAGTATGATGAATGAGAACTTTCAAGTATTGGAAAATTAAGACTAATTACTTGTTCACATGGATGTGTGAGTCAAGTAAAGGACTAAGGGATCGAGTACACATTCTTGTGCACTGATCAAGCCCACCACAAATAATCGATAAGACTATTCGTCATGATTTACTAACGTTTAGTAAATATGGTTATACTTACATGCTTAAGTGTAATTCTGAAGCCATGGAAAAATTTCGATGTATGGTAGAACGAATGAGAAGAATCAAATTAGGCAGAAGGATAAAAGTTTCTCAAATCTGAAAAGATGGGAGAGTACTTTAGTATCATGTTACATGATCATCTTAATGATTAAGAGACCTTATCACAGTTCATCCTCTAAGTGCATTCTGATAGCTAAGAAGAGGAGCTATGAATTGTTGAAGTGGTTAAATCAAGAAGATGAGTCATACTTCATTCCAAAACAATCCTTAGAGTTATTCTCTAAGATTGTAACTTGAGTGACATATCTTAAATAAAGGTTTAAAAACACGTGTCAAATGTAAGAGTAAAAGTGTCCTACTCTTGTACATTTGAAGTTGGTAAGTTGTGATGTTTTGGATAAAACAAAGACTAACTTAGGCCAATTGTGTGAAGTGTTTGTCTTGATAAAGAATCCGCACTATCCCTTGAATATTTTACAAGAGAGTCTCATACGTCAAGAGGATAGTGGGAGTCTTAAAGGTCTTGAAAGTCTCAAGAACTAATCAAGAATAAAACCTGAGATTCTTCACTAGCACACGACTTTTGAGGTTTATAACCTATCATGTTGACATATTCTGTGCCCATTCCAGTTAAAGTTGGCTTTGCATATAAGTTCTTAGAGTCCTCAATTGGTTGCACAGCTACTTGGAAGCTATGGAAGGCCCTTGTGCTGCCAAATGGCAAGAACTTAAGATTGCACAAGTTCAATCCATATGAGTTTGGATTTGTCACTAACCTTGTCTTGTGATTATGGTTTTGACAAATTCATATGGGTAGGAACTCATACACCATAAAAATCTAAGTGTCATAAGGTTTCTTTCCGATTCATGAAAATGATGGTGAGGAAACACTTCCACTAAGTAGTTTTGTAAGTAGATAGTAATCTTTGCATTCTCAAAGTTGTTAGTAGGCACACTAACATGGACTTATGAGAAATAGCAAAGGTCTAAACAATTAAGACTATAATTACGGAATCCCTTTTCATAGTTCTGATATTGTTTAGACACACCTATGAGCTATCTAATATAAGGAGTATGATTTTGATAATGTCTTATCAAAGCAATCTAGTATCAGAAATCTGAACTTTGGTAAAAAAGTCAATAGCTGATTTCTGAGTACATGTCAAAGCTAGTGGGAGCATATCATGTTAGTGGGAGCATGATAATTATGATAAGTATTGCAAGTTGGCAATGTTAATTATAGAAAACAAAAGTTTCAATTCGTGAGGTTGCAGGGGTTGAAAAAGTTGTTTTGCTATAATTAAGGGAGAGGAAATTATACTTCACATCAATTATGAAAAGCTTAGATTGAGTTTTTAATCACCTTTAGTAAAGAATATATATATATATATATATATATATATATATATATATATATATATATGAATTTCATGTTGGATTGGTTCAACTTAAGGAAATTCTATATATTGCGTTCTTAAAATTCGATTATGACTACGACATTCCTCTTCATAGTTAAATTTTGAGAATATGGCAAACAAAAAATTATTATGGCAAAAGAATGGTCTAGAACCATGTCTTTATGTGAAACATCATGTTTCGTATCCCATTTACTTTGGGTACAAGATCGATTACTTGTGCTATAATATTTATTCTTTCTGAATTTTCCAAATGCCTTGGGGCATTAAGGAGGAAAATGTCTAGAATTGGATATGACTATAGTGATTAAGCAATTGTCGAGGAAAATCTAAGGTTTACCAAAGATTGGTTGCTCAAGGACAGTTGTAAGTATAGTGTGAATTTTAGAAGGGCCATATTGACATAGTCTGAAAAGAGGCAACTCTTGTTCAGATTTAGTAGTCGACATGGGAATATAGTGTTGTCTCTATAGATAGAAGCAATATGTGTAAGATTAGAAAGAACTTATGTAACAACCCGAAATTTGTTCCTTCGCCGTAACCGTTTCGTCAAAAACTCGTCTTGAATGAATTGTTCCGCTTTCGTCTTTGAACTAGATAAATTAAGTTAAAACTTTTATTTTGCACTTGTAAGCATTCCAACATGTTGGAAACATGGTAAAACGTCTCAAACTAATAATTAGAAAAATTATAGTTTCGACCATATCGGGTAACGACAACTTAATCGGGTGCGACCCAAAGCATCGGTTAACGTCGGTATCGAGTAAAATTCCACTGTGTATCCAATTCAAAACATATTTAAAGTGAATTAAGACTCATTTTGAGCCTTTTCACTCTCTCTCTCTCTCTCTCTAACCTGTCTCCTCAAATCCAACTTGTTGATCCAAAATCATCCATTTCAAGCCTCAAAACACCAAGGTAATCATCCTAGCTCCTATTATAACATCCTTAGCCTTCATTTTCGTGTTCAAATCATGGAATAGGACCATAAACATGTGTTTACGGCCCTGTAACAGCCTTAGGTCGTGAACACATGTAAATGGGGTTTTTGAGCCTTAAAACCCTTCCAAATCACTATAAGAGCTTAGATATGGCTTAAGGACTTATTGGATTGGACTTAGAACACCTTGAATATCATTTTTGAGGAGTAAACATGAGTTTACTACCCAAGAACAAGCTTGGGCCGTAAACTCATATTCATGGGTGGTAAACTCCGTTTTGGGTGTTAATATGCGACTTACACACCCCTTAAGCATTGGAATAAATTCTAGAACCAACCAAAAATCATTTAGGGGCCTTAAACATATCATAAACCCTCTAATTGAGAGTTTACAGCCAGATCATATACTCCAGGGCCGTAAACTCCTAGATGAGTGCCATTTGAAGCCCTAAACTCACCCCAAGCCTTGTAAAATTTAGTTGAATCATTTGTGATTAATACTTGGCCTTCAAAACAATTAAGATTGATGTGAGTGAGATTTTACGGCCATAAACACTTAGTTTACTGCCATAAACTCATCTATTAGTCCATATAATGATTTTGTCCCTTTCAAATGCCCAAAAACCAAACCTAGCAACAACCCCTTATTTGCTTTAAGGCCATTTAACACATAAAAACACCCACCATGAGTTTACGGCCGTAAACTCATGGGGATGTGGTGTTTAGGGCCGTGAACACTCCCTAGAGTTTACTATTGAAAAGTAAACTCTATATCCTAGCCATTCATGTCTAGAAACGTCACCCGGGTCACATCAAACGCCTATTTTGGAGTGTTTGCGCGTCTTAGAATGTTCAAGTGTATCTAATTAGTTATTTAAATCTAATTAGATATATTTGTGTATTATTTAATATTACATAGGAACCTTGCTCGTATTCAAGTCTCGGTTCGACGTTTAGCATCCCATTCGACACATTCCGCGTTCGGTGAGTTCATACCCCTACCCTTTTTCAATGGTTTTTCAATGTTTGTAGGGGGGAATACAAGCAAGGGTACAAGAGTATCTTGTACATGAACTCATAATTTTAGCTAAATGGTTTCATAATGGTACATTTTAAGAATTGAAAACCTTTTTACCAAACTGTTTTATCTCACAAAGTTGCTGTTCAAAACGATTTTTAGTTCTTATTATACACTGTTATGTTGTATATTTAACATTTGATTGTTCACACTTATATTGATAGAAAACATAAAACATTACAATGTCTGTAATAAAACACTTAGGTTCGAGTGTAAAAGACAGACACCATTAGAAAACATAAAAAATTTGCATGTCCTTAACAATACACCTAGGCTCGAGTGTGAAAGACAAACACCATTATAACACATAAATCATATGTAATGTCCTTAGTAATACACCTAGGCTCGAGTGTAAAGGACAGTCACCCTTAGATAACATAGAACATTTGTAACGTCCTTAATAAAACACCTAGGCTCGAGTGTAAAGGACAGGCACCATTAGAACTTAGTTAGTCATAGATACTACTTCCCTTAGGCACGAGAAGTAATGAGTAATCTTAAGATTGGAGACACGTCTTCTGTAACACTTCCTTGGCACGAGAGAGTGGAGGACTAACCCTGTAACCAGAATCTCTAGGAGGGAGAACGTGACTTGAGTGTACAGATCTATACGGGACTGACAATCCCGCACCTGGCTGCTAGCTACAGCCGAACCGAAAGGTTCAAGGGTGACGAATGTCATAAAAAGGATACGGGCGCTAGCCCGACTCATATCTAGTCTAAAGTATGGTTAAGGACTCGCAATCAAGATTAGGAACACTTTGCACTTAATTATTAGTTTTATGTACGTAATAAAACTAATGTACATTTAAGGAAAATCAGACCTTCAGGTAACAGTTCACACACACACACATTTAGGAAAAACATGGGGTTTTCTTGGGGATAACATTGAACATAATCGGAACCGGTAACAGTTCACACACACAGAATCGGTAACAGTTCACACACACATATGTAGGAAAATATACGATTTTCCTGAGTAACAGTAGTACGTAACCAGGAAAGTGTAACAAGTTAGATAACTAAACTTAATGATTCACAAGAACAATCATGGTATTCAATCTATGTTTTCATGTATATCAAACTATCTTGTATCTAGTACGGGATGTTAGTCCCATGGTTTTCAAACTACTTTCCATCTACAATTCACGTATATCAAAGTATTTTATATCTAATTCGGGATAGTAATCCCATGATTCTCATTATATAGTTTTGTGTATTAAACTATACTCTGTGATATTCAATCCGTCTTGTATTTAAGAAAATATGGGATTTTCTTGGTTAATCACTTTTTTAGGAAACTAAAGGAACTCGTTCTTTTCACAAAACAAACCGCTAATGAACTCACCAGCTTATGCTGATTTTTAAACTGCTTGTATTCTCAGGTTTTCCTTATACAGGTATCCCGCGTCCTTTTGCAGAAGACGGAGCGAATGGAAGTCATGTCTTTCTTTTGTTTAACATATGTATCTATGAAACTTGTACTACTTTACTTTTCAACTAATGTAATGAAATCTATGTAATGTAATGTTTTGTGTTTTACTTCGCTTACTATGTACATTGGTTATGATATTCACATGAAGTCACCTCCGCCCCGAGACGTTTCCGCCTTCGGTTTCGGGGTGTGACAGATTGGTATCAGAGCCCTTGTTTATAGTGAACTAAGTATACCAAACTTTACATGGTATAAGACTATAAACACTAAGGGGCCTAAGTGCTCTGAACTAAAAGTATACCTCAAAATATAAGTATTTTCAAAAGTATACAAGTATACCTAACCGTTGAGATTCGTAACTATAAGTAGAACAAAACATAAGTAAATGGGTGTTGTACGCTACAGTTAAACCTGGGCAGTTATGTAGTCGTGTCTAGGATCAATATAGCCTGATCAACTATATTCATTCAAGACACGGTCGACATGTGCTTGGGAGTGACTGTGGAATGCGGCATACCTAAAACTTACCCAAATACCACAAACAACGAGTCGTCGTCGCAGTGAATCATGAAATACTATGGGAGTATTTCTGGATCCAACTTTGTTGTAGAGAATTCTCATTCAAGCGTTGCCTCTCGATCATTCCTTTAGCGATAGATGTCTTCTTTGATAATTCATTCCTGCTTATTCGCTTACTAGAACTATATGTCTGTCATAAAGAGATATCCCCTGTTTCATATCTCATGAATTAATTTAGAGGACTTATCATCCTCTTTTTCCTAAATCTTTTAGATCGAGATGTCTTCAAAGAAAGAACCCAACCCAAGGAAAAACAACTCTCCGCCGTCCTACTCTCCTTCGCTCGACTTCGTCCTGATTCGAACAGTTGTTACTGCTACAGTGATGGCTGCAATGACGATTTTGAACCCTGGCAAGTCCAGTGGTTCAGGAAGTGACATGTACCCTCAAAACCATGAAGAAAATCAAGGACACCGAAACGAGAGTAATCAGAGAAAGAAGAAAGTTTTCTGGATAAAGCGAAAGGGTCAGAGTTCCCAAGGACCCTCCAAGAAGCTCAAAATTGTGGCAGTCCAAATTGCCACCAATCCTGCCGCTATTCCTATAGTTCAAGCTACCATTGCTCCTGTTGTTGTGTCTACAGCTCCAGCACCTACCACTAGGTATGCTGGTAATCTCCCTCGGTGCAACAGGTGTAGTTATCATCATCGTATTCCCGGCCCATGCCGTGAGAAGGTTTGCATCAGACGTGGCATGAAGGGCCACCTCGCTCGAAACTGCAAAACGCCAATTCAAATAATCGGTCAAGCTTCCGGATCGAGTTTCGTGCAGGCATGTTATAGTTGTGGAGAAATCGGGCATTTCAAGCGAAACTGCCTAAAAGCCGTAACCGCCAACAATCTCAACAACACCGAAATGGTTTTAGCTATGAAGCAAGAGGAGGCAGCCACTGATCCTACCAACGTCGTGGGTACATTTCTTTTCGACAATCCTTATGCTCGCATTCCTTTTCGAATCTAGTGTCAAGAAAGTTCTGTTAGTTGTTCATTCCTATATCCTCGTAAACATAATTCTCATCTAATGACCGAAACAATTACCGTCAAAATAGTTATGGATGAGAATGAGTGCGTTAACGACTTATCTCTAAGTTGTGTCCTTACCTTGAATAATCATTTATTTCTAGTTAACCTGATGTCAGTTTCAATAAAGAGCTTTGATGTTATCTTTAGTATGTATCGATTGAGCCCCGATTGTGTTGATATGCCTCGTTATGGAAAGCTATTCGTCTCAATCTCCCCTCTGATCAGACCCTCATGATTTTTGGTGGCAAGTTTAACCCAGATTTTCTATCATTCCCTACATCAAAGCTCGAAAGCTTTCTGTGAAAGGAGTGTCAAGTATTTCTAGTTCATGTAATCAGCGAGAAACAAGAAAATAAAGACCCCGTGAGCGTCTCCAAAGACTATAGTGTTCCTGATATCTTTCCGAAGAGATCCCGAGAATTCCTCCTGAATGCCAAATTGAGTTTCGTATCAACTTAATCCCTGAAACTACCCCCGTAGCCAACCTCCGTATCGTTTTTGCTCCAGTAGAAATGCAGGAGTTATTCAATCGGCTTAATGAGGTGACCATCAAAACCCATATCCTTTTTCCCGAATAGATGACTTCTTCGATAATTTCAGGGAGCCAGCTACTCCTCGAAGATATACCTTAGGTCAAGACACCATCAGCTACGAGTTCATGAGAGTGATGCTTCAAAGACAGCATTCAAGACTCGATATGATCACTAAGAGTTCGTATTGATACCTTTCGGTCAAACCATTTTCCTCCAGTCATGTAGTAGGCGATTAAGACATACGCGTGGATCCTCTTAAGATCGAAACAATAGAGAATTGTTCGGCACCGAAGACACCCATAGAAAGCTTCACTAGATCGATAGAAGAGTTACACCTATATACAACATAAACCTCAGGAATTCCATGTTGGAGATCGTGTCCTGTTAATGGTCTCACCCTGGAAAGACATGATGCACTTCGTGAAGCACGGGAAACTTAACCTGTGGAACATTAGACCCTTTGAGATCCCCGTTAGGATTGATTCCTTAGCCTTCAAACTTCGAGTACTTTCAGTACTTAGCAACGTTCATCCTATACCTAGCACCTCTATTCTTAGTGAATACCTGTCTGATAAAACCATAGAAATCCCTTCTAGTGTGACCGAGAACCATGATATACCCAAACTTTCTGGGCGAGCAAACTAAGATCATAGACCAAGTAATCAAGCGTATGAAACCGACCCGCGTCCCGTTAGTGAAGGTTCCAAGCGAGAATCTGAATTCACTTGGGAGCGCGAAGACCCGATACAGCAGACACATCCGCATCCTTTGTCCATAATCTTATATCTTAATTCTTGAATTTCGGGACGACATTCCCTCTAACGGGGGGATAATGTAACAACCCAAAATTTGTTCCTTCGCCATAACCGTTTCGTCAAAAACTCGTCTTGAACGAATTGTTCCGCTTTCGTCTTTGAACTTGGTAAATTAAGTTAAAACTTTTATTCTGACCTTGTAAGCATTCCAACATGTTGGAAACATGTGAAAACGTCTCAAACTAATAATTAGAAAAATTATAGTTTCGACCATATCGGGTAACGACAACTTAATCGGGTGCGACCAAAAGCATCGGTTAATGTCGGTATCGAGTAAAATTCCACCGTGTATCCAATTCAAACCATATTTAAAGTGAATTAAGACTCACTTGGAGCCTTTTCACTCTCTCTCTAACCCCTCTCCTCAAATCCAACTTGTTGATCCAAAATCATCCATTTCAAGCCTCAAAACACCAAGGTAATCATCCTAGCTCCTAGTATAACATTCTTAGCCTTCACCTTCATGTTCAAATCATGGAATAGGACCATAAACATGTGTTTACATCCCTGGAACAGCCTTAGGCCGTGAACACATGTAAATGGGGTTTTTGAGCCTTAAAACCCTTCCAAATCACCATAGGAGCTTAGATATGGCTTAAGGACTTATTGGATTGGACTTAGAACACCTTGAATATCCTTTTTGAGGAGTAAACATGAGTTTACTGCCCAAGAACAAGCTTGGGTCGTAAACTCATATTCATGGGTGGTAAACTCCGTTTTGGGTGTTAATATGCAACTTACACACCCCTTAAGCATTGGAATAAATTCTTGAACCAGCCAAAAATCATTTAGGGGCCTTAAACATATCAAAATCCCTCTAATTGAGAGTTTACGGCCAGAGCATATACTCCAGGGCCATAAACTCCTAGATGAATGCCATTTGAAGCCCTAAACTCACCCAAGCCTTGTAAAATTTAGTTGAATCATTTGTGATTAATCCTTGGCCTTCAAAACAATTAAGATTGACGTGAGTGAGATTTTACGGCCGTAAACACTTAGTTTACTTCCATAAACTCATCTATTAGTCCATATAATGATTTTGTCCCTTTCAAATGCCCAAAAACCAAACCTAGCAACACCCCCTTATTTGATTTAAGGCCATTTAACACATAAAAACACCCACCATGAGTTTACGGCCGTAAACTCATGGCGATGTGATGTTTAGGGCCGTGAACACTCCCTAGAGTTTACTCTTGAAGAGTAAACTCTATATCCTAGCCATTCATGTCCAGAAACGTCACCCGGGTCACTTCAAACGCCTATTTTGGAGTGTTTTCGCGTCTTAGAATGTTCAAGTGTATCTAATTAGTTATTTAAATCTAATTAGATATATTTGTGTATTATTTAATATTACATACGAACCTCGCTCGTATTCAAGCCTCGGTTCGACGCTTAGCATCCCATTCGACACATTCCGCGTTCGGTGAGTTCATACCCCTACCCTTTTTCAATGGTTTTTCAATGTTTGCAGGGGGGGATTACAAGCAAGGGTACAAGAGTATCTTGTACTTAAACTCATAATTTTAGCTAAATGGTTTCATAATGGTATATTTTAAGAATTGAAAACCTTTTTACCAAACTGTTTTATCTCAGAAAGTTGTTGTTCAAAACAATTTTTAGTTCTTATTATACATTGTTATGTTGTATATTTAACATTTGATTGTTCACACTTATATTGATAGTAAACATAAAACATTACAATGTCTGTAATAAAACACTTAGGTTCGAGTGTAAAAGACAGACACCATTAGAAAACATAAAAAATTTGTATGTCCTTAACAATACACCTAGGCTCGAGTGTGAAAGACAAACACCATTATAACACATAAATCATATGTAATGTCCTTAATAATACACCTAGGCTCGAGTGCAAAGGACAATCACCCTTAGATAACATAGAACATTTGTAACGTCCTTAACAAAACACCTAGGCTCGAGTGTAATGGACAGGCACCATTAGAACTTAGTTAGTCATAGATACTACTTCCCTTAGGCACGAGAAGTAATGAGTAATCTTAAGATTGGAGACACGCCTTCTGTAACACTTCCTTGGCACGAGAGAGTGGAGGACTAACCCTGTAACCAGAATCTATAGGAGGGAGAACGTGAATTGAGTGTACAGATCTATACGGGACTGACAATCCCGCACCTGGCTGCTAGCTACAGCCGAACCGAGAGGTTCAAGGGTGACGAAAGTCATAAAAAGGATACTGGTCCTGGCCCGAGTCATATCTAGTCTAAAGTATGGTAACAGTTCACACACACAGAATCAGTAACAGTTCACACACACACATGTAGGAAAATATAGGATTTTCCTGAGTAACAGTAGTACGTATCCAGAAAAGTGTAACAAGTTAGATAACTAAACTTAACGATTCACAAGAACAATCATGGTATTCAATCTATATTTTCATGTATATCAAACTATCTTGTATCTAGTACGGGATGTTAGTCCCATGGTTTTCAAACTACTTTCCATCTACAATTCATGTATATCAAAGTATTTTATATCTAATTCGGGATAGTAATCACATGATTCTCAATATATAGTTTTGTGTATTAAACTATACTCTGTGATATTCAATCGGTCTTGTATTTAAGAAAATATGGGATTTTCTTGGTTAACCACTTTTTCAGGAAATTAAAGGAACTCGTTCTTTTCACAAAACAAACCGCTTATGAACTCACCAGCTTTATGCTGATTTTTAAACTGCTTGTATTCTCAGGTTTTCCTTATATAGGTATCCCGCGTCCTTTTGCAGAAGACGGAGCAAATGGAAGTCACGTCTTTATTTTGTTTAACATATGTATCTATGAAACTTGTACTACTTTACTTTTCAACTGATGTAATGAAATCTATGTAATGTAATGTTTTGTGTTTTACTTCACTTACTATGTACATTGGTTATGATATTCACATGAAGTCACCTCCACCCCGAGACGTTTCCGCCTTCGGTTTCGGGGTGTGACAACTTAGTGCAAGAAGCATGTTCAAAGAAATGGATACATTGAACATAAGGCTTTGTGTCCATGGAGTAGGTCTTCATTGGAATACCCAGTAATGTTTGTTGACAAGTCTCTGTGAGAGTTTGTACACATTCATTGCAAGAGGGTAGTGCATTTAAGTTTAAAGCCTAACAAGATTTCGATTTGGGAGTGTGAAATTAGAATCATTGAAAGTTTGGTCAATTGGTTTATTTCACAAAGTAAGGATCATAGATAAACATAGAGTGCATACTTGGTGTATGGCAAAGCTATTGTTTAGAAAAACATAGTGTACATGCTTGGAGCATGGGACAACTAGTTTTTTTGAATCAAGTATAAAGTTGATAAAACCGAAACAATGAACAATGAGTAATCAGTGCGGTGATAATTAAAGTGGTCTATTTATATTCATAGGGTTTGATACCATATTTGATTCATTTATTTGTGTGTTTCACTTTACATGTTTTGACTCCCATAATAACTAGGTTATTCTTCCTGAATGACTAAGTTATTCAAAACCATCCACAGTCGGTCATATGTTGGAAGTAGATATGAATCAAGACTGTCATGGGTTGGCTTGTAGAGGTCCAAGTTGGTGGACAAAGTTGTGCTACAACGCTCATGAGTTCTCATAAGTTCTGAGTGTTGGATTCAACCCGCGCTCATTTGAATCATTTCATGGATTTTATCACAGGTGATCATGAGACGATAATATCTTATATTCTTCAAACCTAGAGATATGAGTTGTTACTATGAGTTGGTTGTACGTTGATTGCATGAAACCGCATTGGTAACTCGATGTTATAAAACATGCCTTTGTGTATGATTCAACAAGTAGAAGAACAAGCCATATTAGTCGAAGTTTATCCATTACTTTTACCTTCGGGATAAAGGCGATATCTGTGGGCACCTCGATGATTTAGCGATGACACATGTGAGTGCTTGGCCAAGCCAAGACTGATTTGATTTGTTCAATCAGTCAGTCGTCATAAATCGGAAATCGGGAAACAACAAATGGACAAAGAGAATGATTTATAATCCATGTCTCAGTCCATATGATATCTAGAATGGAGGAATATACGATCCCTTATCTAATGGACAAGTCATTGACAAAGGTCAGAGATCATCAGCAAGATCAGAGTTCGACGGAAGCTTTTGAGAGCTACGATTACCAGTTGGTTCTTGAAGTCATACGCAAAAATAGTTTTAGATTTATCCAAGTGGGAGACTGTTGGATTAATGTCTAAGTCCATAACTATAATTGGTAGGACTTGACCCGACTCGGCATGGTCCATTTGGGTTGCATGGCATCATGCATTTGGATAGACTATAATGAGAGAAATAACACTTAAGGTTGGTTAATATATTATAGGTTCTAATATATTAATAAGATTATTTAATTAGTATTGATCAAGAATTAATCTAGGATTAATTAAGTGATCAAAAGAAGACTAATTAAATATATGGGTTGATTGTGTAAATCATCCATACTTATATAGTGCGCTAATGCTCCATGGATTATCTATTTGGGCTAAAACCCATATGATGCTTCATGGATGCTCCATGGTCTTTTTTGTACCCATGGATCATGGAAATGAAAGGCCATGTCAATTAGGGTTTACATGATGTAACCCTAACTGTATATGCATCTTATTCTTGACCAAAATCGGCACTAGTATCATTCTAGAGAGGGCTAGCCGATTTTCAAGAAGTGTTCAAGTTTCTCTTAAGTTATTCCAAGTGTATTTAGTGTTGTGTGAACCATTTCAGGTGTCACATTTGGGGCACTAGGCACTCAAGCTTCTTGAGAACATTCTACACCAAAGAGGTATGTATTCTATCTTGTTATATTCATTCTTTTTGTATGCTAGATTAGGATAATACATTGGTTGTTCATATTTGCAACCCTTGGGGTTCTCAACAATCCTAGTAGGATAACTGCAGGCCATATTATCACCACGTTCCAGCGGTTATCAGCAACCCTAGGGATTTTCAGCAATCCTAGAGTTTTCAGCAATACAATTCAATTCATACATAACAATAATCAGCAATTAAGACCAAGTTGGTCACAGACATAAATACCACACTTGTAAATGTAGTGAGAAGACTCACCTCATAGATAGCAGTTAAATCAAGAAAACTCTCATAGGGTGAAGACCAGTACTATGAAGCAGCTAACAACATTAAAAAGTACCCACTCAGCCTACACCCTAAATCCTATAAATTGACCAAAAGTCAACCATGGTAAAAAAAACATCAACCATGGTGAAAAAGTCCACCATGGTTAAATTCAGCCGACGGTGACGTCGTGACCACCCATAGGTTACGTCGTCACTGAACCAGGACAAAACAATCGCGGATGCACTCCTGTCATGACGTAATATGCCAATTGTCACGTCGTGAAATATGTTCTGGACAATCTTGAGCATTAAGATCTTAATCCCTTAAGTTAATCCTTCAGATATTGCAGATGGTTTTCTCCAACCCTAAGGACCATAAAAATAATATATTTTCATTCATACATGTCTAATTCATGACTTAAACACTAACAAGGTCAAAAAGAAGTAAATTGGGCCAAGTTTCATGCTTGGAATCTAAAACCAACACCAAACTTCATATTTGAAACTTATACCAAAGGAAAGGCCTCAATGATCAATAAAGTTGTTAACGTTATGGATCCCATGCATGTCATCCAACTCAACCAGGAAAAGAAGATAATAAATCATAGATCTATCATGAATAAGAGAGAAAGGCTATAGCCTTACGACTTACAAATGTTCAGAAGAAATGCAAGGTGGTGAGGAAGGGGATAGTTGCCAAAAGGATGCACCCAAGGAGTTTTCTTCTTCTTCAAGGATCCAAAAATCACCAAATGAGCTCTTCAAGATCATAAAGGAGGCTAATATTGATTTGGGCATGAGGAAGGTGATGGAGGTTAAGGGTGTGCTAACCCTAGCCCCTCACTTCCTTTAAATACAACATAAATCATGGGATTACGGTTAACCCGAACTAACGACGTGAACACCTATGTGTCACGTCGTGACCTTCAAGGATGGACACGCGATTCAGTATGATTGTCATGTTGTGAGACATCCACTCTCACGTCGTGACCAACTATAAATTAAGGTTTTTCATTCTTTAATTTGATTCAATCAATGAAAGATCGGATACCTGCATTAGATGTTATAATTCTCCCCTACTGGAATTAGACTTCGACTTCGAAGTCCTCAATCTCAAACAAAACAAGATAATGGGTAGGCATTTCCTCCTCGGGTTCCCAAGTCCACTCAGACCCCTTCCAGTGTCGCCACTACACCTTTACCAAGCCCGACTCCTTGTTATGCAGGGTCTTTATTTTCCTGTCAATAATCGCTATTAGCCGCTCGACATAATTTAAGTGGTCATCAACCAGAATATCATCCAAAGGTACTACCTCCGCCTTGTCTGCCACACACTTCTGCGACTGGGATACATGGAAGGTGCTATGAATCTAGCTGAGCTCATAAAGTAAATCCAAATGGTAAGCTACCTTTCACCCTAGATGCAAAGCGGAATGAACCGATAAACCTGGGGCACAACTTGCCCTGCTTTTTGAATTGGATGAAACCTTTCCAAGGTGACACTTTCAAAAGTACCGTATCCATGATTTCGAACTCCAACTTGGAACGACGTTGGTCTGCATAACTCTTCTGATAGATATGGGCCGTCAACAACCTCTATCTGACTTGTTGTATGAGATCTGTTGTTTGGAGCACTATCGTTTTGCTCCTAATGACTCTCTACCAACCTCTCCCTATCAAATAGGGGTCCGACACTATAGAAAAACTCAAAGGGAGGAATGCTAATGTTGGCATGATTTTTGTTGTGATAAGAAAACTCAGCCAAGGGAAGGTAGGAATCTCAGCTCCGACCGAAATCTATGATGTAGGCCCTCAACATATCCTTGAGCGTCCAAATTGTATGCTCGCTTTACCCATTTGTGGGTGAATGATAAGCAATAATAAAATGCAATCGGGTACACAACTTCTCATGGAACCTCTTCTAAAATTTGGAAGTGAAACAAACATCCCGGTTTGAAACAATAGAGATGGGTACACTGTGTGAAGCAACCACCTATCGAGCATAGATCTTTGCCAACTTCTCAGCAAATGAGTTCTCACGAATGTCCAAAAAGTGAGAACTCTTCGTCAAACAATCCACAATCACCTATATGACATCAAAACGCTTTTCCGTCTTCAGTAACTTCATGATGAAATCCATGATGCTCCTGTTTCCACAATGGGACCTCCAAGGGCTGCAATTTTCTGCGAGTGTGCTGATGCTCAGCCTTGGCCTTCCAAAAAGTCAGGCACCATTCCACGAACAAAGCTAAATCTCTCTTTATACATAACTATGTCTTAAATCATGATACTTCTTCGTCACGCCCGGGTGAATAGAAAATATAAATTTTTGTGCCTCTTTCATCAAAATTTGTTGGGTCCCACCTGAATAAGGCATCCAAATACTACCATGCAGTGTTAAGAATCCATGACTATCTTAATCAAAAGTTGATATATGACCGACCACCCACTCGCTCTTCTAATTATCCTGCTTGAGAGCCTCTGACTATGCATCCCTAATCATCTCCAAAAATGGAGTCACAACCATCATCCTCAAAAAGACATCCTGAATCGGGATACTAATCGCCATGTGACTCAACGCATCGGCCTCCACGTTGGCCTTATCCGGATGGTACAAAATCTCATAGTCATAGTCCTTCACTACGCCAAGCCATCTATATTGCATCATAGTCAGTTTGGGCTTATCCATCAGCTATCTTAGACTCTTATGGTCCTGAGTACTCCTTACTCGACGCCTTATTGAAGCGAGCTATGAAATATATGTAGTCCCTGATCAGACCCTTACTGAAGCGAGTAGTGTTGTAAACTCGGTCAACTCGGTGATTAATATGTATAATATACTTAATGAATTATTATCTAACACACACATGTGATTACTACATAGATATCTTAAATTTTTACTAAATATTCACAATGTGATACCATTATGTGTTTTTCAGTTTTTGTGTATTCACATGTATCTCATTTTATTATATATTTCAATCAACATATGATTTTAACTTATGATTTTGACATATATAATTTCCCTAAAAATATTTCTACATGAGTTACCGAATCCGAGTACTCCTTGAGTACTGTCGAGTACTCGTTATTCTGTTGTCGGCCAGATAGGTACCGAGTAGTGAGTTCTACAACCTTGATAAATAGTACACCGGACTCCATACAGATAGTGACGCTAAATATTGATGGCAAAAAGCACCGACCCCAACTCTAGATCACGAGTAGGACAATTCCTCTCATGAGGCTTTAGTTCCCTCGAAGCGTAAGCTATCACATGCCGCCTTTGCATCAGTACTGCACCCAAACCCATGATCGATGCATCACAGTATACCACGAAATCCTTAACTCCCTCAGGAAGGGTAAGCAACGGTGCCTCATAGAGCTTCTACCGAAGGTAGCATCCGTTTTATTCAGTCTAGTGAGAGGAAAGTGCAATCTTGGATAAGTCCCTAAAGAATCTCCGATAATACCCTGCCAACCAGAGGAAAATCCAAATCTCAAATAGAGACTTCATAACTACCCACCACATACTTGCCTTAATCTTGGCCGGGTCGACCAATTTATCGTCCTGGTTGACGAGGTGCCCCAGAAATTAGACATTGTTCAACCAGTACTTACACTTGGAGAACATAATGTATAACCTCTCTGCCCTAAGAACTCCAAGAAACTCACATAGATGATCTTAATGTTGCTCCTTGGTCTTAGAATAGACCAAGATATCATATATGAAAACAATCATTGATCGGTCCAACATAGGTCTACACACCCGGTTCATGAGATCTATGAATGTTGCCGGTGTGTTGGTGAGCCCTAAAGGCATCACCACAAACTTGTAATGACCATAGCGAAATCGAAAATCCATCTTTGGGATGTCCTCCTCCCGAACCCTCATCTGATGATAACTAAATATCAAGTGAATCTTGGAAAACTAAGATGCCCCCTACAACTGATCAAAAAGGTCGTCAATCCATGAGAATGGATATCGGTTTGTCACCGTTAACTTGTATAACTCCTGGTAATCAATGTACATCTGGTGTGAGCCATCCTTCTTAACAAAAAGGATCAGTGCTCCCCATGACAACTACTCATCCGAATAAACTCTTTCTCCAACAACTCCTGTAGTTGGGAGGATAACTCATGAATCTTTGGTGGCACAAGACGATATGGCGCCTTTGCAATCGGAGAGGCACCGGGGATTAGATCGATCCTGAACTCAACTTCCCTCTCGGGAGGCACGCCAGGAAATTACTCAAGGAAAACGTTAGGAAAATATTTTGCAATATAGACATCAGAAACTAACTTCTTCTTCTCAACCCACGTATCAACTACATAAGAAAGATACCCCATACATCCATGTTGAAGACACCGCCTCGCCCTGGCAGCGGAACAAAAGGAAGATCCAACCCTAGTACCCTCACCATAGATAGTCAGCACTCCCCCACTAGGGACACAAATCATCACTAACTGCTTTTCACAGTCTATCAATCCTCTAAACGACTCAACCAATTAATACCTGCAATCACACAAACGTCTCCCATCACAAAGGGAATGATATCAATAAGGAATCTGACACCAAAAATTTCCAATGCACAATTTCGATAAACCTCAATCACGAAAACTATGCGATTAACAACTATAGTGATATTAAAAGGTCGATCTAGGGCCTCATGAGCAACACTGAAACATCTATCGAAAGATGGAGACACAAAAACTCGACTCGCACCTGAGTGAAATAACACCAAGGCAGGTACATAATTCATAAGGAAAGCACCTAATAAAATTTTAAAATAAGCATATAAAATTAAATAAATCAACAGAAATATGAAAATAGATACATACTAGCCATGACATCGGGTGTTGCTCTGGCATCCTCTACAGTCAACTGAAAAGCTTGACCCTGGTCCTTTGGGGCCTCAACCTTCCCCTAATGCCCATCAGTGATGCATAGGGTCGCAGGTACAGGACTCTGAACTTGCTTTGACGTAAGTAGTGGAAATTCAGCCTTCATATGGCCCGCCTGATTGCAGCTGAAACATACTTGTAAACTCTTAGGGCACTCCTTCGGAAAGTGTCCCTCCTTGCCACATAAGTAGAATACTAAACCTGATCAACAGGGACCCTCATGACCCTTGTCGTACTTACTGAAAGTGCAGCTCTTCTAACCTCCTGGTCTCGAATCAACAGGCTTTGCACTCTTATCTACTAGCTACGACTGGACTGGTCTCTTATCCCTCATCTGAGTATCTATCTCGGTCTCTCTTTCATGCAACTCCAGCTCAATCTCCCTCCTCCTAAAATTGGACTGCAGCTTAGCTAATGTCCCGTAGTGGGAGTTCGTTATGAACTCTCAAATATCCTTCTTGAGCATACTCTTCTTAGTAGAGGCGTACTCTGGACAAAACATAGCTTTCTCATGGAACATCCTCGTGATCTCAGTCACCGTCTCTGTTGTATGTCGGAGCGACATGTACTCCTTAGCCAATCGCTCCCTTTCCACCAAGGGAACATACACTGCTTGGAACATCTTAACAAACCGATCCCATGTCACTATGACCTTATCCGTAGGTGATAACTCAGCAGTCCCAAACATCCATTAGTCATTCGCTCCAAAGCGAAGTAGGTTAAACACAAAGAGAATTTAACGACCCAAAAATCAAGGGTAAAAATTTCATTTTTAAATGTAGCTAAAGAATTGATACAATTTATTTCAAACATTTCAAATCATCATTAAGTAAAATATTTATTAGAGTTTATCCCAAAATCATTCAATGCGGAAATCATAGGTGTGTGCACTGCGATCAATCCGAGCCCTTGTTTTCCAAATCGATGATACCTGAAACCATAAATAAAATTGTAACCACGAAGCTTAGTGAGTCCTCAGAGCATAACCCTCACAATCCACATAACCACATAATCCATATCAGCTATAACAGCTACATAATCCATAACAATCGCATACGCATGCATATACACATATAAAGATGACATGGAAACCCTCCAAGGTGTTATTCACATACTCACGAAAATCATATCAACTACACCAGTCGTGCATATAAACATATAGGGAAGCCTTGGAAACCCTCCAAGGTCTTACACTGGGTGCCGTGGGAACCCCCACATGGTCTTAGCCCAATGCCATGGGAACCCCCACATGGTCTTAGCTAAGGATTCCATGGAAACCCTCCAAGATCTTACACCCTAGTTCCTCGGGAACCCCCCCGAGGTCTTTACCTAGGATGTTGTGGAAACCCTCCAAGGTCTCATGCCTAAGTGCCCCGAGAACCCCCCGAGGTCTTCCATGCAAGTATCACAAAGACCACTAGCATATCACAAACCACATAATCAATTAGCATACCACATAATCACTAGCATACTCCCTATCACATAACTAGCTAACATGCCACATAATACAGCTTCAACTAGTGTATCACATATCATAAAATGGGTCAGTGTTGGTGCCTTAAACCCATTAGTATGGTGAGGAGACTCACCTGACACTGCTAAAGTCCCGCGGATGAACTCCAACTGCTGGTTGACAGATTCCCGAACTGCCAACGTCAAACAATACCCAATTAATAATTGGGTTCCAATGCATAACCATGACTCCATACTTAGGGTAATAGACTAATTTACCTTAACTTAGCTTTATTCGGTCCAAGGCCCAATCCAAAGGTCCAAAAGCCAAACCATGGAACAAAGCCCAACATATGGAAAATTGGGCCCAAACCTATATGTAGGCTGATCTTAAGGCCCAACCATGTAGTCCAGTCCAACCACTTGGCATTCTGATGGCCCAATAGCTAATAGTCCTCAAGGCCCAATTATGGCCCACTTATGGCCCAATTTTCCAAAATAGGTCCAAGCCTCTCTAATGGGTCTTATCCTAAGGCCCAATAATTTTCTTAGTCCATAATATGTTCCCAATTGGCCCATAAGGCACACAGCAGCTTAGTCCAATAAATAGCCTAATAAGAATCCTAACCTAATTAGGGTTTTCACATAAATGACGATTAGGGTTAAGTGTTCCTCACTTAACCCATTACGGACTTAATCCATTAAGTCCAATATGACGTTAGGTTAATTACGGATGGTTATTAATTTATATTTTAATTTAGTAAATGATTCTAGTGCAGGTCCCGATCAATCCAAAGCCCATATATCCAAAATCTTGGGTTTCATGACATTAGGGTTTTCCAAACCCTAATTAGGATTTCCAACCCAATACTAGCCCATTAGCCACATGTTTGGGCTTTTAGGTAAATTTGGGCTTCGTTGGGCCCATTAAGGTTTCATTGGTCCCAATAGGGTTTCATTGGGCCCACTAGGGTTCATTGAGCCCATTCTTTCCAAGCATCACAAACGAGTCCAAAACACAAACGAGGCACACCGCCACCCAACACGGCGGCTGGTGGCGGCAGCCACCACCGTGATTATTTCCACACGATTACAAATATACAACAATACTCAAACACACACTCACATAAGATAATACACACACATAAAATAATACACACACACAGCCGCATTGTGGTGGCAGGCGGTGGTCGGAGGTGTTAGCTGCCACCTCACAGTGGTGATGGTGGTGGTTGTTCTCATGATTTTCGGCCAAACGAAACCACATACACTCTATCTTTTGAAAAAACGACTCCAGCCACCCACCTGGTGGCGTAAGACGACATCGGAGACCCAAGAAAACGGACAACAATGGTAATCAGTGGCGGTTAAAAGTGGCCAGAGCAGCGAACCATGTAGTAGCCGACGAAACTGATGTTGACGGCCGCATGGGTGGCGACGGGTATAGACCAGAGTTGAGATTTGCGTAGAAAAGAAATAGGAAAGAGGTGTAGAATGACAGCAAACATACGGTCTCCAATAGATGCGGTGTCGGCAGCGGTCATAGCTTGACTCGGTGGTCTCCGGCCTCCACAATGGAGACAGCAGTGGCGCAAACGGCAACGTAGTCTTCATCGGGGATGGTGTAGTGGTGATTGTTCACTGGGGCTAAGAAATGGCGAAAAGATCGGAGGCGATGACTGGAGAGTAGTCTAACACGCAATGGCGGCAAAAGCTCCCACCACTCCGTTTCCCGACGGTTGAACAAACGCGAGGTGGTGGTGGTCGGAATTTGGGAGGCGACGACTGCTAGAAGAGGGAGGTATAATGCAACGTCCGCAGATTCGGGCTAGTCAATTTAGAGAAAATGAGTGTCAAAAATGACTATTTAGAAGGAGTATTCTTAACCAAGTCATAGTATATGTCACAAGGGTTGTGTACATATAAAGAACGTTGAAATCCGAGTTATAACGAAGAATTTATGACCCGTCGAAGTTTTACGGAAAAAACGACATGACACCGGGAATCATAAAAAGTGAATTTACAACAAAGTAATTTCTAGACTTAGCGATCTAAATGAAAGTAGTAGTATATGTTAAACCGAGAGTGTGCATAAAAAGAATGTCAAAATCTGACTTCATATGAGGAAGTTATGATTTTTCTAAGATTTAGCATAGGAGTACACAACCCGAAATTCAAATTTCAGATCGGTTGATTTTTAACCAAAAAATTCTCAATGATAAATGAAGATATCATTAATAGGAGTTCAAAAATAAAAAGACAGTAAAAAACGGAGCTCGTATGCGAAGGATATGGACGAAACTTAGTCCCTACTCTTCGAGCGAGGTGAATTCGATACAATTTTGTAAATCTGAGATAAAGTGAGAATTACCCAACGGGATCTAAATGAAAGTTGAAGCACTTGTAAATACCAATGCGTGGATATAAAGAACATCAATAATAGAGCTGGTATGTGAAAGATATGAACGAAACTTAGTCCCAACTCTTCGAGCGCGATAAATTCGATACAGTTTTGCAAGTCGGAGATAGAATGAGAAATAGGCGACGAGGTCTAAATGAAAGTTGTAGTACTCGTAAATACCAACACGTGGATATAAAGAACATAGAAAACGGAGCTCGTACATGGAAGATACGGACAAAACATAGGGCCTACTCTACGAGAAAACACCTATAAATAAGAGATGAACTCTTCATATTTTCTTCACACCATATGTAACAACGTAAATTTCCCGAACAATTTTTCATTTTCAAAGCATAACACATCTCATAAATAAATTTCAAAACTCAAATGTATCAAATGTTATCACAGTAAAAACATATCCCAGAATCTCAATTACATAATACATAACACTCCATTAGTGTGTACGGATCATGCTGGTGCCTTCTCGTGATCCTCACTGGTACCTGAAACATATATCACATAACACGGTAAGCATAAATTCTTAGTGAGTTCCCCAAAATACCACATACAACACATAAGCCAATCGAGGCTATAGCTCTACAAGACCTTCCGCTCAATGTGTCTCAGGGGCCTTCCGGTCCCATAATCCGAGTAGACCTTCCGGTCCTACTTCGTTGACCTTCTGGTCCATACCATCTTAACCTTCCGGTCCCTCCACTGCTGACCTTCCGGTCCATACCCTGTTGACCTTCCGGCCCATACCATACTACTCGTCATAGCACATAAGACCTTCTGGTCACACATAATTACCTCCCTAGGTAAAGTATAGTGAGAAGACTTACCTCGTATGATGTCTAGTAACTCACGTGCTCGAATCCCCAAACTCGAAATAATGACCTAGCCCCCGCCTAATTACATAAAGTAATTATGTCAAATCAATAACGACTCTCTAGGCTAGACCAATCCCTCCCTATGTTCTTTCAGAAGGCTAAAAGACTATTTTACCCTTCTAATGGTCCAAAACTCCACACTTTGACCAAACCCTAAAAGTCAACAAAAGTCAACTCCAGTCAACGGTCCAACCTTGACAAGACTCGTCGAGTGCACTCGAGTGACTTAGCGAGTCCATGCGTGTACTCTAAACCCTCCTAAGGCCTCAGTCAACTCATTGAGTTAACCTTTCGATCGACGGGTTACTACTGATCACAAATCGCGGAGCAACACGATCCGACTCGTCGAGTTTCCTCCATGACAATGCTCAATCGACCTTCTGAGGTTAGATCCATTTCTCTAACTTGTAGTTCTGACCTTCCAGCACCCAGAAGTCACGTAAAGGTCCTATCTATACGTTCATGCATCGCACATATGGATCTATTTGATGAAATAACTCATGAAATGGTAGCCTAGACTCAAAATTCTCATGTGACTGCGTAAAGCTGGATGATTGGGACCCTCTAGACCTCTCAAGGTCCAGATCTAAAGTCTATTCGTCAATGGGACTCCACATGCCCAATATTCCAACTAAAGAAGGGGTAAAGAAACCCTAGATTCATTAGATCTACTATATACATGAAAATAGGCATAGATTCATACCTCAAACGGATGCCTTTGATGAAGTGATAGTAGATCCGAGCTCCTCAATCAGCCTAGCTTTGAATCCCCTCCTTCCTTCTTGCAAGAATGCACTAATGGTGATGTAATTAGCTCCTTCCCTCACTCTCTATGCTCTCTGGTTTGTTAGGGTTTCTTAAGTAGGTGTGTGGCCGAAAATGAAGGCCATAATGTCCTTTAAATAGGGCATTGGCCCAGGGAATTTGGGTTTCTGTCCACAGCGCGGACTCGTCGAGTCCATTCATTAATCCGAGTCATCAGTCGCGATCCTACTGGACGAGTTCAGGGACCAACTCGTCGAGTCCCTCTTCTCATATAAAAAAAATATTAAAATTATGATACCTGGAAATCCGGATGTTACAATTCTCCCCCACTAGAATCTGACTTTGCCCTCGAATTCTCAATCTACAAACAACTCTAGATGTGGCTCCCGCAACTCTGTCCCCGGCTCCCAAGTCGGCTCAGACCCTCTCCGATGTTGCCACTGGACCTGAACCAGAGGCACGTCCTTGTTCCTCAGAACCTTGATATTCCGATGCAAGATCGCGATCGGCCTCTCAATGTAATTCAGGCTCGCATCCACCTGAATATTCTCTAGCGGCACTAATATCATCTCATTGACTATACACTTCCTCAACTAGGATACGTGGAAGGTATCATGAATTTGGATAAACTCTGCAGGTAGCTCTAAACGGTATGCTACCTTACCCACTCTCGCAGTCACCCTGAATGGACCAATGTATCGGGGCCCCAGGTTGCCCCTCTTCCTGAATCGGATCACTCATTTCCAAGGAGATACCTTCAGGAGTACGAAATCTCCAACCTGGAACTCGAGTTCGGATCGCCTCCTATCCGCATAACTTTTCTGGCGGCTCTGGGTCATTAGTAATCTCTGCCTAACCTGCTATATCTGCTCATTCTTCTTAAGCATTATCTCAGTGCTACCCATCACTCGCTTCCCCACTTCTCCCCAACAAATGGGAGTTTGACACCTCCTCCCATATAAAAGATTAAAGGGAGGCATACTTATACTCGAATAGTGGCTATTGTTGTAGGTAAACTCATCCAAAGGTAGGTATGTGTCCCAACTTCCACCGAAGTCCATAACACATGGCCAAAGCATGTCCTCGAGTGTCTGTATCATCCGCTCACTCTGTCCATCCGTCTGTGGGTGGTAAGCAGTACTGAAGTGCAATCTCGTACCTAACTCCTCATGGAACTTCCTCTAGAACCTGGAAGTGAAACGTACATCTTGGTATGAAACGATTGAGATTGGCACCCCATGTCGCGACACCACCTCCGTCACATATATCTCTGCCAGCCTCTCTCTAGAAGAGCTCTGACTGATAGCAAGGAAGTGAGCACTCTTCGTCAGCCGATCCACAATCACCCTAATTGCATCAACACCTCTCGTGGTCCTCGGCAATTTGGTGATAAAATCCATAGAAATATGTTCCCACTTCCATTGGGGGACCTCTAATGGCTGCAATTTTCCATGCGGTCGCTGGTGCTCGGCCTTAACCCGGCAACAGGTCAAATACCTCTGCACTACCTATGCAACATCCCTCTTCATACAGGGCCACATGTAGTCTATCTTCAGGTCCAAATACATCTTAGTGGCCCCGGGATGGATTGAGAATCTCGATCTATGCACCTCCTCCATTAGAGTGCTACATGCACTGCCTGTATAAGGCACCCAAATCCGACCTCGAAAGGTCATAAGCCCTCGGCTATCCATTACAAACTCGGATACCTGTCCAACCACCTACTCTCTCCTGAGGTTCTCTGGTCTCACAGCCTCTACCTAGGCCTCTCAGATGGTATCCAATACCGGAGTCATCAGCGTCATCATAATGCAGATATCTCGAATCGGGTTGCTCTCCGCCCTACGGCTCAGAGCATCGGTTACCACGTCAGCCTTTCCTGGGTGGTATAGGATCTCACAGGCATAATCCTTTACCACATCCAACCATTTCCTATGGCGCATGTTTAGATTGGGCTGATCCATCAGATACTTCAAACTCTTGTGGTCCGTGTATATGGTACACCGAACCCCATTCAAATACTGGCGCCATATCTTGAGGGCAAACACCACTGCCCCCAACTCCAAATCGTGGGTGGGATACCTTGTGTCATGAGGCTTCAGCTGCCTCGATGCATATGTTATAACGTGCCCTCTCTGCATAAGCACTGCACCCAACCCCAATATAGACGCGTCATAATACACCACGAAATCCTCCATTACCTCTGGAAGGGCTAACACTAGTGGCTCGCATAATCTCTGGTGAAGAGTCTCAAACGAGGTCTGCTGCTCGGGACCCCAAGTAAAAGCAACACCCTTCCGGGTCAATCTGGTGAGGGGAACGACAATCTTAGAAAATTTTTTGATAAACCTCTGATACTAGCCAGCCAAACCCAGAAAACTCCTGATCTCTATGGGGGATCTCGGCACCTCCCAACTCATAACAGCCTCAATCTTGGCCGGGTCGACCAATATCCCATTCTGATTAACGAGGTGCCCCGAAAACTAGACCTCTCGTAACCAGAAATCACACTTGGAGAATTTGGCATAAAGCCTCTCTGATCTCAATAATCCAAGGATCTCTCTCAGATGTTCCTCATGCTGTTCTCTAGATCTCGAATAAACTGCAATGTCGTCGATGAACACAATCACCGATCGATCCAACGTCGGTCTGCACACTCGGTTCATGAGATCCATGAATGTTGCTGGTGCATTGGTGAGCCCAAAAGGCATCACCATGAACTCGTAATGCCCATAACGAGTCCTAAATGCCGTCTTCGGGATATCCTCATCATGCACCCTCATCTGATGATATCCATACCTCAAGTCTATCTTGGGGAACCAAGAAGCACCCTGCAACTGATCAAACAAATCGTCGATCCTCGGTAGTGGATAACGGTTCTTGACCGTCAACTTGCTCAACTCCTGGTAATCAGTGTACATTCGGTGTGAACCATCCTTTTTCTTGACAGAAAAGGATCGGCACTCCCCACGGCAAGCCACTCGGTCGGATGAATCCCTTCCTCAACAGCTCCTGAAGCTGCAAGGGTAACTCCTGCATATCCGGTGGCGCAAGGCGATAGGGTGCCTTGGCAATAGGCGCCACCCCCATAACCAAATCGATGCGAAACTCCACGTGCCTCTTGGAAGGCACACCCGATAACTCCTCAGGGAAAACATCCAGAAACTCTCGCACGATCGGAACCTCATCGACACAGCTCGGCCTCTCTGCGGCAACTCACGTATCCATCACATAGGCTACAAACCCTCTACAACCCTTCTGTTGACTCTGTATTGCTCTGGCAGCCGAGCAAAATGCTGACCCAGATCGGGTACCCTCACCATACACCGTAAGTACTCCCCCACTAGGGTCTCGTATGGTCACCAACTGACGCACGCAGTCGATAACAGTTGCAAATCTGCTCAACCAGTCCATGCCCACAATGATACAGACATCCCCCATCGCAATTGGTACCAGATCTATCGGGAACTCAACACCGAAAATCTAGAGTAAACATCCTCGAATCACATCAGTAGCATACACCGCTCACTCGTCGGCTATAGAAAATCGCAGAGGTCGACTCAACGACTCTCGGCGGTTATTGATGTGCTAACTAAACGCTAATGACACGAAAGATCGACTCGCGCCCGAGTCAAATAACACCAAGGCAGGTAGAGAATTCACAAGAAAAGTACCTAAAAATTTCACATATAAGCATCATATACATAAACAAAGAATAAGTAAAATATCACATACCAGCCACAACATCAGGTGTTGCGCGGACGTCCTCCTCGATCGACTGGAAGGATCTGCCGCGAGCCTTCGATGCCTCATCCTTCATGCGCCGACTCTCTGTAGCTCGAGTGGTAGAAGGCGCAGATCCCTGCGTTGATCCGTGAATCAGCTGCAGGCACTCAGCCTTCCTATGGCCAGTCTGGTTGCAATGAAAGCAAACCATGAACCCCTTGGGGCAATCCTTTGCTATATGCTCCTCCTTGCCACATTTGTAACAATCACCTTCTTGACAAACTCCATCATGTCCCTTACCGTACATCCCACAAGTGCGGCCCTTCTGGCCTCCAGATCTCGCATCGGTGGGCTTAGCCCGCTTGGCTGTCGGCTGAGACTGCACCGGCCACCTGTCCCTCCTCTAAGACTCGGCCTCCTCCCGTGGGTCTTTAGCTCAATATCCCTCTTCCAAGAATTTTCCTAGAGCTCGGAAAATGTTCGGTACATCGAGTTCACAACGAACTCCCGAATGTCTCTCCTCAGTATACTCAGATATCGACTCATGCTTGCATGCTCAGTAGACACATGCTCAGGGCAGAACAACGCCCTCTCATGAAACATCCGCGTGATCACCGTTACAGAATCTGTCCCTTGCTTGATGGATAAGAACTGTTGGGCCAAACATTCCCTCTCCACTGGGAGGAACATACTATTCTCTAAACATAGTGGTGAACCTCTCCCAGGTCACCGCGGTAAGCTCAACAGGAGTAAAATCTGTCGTCATAAACTTCCACCAGTCCTTCGCTCCCAAGCGAAGCTGGTTCAACGCGAACCGTACTCTCAAATGTTCCAGAAAGGAACAAGTGTAGGAACATCCCTCAATGTCAGAGATCCACCTCATCACGGCTATCGGATCCTATGTCCCATCAAACTCTAGTGGCTTCGTGTTGCTGAACTCTCGGTATAGCAACGAGTCACACCCCTGCGACCTAGCAGCGGCGACAGCTGCGTTGGCTGCAGCAGCAGCAGCCTCGGTCAGAGCAACGTATCGCTCGTCGAATGTATCAATTAGCGTGTTCTTGAAAGATCCAAACATCTCCAAAATCTCTGCCCGAATAGTTGCAGCCACCTCGTCGTGGATCAATATACGGATCTCCTCATCGCTGGTACCACTGGTACCACTGCCTCCTGGGTTGTGGCGCGTCCCCACCATGATGCCTCTGAAATATGACACAAAAATAATCAGAGAATCGACCGAGATCACTCACACTCGATCAACCGTTCCTACTTGTTCCTTAGCACCCTAAGTATTATTACTTGGAATGTCTACCGATCCGATACTTTTAGTAGTACGGACCCAATACTACTTTCCACACCGTATCCGTATCCACCCCAAGTCCTCCTCCTAGGATCCCAATTAACAAGTACTCAATACCTTCTGAATTCAGCCTACTCTCAAGCAGACTCCTTACAAGCTACTCTCTGCTACATACATACACTCAAAGCATCTCACAGCAACATAAACTCCTAGGCTATGGCATCACATATCAGGCCACCCTAATCCTAAGATATAATTTACCTAGATTACTCTAGCATACGTAGCACATCACATAATATATCATAACACATACTGTAAGGGTATTTTGGGAAATCACCGTTCGGGCGCTGGTTGATCGTACAAACTGTTCCTTTTTGCTTTTTCTCAAAATCTTTTACTCTTTTTAGAAAAATTGTTTCTTTTATGAAATTTCTTCTCAAATCCTCAGTTTGAGTTCAGATACGCCTGAAGGTGCATCCGAATCCCTCGAACCAAGGCTTTGATACCAACTTGTAACAATGTAAATTTCCCAAACAATTTTTCATTTTTAAAACATAACACATCTCATAAAGAAAATTCAAAACTCAAATGTATCAAATGTTATCATAGTAAAAACATATCCCAAATTCTCAATTACATAATACATAATACTCCATCAGTGTGTACGGATCATGTCGGTGCCTTCCTACGATCCTCATTGGTACCTAAAACACATATCACATAGCACGGTAAGCATAAATGCTTAGTGAGTTCCCTAAAATACCACATACAGCACATAAACCACTCGAGGCTGTAGCTCTACGAGACCATCCGGTCAATGTGTCTCTAGGGCCTTCCGGTCCTACTCCGTTGACCATCTGGTCCATACCATCTTGACCTTCCGGTCCCTCCACTGCTGACCTTCCGGTCCATACCCTGTTGACCTTCCGGCCTATACCGTACTACTCATAACAAACATAACATATACATATCACGTAGAAACATATAGCACATACTCGTCGTAGCACATAAGACCTTCCGGTCACACATAATTACCTCCCTAGGTAAAGTATAGTGATAAGACTCACCTCGTATGATGTCTAGTAACTCACGTGCTCTAATCCCCAAACTTGAAACAATGAACTAGCCCTCACCTAATTACATAAAGTAATTATCTCAAATCAATAACGGCTCTCTAGGCTAGACCAATCCCTCCCTATGTTCTTTCGGAAGGCTAAAAGACTATTTTACCCTTCTAATGGTGCAAAAGTCCACACTTTGAACAAACCCTAAAAGTCAACGAAAGTCAACTCCAATCAACGGTCCAACCTTGACCAGACTCGTCGAGTGCACTCAGGTGACTCGACGAGTCCATGTGTGTCCTCTAAACCCTCCTACGGCCTAACTCGACTTGTCGAGTTAACCTTTCGCTCAACGGGTTACTACTGATCACAAATCGCGGAGCAACACGATCCGACTTGGCGAGTTTCCTCCACGACAATGCTCAAACGACTTCTGAGGTCAGATCCGTTTCTCTAACTTACAAATCTGACCTTCCAACACCCAAAAGTCACGTAAAGGTCCTATCTTTACGTTCATGCATCGCACATATGGCTCTATTTGATGAAATAACTCATAAAATGGTAGCCTAGACTCAAAACTCTCATGGGACTGCATAAAGCTGGATGATTGGGACTCTCTGGATCTCTCAAGGTCCAGATCTAAAGTCTATTCCTCATTAGGACTCCACATGCCCAATATTCCAACTAAAGAAGGTGTAAAGAAACCCTAGATTCATGAGATCTACTATATACATGAAAATAGGCATAGATCCATACCTCAAACGGCAAACTCTGATGAAGCGATAGTAGATCTGAGCTCCTCAATCAACCTAGCTTTGAATCCCCTCCTTCCTTCTTGAAAGAATGCACTAATGGTGATGTAATTAGCTCTTTCCCTCACTCTCTATGCTCTCTGGTTCGTTAGGGTTTCTCAAGTGGGTGTGTGGCCGCAAATGAAGGCCATAAGGTCCTTTAAATAGGGCACTAGCCCAAGGAATTGGGGTTTCTATCCACAGTGCGGGCTCGTCAAGTCAACTCTCCGACTCGTCGAGTCCATTCATTTATCCAAGTCATCAGCCGTGATCCTACTCGACGAGTTCAGGTGCCAACTCGTCGAGTCCCTCTTCTCATCTCAAAACAAATATTAAAATTATGATACCTGGAAATTCGGATGTTACACCATAAGTCTTTCTTTCTCTCTCTAACTTCTCTTAGCTTCTAAAAATCATTACAAAATACATCCTGAAATTACACTTTGACCGCCAAATAATCCAAATTATAACATTCGGCTCCCCAAAACCAACATTGCACTAAATAATATGGGTTTAGGGCGACTATTCGTTCATCTATTTTATTTATTTATGTATTTAATAAATAGGATGTTACAGAGAACCCTTAGATCATCCGGACAGGAGTAGGTATAAAAGCATCCCTCAACATCAACGATCTATCTCATAGCTACAATCAGATCCTGGACTCCATCAAACTTCGAGGGCTTCATGTTGTTGAACTCCCAGCATTTCATCGAATCACCCCGATGAGACCTTGCGGCGGCGGTGATGACGGCGGTGGCTATGACAGCAACAACCTCGATGATAGCAACATAGTTATAATGTCCAATTTTCGCAACCAAGATTTTTCATTTTTATTAAGGTAAAACTTCCCAATTAAAAATCCATTTTAAGTAAACCATTTATTCCGAATTACATTTGTCGAAAATCAGAGTAATATAAATAACACATAATCCTTAATGTTGTAGATTGATAGAGAATGTGCTATGGGTCTTATATAAATATATGGGTAAACATGTGGGACTTAATTGTAATATCTATAACATAAACAGAGTAGTGATAGGAGTAGTGAGGTATTGAGTATTTTGTAGCTTTGAGTACCGGCTTTAGCTTGGGCAGGAGGTTTCTCTTGAGAGAAACCTCCTGCCCAAGCTAAAGTCAATACTTAAAGCTACAAAATACTGAATACCTCACTACTCCTACCACTAGTCTATTTATGCTATAGATATTACAATTAAGTCACCCATGTTTACCCATATATTTATATAAGACCCATAACACATTCTCTCTCAATCCAATTTATAAGAACGTGAATCCAATAACAGATAAATGAAACTAAAATATGAGATATATAGATCTAGGTAGCTATTTGATTACTAAATGGAAATGAGAACAAATCAGAAAGAAAATCCAAATGATTCTCCTCCTGCCCTAATCAGAAAACTTCTCTCAAGAGAAACCTCCTGCCCAAGCTAAAGCCGATACTAAAAGCTACAAAATACTCAATAATTCACTACTCCTATCACTACTCTATTTATGCTATAGATATTACAATTAAGTCCCCCATGTTTACCCATATATTTATATAAGACCCATAGCACATTCTCTATCAATACCACCGTCTTGAAGAAGAGGCTTGTCCTCAAGCCGGGAGTTAGGAAATTGACTTTTTGTTTGAAAGGCACTTTTGCTTCTTTGATTGGACATTGTTCCCATGGAATCAGCCATTGCTTCCTTTGTTTTACCTTGCTGTCAACACAACTAGTTTCCTCCCTTTCATTGGATTCAATCAACACAACTTCTTTCATTGATGGCTGGCCAAAAGATGACAGCTTTCTGCACTTTATAGCAACCTTTAAGGTATAATAGATGAAAAGCTTGAGCATAGCTCGATATTCTTCCACTTCTTTCTTATATTTGCCAAAAGTTATAATCTTCTCTTTGGTGGTGTTCATGTCCTAGGATTCTTTGTCCTTAATAAAAGAGACAAGCTCGATTTCATATGTACCAGTGGCATTAGGCGACAATACTGCTAATTCTTGCTTGAAACCGATAAAACCAAAAGCATATTCTAGTGCAATACTCAGAAGAGCTACTTCACCTTTCTTCATCATCATCACAACTTCTTCAAGCCTATCAACTTCCTGCTCTTTATCTACCAACCTAAATTGAAAAACAACCCCTTCATTTGGGAGTTGGAATTCCGTTCCTTCTTCTGAGCTTTTCTAGACAACTTTCTTGTCATCTGTAATATCTTTAGGGACCCTTCATGATATTATTTGTAGTGTAGCATTTGCACGGATGGAACCTTCATTACAAGATGCGGTTTTTCCCTTTTGTCCAATTCCATATTTTAGTATGATTGTAGGGATGACCTTGTCGCCCTTCCATCTGGTGTTTAATTTCCGTTTAGCAATCTCTATCTTATCTTTATGGAAGAATTTCATAGCTTCTCGCAACAATAAGATCGTCTGATGGGTTCAACTGTTGGCTTCAAGGTCTCCATAAGCTTTGGTTGTATCATCCTTCATGAAAACAAGATTTGAGTAACCAGTAACACATGCCCATTTCTTCAAACAATCCAGATATAATAGTGTCTCAACCATTTTGAGGGATTTGCATCAATTTTCAAAGAAAATTCCATGAATTCTGTTGTTCAAACCAGATTTTTCAATACTACTGATAGCCAGATCATGGTATATATCTGATGCTTTTATCTTACACATGGGTTTATAAAATTGGATTAAGGGATCACTAGACCGCAAGGAGATTTCAGGTACAAGTAATTCGTCTTTTAAATTCACGGTGAGACAAGAGTCCTCATCGTGAAGATCATGGTGTTGTGTTTTGGTTTCCCACTCAGAATTCGAAGTCATAGATTTCAAGAAAGTTGAATAATTACATTTCAAATTTGAATCCTCGTCTTCCCCTTCTTGTTTAAATAGGCTCGTAGTAATGACATTACAAATAGGGATGACAATCAATTTTGGCGATTTGTAGGGTTTTAGTGGTAATTGAAGATATGTAGTATTGGGCATGAGTGCTTGAGTGTTCTGTGAATTAGGCCCAATTGACTGCTTGGTCAAACCATGAGGGCCATAGTGCGAATTGAAATTGGAGACAGAAGTATATTTCGATACCTTACCATTCATGCTTGTACGTTCTCCCGGAGGTGTGATGGTGGTGGCAACATGTCAGGCGAGATCAGTTGCTTTCTCATAGGTGGTCGGTCGGAGTAACCTAAGCCAGTTCTTTATGTCCGCTTGCAAACCACGAATAAATATTCCAAGACGTTGTTCCTCTGATTGGTATGGAAGAAAAGCTGATAGGGCTTGGAAATTCTCTATGTGTTCTTCTACATCCCCCTCCTGATTCAACGATCCTATGTTATCGATCAGAGAGTAATCGTTGCTAATGGCTGGTCCCCTGAAGAATGAAGTCTCTGTCTCCATAGTTGGAGTTAAAATGCTTGCATGTGGGTCGATGTAAGCCTTCATTCATTTTTTTCGAATGATTTGGGTAGGTTATTAAGAGCCTCACACATTGATCTCATTGAACAGGTAAGATCCCTTAACTGGTTTGATAACGATTCAAGTTTCTTATCAGGCACATCCATCCTTGCTTCAAGTTGAGTAACAATTTGAGACTCCGGTGTAACCATGGTTGATTCGATTTCCCGGCAATGGAACCAATTGATAAGAACATGAATCCAATAAGAGATAAATGAAGCTAAAATATGAGATATATAGATCTAGCTAGCTATTTGATTACTAAATGGACATGAGAACAAATCATAAAGGAAATCCAAGTGATTGTCCTCATGCCCTAATCAGAGAAGTTCTCTCAAGAGAAACCTCCTGCCCAAGCTAAAGTCGATAATCAAAGCTACAAAATACTCAATACCTCACTACTCCTATCACTACTCTATCTATTCTATAGATATTACAATTATGTCCCCCATGTTTACCCATATATTTATATAAGACCCATAGCACATTCTCTATCATTGATGCATGTGTACAATCCCGCCTTCGCCTTCCCACAATCACTGATACAACCTGAAACATAAACAACTGGCTAAGCACAAAGCTTAGTGAGTTTTACCCAAAATACCCCATACAACAAACATTCTAGAATGCATACCGAGTCCACAACAATCAGATTTGATTAACCTGGCCCAATCACTCATCAGAATGGAATGCCAACATGCAACGGGTCCAATCAGTCATCGGATTGGAATACCCTGGGTTTGTTGGCATGCCTCCTCAACCTAACTACTTTTCCTTAGCCTCTGCGCTTATGGCTTACACCCAGCACGCACCTGGTATCTTGGTTTACAACACACAGCAGGACCACCTCAACCTCATCCACCACCATATGTCGACATATAAACAATCAAGGATCAAGTAGGCACAAAATACAGGAAATTATCAATCATACATCTCACTACTGCCTACTAGTCCTCTCACAACACACTACTCCATTACTAACTAAACTCTATGGAATGCATAACCATAAGTAATAAAAGGTGATATAGCCACCCGAACAGATGATCCTACTCTAGAGCCACAACCAAACAAGGAACAAGCAAGAAAGCCTAGATCAAAAGTTCTCAGGCTATACTACATGACTACCTACATCCCCAAGGGAACCCCACTATATGATAACCAACATACTAGTATTCTAACTAGCACACCACTACTGATGCACCCTATCATATAAGGATATATGTATATAAATGTAGTAGATCACTACAACACATCAACATCCCATACACAAGGATACATAACCAACAATCCAAGAAATGCATATCCATATATACAATAGGTGAGATAGACACTTAGACAAATGATCATACTCTAGAGTCACAACCAAACAAGGAACAGGTAGGAAAGCCAAGATTAAGAGTCCTTAGTCTATCCTATGTGACCACATGACATCCCTCTACTAAATGATAACCAAAACTAATGGGTCGACATTGGTGTCATTGACCTATGGGTACAGCTAGGAAAAATCACCAGAATGAAGAACCCTAAACACTAAGACACACTTCCCTTTTTGTATTGCTAGCTCCCACGAATCCACTAATCACCAGACCAGGAAGAATCTTAATCAACAGTCCAAAGCACTTAAGTTTGACCCAAAATCAAACTGGTCAAAAAATTCAACAGTCAAACTTCATCAAGGTCAACACCATGTCGTGGCCCTCCTTAGCCATGTTGTGGGGTCACAAGCTCAAATAGTCAACATGCGGGGCACTGCCACATCGTAGTCCTGCTTGGCCACGTTGTGCAATTCCAAAACAAGGCAGACATAATTTTTAACTTTGCCACACCGTGGCTACCCTCACCACGCTGTGGCCACTGGAAAACTACCATTTTCTCATTAAGAGCTTAATCCTTCCAAATTTAAGCTCATACATCCAGATCCACTTTTCCACACTGACTTAATGGATATGTTTTGTGACAACCCAAAATTTCCATTCTGTACAAACCATTTGAAGCCAATAGAAGTAGAACAGTTATAGTGAAAATTCAGACTTCGAGTATAAGTTTGGCAGTTTTTCAGGATTTACATTTAAGGAGATATCAGGAGAGCGGATGCACTAGGGTTTCGTGCAACACTGTTATTCCAACACTCTGTTATATTAGAAATCATTTCGGGAATAAAAATATTTTCTGCCAAAAATATCTCAGGACTATAAATAGAATTCTGAACCAAATTATGTTATTAGTTACATTTCCAACAAGAGAAAAGTCATTTTCTCTCTCACAGATCTTCGGGTTTTTATCCCAAATCGTGAGTACACTTCTCTAGTTGTCTTATAATGCTTATTATGTGCTTAATAACTTAGATTACATAGCAAATCTGTGAGATTTGGGAGTTTACCGCCCAAGAACGTTCTTGGAGAGTAAACTCCTATATGTGGCTTAAATGCTACCTAGTCTTTTCCCCATGTTAGGTAACTACCTTTGGCTTGTATGCTAGTGTGTACATGACTAGAAAACATCAAAATCGGATCAAGACCCCAAGATTTGGGAGTTTACCGCCCAAGAACACGCGGAGAGTAAACTCCATTTCAAGGGCTAAAAGTGTCCCAAAGTCCCTCAAAGCCTAAGAACTCAAAATAGAAGCCTTCATTTCATATTTAGGACACCAAAATCAATTAGAAACAAGGATGAAAGTGAGTTCACGGCCAAGGGTGTTCTTGGGCCGTGAACTCCATGTTTAAGTGCCAAAATGCCCTTAAAACCTTCCTTAAGCCAAGAGACTAATTTGGGCATGTACCTAAATGACTTTTGGACTAGCTAACACACTTAGACCACCAAGAGTAAGGTGTTCACGGCCCAAAAGGTTCTAGGGCCGTGAACTCCATAAAATGGTGCCAAATGGTGCCATAAACTCTTCTAAAGCCAAGTACAAAAGCCTAGTTTAGTTCCTAGTTAATTTAGAGACTTGAAAACACCATAAACACCCTCCCAAGGGAGTTTACGGCCGTAAACTCCAAGGGAATATGATCCCAGGGCCGTAAACTCGTAAAAGGAGTTATATTATGCCCTAAACTCTTCCATAGACCTAGCCATTAAGTAGAAATGCTTATTAGGGCCTTATAGAGCGTCAAACATCAAATGGACACATAAGTATGAGTTCACGGCCGTAAACTCATGAGTTCACGGCCATAAACTCACTTGGTAGTGTGGTTAGGGTCGTGAACTCCCTTATGGAGTTTTCCTTGAGCCCTACACATAATATCTTCCCCTACAAACACTTAGATGTAATCCTAGAGGCTAATAACACTTGATAAAGGTGTTTAGCATGTCCTAGGGTGTCTTGACTTGTTTATTAGTTGTTTATAGACTAATTTGTTACATATATGTGAAATTATATGTTAACTAGGATCATAAGTGCATTCAAGACTTCACTTGACACCTAGCGGTCCTACCTCTTCAGTTCATATGTATCACCCACAACAGGTGAGTTCATATCCCTTAAACAATGTTTTAACTATTTTTAAATGTTTTATGGGGGGATACAAGTAGAATCATGCCACTTATTATATCAATCACATGTTATTAATAAGCAGCATTTAAATGATTTACTACTCATTAGCCATTTTACCAAACAGTTTCCTTCAAATGATTTTCATAAACATTTTATATGTTTTAAAACTCCTTATTACACTGTACATTTTACTATGTATGTATTATTTCAAACTTATTTATAGTTGTGTTTCAAACAAATGTTCTTTATATTAAACTGTTTTATCATGCCTTCAAAACCATTTTATAGATCGACATCAAGTCGATCTTTTCTTAGAAAATATTTATGTTCAAAGGTTTTACAAATCTTATTTTATGCTTTTATATTATAAATTGCATGCCTCTATATGTATAGTTATATAAGAAATGTTTAAAAGACTTAGGAAGGCTATCCACCCTATTTCCTTTTCCTCGATTTGGATGTGGTCTGGTGGGATATCGGGTACCCGTCCGAAGGTCGTTTAAATATTAATTATATATCATGTGTACATATATAGTCATAAAATTCCTCCTAGTTCATCCAATGCCCTTGGGTAGCAAGGGTATACATCCATGTTCATACATACCAGTTAGATTACTAGTAAACTACCATAGGGGTGGTTTAGGAAGACACTAGAACTATTACTAGAACACAATATCATACTATGAGTCAGTTTATTCTTGTGTCAATACTTACTACTATGAGAACTTATACAACTATACTTGGAAGAGAACATATACAACGATACTAGAACAAGTAACATTACATTACGTACACATGAATACGTTAAAAATTGTGATCCACTGTATCGGAGCATGCCTTAAATTTCATGGCCCGAGTTGTAGCCAGAATTCTCTTGGAGGGAGAGTGTAAATTTGCGTATAGATCTATACTGGATTGACTATCCTACACCTTGATGCTAGCTACAGCCAGACCTGCAGGTCTGCGGGTGCCAAACGTCATTCCGTTTTTACGACCATTCGTATGTCGTTGTTACCAGTCAATAGTATGGTGCAATTTATCACATGATACCTTAATATAAATCCGGTTTAAGGTAGTTAGTACAGTAGTAGTTCCTATAATACAACACTACAGTACTACATTAATTTCCCCTTTTCATATATTTAGTGATCATTTCACTTAAACATTTAAGGTAAAAACTATAATTTGATAATGATAGTTACACTTGGGAAAATTACACACTTTTACAAGAAACGAACATTTAGAACAGTTAAGTCTTAGTAGAAGACTACATTGAGAATAGTTAAGTCTTGGTAGAAGCCACCTTTATATAAAGTAGGAATCATAGGGATTTCTAGGTTTTTCAAACATTTATAGTAGTTTTACAAACATTTTCATACTTACAGTTCATATACAAACATTTTCATACTTACAGTTCATTTACAAACATTCTCATGCTTACAGTTCATTTACAAACAATTTCTTATATACAAATTAAGACACTAAAATACTTATGATCTCACCAGCTTAAAAGCTGATACTCGCTTTCAAAATTACTAGTATCCTCAGGTCATCATAGACAGGTACGGATGCAAGGATTAGGGAAGATGGAGCTCGTTGAAGACTCATCTTTCATTTTGATTTATGCTTTAGTCTTTATCAAAATTTGACAGAACACACTTGTATAATAATCATATTATTAATGTAATGGATGATGTTGTTGCTTGTTTACTACTTTACATTGTTGTGATACTGTGCATGACGTCCTCCGCCCCAGAACAATTCCGCTGTTCTTGGTTTTGGGGTGTGACAGATTGGTATCAGAGCATTGTTTATAGTGAATTAAGTATATCAACCCATGAAATATATACTTGCTATAAATACATAAGGGATTAAAAATACTATGATCAAGAGTTTATACTTTAAATAATAAAATATTTAAGTAAGTATACGTGCCTGCATTCATACTAAAATCAGTGTCACTAGGACAGTACAAAAGTATTACGATTGTTGGACAACGCAAGTGGGCTTAGAGACATTTGGTCAAAACTGGGAAGATATAGCCTGATCACCTATATTATCCGAGGGTTGACTACCATGTGCCTAGGTTTAATTGTGTGGTTGCAACAATGCTAAAATCTTACCAACCCTACCACAATGAGAACAGTAGAACATAACATTAAACTTAAAATACTATAGGATTATTTGGTGTCACTATAAGTACGTTATACTTCAGAACTAAAACGGGATCTTCATTACTAAGTTGATAGTTTCTAAGTCGATACACTAAGGATATATGTAATTAGGATGTTATAGACTTAGAATCTGTGAAATTTTACTTCACCCCGATTCTGTGTGAATTTGGAGTTAAGATCACTTATTCGAAGGCCTATCGTGTTTCGATTACATATAACTAGTATGCACTTCACAAATAGCGATGTAATTGATGAAGATTTTCTAAATAATTATCTAGATAGTTCATCTAATAATTATTTTCTTACCCCAATTCTCGCATAAATAACATGGCTGGACTCCATCCCCATGGAAACCAGTACCTCCCGAATGAGGTCATTGCTGGATGGTTTGGAGAAGAACTAGAGAATTATCATCCGATCCCTTTGAATGATCACCATGATGAAAACCCTTCAGACGGTGCTAATTCCGAACCAGAGGTTGAGAACCTACCCCAGGCAGCTCCCGTTCCAATTCCTAACCCTAGTCCGACTTTTCATGGCTCGACCCCTGAGTGGGTGGAATGCTTGGAAACATGGAGCCAAGGACAAGATCAGCCCATGCCATTTAATGGTGACCGAAGCTTTTACAACCTGAGCAATGGGGGCTCAGCATACAGAACCTTGCCAATCTTGGTCCGCAGAGTGGCCCGAAATGAGATTCAAGGCAGGACAGCCCTACATCAGAATACCGAAGTTGTCACCGATGCTAGAACGCATTCCCTCCGCACCATTTTGTCTAGAAGATGCTCGCGAGAGATCAGAGAGAAACCATGAAACCCTACTGCAAGCACTGGCTGAATCACGAGCCGAAGTCATAGAGCTCCGAGTACGCCAGAGGGTGTACGAAAGACACCTGCTCGACATGGAACGTCAACTGGCTGAACTGAGAGTTCACCAGATGGATGACTGTTGCCGGTAGTAGACGCTTTACTTTATTTTCCTTGTTAAAAGGAATCGTTTTTCTATCTATGCCCGATGTGGCATTTTCTATGAAATTATCTTGTACTATAAGTACTTTTGTTAAGTCTTTATGCTGTCAGGAACTATCTTCTCTGGATATGATGTAAGACCTTTACAAGGTCATTTTTCCCGAATCTTTACGTCGCGAATATCAAAGATATTGACAGCCGGCTAACTTCTGTGTCATTCTTTATTCATGTACTCTTATCATACTTTCATTGGAGTCTATCTGAAACCTGCTTTAGTCAAGTCATTGGACTATAGTAATTTAGCTCCGGAGATATTTCCAAGTCTCTTTCAGTGGTTGGATCCTGTTATTCACCAACCCACGATACCTCGGCTTGAACGAAAAACATCTTGAGACCATTCTACGAACTTACTTCTACCCATTACTAGTACTACATCATAGGATGTAGGTGAACCTTCACGAACATACTTCCATTCCGTGCTAGGACTGCATCATAGGGATGTAGGTCAAACTTTCGAGAACATACTCTTACTCTATTCTTGAACAATCTATGTACAACTAGAGTCTTACCTTTCACGAGATCCTGTCTATATAGGGATGCTCGTGCTGCGTATACTTGTCTTTTGTAGTATACCTTATTCGCAGCAACAGTCTTGTCGTAAGTCTAAAGTACTGTAACTCTGTTCATGGTTGCACAGTTGTGTTTTGTCTGTAAACGTCTTTAAGTTTCTGTATGATTCCGACATTATCATGCGACTCGATTCAATTTGATCCTCACAAAAACAGCTTCATGCGTACGTCTCTTTATCAGTAAATGTCTGTTTAGCGAAACCATCATTTCAGAACACCGAAGTACTCATGCCTGGAGTACCTCTTAGTTCTTTTCTTTTCCAAAGAAACCCCGAAGTACCACTCGTGCAGTATGTCAAGTTCAATCCAAGGATTCATACGATTGATCTATCACTGAGGAATGTATACATAAGAGTAATATATAATCAAGGTTCTACATGTTTAGAAGTGATGATTCCAATTTAACTTCTTCTTCCCCGATGGGATGTGAGCTTAAAGAAGAATCAGTTATTCAACAACCTTTTCAATCTTCATTATATACGACTCGTATACACGAAATTGTGATTGTGAACCATGTATGAATTCTAATATGAACCTCAGGGAGGAGAACTGCCTAAGCCTACGAGTAATCGCATCGTCATGTGAACAAACTAAGAACCCGGTACGACTCTTGTAAACAGATCGCCCTATAGTCTAAACACCTACGGAGATACCAGAACAGTACAAACAACTTAACGAACTGCACAAAGATAGAATAAGAAGACTAGGCTTCTCACCCTGGAGAACCCCCAGTCTTATTCTCCTAGAGATCGATGGATTGCATCGTATGTGCCTTGGATATCGAGGACTCCGTCAAGATTTTCATTAGAAATCGTTATCTTTGCCTCACATAGATGAAATGGTTGAGCAAACGCAAGGAAAGAATTATTTTCAGAAATGGATCTGAGATCCGAATATCACCAGTTCGAGTGTTAGGGAAGGATGTCTGGAAGACTATCTTCCGAACTCGATGCGGACACTTCGAGTCTGTAGTGATACCCTTCAGATAGGATCAATATGCCCATAGCTTTCATGAGCTAGACGAATAGGGTATGTCTTTCTTACTTGGATCAGTTCGTCATTTCTCCATGTAATGACTTACATATCTACCCTCGAATTAAGAAGATACTCATGGAAACATTTCCTTCAGAGGAACTTTTCGCGAAGTTCTTTAGGCACGAGTTTTGAAATTGAAGAGTTAAATTCCTATGACACATTGTTAGTGATGTGGGAAATTTTGAGTACTTTTACAATTTGTCAAAACCGTTGAAAATTTGTCGACACCAGAGACACCGAAAGTCATTCGCTAAATTCTAGGTCTTACAGACCTACTGTCATAGTTCATTCAGAACTCCTCGCAAGTTACAGAAACCTTTATGACCATGACCCAACAAGGGGTGGCCCTTTACTGGGAAGTTAAACAAAGAAAAATAAACCTTAGAGATTCCAAGTGAGTGACCAAGTTGTTTAGGCGAACTCTCTCTGGGAATGCTTTAATACGCTTCGTACAGCGTGGAAAGCTAAATCCAATATAGTTAGGACCCCCGAGATTCTTATCAGAATCGATCCTGTGCCTCGCACAAACTAGACCTACTCCGCGAACTCAGTAACGTACATTCTACTCTTCGCGTCTCGATCGTGAAACCATACCTTTCCGTTAGGACTCTTGTAAGTCCACGCATCGAGATCCTCGCCTTCGTATTAGAACTGTAGTGACCCTCGACTGAGAGGTCAAGCGGACGAAGCAACACCGTCGCCAGTTAGTGAAGGTTCGTTGGAATGCCAACCGAGAACCCGATTTCACTTAGGTGCGCTAGAACCAATCGATTAGGAAGTTTCATCCTCACGACTCGATCATTCGTACCTACTTCCTTGCCTAAATTCTAATTTCGGGACGAAATTCCCTTCAACAGGGGGATGATGTGACAACCCAAAATTTCCATTCTGTACAAACCATTTGAAGCATTTAGAAGTAGAACAGTTATAGTGAAAATTCAGACTTCGAGTATAAGTTTGGCAGTTTTTCAGGATTTACATTTAAGGAGATATCAGGAGAGCGGATGCACTAGGGTTTCGTGCAACACTGTTACTCCAACACTCTGTTATATTAGAAATCATTTCGGGAAAAAAAATATTTTCTGCCAAAAATATCTCAGGACTATAAATAGAATTCTAAACCAAATTATGTTATTAGTTACATTTCCAACAAGAGAAAAGCCATTTTCTCTCTCACGGATCTTCGGGTTTTTATCCCAAATCATGAGTACACTTCTCTAGTTGTCTTATAATGCTTATTATGTGCTTAATAACTTAGATTACATAGCAAATCTATGAGATTCGGGAGTTTACCGCCCAAGAACGTTCTTGGAGAGTAAACTCCTATACGTGGCTTAAATGCTACCTAGTCTTTTCCACATGTTAGGTAACTACCATAGGCTTGTATGCTAGTGTGTATATGACTAGAAAACATCAAAATCGGATCAAGACCCCAAGATTTGGGAGTTTACCGCCCAAGAACACGCAGAGAGTAAACTCCATTTTAAGGGCTAAAAGTGTCCCAAAGTCCCTCAAAGCCTTAGAACTCAAAATAGAAGCCTTAATTTCATATTTAGGACACGAAAATCAATTAGAAACAAGGATGAAAAGTGAGTTCACGACCAAGGGTGTTATTGGGCCGTGAACTCCATGTTTAAGTGCCAAAATGCCCTTAAAACCTTCCTTAAGCCAAGAGACTAATTTGGGCATGTATCTAAATGAGTTTTGGACTAGCTAACACACTTAGACCACCAAGAGTAAGGTGTTCACGGCCCAAAAGGTTCTAGGGCCGTGAACTCCATAAAATGGTGCCAAATGGTGCCATAAAATCTTCTAAAGCCAAGTACAAAAGCCTAGTTTAGTTTCTAGTTAATTTAGAGACTTGAAAACACCATAAACACCCTCCCAAGGGAGTTTACGGCCGTAAACTCCAACGGAATATGATCCCAGGGCCGTAAACTCCTAAAAAAAGTTATATTATGCCCTAAACTCTTCCATAGCCAAGCCATTAAGTAGAAATGCTTATCAGGGCCTTATAGAGCATCAAACATCAAATGGACACATAAGTATGAGTTCACGGCCATAAACTCATGAGTTCACGGCTGTAAACTCATGAGTTCACAGCCGTAAACTCACTTGGTAGTGTGGTTAGGGTCGTGAACTCCCTTATGGAGTTTTCCTTGAGCCCTACACACAATAGCTTCCCCTACAAACACTTAGATGCAATCCTAGAGGCTAATAACACTTGATAAAGGTGTTTAGCATGTCCTAGGGTGTCTTGACTTGTTTATTAGTTGTTTATAGACTAATTTGTAACATATATATGAAATTATATGTTAACTCGGATCATAAGTGTGTTCAAGACTTCACTTGACACCTAGCGGTCCTACCTCTTCAGTTCCTCCGTATCACCCACAACAGGTGAGTTCATACCCCTTAAACAATGTTTTAACTATTTTTAAATGTTTTATGGGGGGATACAAGTAGAATCATGCAACTTATTATATCAATCACATGTGATTAATAAGCAACATTTAAATGATTTACTACTCATTAGCCATTTACCAAACAGTTTCCTTCAAATGATTTTCATAATCATTTTATATGTTTTAAAACTCCTTATTACACTATACATTTTACTCTGTATGTTTTATTTCAAACTTATTTACAATTGTGTTTCAAACAAATGTTCTTTATATTAAATTGTTTTATCAAACCCATGCCTTCTAAACCATTTTATAGATCGACATCAAGTCGATCTTTTCTTAGAAAATATTTATGTTCAAAGGTTTTACAAATCTTATTTTATGATTTTATATTATAAATTGCATGCCTCTATATGTATAGTTATATAAGAAATGTTTAAAAGACTTAGGAAGGCTATCCACCCTATTTCCTTTTCCTCGATTTGGATGTGGTCTGGTGGGATATCGGGTACCCGTCCGAAGGTCGTTTAAATATTAATTATATATCATGTGTACATATATAGTCATAAAATTCCTCCTAGTTCATCCAATTCCCTTGGGTAGCAAGGGTATACATCCATGTTCATACATACCAGTTAGATTACTAGTAAACTACCATAGGGGTGGTTTAGGAAGACACTAGAACTATTACTAGAACACAATATCATACTATGAGTCAGTTTATTCTTGTGTCAATACTTACTACTATGAGAACTTATACAACTATACTAGGAAGAGAACATATACAACGATACTAGAACAAGTAACATTACATTACGTATACATGAATACGTTAAAAATTGTGATCCACTGTATTAGAGCATGCCTTAAATGTCATGGTCTGAGTTGTAGCCAAAATTCTCTTGGAGGGAGAGTGTGAGTTTGCGTATAGATCTATACTGGATTGACTATCCTACACCTTGTTGCTAGCTACAGCCGGACCTGTAGGTCTGCGGGTGCCAAACGTCATTCCGTTTTTACGACCATTCGTATCTCGTTGTTACCAGTCAATAGTATGGTGCAATTTATCACATGATACCTTAATATAAATCCAGTTTAAGGTAGTTAGTACAGCAGTAGTTCCTATAATACAACACTACGGTACTACATTAATTTCCTCTTTTCATATATTTAGTGATCATTTCACTTAAACATTTAAGGTAAAAACTATATTTTGATAATGATAGTTACACTTGGGAAAATTACACACTTTTACAAGAAACGAACATTTAGAACAGTTAAGTCTTGGTAGAAGACTACATTGAGAACAATTAAGTCTTGGTAGAAGACACCTTTATATAAAGTAGGAATCATAGGGATTTCTAGGTTTTTCAAACATTTATAGTAGTTTTACAAACATTTTCATACTTACAGTTCATTTACAAACATTTTCATACTTACAGTTCATTTACAAACATTCTCATGCTTACAGTTCATTTACAAACAATTTCTTACATACAAATTAAGACGCTAAAATACTTATGATCTCACCAGCTTCAAAGCTGATACACGTTTTCAAAATTACTTGTATCCTCACGTCATGATAGACAGGTACGGATGCAAGGATTAGGGAAGATGGAGCTCGTTGAAGACTCATCTTTCATTTTGATTTATGCTTTAGTGTTTATCAAAATTTGACAGAACACACTTGTATAATAATCATATTATTAATGCAATGGATGATGTTGTTGCTTGTTTACTACTTTACATTGTTGTGATATTGTGCATGACGTCCTCTGCCCCAGAACGATTCCGCCGTTATTGGTGTTGGGGTGTGACATGTTTCCAAATTTATCCATGTAGACCTCACCAGAAGACAAGATCTTAAATCCTAATGTAACGCCCGTAGATCAGGGCTACTCAATTTAGAGACGATAATCGTCAAAAATGACAAAGTGATAGAAGATTATTTAGGTTGAATAATCTTAACAAATTTGTAGTATATGTTATAAGGGTTCCGTACATATAAAGAATGTTGAAATCTGAGTTATAACGAAGAAGTTATGACATGTCGAAGTTTCGTGACAGAACCGACACGACACTGAATGACGTAAAATGTGAATTTACATTGGAAAGACTTTTAACCTTAGTGATCTAAATGAAAGTCGTACTGTTCGTTAAACCAAGAGCGTGCATAAAAAGAATGCCCAAATCTGATTTCGCATGAAGAAATTATGATTTTCCGAAGTTTTAGCTTAGCGAGATGCAGCCCGAATACTCGATTTGAGATCGAGTGATTTCTAGCTGAAACAATCTAAACAAGAGACAAAGATCTCGTTAATAGTAGTGCAACGGTAAAAAGACAGACGGAAACGGAGTTCAGATGAAGGAGTTATGAATTTCGAACGAAGTTTTCCTGTCCCGGCCTACTAAAAATGATATATTAACAATATAGTAAAAATAGATTAAAAATTAGCCGACAAAGTCTAAACGAGAGTTGTAGAGCATAATCTCACCTACGCGCCGATATAAAGAATGTCGAAAACAGAGTTTGTATGCGATAGTTATGAATTTATAAAGTTTGGGGTGCCAAACCCCAAGACTGTCAGAGACCACGACGTGAAATCAGTGGTCACGACGTGGCATGTTTTCTGACGCCTCCTGGAGTCTGCCAAACCCAACTTGCGATGATGCACGCAGTGAAAATCAAGCCCACGACGTGAAAGTACTGTTCACGATGTGGAAAATGAGAAATTTGCCCTATAAATAGAAATCAACGGCCAGCCGATTATGGTTGCCCCATCTCTTCTCTCCTACTCCTGATACACTCTCTAAGCCCTATTCTACCCCGAAACCCCCCCCCCCCCCCCCGAAACCCCGGTATCAACCCCCGAGACCGGAAGCAAGTCCCGAAGCCCGAAGATCCCAAGAAGAAAAGAGTTTCTAAGCCGAAGCTCTGCTGATCAAGTGAGTGTATAGTTACTTTCTTCTGACACATAAATAGTAAGTATTTGCTATGAAATACGTGTTATGTGTTTATATATATTGTTGTTTATATGTGTGAGTGTATAGTCCCTTTCATAAACACGATTTTAATACAAGTATTGTTTGAATGTATTAAGTATATGTTTTGGGTGAGTGTGTAGTCACTTTCTTCTAACACATAAATATGAAGTATTGGTTACGAAATACGTGCTATGTGTTTATATATTGTTGATTATTTGAGATGGGTGTGGAATGGATGTTTTATATAGGTTTTAAATGATTTAAATTGTATATGTATTTCATATCAACAAATATGTTGGGTAGAACATGGGTAGATGGAATAGTTGGCGTGTGATGAAGGATGAGTTTGAGGATGAGACGAAAGATAAACCTCGGTAGCTATGGATTTAGTACTGTAAAGATGAACTTCAGTAGCTATGGATTTAGTACTGTATAGATGAACTTTGGTAGCTATGGATTTAGTACTGTATAGACGAACGTTGGTAGCTATGGATTTAGTACTCTTATATAGATGATGGTAGTTATGGATTTAGTACATGTTAGATAAACGTTGGTAGCTATGGACTTAGTACCTACACTGGTAGATATGGATTTAGTACTCGATGAATGAACCATAGCATCTATGGAATTAGTGCTTTATGAAAGAACCTTGGCAGCTATTGTCTTAGTGCCTAATACGGAATTAACGAATAGATGACTCTTAGGGTAGACCCTTAAGAGTAAGGAAGATAATGGGGATGGGTAATTGGAAAGATCGTTTGATGATTGAATATATATATATATATATATATATATATATATATATATAAGATATAATATTGTGGGTCGAAAACCCTATATGCTCACCAGGCTCCCAAGCCTGACCCACTCAGTTTTTCTCTGCATTACATGTAATGGTACTTTTGTAAGGTCTATTTTATACTGTTTATGCTTTTGGTATGTATCGGAACATGACATCCCGAGATTTTTTTTATTTAATGAAAATACATTTCTTTAAAAAAAATGTTTTGGTAAATTCTTATCATATTTTGTTTTGGGAACGAATTTTGCAACTATTTTCTTTAAAAGATTACTCTGGTTTTAAAACAAAGCATAAACAAATCGGTCTTTTCTGGCCGAGAAATTGGGGATGTCACACCTAAGTCCATTAAGTCCGTAGTATAACCAAAAATCAAACATGGGGCTAAGAACACTCAAGCTAAGACCTTTTTCTCACTAACTCAGAAGTTGATGACCATCTGAGCACCACATCAAGCTCTGGAGTTCCTCAAACTCCAAGAGCGCTCAAGAATAGGACCAAAACATCCAAAAATGTACTCATGCTTGAAACCAAAAGAATAAATTTTATGGTATGAACTTTTAACCTCCAACAACTTAGAAATGTGAAGAACGTCTTGTACCCTAGCTTGCTCATTGCTACCTTGCACCAAAATGAACTACCTTCCTCTCCAAGTTTCACCAAATGAAGAAAACAACCGTAATATGGAGTCATTAAACTCAAAATTAAGGAAAGAGGGCTAGGGTTTCAGAATGGGGAGATGGTGGCTGAGAGAAATGACCTAGAATTAGAGTTAAGGGCTTAAATATGGGAGAAACCCTAGAAATACATGGGATTGGGATGCTACCGATTCCATGTCGTGACCATCCATTACCACGTCATGGCGTCCCTCTAAATACGCAATTCATTAATTTCATGCCACATCGCGGGCATTCATGTCCCACATCATGGTTGAGGGTTTGGTCCAAAAACATTTTTTGATTCCTTTAAATTTGTGTAACCCATTTCGGGAAATGGGTGTTACAGTAGTGCTCACCAAGCATCTTGATCACTACGACATTCATAGACCTAAATACCTTAAGGATAGCCTCCCTAACTGCCATGGCCACCTCCATGACAACGATCCTATGTATCTCATCGTCACTGACACCCAACCTCTCTAAACCAATGGAGCCTGAACCTCAGGTATACACCATAGTAAAATACACGTGGAAAAAGGTCAAAAATAGACTAAAAGAACTAGAAGCATATAATCCAATCAACTCCTCGTTACCCTTGATATTCCTTCTAAATCGCATACAGATCCTATGCTTTCAGTAGTATGGGCTCATATTAACATCCACACCTATCCGTAGTTGAACTAGATACCCTCTTAAGGTCCTGAATCACAAATACTTTGCATTCATAGAAACAGCACACATACATATAAGTTCTCAAAGATCCGTATATAAACCATTAGATACGCATCTTAGGTCCCTACTCAGCTACAACTTTTTTACACAAGAAATCTTTGCGAACCATTCAAATCGCTCCGTGTAAACAATTGTACATAATCCAGACTCAATATACATCCAAATAAAATATTCCAACCAAAATCCACAACCAAACAAGGAACGGGAAGTAATGCTAAACCAACCATTCTAAGACTATAAAATCCTAACTATGTACAGCCATGCAGTTGTAATAACTGGTAAAAATAGGTCAGAGTTCGACGCTCAAACCACCGCGAACTGCTATGTATCAATGACCGTGTAATTTTATGTTTATAATGTATATAAAAGATATTATATTGATAATTAATTTCAGAACGTCTCAAACTACTCAAACCATCTATCGTCAAAGATCGAATCGAAAATCACCAAAAATTTATCATGTTTGTCACGTTAAAAATATGTTTTTTCACTAAGTATACTTGAGAGCTATGGGTAAGAATTTTGAGTAGATTATGTTCTCCTGATTCTAAAGATATAAAGAACGTCGAAAATGGAGGTCGTATGCAGAAGTTACGACCATTTTAAGAAAACAAATCAGTATAATATTGGCTCTCTTAATAAACAAAAACTGAATCGATCCGTTGAGGAACTTGCACACCTCATATGGGAATTCCGAGAATGTTTTTGGACTCATGCATAGGTCTAATATTTGATTTCATAATCACATTATTTTTAACCTGTAGATTATTTAAAGTAGCGAAAACTGTTGATTCAGATTCAAATAATCATGAAACTTTAAACAAACTTTCCTGGAGTTCTACATATCGGATTTAGGATCCGTCTGAATTTTAAAATCCTTGATCCTGAGATTATTATTCGCCATTCTCGGAAAAATTATTTGATATCAAGATCGATTACACATAAATCGAGAAAAACTGTTTTGTAACATTTGAATGTCACAAATGTGACATTACCCATTTTGGTGCCATAAGTCAAATATTTTGACTCAAATATTCAGCCATGTATTATAGATTATTCTTTTCACAAAAAAATTTATCCTTGTCTATACCATCTAATTCTCAATACATACACAAATAGATAAATAATTGAAGCAATACATTGCTTCTAAATCCAACGAAAGTACATAAATTATTGACAAAAGTCCCAACCATTGACTAGAACTTCATACACTCAAATTCTACGTGCTCTCTCTCTCTCTCCTCTATCTACCATTATTATACATATAACTAGTGTAGGATCCCATGCGTTGCATGGTTTAGATGGGTGTTTGCTTTTCTGTTAAATGTATATGTTTAATTGAATTGAAGGGACAAAATGGACGGTAAGATTTGAAAGCTTAGCAAACATAGTATTCAAATCTTCATTATGTTTGATGGTCCAGGTGTAGGTGTTTGTAGCTTTTGTAAATTGGTTGGGAAATTGTTTGATACAATATTTATAGACATATGCTTTTTTACGCCATTAGTGAGTACGTTATTTTATTTAATATTGCGTGGACAGGCACTGAATTACGTACATCAGTACTACATCAAAAGAACATGGATTTTTAGTTAGGAGGGTGAGTTGCCATTGTCCTCTTGTACTTGCCAATCCTTTTATGGATTGAGGCGAGCATGAACGATATGTTGTGTGCAATGGAGACATCTTCGACCTCCGCTTCTTGCAGATTGCTTTTTATGGTGTTGTAGTTGTCGTCATCTGTGTCTATTGGCATGGTACCGTCATTGGTATTGGGCATGTCGAATCCTTCTTCAAGATTTGTCTGTGCAGCTTCTATAATATCGGCTATATCTCGAATATGCTCGATAAGTTCCTTGAGTATGGTGTGAACGTCTTCATTCTTCATGTTTTTGTTTTGATGGATGGAGTGGTTGTGTTATTTTATGCGGGTAGAATGAATATATTGTGTCTTATATAATGTCTATGGATGCTTTGTTTGCCTTTGGGAAATGGCCAGGTGGATTTGGTAAGTAGTTGTGATATAAATACATGGCCTTGCATATTTTTGGAAGTATGTTGGATGTTAGATTAGTAAGTCTATTTTTATGTTGTGCTGGCTTTTGTTGGTAACTGTGGTAATAGCATGTGATGTAGCTTTTGATAATAGTTGTATCATTCGAATAAAGTTGTGGACATCGTTTTGTTTCGTGTTTTATAATTCTTATTTATTTTATGGTGTTTTTAGTTGATTTGTTTTCTTAATTTTTGTAGCGAATGTTTTTGTAATATTGTTATGTTTCGTTTTTATAGTGATTTTATTTTGGATGGAATCTAGGTTTTGCAACAGGTGGATAGAAAATTGAGAATTTATGCTTTACATAAATTGGAAACTTAAGGATACAACTGAATTGGAAGAGAAGTAGTTTTGACCATACTTGTAGATAGGTAAATGGAAATATGGGCCTATTATAATTATTCTAATATGTATCAATGGGCCGCAAGTGGTGAATGTTATGATTTTTACTATGTTAAATCATGTTTGCAAAAGCTATATGCTTAAATTTTGTTATGATTGGTAGTGGAGAAGTACATATTTGTATTTCGTATCCATTGTTATCAATGTAGTTTTAATAAAGTATGTGGGAATAGTTTTTTTTATTTATTTATCCTTAGATGAGGTTACTAAGCTATATGTAGTTTGTCATATGTTGTGGTTTGATAACAGTTGCTATCATATGTCATAACTGTTCAACCAACAAAACATGCATTAGTGTTGTACAACAGTATATATATGAGCTGCTTACATACTCAAAGCATAGGTAATAATATGTCTTTAGTCATGGCATAGCATATCAAAATAAGATAGCCCTGATTATGTCATTAGACGACACTGATCGCTTTCACTGCTTGTGTTTACGCTTTCCTTCTAATCATAAGGTGATTTATCTGTTTTCAAATAGGAACATGTCAAACTAGATTATTCTTTCTACTATGCTAAATAAAAATCATTCATGTATACCTTCAAAGGATAGATTCCTTGCAACCGTTGTGTTGTGAGATGAGGATGACAGTGGAATGTTGGTATGACCTTTGGTAACCGTCAGTTGTGTGAACGGAAAAGGAGTTGCTGCTATTGAGGATTGACTTATGGAGCTTCCATCTTCAATACCAATGATTATGAATCGAATGTTGTTCTTGGTGGAGGACCTTGTCATCTGAACATACATGTGTCCGAGTTTCCCTTCGCATTGTTTGATGATAATAGGTAAGGTTTTTTTGTCCTTGTCAGAAGTATCTGTTATTATTTTATTAGGACCAGCACCAAATAGTTTGTGTGTTGTGTTATCAGATAAGGTCTTTGGTATGGATCCTGTAGGATCGGTTATGGTTACATTAAGTTTAAACGTACATATAAAATAGTTTTCATTGTTATTAGTTGTTAATGGTGTAATCTAATAGTTTAAAGTGTGAGTTCTTACTGAAAGATTGGGGAGTCTATTATTCCATGTCCTGTACAAAACCATTTGTCGCCCTGTTCACATATCGGATCCTTACAGTTGGCACATACAACCTGGTACCAATAATCCTTAAATGTAATTTTTGATACTGTTCCTCTAATAGAAATTTTTTTCCCCTGTCAACATCGATAGGCTCATGTTTATTGTGTAGTATAGTGTATAATTATCGAAAGGATAATGATGTATGTCGTACCAGTAGATCATCATGATACTTGTTTATAATGTCTTTTAACATTGATGGGATTCCAGAAGTTGAAGTTGGACGTTGTGAGGACCCAGTAAAGCTATAAAAGGAGAGAAAGTGTGTATGAGGGTAATGATGTCCAATATAGTGTCATTTTTTTAGGCATTATATACCTTTGTCTGAGAACTGTTGCTTCTATAATTTAGGGGTTGACATAGACGTGGGTCGCGCTTGAAGAACCATATCGGAAAACACTTATGACATTCGTGATGAAAAGTGATTATGACTAAGGATGTGTGAAAATGTAAAAATTATATTCATTGTTATATGTGTGTGTGTTTTATCTCTAGTACCGCCGAAAGAAGATGGTTTTAAGCTGGTAACAGGAACAATTGTTGTTGTAGGAGGTGGTGCAAGTTCTTCACGATGAAATTTGTCAGGCTCATCGATGCATTCCTTCCAAAGATTAATTGCAAGTTCATCGCTACTGATATATGTTCAAAATATTAAAAACAATGAGAATAACAAATGAACAGACAAAAATGTTGGGTCAATATTTTGGTTTATACTTTGCTTTTCTAGGAAATTGTATTTTTATGTAATATCTTATGTGTTTACGGTCAAGTTTATGGCCAACAGGGTATTTACGGCCGTAAACCCTATTTACGGCCCATGTCAACCTGGCCCATATTCTCATGTATATATAGGGGTGAGGGGTGTGAGGAAAAGAGTGATGAACACTAGAGGAGCTTATGTGTGTGCATTTGAAGGTGTTCTAGAGAGAGAGAGAGAGAACAAGTGTGTGTTAGTGTGTGTGAGTCTTTGTATCCGGATCTTCATTCTAATCATATCATACATAGATTCATCATAATCTTCTTCTCCTTCTCTTCTTATTTGATCTGACATCATCCGTTTGATTGGGATTCCGCACCATCAAATGGATCCGATTGATACACAAGCAGATTAGGGACTTACAACTGGTATGAGAATCGCGTTTTTGGAGCTTATTTGATCTTATTTTGAAGAGATTTTTGCGTTTTTGGATAGATATCGCAAAGATAAGGGGGGTTTGTTCTTCGCGTTTTTCCTAAAAACGAGTTTTTGATCGAGTTTTGGAGCAAAAAGGGTGAAAAAACGTTGTTTTTCGTCAAGAACAGCCACTTTTGGAGAGTTTACGGTCTTTGAAGGAGAGTTTACGGTGTTCGAAGGGTTTACTGGCCGGAGTTTATGCCCGGAAACGTGTTCACGGCCGGAGGAGGTTTGCGGCCGGCAGTTTACGGCGGTCGCTCACCGGTTTGCGGCCAGCAGCTTGCGGCTTGGTTCGGCGGATTGCGGCTTGCGGATCGAAAGTTTACGGCTCGGCTTGGACGGCTTGGCTTAGAAGCAAGCTTCGCAGCAGCTTCAAATAGAAAAAAAAAAGGAGCGGACGCAAAGTTAGGGGAGCCGAGAATCGAACCCACGACCCTTCTTTCATCAGTCAGCGTGTTTAGCCAACTCAACCAATCAATCTCTTGTTTCAATCCCCCGAAATATTAAACTTAAACACTCCCAGTCACATCCAACTTTCGAAATTTTGTCAATTTCATCCCAAAAATCAATTTCTTTCATTTTTAAATTTCTTTTTCAACAAAAAATTTTAATTTTTAATTTTTGAATTTAATTTTTGACTTTTTACTTAAAATTTTGACTTTGGCTTTAAAGCTTGACCTTTGACTTTGAACTTTGACTTTCTCATTTGACTTTTAAATTTTCAAATTTAGCTTTTCGGTTTGACTTTTAAGTTTGACTTTTCAAGTTTGACTTTTGAGTTTGACGTTTTAAATTTAACTTTTGAGGTTGACTTTTGAGTTTTTAGTTAAAGGTCATATTTAAAAAAAATGAGTTCTTTAAATGTTTCAGTTACTAAAGTTTCATGTACTCCATCTTGTGAAACTACGATTAAATTTCTTCGGGACCAAATTGATTTATTAAAAAGAGAAGTTGAGGACCTGAGATATGAAGGATATCAACTCAAAAAAGGACAGAAACCCCTGAAGGCTGAATTAGAAACAAAAATAAAGGATTTTATAAGAATTCAGGCAGAGTACAGTGAGAAATGTGAACTGTACAATTATGTTAAAAGGCAAAATGATGCGCTGACTGCCGAGCTTGATACATTGAAGAAAAGATTTGATTCTACAAACTTTTCTTTTCAAAAATTTGATGGATCAAGCGAGGTAGTGGCCAACATGATCGATCATTGCATGGATTTTAAACGAAATCAGTCAAAGGGTTTAGGATATGATAGTGTACCTCCTCCTTATAATCATACATATTTGTATCAACCCCTATCCAAGGAGGAGATTGCCAACGAACCATTTATGGTTTACGGCAAGCCATCTGGTTTCGTTTCAGGCGGATTTATTAATGTTGAAAGTACTAACATTTCTACTTCCCCTACAGATCAACCCTTAGACCAGGCAAAGCATGGAGTCGGAGGACCTGTTGATGTTTTTGTTTCCTATGAACAACCTTCTATTTCTGATGATAAAGTTGATGATACATCTTGTGATGCCTTTGATGATTTTGCATCGGATCATGTTGAGTTAAATTTTTTTGACATATTTGATTTTTTGTTTGAAAATACTGATGTTCCTGTTTCTAGCACATCTACTTCATGGGCAGGTAAAGTAGCAGAAGATGAGAACAAGGATAAAACCATTGAACAAACCAACATCTCCTTGAACTCTGAATCTGTTGGTTCGAACTCAACTGCTTCTGATCAACCTGCCATTGAGAAATACAGGCCACCAATTCCAACGCAATAGAGTTCTTGTGGCAAGTGTGCATGTGGGAACAACAAGAGACAAGGCAAAGATACGCCACCAGGAGCAGGAAGAAACAATTTCCCAGTGAAGAAAAAGACATGTTTTCACTGTGGAACACCTGGACACATTGCCAGAAATTTTCCAAATCGCGCATACGTTCCCTACTACGCACAAGGATGGCAAAATGCACCAAGAGGGAGATACTCCAAAAGATACCCCTCGAGATCACGAACAGACATTGACGACTGGAATGCCAAGAAGGCCAAGAATCAAACTCCCAAGACCAAGAATCCGAATCCCAAGGGCAAGAAGGGAATGTTGGCCAAGAAGTCCAATCCAAGAGATACTCCCGTGAAGACAAAATCAAATTCATCTCAACGACCGACATCAAGATCAAAAGCAAGTACTGAGCCACCCATCAGATCGAAAAAGAAATGGGTTAAACCCAACTACAAATGGGTTCCGAAGGCTCAATCTCCCAAATCTTCTAACGGTTTTAATATTTCTATATCTTCTGTTTGTGATAAACAGGATATGTCATGGGAGAGAGTACCGTGCAAGGATGACAAAGGTCGACCCAGTTTCAAAATGGACTGGGTTCCAAAGACCAACTGATCCCGCTCTGTGTCGGAGCAGTTATGGAGGCATATCATCAGACTTCGGTTTGTTGGTAGTGGCTGTTCCAGGCACATGATAGGAGACATCTCTCAACTATACAACACTCAGAACGTTGTTTGGGAGTATGTGTCCTTTGTGAGAAATGAAGAAAGGAAGAGATCACAAATGGGGTTGGTGCTTAATGATATGAAGAATTTTCGGATCTGTTCTGAGATTATGCGTGTTGTTCTTAGAGCTTCTGGATGCAAATTCAATCGGTGACTTACGGTTTGCATTTTCTTCTCTATACTCCTGAGTTTTTCTTAAGCTGATTCGCTTTAAAGACTAATTTTTGTTTTAGGATAGTTTAAATTTGCGCATTTACTTTCGTTTCTCTTCTATGCACAAATTTAGGGGGAGAAATAAAAACAAAACAAAGATTAGAAAATTTTAAACAATCCAAAAACATTAGAAAATCAGAAAATAAAAAATTATGTTGGTTATGCTATGTGATTGAGGGAGTTGTTTTAGGAAGTGATATGATCATGTGTTAACAGGCAACCTGAGTCTGCGTAACATACTCGAAGTTGAAGGGTCTATGCTCTAGTTTGATGCGTCAGTAGGCACGAAAATTTTTAAATGGACTTGACTAGGGAGAGTTGAACTTAGGAAATTTATAGACTTGACAAATCTTGACCTAGTTAGATCTGTTCAGCCTAACAATACGACGCTCGGATAGGTTGAGCAGGGAGATATATATTGGAATCTACTCGTCACATTAAATGAACCTATACTTGGAACCGTGGTTTAACTTTTCCTCGATGTGCGGATTCTGTCCTTAATTACGGTTGGATGGAGCGACTGGTAAATTCTGATATATTAGGTCTGTAGAATATCATTTGCTTTCTTTCCGTCTGTTAGTCATATGTTGTCTCCTTTGCGTGACTTCCAATCCGACCTAGTACACAACATATGCAACTCTATTTCTCTGCAGGTTATATATGTGAAAGACTTCTTATCTGTTAGCCATATGATGTCTCCTCTGCGCGACTTCTAATCCGACCTGGTACACAACATATGCAACCTTCTACTTCCCAACCCCTCTGAATGGTTGTCTTCTCATCTGCTGTAAGGAGTACTCTGGAAGTTCTTGATGGATGGGGAATATCAGGAAGCGGGAAACACGTTCTAGTACACTTAAAATTGAATACATACAGATTGTCTATAGATCTCGCTGCTCAATTTAGGTGGACAACAATATCCCTGGTCGTCGTCAGATGAATGGTCCTTAAGATATAGTATCTAAGAAATTAGGATCAGATATAATTTTTGGGAACTTAAGTTCACCCTGTCTTGTAACAAATAGTATATCCTAAATCTGTCATAATTTTTCGTGTTTAAGTGGACTACAATACCGACGATCGACCAGACAAAGATGTGAATATGAAAGGTACCGTCAAGTGGATAAAGGCTGTCTAAAAACTTTGATCCCAAATCACTCTTAAAGTTAGATATCATTTTTATTTTTGTTAAATTTGTCATAGTTTCTTCTAATTTAAATATTAGGGGAGAATTAAAAATTAAAAATAATAAAAAAAATCAGAAAAATTCAAAAATCAAAGAAAAATCAGAAAAATTAAAAATCCAAAAATAGTGTTATTTCTGTTTTATTTCTTGTTCAGAAAAATCAAAAATCCAAAAATATTTTTGTTTCTGTTTTAATTTGTGTGCTAAGTTTTCTTTTAGTTTTGTTTTCTCTTGAAAAGTGATTTCAGGTATAGATACGACTCATGGAGTTTGTGTTGAAGATTTCTGAGCCAAAGCCTCGTCCGTGAGCGTCGAAGAATTCGCATTCGAAGGACCAAGAAATGAAGATTATTCTTTCAAATTCAATCTTTCAACCCCAGAAGCTAGGTGAAGCTGAAATTGAAGATTATGTGACAGATTGCATTGAAGCCTCCTCAATCAATCTGTTGCTATATTTGTACCTGCTGAAGTGATCCAGAAGATTAGTTCTCTTTGATGTTCTCTCTGAAGATTCTCAAGCTGAAAGCGCTATCTTTCAAGAATCATTACATCAAGCCTCCTCACCCGACGTGCGTTCAAAGCCAAATTCTAAAGAAATGCCCAACCGCTCAAGATGAAGTCATTCATTGAAGATTCATCAAGTTCATCTTGAAGTGACGAAGAATTTGAAGATTAATGTTGAAGCCAAGTTCCCAATGAAGATTATCAAGAAAGCCAACTACTTTTTAGGGGGAGCTTGTTGGCTCATTTAAGAAGAGAAAAGAAAGCCATAAACCAAGGAGGAGATTGTTGGGTCAATATTTTGGTTTATACTTTGCTTTTCTAGGAAATTGTATTTTTATGTAATATCTTATGTGTTTACGGTCAAGTTTATGGCCAAGGGGGTGTTTATGGCCGTAAACAAGTTTACGGCCGTAAACCCTGTTTACGGCCCATATTCTCATGTATATATATATATATATATATATATATATATATATATATATATATATATATAGGGGTGAGGGGTGTGAGGAAAAGAGTGATGAACATTAGAGGAGCTTAAGTGTGTGCATTTAAATGTGTTCTAGAGAGAGAGAGAGAACAAGTGTGTGTTAGTGTGTGTGAGTCTTTGTATCCGAATCTTCATTCTAATCATATCATACATAGATTCATCGTCATCTTCTTCTCCTTCTCTTCTTATTTGATCTGACATCATCCGTTTGATTGGGATTCCGCACCATCAAACGGATCTGATTGATACACAAGGAGATTAGGGACTTACAAAAAAAATTGCATTTATATAATGTTAACCTTGCATCAGTAAGGACCAAGACAACAAAGGATTGCACATCATGCTTCTTGCATTCTCTGAGTCTTGATAATAAGCCAATGAAGTCTGCAGTTTACATAGTAACATGTCAATAAACAGGCACGTGATATGTACTAATGAGTTTATATTCGTACCTGGAAGGTATGGAGGATTTTCAGCAAAGTCATTTAAAGCAAGCTTGGAGACAAACCAAAACCATGTTCTTTGTATTGTAACTGTATCCGGAATACGTTCGATTGCAGAAGCGAGGCCAACATCTACATAGATGTTATTTTCTAGAATTTTCTGATATTCATCAGGATTTGGACAATTGTAGCGGGATAATGTATAGGAGTTAGAGACGATGAAGATTGATTCTATGTAACTCTGGTTTGTTCTATGTCCCAATATTTGAAATGCATCTCCCTGTTATATGATATTTTAGTAAGCAGATGGTATGTACTCGTAATGCATAAAAATTATAATGTTGAAAATATGCATACATTTTTGTCTACTCCAAGAAACCAAGTTTCGTGACGGCGGAATTGTGGCCTCCATTTCTGTAGAATCCGAATTTGCAAAGGATTTCCAGCACATCTATAGGTCAGGTTAGAGATGGTATTCATCTGTTTGTAAGTGTTCCTGTTAAAAGTGATTTGTAAGGAACTGTGATGGCAGACATGTAAATAGTAAATATTTTTTTGGGAACCGTGTACACATAGAATCTAAACCTCAATCTGAAAACAGAGACAACAGACTGAGAGACCTAAGAAAAAAAGCAGCATAAATGTCAAATAAAGGTTTAATGAAGTTCATTACTGTTAACTACATGCAACAAATCTTTAAAAGCAACATTTTTTGTATCATTTTCAGACTTGGTCATACTACTGTTTATCAGAACTTTCAGTGAGGAAGGAGATGTTGCCCTGGACAATGCAACGTAAAGCTGACCATGTGTAAATATTGACTGAGACAAATATACTCCAATTTTTTTCAAAGACTACCCTTGGCTCTTTTTTATATTCATAGCATAAGATACTTTGATCGGAAATTGTTTTCGCGAGAAAGCAAAAGGTAAATCAGTAGGATTGTGGATAAACTTTATCCGTGCAATATACACGCGGTTCCCAATAGATGTCCCAGTTATTATTGTCGCTTCAATTACGTTTGGTAGTAGTTGAGAAACAATCAATCGCGTTCCATTGCATATACCTTCTATTTGATTGATGTTCCTTAATAATATAAATGGCATGTTTATTTTTATATTAAATGCATGGGCTGGAATGCCTGAGAAATTCAACCAATTCAAAAACTCAATAGGATACAAACCTTCCAATTCTGAGGTATGCTTACCATTCGGCTGCATAGCATCCGTGCTTCTGTAAGTGTCCTCATCACCGTCTGTCATTTGTTAAATTGAAGTGTTGATTTTGTCAGCAACATCATTTGTAGGGCAGACTATAGCTCTGACAGAGAGATCATTAGTAGAAGGATCAGCTAATATTTTTCTATCATAAACAAATGATATAAGATGTTGCAAGGAGTTATCTCCAGAAGGTATTAGAAGAGAATCTGGTATTGTAACCTAGTTCGTGCTCTGTGGGTCATCCGTGTCCAGTACTCCTAAAATTCCATTTCCAACATTGATAGCTTCATTTTATTACTTCTTTCTATAGTTTATTTTTAGTTAAAACCATTTCATTTTAGTTAATCTTCATGTATATTTTCTCTTTTTGTTATTTTTCTCCTTTACCTGGTACTTTCCAGTCTTTTGAGCTTACTTGTAGGAATTATCGAAGATTGTTTTTCATTGGAGGCGTGGAAGGAGTGCGGGACTTATGGAGGCTTGCGGTTTTCTTGTGGATTTGAAGTGTTGCGATTGAGCTTGGTGCTTGCATAAACAAGAAAACAATTTGGACTTAATTTTTGAGTGAGAATGATGATGAGGCGACGCAGAATCGAGCTACGGAAGATTGAAGGAGCATTGGATCAATCATTAAAGGCTTTGGAATGTCACAAATGGGCTCTAAAGAGTTATGCATGTGGGTTGAAGTGTGAATGAGAAAATTAGGCTAAATTGTATTTTAAATGACCCAAGTCCCACAATCAGCAAGACCCATGTGGTCTGCGTGGATCCATACGCGGTCCGCGTGAATTGTGTTGAGTTGATCCCGAATTTTGACTTGATGACTCTATTTGTGGAAGTTTGGTGGGTGGCTTTTGGCACCTTTTTGAATCCGGAAACCATCTCCTTTTTGCTGGAGATTGGAGGTATTGTTAGAGATCATCACTTGAAGAGCACACACAATTCTCTCTCAAGAAGGTTTTGGAAGATTTGAAGATTTTTGGAAGATTAGTGTAATTTCTTTCCATCTTGCATCTAAGACAATGTTTGGTACCACTAAACTATATTGCATTTCTTTTACTTTGGCCATGCTTGGCTAAACTTTCATTCGGATGATTAGGGTTTAACCCATGGATGATTAGTTGCTTTGAAGACTTATTATTATCTTGTGTTTGAAGTTTATGGAAATGTTTTCTAGTTAAACATCTTTTTATGTTTATTTATCTTTGATCATGAGCTTGGATGAGTGAACGCTTGCTTTTGTTGACTAATTTCTTGGATAAGTAATGGACTCTCAAATTAGTAAGCAACAAATGGTTTATATGTTTGTTTTCATTTCATATAGACCATGGAAATGTTTTCTCCATAATGATAATGTAAGTATTTGATTATCTTTTGGACTTGGTGACTCTTATAACTTAAATCTAATTGATTTTCACAAGATTTTATGCTTCATTGATTTTGTTACTTTGATTAAGGAAATGTATTAAGAGCTCCTCTAGCCATTTTAATATCTAAAAAGAGCTGAGGTAATTTGTGCTAATGAATTGCTATACCCAAGTAAAACCAATTCACAAGTGTTATTCCATTAAGTCTAATGATAAGTCAACCATTTCATCCATGTGGTGTACCCAAAATCAACCAGTTTCACTTCATTGAATTTAATCAAATCTTTTACTTGTTTACTTGTCATATTTACATTCTAGCTAGTTTTAACTTTGTCAACCAATGAAAAAGAACTAAATCCCCCTATTTTACTTTTATTTTTGTTTTACAAGTACTTGAACAAGTGATTTACATAGAGATTTAAATTGAACCAATTTCCGTGGATATGATCCCTTTACCACTATACACTATTTTAGTGTGTAATATTTAGGGTATTTATTTCGTTGGCCTCGACAACCACCAAACATCAAGCAACCACCTAGTGAATTCAACAACTTTCATGCTTCCACCATAATCAATATCGTTTATAAGCAACCTCATATTTTGATGAAGTTTGAATACGCGAAAAGCATACCATAAGTAGGAATTTGGTACGGACAGTGAAATGATGCCCGTACGCATACTTTTCGGAGAAACCGGTAACGTTTGACGAAAGTTACCGCCAAGAAGAACGAACATCCCACCAAACAACTTTTCATCAAATTCCAGTATGTCTCTAAGCGAGTGATCAAGATATTCAAAAAGTCTCCTATCACTCATAGGTGCTTCATCCCATATAATTAGTGATGTTTGTCTTAGAAGATATGCCAGCAATGGTTTTTTCTTTATATCACATGATGTCTTCGAAGAAAGGTCAATTGGAATGTTGAATCTTAAGTGAGCAGTCCTACCGGGTGGAAGCAATAGAGATGATATTCCAGATGCAGCCACAGCCAAAACAATCTTCCCAAGTGATCTGAAATAGGCAAGTATTACAGTCCACAGGAATGTCTTTCCTGTTCCACCATGGCCATACATGAACATCAACATTTGTCTTTTCTGCTTGTCATAGGTAACAACAGAATTATAAATAGTTGTCTGCTCATCATTTAAGTTTGACAGCATAAGTGAGTGTTTCATGTGCAGTGACTGCTTGTTATATGAGGTTTCTTCTAGTAATAAACGATTTTGTAGTTTTGCAAGTGCATCAGAAGATAGCATAGGCAACTGAAAATCAGCTAGAGATTTTGTTGGTGTAGAAGCACGAAGTGTTTTCTCCAGCTCGATAAGAAGATGTTCTCGCAACAAATCATCATTAATGCACAATTCCTTATGTGGCAAATCACCTTTTAAGTTGTGAACAAAGTCATTTATCATCTTAGGCCAGGCGACTTCCCACAATAATATTGGGGTACTTACTTCACAAAACAGCAACAAATGACAGAAAAGTGACCGTAGTTGTGAAGAAGAAGCCCATGATGCAGCTTCTGTAAAAGCACTTAGCCATTCTCTATCTTCTCCGATCAACCCAAGAGCATCACATCCACTTCTATATGTTGGATAAACACGTCCTGAAACTATTTGTATATCCTGATAAGACTTACAGCCCTTTTGATGACACAACAACATTCGAAGATAAAATAGTTCTCCAGAAGAAGGATGGAAAAATACAAGTCTTGCTATTGTTTTTAATGAATCTAGAGCTCTGCATTCCCATTCTTTATATCTTTTACTTCATTCGTATTTAGTTGGATATTCAAGGTATGTAAGATCTAATCCTTTCGGGTCTCTTGCGTTACTATCGAACCAGCCAATAAGCGGTGTCCTTCCAACAGAAGGATTACGAAGAACATCAATCAAATGAGTTTTCTCTTTGAAGATAACATGTTGCATGTTCTCCAAGTGAACCGGCAACAGTTGCCTAATAAGGACATATATATCGTCCATCAAGAAATTCCTCAACCTCATTGACAGCCCGCACAGGTGCAGAAGTTCCAGCAGAATCTGAACTTTCATTTTTATGTATCACAAACCTTACATGTTCAACTCCTTTAGAAATATATTTAAAAAGATATTTAACCATCATATTCCATCCACAATATTCAATGTTTATATGTGCATTGAACCGACTTCAAAGTCTCTTGTTGCAAGGAACGATGCACCCATTGTCAATGACGATCCCATTATGTAAAGTGTGACGTGAAAAAGGATTTCTTTTGTATTGTGCATACCCTTGGTCATCAAAAGTTGTTGCCTCTCTAAAAGGCTTTTGAAAATGTTTGCTGCACTTTCCTTCTTTCATACACGGGGAACCTACATTCTGTAAGCCGCAAGGTCCATGAATCATGGAAGAAGTAATAATCTGATATAAAGTTGGATGCAATTTTGGATCGGACAATTATGCGCTTATATATTTGTCAAAATCTACAGGATACTATATCCTATCTGACTTAGAAACCCACAACAACGTATGACAATGCGGGAGACCCTTCTTCTGAAACTCTATGGTGTATAGATCTGCAACATCAACGATATCTTCATCAAAAGCAGATAAAAAAAGGACTTCAATTGAAAATAATAAAGAAACTCTTGCAATGATATCAGCTCTGCTGTGCGGATCAAGCTGATCATGTGTTCCCATATAACATCTAATTTCCGGCCACTTAGCGTTACACGTAAATGTGATGAAATATTGTGGATTTCCATACACCCTACATATAGAAAGAGCATCCTGATAATGACTATACATGTAGCGGGGGCCACCAACAAATGAGGAAGGCAAAAAAACACGCTTTCCTACCACCCAACTCTCTCTATCCCCTTTTGACAAAGCATCATATAGGCCACTGATGTAGTCAGAACGCAAGCTTTCCTGGTGATTTAGAATGTAGTCTAACCGCCCTTCTTCAATGCATGTATAAGCGTCAACCAGGTATGGTTGAAAAAGACGACATGAGTTAAGAATGAGAGAAAACATACGATGACGTGCATGAATCTGATAGCTATAGTATATATTCATTGTAAGATTCATAGCCTCTGTTCCCGTCTCATTGAAAAGCTTCATGCACGGAGACCAACCATCTTCACAAAACGGAAACAACAACAATGGATATTGTAATGGCATATAACTCGGATGAACTTTATTGACACGTTGAGGATGACCAGATTGCAAATGTATAACAATATCGTACCTGCTACAATTAGTATCATCACCTGTGACAATACAACCTAATGTACCGGGAGCCGGTAGCCCATATCTACGATCCTGCACGTCGTTAAACAACTGCGCTGAATAGGAGTCAATACCAAGTCCATCAGCAATTTCTTTTGTTGTTTTGAAAGTACGAACATATTCGTTATGAGTCGCTAATAAGTGCATTAACAACCGAACAACACCCACATCCAAAGGTTTTCTACAACCCCAATCCTCATGCCTTCTGCCATTAGAAGACTTAAATGCCTTAAATCTATTAGAGACCTCATTTTCAGAGTCATAAACATACAGTTGTAAGAACTGAGGACCTTTGCTTTCTTCCGGGCATAAAGAACCTATCCGATGAAAAATCTCTCCTGAAATCTTGAATACATAAGGACCACGACCCTTTCTAACAGATTCATCAACTTTTGCCCCGAATGAAGTTCAAAAATCCAGATTCCATATATAGTTCAAAAAGTTCAGGTGGGGGCTTAAATGGAAAGGGAAGCACAACCGAACCCGATTTACAACACTGGGTATACATAGGTCGATTCACACGAGAAAGACTTACAACCCTTTCTGCAAACCAAAACAATGCTCCACAAAATTCACACACATAGGTATAATCACCACAATCATCAACCTTAGAAAGACCAATGGCCAGAGAAGAATCATCAACCAATGTGAGAAGACGATTCCGCTTAGACTGGCGTGAAAATGGAGGACAACATAGAGAATAAGAGGCATCAGAGGAACAAGACTTCCGCTTTGACATAAAGAAAGAAAAGAAAACCAACTGAAACAAAGAAGTAGAAATTGAAACAATCTCAAACAAAAACTGACAGAGATGAGCAAATAACAACCCGAATTACATCAACAGAACACTAAACTTGACATAAAGAAAGAAAAGAAAACCAACAGAAACAGAGAAGTATAAATCGAAACAATCTCAAACAAAAACCGACAGAGATGAGCAAATAACAACCAAAATTACATCAACTGAACAACACACAAAGTAATTGCAGAGAAAAGGAAAAAAAGCATACCTACACAGATTAACCGAACAGAGAAAGCGAAGAAGCGGCACCGACTAAGTAAATCTCAGTTCAGCATCCCCAAAAGCTTTAGAGGGCAGGAAAACACCACGTAAATACTAGGTCATCATTCCACAATCTTTGTGCGATTACTGAAGAAAAGCCAACGACCAACCTCCCTCTTCAGGGGACATTCACATAGAAGTAAAGAAAGAAGCGCAGATAAGGGGGAAAACAAATGAATAAAGACGTAGGGTAAAAAGGAGAAGGAGGGTAACATGTAAAAAGAGAAGGATTTTTTTTACCGTAGGCACTATTCCTAAGGGTTCTGAGATTTAATTATATGTTTAAGTTTAATTATACAATTAAGATGAGAACTTAGACTTTGCTTACAAACTTCACCCAAAGTACACCAATAATTGATGGTGAATAGGAATTTAGATTACAAATTGGTCTGTAGCACCTGGTTCTTGGTACGTGTTCTTTTTATTAAATCTTTTAATACTTTGCTTTTGGTCTTGGACTCGGCGAGTTGAAGGACCAACTCGCCGAGTAGAAGCGGGATGAGGCGTGCAGTTTAAGTTGTGGACTTGGATTGATTTTGGTGCTTTTGTTATCCAAGGAAGGAAGGAAAAGCTTGAAGGATGAAGAGGAGGATAGAAGGATTCGGTTTTGAGCATCACTTGCTGACTTCAGAGGGTATAAAGTCTATACCTTGCTTTCTCTTTTGATAGATCCCATTTTGTGGACTTTTAGGGCTTTTCTAAGCCATTTTGGTCACCAACCGTGATTGCAAGCGTGGTTTGAGGTTGATGTTTCGGATATAGGTCCTTTGAGGGGTTACAAGGCAGAAATGAGTGGCTTTTGCACTCAAGGAAGGCCCCATGCATTCTGAGAGCTTGTTTTAGGACCTTTTGAGCTTAAAGTACCATGGAAGCACGTAAAGATTGTAACTTTACGTGCTAGATCGATTGTAGAAGCTTAGATCTACATTTTGATCAAGGGTTGTACATCAGAAATCGAAGATTTAGTGAGTGGTTGTGACCAACTCGGCGAGTCCAAGGTTCTGTCCCATATCAGTTGAGGGTCATAATGACCCAGTTGAGTGTGGAAAGGTTTTAAAGGGGTCCCAAGGGGTGACCCAACGTTCTGGACTAACCCATTGTTCTGGAAATTCATAGGACTCGGCGAGTCCAAGGCAATCTTCTTAAAGGTGAAGATGAACTCGACGAGTTGTTCATACAACTCGACGAGTCAAGGACAGGACATGAGTATCAGTTGATGATGAACTCGACGAGTTGTTAATACAACTCGGTGAGTCGGATAAGGATTCAGTCGATGTTCATTTAGAAGGAAAACTCTTCGAGTCATCGCCTAACTCGACGAGTAGAGACGGGTATGAGGTCTAATTGAAGGATAGGGACTCGGCGAGTTGGCGAGCCAACTCGGCGACTCAGGTCAAATAGAAGTTGACTTTGACTTTGACTTGGTCAGGGGTAAAATGGTCATTTTACCCTAAGAGTAGGTGTCAGTTTCTGACTAAGTGTTTTGTGGGAATTATAGCCGGAGGATTTTCGGAGCAGCAGCATCGGCAGTCAGAGGAATCCCACACAGTTCAACAGCTACTACGAGGTGAGTTACCTTCCAGTAGCGGTGTGGGTCTACGGCCACAATGCCGGCCCACCAATAGGGATCGTATGCTAGATGTTTGTCTTTGTGATATTCATCTGTGTTGTTACTACCTGATATGTTATATGCTAGCGTGATATGGTATGTGATAGTGATAGAGATTCGATTGTTAGGACTGAAAGGTAGGTTAGGCACCCCATATATGCCTAACAGTATGTTATGACATGTTTAGCTGCTAGCATGATCTGTTACATGAGATAGAGGTAGTAGGAGGGGGAAGAGTCCCCGAGATTCGGTTGTTAGGACCGAAGGGTAGGTCGGACACCCCAGATATGTCTGACAATAGATTATGCTATGATATATGTAATAGTAGTAGTAGGGGTGAAATAGTCCCTGAGGTTCGGTTGTTAGGACCAAAGGGTAGTCAGCACCCCAGAATGGCTCGACATGGGTAGGTCAGCGCCCCAGAATGGCTTGACATGGGTAGGACGGCACCCCAGAATGGCCGTACGGGTAGGTCGGCACCCCAGAATGGCCGTACCGGGTTGGTCGGGCACCCCAGAAATGCCTGACAGTATTTATGCTATGTGATTGTATGGTATGTGGTACGATGGGGGAGCTCACTAAGATTCGTGCTTATAGTTTTCAGTTTTGGTTTCAGGTACCTCTTCAACGAAGGGGAAGGAGCTGGCGCGGTAGTGACACATCATGCACACACACATTGGTTTCCGCATTATGAGATATTTTGGGGTTGTAATCTGACATTATTATTATTTTCATGTTATGGGTTTTCAGACATGAGATATGTCTTATGAGACGATATGATCGGATGATGTTTTACTACAAATGTTTTTCAAACCACTTAATTTAAAAATAAATTTATTGGGTCATTACAAGTTGGTATCAGAGCCCTGGTTTGAGGGATTCGGACACACCCTCGGGGGTGTCTAAACGGAAATCAAGGGATTAAAAGATTTTGAAAGAAAATGTTTTCTAAAAGTTAAGTAAAGAGTTTTTGAGAAAGAACGAAGTGTATATGTGCGCGACCGGCCGAGCTCAAGTAAGTATTCCCCAAAGTACCCATACAAGTTTATGTTACGTTTATCAGTTTGAGTAGAATAGCATTCTAGAATAGGACTAAGGATCTAGGAGTGATGCCTTATGTGCTTGCTTTATATGCTTCAGCTTATGAGAGTTGCATGCTAGAATTGAGTAGACAGCAGTAGGATAGCATGTCTAGGTTATGCCTGGTACTATGAGCTTAGCATTATATGCTAGTTCAGCTTCTCATTATGAGGATAAATTTGCTTGAGTAGTTTTCTTGCATCTGAATGCTGCTTGATTTGTGCTCTGTGGGACTCTAAGTGATGCGAGTTAGTCATTAGGTGAATACATTACATTACATGTGATCAGGGTTGAATAATCTCAGAGTGCTGGATTAGGCCCTATTGCGCAGCTCTTGTTTGAGTCTAACTATTATAGGCACAAGTATGTCACTCGAAGGATTATCTGAGCTTCATCACATGTGATGGTATTCAGGTAATGGTTAACTGGCATTACAAGGAGGCCCTCAGCAGCTGAGGACTAGGTTGGGTGGAGTCAGAGGTTTCCTAGGGTAAGCCTAGGATAAGAATAGCAGAGATCAGCAGTGGTAAAATGGATCTGGTAGAGTCAAGGCAGTCCTTGAGGAAGGTACGGATAAATGTGGAAGGTAGTATTGGCCCATACTACAGAAAGTAGAGGATCCGTACCTGAATTGAGGAAGGCTAATACAAGACCGGGGAACTTGTAATAGATGTGAACCCTTTAGAGGTATCAGTATCACTAATGGTTGCCTCTATGTATTGCAGAATGGTGGTACTACGTCACAGGCCAGCAGTTGGCAGTTCTGGAGAGGGATCGGGTTCAGGATCAGGTTCCGAGCCAGTAGATGAGAGGCTACGTGAGTTCATCGCGTTAGAGATCACCAGAGGCATCCTTGAGTCGACCCCCATCATTTTCGGGTCGATCAAGGAAGGGATAGTTGAGCTGATGGAGGACCGCCTCAGGGCGTTCAGGAGTGACATGGCATCTAGCCAGTCAGGATCTCGCATATTGTCGTTTGAGGACATCAGGGGCAGTGGTGCACCGGATTTCCATGGGGTGAAGGACCCCATTGCTGCCAGACGATGGATTGCGGAAATTCCGTCTGCACAGCTGACCAGCTTCTGCCCCGAGGGGTCGAAGGTGAGATATGCAGCAGGATGTTTACAAGACCGAGCTAGAGATTGGTGGGTGTCCGTCGGTGACTTACTGGGAGTCTCGGCTATTGAGACTACGACCTGGTCGGACTTTGTGACCAGGTTCAGGGTAGAGTTTGCACCAGCTGTCGAGCTTCAGCAGCTGGCCAGGGAGTTTTTAGATAAGAGGCAGACGACGGAGACTGTGGTGGAGATCACCGCCAAGTTCCAGGAGAGGGCGTTGTTAGTGCCCCAGTATGCGGGGGATGAGGATATGAGGAGGACCCGCTACCATGACATGTTACGGGCTGACATCCGAGAGTATGTTAGCTTTTCATCTTGTCCTACCCTAGAGTCCGTGATTGCCAGGGCGAGTGAGATGGAGATCGATTTGGAGCATGTCTGGAAGAGGAAAGTAGAGGAGGGGCAGTCGATTGGGGCTTTGGGGAAGAAGCCCATGGGATCAGATGGTAGGCCGAAAGGCCAGTCATGACAGGGCCGCTGCAGGAAATACGGCAGGCCACATGAGGGGGCATGTAGACTGGGATCGTTGGGTGGCTACAAGTGCAGCAAGACGGGGAATTTCAGCATGGATTGTACTGCCCCTGCACCGGTTATTCAGACGTCTGAGTTGTTGTGTTTCCACTGCAACCAGAAGGGCCACAAGAAGGCCAATTGCCCCCAGTTGACAACAACATCAGCGTAAGTGAAGGCGCCAACTCCAGCGACCCTGCGGATCACTGATGGCCGACAGGGCAAGGAAGAGGCTCTAGTGGTGAGGATTCGGGCATTCTAGTTGACTACTGAGGAGGCACGCACTGCACCCGATATGGTGACGGGTATGGCTTCTTATTTATGCTGTTATGATATGTTGCTGTGATTTTGATATGTTATGTATGTGCTCTGTTTAGGATCGTTCCATGTGAACGGTATCACAGTTCAAGTATTGTTTGATTCGGGTGCTACCCGATCGTTTGTTTCTCTTGCGCTTAGCAAGAGATTTTCCAAGTCTTCAGGCATGTTGGATTGCCCTCTAGACGTAGAAATTGCATATGACCGTTCGGTGCGAGCATCGACGGTGTTCCGAGATTGTGTGCTGAGATTATTTGAGGACTGTTATCTGGTGGATCTAGTTCCCATACCTTTGCGGGGGAACAAGGTTATTATCGATATGGATTGTCTGAGCCCCAATGGGGCAGTGATCGACTGCGCACAGCAGTTGGTGCAGATCAGGACCCCAACTGGGGGAGAGCTGGTGATTCAAGGTGAGAGACCAAAGCGAGGACCAGCCCTATGTTCAGCAGCGAGAGCTTGGCGTTACCTCTAGCAGGGTTGCGCAGGTTACGTCGCGTATGTTATGGATACCCAGGAGGCAGGTAGAGCGACGGTGGGCGAGGTGCCCGTAGTACGAGATTTCGCGGACGTATTCCCCGAAGAGCTGCTTGGGATACCTCCAGAGCGCCAGGTGGAGTTTAGGATCGACCTAGTCCCTGGTGCGGCTCCGATAGCCAAGGCACCCTATTGGTTGGCTCCTCCAGAGATGTAGGAGTTGTCTACGCAGCTGCAGGAGCTGCTAGAAAAGGGATTTATCAGGCCAAGTAGTTCGCCTTAGGGAGCCCCGATTCTGTTTGTGAAGAAGGACGGGTCGCATCGTATGTGTATAGACTATAGGGAGCTGAATAAGGTAACAGTGAAGAACCGTTACCCACTCCGGAGGATTGATGACCTCTTTGACCAGCTACAGGGAGCATCTTGGTTCTCCAAGATTGATCTGCATTCAGGATATCATCAAATGAGGGTCAGGGAGGAGGATGTGCAGAAGACTGTGTTTCGGACGCGCTATCGCCGTTACGAGTTTGTGGTGATGCCCTTCAGGCTCACCAATGCTCCTGCCGCGTTCATGGACCTCATAAACCGCGTGCGTAGACCAATGTTAGACCGGTCTGTGATAGTGTTTATTGATGATATCTTGGTTTATTCCAAGATGCAGGAGGAGCACAAGGAGCACCTGCGGGAAGTGCTGGAGAGTTTGAGGAGGGAGAGCTTGAATGCCACGTTCTCCAAATGTGAGTTTTGGTTGCGCGAGGTGCAGTTTCTTGGGCACCTTGTCAACCAGGATGGGATTTCGGTAGACCCAGCCAAGGTGGAGGCCGTGATGAGATGGGAGGTTTCGAAGTCTTGATCTGAGATTCAGAGTTTCCTGGTATTAGCAGGCTATTATCGGAGGTTTATCAAGGATTTCTCCAAGATAGTCGTACCTTTGACCAAGCTAACAAGGAAGGCCGTTGTCTTTTGTTGGGGGCCTGAGCAGCAGGCAGTGTTCGAGACACTGAGACAGAGATTGTGCAAGGCGCCAATCTTAGCCCTGCCAGAGGGCATGGAGGATTTTGTTGTGTACTGCGATGCATCCATCTTAGGTTTGGGCGCAATATTGATGTAGAGAGGGCATGTCATCGCCTACGCGTCGAGGCAGCTAAAGCCTCACGAGGCGAACTACCCGACGCATGACTTGGAGTTGGGGGCTGTTGTGTTCGCCCTCAAGATTTCGCATCATTACCTCTATAGGGTTCTATGTACCATTTACACGGACCATAAGAGTTTGAGGTACCTCATGGATCAGCCGAATCTAAACATGAGGCAGCGTCGGTGGACGGACGTGGTAAAGGATTATGATTGCGAGATCCTTTATCACCCGGGTAAGGCCAATGTGGTGGCTGATGCGCTTAGCTGCAGGGCGGCGCCGATCAGGGATATCTGTATGCGGATGACAGTGGTGACTCTGCTATTGGAGCGGATCCGGGAGGCCCAACAGGAGGCCATGAAGGAGGAACATCGGAAGAGTGAGCGCATAGTAGGTCAGGTTTCCTCCTTCGACTATGACAGTAGGGGATTATTGACATTACACTGCATGGTGTGGGTGCCATACCTCGGAGGCGTGCGTCAGATCTTGATGGAGGAGGCACACAAATCCCGATTCTCCATTCATCCCGGGGCGACGAAGATGTATAGGGATCTTCGTCTGGACTATTGGTGGCCCTACATGAAGCGGGGTGTGGCATGGTACATGGAGCGGTACTTGACATGCAGGAAGGTCAAGGCCGAGCATCAGAGACCTCACAGCAAGATGCAACCCTTGGATATCCTGCTGTGGAAATGGGAGGATATTACGATGGATTTTATCACCAAGCTTCCCAGGACCGCGCGAGGAGTGGATTCGATATGGGTCACCGTCGATCGATTGACCAAGAGTGCCCACTTTATCCCGATTCAGGAGAGCATCTCGGCCGAGCAATTGGCCGATATCTATATCAGAGAGGTGGTGGCCCGACACGGAGTGCGGTTCACATCTAGGTTTTGGAAGAAATTCCACGACGATTTGGGTACTCGTCTGCATTTCAGCACCGCCTTTCACCCACAGACGGATGGCCAAAGTGAGCAGACCATCCAGACTCTGGAGGACATGCTGCGGGCATGTGTTTTAGATTCGGAGGTAGTTGAGATACCTACCTTCCGTTGGCGGAGTTCTCGTATAATAATAGCTATCATGTAAGCATCGACCGTCCTCCCTTCGAGATGTTGTATAGTAGGAGGTGCAGGACCCCGATATGCTAGGTCGAGGTTGGGCAGAGGGTCATGCGGAGCACCGAAGTAGTGCTCAAGACGACAGAGAAGATTCAGCAGGTCCGGAGCAGGCTTTAGACTGCTCAGAGTCGGCAGAAAAGTTATGCCGATAAGCGTCGATCAGACCTGGTGTTCCAGGTCGGGGATATTGTTCTCCTGAAAGTGTCACCTTGGAAAGGTGTCATTCGATTCAGGAAGTGGGGCAAGTTGGGCCCAAGGTATATTAGACCATTCAGGGTTATAGCCCGGGTGGGAAAGGTAGCTTATAGGTTGGATTTGCCAGCCGAATTCAATTAGATACACAGCACTTTCCATGTTTCTCAGCTGCGAAAGTGCCTGGTGCACGACTCAGCAGTGGTACCCTTGGAGGACATTCATGTTGATGGCAGCCTGAATTACATCAAGCGGCCTATAGCGATCCTTGACCGGAAGTCGAATGATCTGAGGAACAAAAGAGTAGAACTCGTGAAGGTGCAATGGCAGAACCGGAAGGGGTCGAAGTGGACTTGGGAGCCAGTGGATGAGATGATGGAGCACTACCCCAGGCTGTTTTAGGAGCGAGCAGCAGACTTCGAAGACAAAGTCTAAAATAAGTGGGGGAGATTTGTAGCATCTGGTTCTTGGTACGTGTTATTTTTATTAAATCCTTTAATATTTTGCTTTTGGTCTTGGACTCGGCGAGTTGAAGGACCAACTCGCTGAGTAGAAGCGGGATGAGGCGCGGAGTTTAAGTTGTGGACTCGGCGAGTAGACCCTGTTTGGGCAAAAACCCTAATCCGAGGGTTTGGACCCGATTTAAGCACCTTAACTCGGCCTCCTTAGTCCCATTTGCTCGTGGAATACCCCCATAGCAAACCCTAGCCGTTATTGAAGCAATCTAAGGCTTTTGGAGTGATTTGGTGCTTTTGTGATCCAAGGAAGGAAGGAAAAGCTTGAAGGATCAAGAGGAGGCTAGAAGGATTCGGTTTTGAGCATCATTTGCTCACTTTAGAAGGTATAAAGTCTATACCTTGCTTGCTCTTTTGATAGATCCCATTTTTCTGGAGTTTTAGGGCTTTTCTAAGCCATTTTGGTCACCAACCATGATTGCAAACATGGTTTGAGGTTGATGTTTCGGATCTAGGTCTTTTGAGGGGTTACAAGGCAGAAAGGAGTGGCTTTTGCACTCAAGGAAGGCCCCATGCATTGAGACAGCTTGTTTTAGGACCTTTTGAGCTTAAAGTCTCATGCAAGCATGTAAAGGTTGTAACTTTATGTGCTAGATCAATTGTAGAAGCTTAGATCTACATTTTGATCAAGGGTTGTTCATCAGAAATCGAAGATTCAGTGAGTGGTTGTGACCAACTCGGCGAGTCCGTTCTTGGACTCGTAAGTCCAAGGTTCTGGAAATTCATGGGACTCGGCGAGTGCATGAACAGACTCGGCGAGTCCAAGGCAATCTTCTTAAGGATGAAGATGAACTCGACGAGTTGTTCAGACAACTCGGCAAGTCAAGGGCAGGACCTGAGTATCAGTTGATGATGAACTCAACGAGTTGTTCATACAACTCGGCAAGTCGGATGAGGATTCAGTCGATGTTCTAATAGAAGGAAAACTCATCGAGTCATCGCCTAACTCGACGAGTAGAGATGGGTATGAGGTCTAATGGAAGAATAGGGACTCGGCGAGTTGGCGAGCCAACTCGGCGAGTCAGGTCAACTAGAAGTTGACTTTGACTTTGACTTGGTCAGGGGTAAAATGGTTATTTTACCCTAAGAGTAGGTGTCAGTTTCTGACTAAGTGTTTTGTAGGAATTATAGCCGGAGGATTTCCGGAGCAGCAGCGGCGGCAGTCAGAGGATTCCCGCATAGTTCAGCAGCTACTACGAGGTGAGTTACCTTCAAGTAGTGGTGGGTCTACGGCCACAATGTCGGCCCACCAGTAGGGATCGTATGCTAGATGTTTGTTTTGGTGATATTCATCTGTGTTGTTACTACCTGATATGTTATATGCTAGTGTGATATGGTATGTGATAGTGATAGAGATTCGGTTGTTAGGACCGAAGGGTAGGTTAGGCACCCCAGATATGCCTAACAGTATGTTATTACATGTTTAGTTGCTAGCATGATATGTTACATGAGATAGAGGTAGTAGGAGGGGGAAGAGTCCCCGAGATTCAGTTGTTAGGACCGAAGGGTAGGTCGGACACCCCAGATATGTCTGACAATAGATTATGCTATGATATATGTGATAGTAGTAGTAGGGGTGAAATAGTCCCTGAGGTTCGGTTGTTAGGACCGAAGGGTAGTCAGTACCCTAGAATGGCTTGACATGGGTAGGTCAGCGCCCCATAATGGCTTGACACGGGTAGGACGGCACCCGAGAATGGCCGCATGGGTAAGTCGGCACCCCGAAATGGTCGTACGGGTAGGTCGGCACCGCAGAATGGCCGTACCGGGTAGGTCGGGCACCCCAGAAATGTCTGGCAGTATGTATGCTATGTGATTGTATGGTATGTGGTACGATGGGGGAACTCACTAAGCTTCGTGCTTATAGTTTTCAGTTTTTGTTTCTGGTACCTCTTCAGCGAAGGGGAAGGAGCTGGCGCGGTAGTGGCACATCATACACACACATTGGTTTCCGTATTATGAGATATTCTAGGATTGTACTCTGACATTATTATTATTTTCATGTTTTGGGTTTTCAGGTACGAGATATGTCTTATGAGATGATATGATAGGATGATACTTTACTACAAATGTTTTACAAACCACTTAATTTAAAAATGAATTTTTTGGGTCGTTACATGGTCACACCAGAAAAACACAAAATTCCTTTTCTTTTTCGTCTTGTATTGCTGCCACGGAACTCCACCAAAAGAGAGTTGCTTTCCCGATGAGCAACAAGAGGCAACAACCTCTTCTTTTGGTTCTTTCTTACTCCTATACTGTCAATCGAAACAACCCCCAAACACCCACCTGCTTTCTACTTATCCTCTTTTTGTTTCCTTGTTTTCTGTCAAGAAACCACTAGAGTAGGTGGCGAATTCCGGTGAGACTCCAAGGCAGCAACCCCTCTCACCACCACAGACAACAACAATAGTCGCCAACTGCCGTTTTCGCCTCCTATTTTCCTTCGCGAATCGCCACCAGAGACCCACCGTTTGCGATCTACATCCACTGTCAGAGCTCCTGTCGACGGCTCTCGTTCGTCAGTTCCTTTTCCCGATCTACTGAAGATGATAATTCTCCCATCGATTTCGTGTATCCATTCCTTACTCAATCAGATGGAGACGGAGACCCTTGTTCTATATTTTGTATCATATGGACAAGATCACCCCTTCATTTTTATTAAATAATCCAAATAGCCACACCTTTAATAAGTTGTTACAAATCAGCCTCCATTGTTGGGAAATTTTTTATCAACAACCCTCAAATTAAGTTTGTTAACCAAATCAGCCCCAATGATTTCTAAAAATTAAACACCAAAACCTCTTTAGTTTAATTTATTACAAAGCAATTCGGATATTGTTTCAAAGTTCAAGAAAGTGAAATTTTCGATTCCTCGCGTAAACCTTCACAGAATGGAACCAACTTCAAAAAGATCGAGATCACGCATCGAAAATGAGTTTCCACGGCCCCTATTTATACACAAAATAACATCATACTTTATTATTGTTCAAAAGTTTATGAAACGGCTATCTGAAATGTATAAATCATCAATAAATCATATAAGTTATAGTAGAATTCTATAAATGACATAATTACACCTTGTTGTGATATACTCCCTCCGTCCCAATATTATTGTCCACATACAAAAAAACACACAGATTAAGGAAGCATTAATTACCACTAACTTTATACAATAAAATGATAGTTTTGTCCTTACTTTGCATTAAATGTTCCATTAAATGCTTAGTTCTTTAAGTAATAATTAGGGGGTATTTTGGTAAAAATACTATTTATTTTTAGAAGTGGACTATTATTTTGGGACAAACCAAAAAGGAAAGATAGACTATAATTTTGGGACGGAGGGAGTAATAATTAATAATAATAAAAGTCGTAAGATTTTAAGTACATTTCTATAAAGATATAAGTTATTTGACGAATCATAAATTGCAATACTTGTCATATATATGCATAAATATGTTGAGAAAGCATGAAAAGACATTATACATATAACGCAATATGCTATTGAACATAATTATGTAGAAACGAAATATACATTGCCTTAAACGGTTGATAAACGAAGATTGAACATGTCATGGTGAATTATTAAAAGGATATATTAATAATCGCCTGCTTGTATAATTGTGTTTTAAACCGTGTGATTTGGATAATTTTCAATTTGTTAAAAACATGGAATTATTCAAAATGTTCTCGTCACATTTTCCAAACTTTGAATTAAATTCATAATTAAGCTTAAAAACTCTAAGTTTTATAAACCTTAAAAACTTAAGATTAGAGCTTGATATCCCTTGTATGAATTGTGAGTTGGTTAGTCGACAAAACTGTCATGGGAGTTTAAGACTAGATCTTGTGTGTTAAATGCTAGATTCGTTTAAGGCGGGATTTATGTTGTGATACATGTCGTTCCTTAGGATCAAAATCCTAGAACCAAACCTAGCGTTATAACCGTTAATCTGGGAGGGATTTATATTGTAAATCTAAGCATACGACATAGACATTTAATAAAGAACTTTGGTGTAAATCTATGACAGATGGTATAGAATCATGGTTGCTAGCTACCACTTCATCTAACGAGACATAACAAACATCACGACTTTTTAATGTGTTAGTAATGATCCATATACCTCCATTTATTGTGCCCATCCGTGGTAGGAACATCAATAGTGTCGATTATAGGCTCACCTTAGAACCAGGAAACATATGGTAGAAAAATTTAAGACTTTAATGGAATAACCCCCTCTTAAAATGCTTAAGTGTCTAATATTAATTCAATTGTATAACTAAATCTTTGATATGGAACAATTTCTTGTTATTAAATATAACTTAATGTTTGGTCGTTGGAAAAAAAATGTTAGTGTTGTGGAAACTTTAGTACGCCTTTTTAGTGCTGGTACAGAGGTGTCACGTTGTAGTTCGGTTATGAGCTCATTACAGATCCCAGATTTTTTTGTTATCGTATAAAATTTACATTTGGTTTATACGGGGTTTTTGTTCACATATACTAGTTAGAAAACACTATATTTAGTGGGATAGTTTGTGACTCATATAACACTTAATTAAAAGCATGACACGATTGGTTAAGGTCTACTAACTTACATTTAATAAGTTATTTATATAAACCATTTTTATACGAAAACATAATATTTAAGTGGGAGGAGTTTGCCCAGCTGGTTAAGTGTCGGTTTCCAAAGTAAGTAAGATAACAAATAATTAATTCCACGACACAAATTTACAAAGTTTATAAATTTGAAACTTATGAGTTTAATATATAAACTATACAAATGCTTGTACAAAGTTGGCTATTTTATGTTTTCACAAAGTGTGACATGACTTTATTTTATATAAATTAGTATTCAAAATCCTTTTATAAAAAACATTTTGGTCATGGGAAACGTAAAATGTTTATATAAGTTTGATTTACTTATATATTTATCAAATGGTATATTTTTGGGTTTGAGGAAACGATGTGTCTAAATGAGTTCAAATACACTTTTATAACTCAATTATTTTATGTTTGATAGAAAAATATATATTTATAAAAGCTGGTCAACCAAATAAATTTTATAAAACACTTTTGGTTATAAAAATACTTTGTGTCAAAACCTATAGAACTCACCAACAATATCATTGACGTATCTTAATGCATTCATTCTCAAGATATTTAGAAGGTTGGAAGTGTTTGCACATAATATCCTCTGTTATTTTTATCATACATTTGTAAACACTAGATTGTTAGGCGTGTGTCGCGATTTGTCAATGTAATTTCTATTTTGGTAATAATAGAATATTTCTGAATATTGTTTAATGTATGTACAATAGTAGTGATCACTGATTTACGTCAAGCACCTCGGCGTTTCCGCCGGCAGTCGGGGTTGTGACAACATTTTACATGAAGCAATTAGCAATCTTAACTTCAACCCTAGCAAAACATCCACAAGTTATCTACTAGGCTATAAGGAATCACAGATTCCGGTAACCCTATCTTGAAATTCCTGAGGGGTCCTTAGCCTATCAACTAGCACGCAATTCTATCAGTTCAATAACAACAACTATAATACATCATATAACATAGGTATGGATATTTTGGGAGATTACTGCCTCGAGCTTCATTTGAATGTACACCCTACTTCCTTCGTTCCTTTCCCTGAAGTTCATTACTTTTATAAAAAGTTTTTTATAAAAACTTTCAGATCTTTAGTTCGAGTCTGGATGCCAACGAGTGTTCATCCATTTTTCTCAAACTAGGGCTTTGATACCAACTTGTAACATACTGATTTTAACCATAAAAATTTTCATTAATTATAGAAAACCATAGTTGTTACAAAAACCAAATCAAAACAATCCCAAGTATGTCAAGTACAGTCATCCCAAATAAGAGTATCAAAATGTAGAAAAAATCAAAATCTACAAGCCAGAGTGTACATTCAAGTCTTCGCCTTCCCACGATCATCAGAAGTACCAGAAGCACATTTAATGCACAACTATAAGCATAAAGTTTAGTAATTCCTTCCAAAAAATATCCATACAAAAAAACATAATAAAAAACTATGGGTTATTAGCAACCTAGGGGATTATCAGCAACCCTAGTAAGTTAATTGCACGCCATGTAGATTATCAACACGTTTCCAAAAGCTATTAGCAACCTTATGGATTCTTAGCAATTCTAAAGTTTTCATCAATACATTTCAATTCATACATAACAATAATTAGCAATTAAGACCCCGCTACTCATAGACATAAATACCATATAGGTAAATGTAGTGAGAAGACTCACCTCACAGATAGCAACTAAATCAAGACAGCTCTCAGACGGTGAAGACTGGTACGAAAAAGCACCTAATAGCAATAAAAAGTACCCACTCATCCTATAGACTAAATCCTCTAAATTGACCAGAAGTCAACCATGTTCAAAAAAATTCAACCATGGTTAAAAAGTCTACCATGGTCAAACTCAGCTGACGGTCACATCGTCACCACCCATAGGTCATGTCCTGACTGAACCAGGAAACAAAACTAGCGATACACTCCTGTCACAACATGACATGTCAATCTTCATGACGTGAAATTTGTTCTAGACAATCTTGAGCATTAAGCTCTTAATCCCTTAACCTAATCCTTCAGACTTTCTAGAGGGTTTTCTCTAACCCTAAGGACCATAAAAATCATAGCTTTTCATTCATACATGTTCAATGAATAACTTAAACACTAACAAGGTCAAAAAGGAGAAAAATAGGCCAAGGTTCATGCTTGGAATCTAAAATCAACACCAAACTTCAGATCTAAAACTTATAGCAAAGGAAACGCCTCAGTGATCCATAAAGTTCTAACTTTATGAATCTTATGCATGTCATCCAACGCGACCACCGAAAGAAGATAATAAATCATATATCTAGCATGCATAAGTGAGAAAGACAATATCTTTAGGACTTACAAAGTCCCAGAAGTAATGCAAGATGGTGAGGAAAGGGCTTGTTGCCAAAAGGATGAACCTAAGGAGTCTTCTTCTTCTTCTTCAAGAAGCCAAAATCACTAATTGAGCTCTTCAATATTGCAAAGGAGGCTAATATTGATTTTTTTAGGAGGGAGGCGATGGAGGATGAGGGTATGCAAACCATAGCCCCTCAGTTCCATTAAACTCATGATGTGAACTCCTATGTGGCATGTCATGATCCTTAAGAATGGACACACGAGTCAGTCTGATTGTCACGTTGTGAGACATTTACTCTTACTTCGTGACCAACTATAAACTATGGTTTTCATTCTTTAATTAATTCTAATCGATGAAAAATCGGCTACATGCATTAGATGTTACACCAAGGGTAATACCGAACGATTAACCTCCTGCATATCGACTCCAATACTAAAAACCCATGACTTGTTAAAATGAAATTTAAGTCCCGATGCCACATGAAATAATATAAGTACTATCTCTAAGTTCTTTATGTTATCTTTGCTCCATTCCCCGACAAAGAGAGCATCATCTGCATAGAACAAGTGGGAGATGGTGGTCTTTGTATGTAGCACTTTGAATCCTTGAAATATACTCTTCTCACACACCAACCTCATAACAATTTTTAGGCCTTATATGGCTATTATAAATAGAAATGGCGAGAGGGGATCACCTTGTCTTACACCTTTACATTGTGAACATTTTTCACTATTTGAGAAATACCAAATACATGTTGCTTGTGTATGGAGTTAAACAAGAACTGGTTGTGAAAGGATATAATCAAGCGAGTTCCTAAAGAGATAGAGATGACTCAAAGTCACAATCTAAATGGGTATTTGTACTAAATTTTAGTATGCCAACCTAGAGAATTTCCAAACATGGGACGGCGGTAGAATCTACTTGCGAGTTTAAATATATTGTTATAAGCGAAGCACCCAAGGAAGCTACTTGGATTAGAAACTTCATAAATGACATTGGAGTTGTTTCGAGAAACAAAGATCCATTTGAGATATTCTTGTTTGATTAAGGTGTATAAACTCATAACTAAATTGGTACAAACTTGCAAATAGAAGCAAAGTCCTTTTTGGGTAGCCCTCATAACCAAAAATAGCTAGAAATGATATTAGGAGAGAGACAGAGAAATGTTTTGTTAGTATATTATGTGATTAATATATTAACTGGGAATATATAAGTGATATGTTAATTTGTTATGTGATTAACAAATTAGCATGAGATCAATAGTTAAATAATCGATTTGTTAATTTATATGGTAAATGGTTGAACAAAAGAAGCAATTCTAGAAACCTCCATGGCATGGACGGTTTTGGAGGCTCCTCTAAGGTTTCTAAAAGCCTCCTGATTGCATAAAAAGAAAGGATTTGAATTATGATTAAATCTATTATTTAATCAATTTAGATACTTTGCTTGCAAGTTACCTAAACTATAAATAGGACCCCAAGGCCATCAATGTTCGTTCATGACATTAGAGTATTAGGAACAAAATTTCCTTCTCCTCCCTCTCTCCCCTCATCATTCTAGTGTTTCTAGGGTTTTGGATGTGAGCCATTAGAGACATCATATTTTTGGTTCTTGCTTTCAAAGGTTTTCAAGAAGAATATTGGTGTGATTATTTGCTACAATAATCAAGAGGTATGTAAACCCTAACTCTATGGAAATTTTGATTATTATAGAGTTCCATTAGGATTCTTGATGTTTATAGGTTATTGCTCTCAATAGAGAAAACATAGATCCAAATAGGTTGTATGTGAACTTAAGAGTTAAGTATTTTTCCACCTTATGCGTAGATTTATAACTTATAAACCCCATCAGTGGTATCAGATTCATAGTTTTCTAATTGATTGCGCATAATAATGAATAGATCAAAATTAGGGTTTATAGAAATTAAACCCTAATGGGCTTGAATTTTCACATATGGCTAGAGTTCTTGAAACCCTAGCCTCCACCCCTTAAATTTTGAAAATGCTACGGTTTGCTTAGGTTTTCTAGTTTCCTTAATTATTGTTTTAATAGCCTTACAATAGAATAATTAAAATTCGATAACCGCAAACCCTAATTTTGAAAATTAGATAGGGTTCTGGATTAGTATTAAATTTAAATTATTTAATTAATTGTTTAATAGTAAATAATTATTTAATCCATAAATTATTTAAATTAATTTAATTAAAGGTTAACTAAAATATAAATATTAAATCATAATTGGTTTAAATTTAACTAAACTAAAAGTTTAATTTAGATAATTAAGTTTAAACCTTGTATTTTAAAAAGTTTTAAAATACACCTTGTATATACATTATTAAAAGTTAATTACTATATGTATAAGATTAGTTCATTCGAATCAATAGTAGGCCTCATTCATGAAGTCATACTCTAATAGGGTATAAGGGAACAGCATATACAATGACCATCATTGGGTACACGCTCTCACCTATAGCTCCGTTGTATGGTGGAGGGTCGTTAGTCGAATGGGTTTGATAGGACATTGTTGGGTTTTATACATAGCAAACAATCCTATGTGTGCATGCAACCCTAATATGAGGATCTATGTTTTCACTATTAGACATACAAGCATTGAACACAAAAACTAGAAACCCTAGGAGGCACATGTAATTTTCGAAATTAACTTATAATTAGGGTTAGGATACATACCTTTATTGTTATATTGTAATAAAAATCAAATCCTTGAAGATCTTGAACTTTGGTAGAAAGCGCCACAAGTGTCGCGCCTCTAATGGCTCACAAACAAAGCTAGCAACCAAGGATTACTATGGAGAGAGAGAAGGAAAGTGAAAATTTCGGCTCTTAGCCTTTCTTGGAGTCCCTTGGACAAAATCCAACCCTATAGAGGTTTATATAGGTGATAAGGAAGGTTTAGGATAAGGCAGGTGTATCTTAGATAACCCTAATCCCTTAACTTCCTCCCGAAGGCTTCCAAGGCACCCTTAGAGCCCAAGGAAACCCTAGGACACTCTAGATTTTGTTCCTAACCTCTAAGGGAGGTTCTAGAATGCTCAATGCTCAACTTTTGAACATTGTTACCTTTAGCCCTTGCAATTTCAATTAATTCCTTTAATCCTAAAATTAATTCCAAATTAATTTATGATTAATATTAATTAAACAATATGATTTCTAATTAATATATTATATCCATAATACATTAATAAATCATTTATCTTGATTTAAAATTAATTTATTAACCAAGTAATAAATTAATAAATCATTCTTCTCTCTCCAACAATTATCCTATTCAATTGCCAGGTTTGTAGGCAACCCAAAAGCACATTGCTACTATCAATTAAAGTATATACCAATTATAGTTATGGGCTTAGACACCTAATCCAACAGTCTCCCACTTGGATAAGTCTAATAACTATAGTTGCAAGTATAACCTAAAAAATTGACTAGCAAATTTTAGCTACCGAAAGCCGCTGTCGAACTCTGATCTTATCAGTGGTGTGTCCTTAAGATAAGGGATCTAATATTCCTCCATTCTAGATATAATATAGACATGAGACATGGATTATAATCATTCTCTTAGTCTATGAGTTGTTTACCGATTTCCGATTTAAGACGACAGACAACAAACTACATTTGAACACATGACTTATGATTGCCAAGGCATCGACCTTCACTGGAAAAGAAGATCCTGTCAGAGTAATGGATTGGATCTCGGAAATGGAGTTGGCTTTCATGACTTGTGATTGCCAAGGAAAGTTACAAACCACCTTTGCAGCGCGTCAGTTCAGGGGTAGTGTTGCTCGTTGGTGGAACACTTTAGGAAAAACCCTAAGCCCTAATGAGCCACTAAAACTAAATTGGGCATAGTTCTTGGTGCACTTTAAGCGCAAGTACTGCTCAGACCAAAACATGCTTAAGTTAGAAAAACAATTTCTAATGTTGAAGATGGGAAGTATGACCATGGACGAATATACGAATAACTTCACAGACAAAATGGAGTTTGCTTTGTGAATTGTCCTAGATGAGCTGGCAAAAATTGACAGGTACGCAAAGGGACTTCCATGGGAGTATGCGATGCCAGTACGTCAGGCGCTTATTTTAAAGGCAGCTATCTGGGCTGCCAAGTCTATTGAAGATATCATAAAGTGGAGAGCCGCCAGCAAGGTTGAAGTTGGCGAAAAGAGAAAGTTCGAAGGAACTTCAGGTTCCAATAAAAAGAACAGATTCTCGAAGACTAGTTCGAGAAAATTTGGAGGAGGAGCCGAAGCCAAGTGGTATGATAAGTGTAAGAAGAAACATGTTGGGAAGTGCAGCGTGGAAGTCACTTGTTACAAATGTGGAAAGTCTGGGGATTATGCCAATGAATGCACCTTCAATAAGAACGTATGTTTTGGGTGAAATGAAGAAGGGCGTATTTTGAGGGATTGCCCGAAGAAGAAGGACGCAACAAAACCCAATCTTCCACCAAATCCAAAGGTGAGAGCCTTTCAGATGACACTCGAAGCTGCGAAAGAAGAAGTCGATGTCGCTTCAGGTACCTTTCTCTTAAACGAATTGCCTGCCCAAATTTTTTTTGATTCTGGAGCCAATTACTCCTTTATTTCGCACGAATTTGGTAGAAAACTAGCTTTGCCTATATATAGACTAGATAATACTTTATTAGTCGAAATTGCTAGTGGCAACTTTGTACCTGTTAGCCATCGTATGAAAAACATCATCATTGACTTGGATGGGAATAACTTCCACGAGGAATTATTGCCTATCGAGTTAAATGGTTTCGACATATTTCTAGGAATGGATTGGCTTAGCGCTAATGATGCAGAAATATTATGTAGAAAGTAGATAGTAAAAGTAAACCCGCCAGGGAAAGAGTCGTTTATGGTGTATGGAGACAAACGTAGAGTAAATTCTGGAATCATTTCTCTAATGAAAGCCAGAAAGTGTTTGGCCAAGAGGTATACATCATATTTAGCGTTCGTGATAGATGCTAACAAGGAAAAGAAGGAGGAGCAAAATATTCTGATGGTGTGTGATTATTCGGAAGTCTTTCCCGAAGATCTTCCCGGATTGCCCCCTGATCGACAAGTAGAATTTCGTATCGACTTCTTACTAGGAACGACGCCAATAGCAAAAGCACCGTATCGATTAGCACCAACAGAGATGAAAGAACTTATGACACAACTTCAGGAGTTATTGGACAAAGGCTTCATTCGAGCTAGTTCATCACCCTGGGGAGCCCCTGTGTTATTTGTAAAGAAGAAAGAAGGGAGCATGAGAATGTGCATCGATTACAAAGAGCCGACTAAAGCAACAATGAAGAACATGTACCTGTTGCCGAGGATCGATGACCTGTTCGACCAGTTGCAAGGTTCGAATTATTTCTCAAAGATCGACCTTAGGTCAGGGTACCATCAACTAAAGGTGAGAGAGCAAGATATCAAAAAGACTGCGTTCAAAACAAGATATGGAGACTATGAATTTTTGGTTATGTCGTTCGGATTAACCAATTCCCCAGCAGCTTTCATGGATTTGATGAATAGGGTTTGTAAACCATTCCTAGATAAATCTGTGATAGTATTCATAAATGACATTCTGATTTACTCGAAAAGACAGGAGGAGCATGGCAAACACTTGAGAGAAGTGTTAGAGGTATTAAAGAAGGAGAAGCTGTATGCAAAGTTCTCCAAATGTGATTTTTGGATTCAAGAAGTCCAATTTTTGGGTCATGTGGTTAACCAAGAAGGGATAATGGTTGACCTAGCGAAGATTGAAGCTGTAATGAAGTGGGAACAACCAAAAAGTCCTACGGAGATTCGAAGCTTTTTAGGATTAGCAGGATATTAACGATGGTTTATCAAAGGATTTTCTTTGATTGCTACTCCATTAACAGCTTTGACCTACAAAGGAGCTACTTATGCTTGGAATGAGAAGCATAAGGAAGCCTTTGAGAAGTTGAAGAAGAGATCGTGTAAAGCATCGATTCTTTCGTTGCCTTAAAGGGTTAATGACTTCACAGTTTATAGCGATGCGTCTGGAGTTGGGTTAGGTTGTGTTCTGACCCAAAGGGATAAACTGATAGCATACGTATCGAGGCAATTGAAGGAGCATGAAAAGAACTACCCCACTCACGATATGGAGTTGGCAGCGGTAGTATTCGCCCTAAAGATATGGAGGCATTATCTTTATGGCACAAAGTGTAAACTTTTTATTGATTATAAGAGTGTGCATTTCATAGCAGCCAAAGAGAAATGGTATATGAATAAACTTGCGAATTCTTACATGAAGGAAATTGTGAGGCTACACGGGGTTCTGTTAATGATTGTATCCGATCGTGACAGTCGTTTTACCTCAAGGTTTTGGAGGAGTCTACAAGAGGAATTGGGTACCAATTTGTGTTTGAGTACAGCTTACCATCCGCAAACCGATGGTCAGAGCGAACGACGATTCAAACATTGGAGGATATGTTGAGAGCATGTACCCTAGAATTCAAAGGTAACTGGGATGAGCACTTACCTCTAGTAGAATTCTCCTATAATAATAGTTTGCACTCAAGCATTAAGATTGCACCTTATCACGCTTTGTATGGAGAAAAGTGTCAAACGCCATCATGTTGGCTGGAAGCTAGGGAAAAGCAGTTTATGGGACCTAAAATAGTCCATCAGACTTCTGAAAAGTTGAAAATTATTAGGGAAAGGATGTTAGCTGCTCTAGATCGACAAAAGAGTTATGCTGACAAGAAAAGACAACCGATAACCTTTGAAGTCGGAGATTCAGTTTTACTTAAAGTATCGTCGTGGAAGGGACTTATTAGATTTGGTAAAAGGGAAAAGTTGAGTCCAAGGTTTATTGGACCATTTAAAGTACTTCAGAGGATTGGGAATCAAGCTTACAAGCTAGAATTATCGGAAGAACTGGAGGGTATTCATAACACCTTTCAACTGTGTTATTTGAGAAAGTTCACGGGACATGTGCCTGACATAATTCCGATTTCTGAGTTAAGGTTGGATGAAAACAAGAGGTTGATCGAAAAAACTGAGGCGATCGTTAACTGTAAGACTATGAAATTGCGACGAAAGATGGTTGATTTAGTGCTTGTGCGTTGGAAACATACGAATGGACCAAATCTCACCTGGGAAACGGAGAGTGACATGATGAGTCGCTACCCGCAGTTGTTTGGTGATATGTGATTCCGGGGACGGAATCATCCTAAGGGGGGAGGGGGAGAATTGTAACACTCGTGTTTCTAGCCTAGGCATTAATATTAAGGTGATAGTCTAGGTTAACCTTTGTAACTCATTTTGTAGAAATGAAAAAGGAATTATATGTGAATCATGAGTTTTATGCTTAATTATTAGGGCCTAATTAATTAAGAACAAAAATGAGCGTCAAAATTAAATTTTAGATAAAGTGAATATCTGTTAACAAACTGGTAGTGGGCATGACAAAGATTACGGATATATAAAGAATGCTAAAATCCGAGTTATAACGAACAAGTTATGACCTGTCGAAGTTTCGCGACAAACCGGCACGGGACCGAATGTCGTAAAAAGTGAGTTTTTGATAAACTACTTTTTAGCCTTAGTGATCTAAGCGAAAGTCGTAGTGCTCGTTAAACTGAGAGTATGTATAAAAGAACGCCCAAATCTGACTTCGTATGAGGAAGTTATGATTTTTCGAAGTTTCAGCTTAGCAATAGACAGCTAAAAACTCGAATTTTAGATCGAGTGATTTTTAGCCGACACAACCTAAATGAGAATTGAAGGTCTCGTCATTAGTAGCACAACGGTAAAAAGTTTGATGAAAGCAGACGTCGGATGAAGAAGTTATGAAATTTTAACGGATTTCCTGTCCCGGTCTGTTAAAAATAATAATATAAAAATTAAAGTCAAAATTAGCCGACGAAGTCTAAACAAAAGTTGTAGAGCGTAAGTTTAACTACGCGTTCATTTAAAGAACGTCAAAAATGGAGCTCGTATACGAAAGTTATGGATTTCAGAAGTTTTTGCACAAAAACCGAGAATATTCGCATAGTCACGTTTTTGCCACGTCACCCTCGCTCAAAACGCGCCACGTGTCCAAAATACTGCAGAGTCATCCGAGCTGCAGAGTCATCCGAGCTCCTGATTTGATCCGAAGTGGTCCACTGAGAAGGCGACATGTACCCTCTAGCACATGTCTGAACCCTCGCAAGGCTGCCACGGATGCCCTACTTCGGACGTACGCTTCAGTCCAATCACAACCTGCCAGCAGCCACTTCGCACGTGCAGCCCATGTGCGAGCCCTCTCCTGTGAGCCTCGGATCTTCGCCACCTGGAGGCTTCTCAGCCGTCCAATCAGAAGCTTCTCCCTATAAATAGAAGGTTGCGAGCCTTCTCGAATATTTTTAAGAAATTGCCATATTTAGCCCCTTTCTTCATATTTTCTTCATCTTAACATCCCCCAAAGCCCCGGTATCGATTATAAGCCCCGGAATACGCCACGAAGTGCCCGAGAAGCCCGAAAAATTTATCTTTTGGGTTTCGAAGCCCAACCTTTGCAGAGCCCGGTTTCTCAATAAAACTCTCGCTTTTATTAGAAACGATCGTTTTAAGCAACGAATTGCTGCCCAATTATCATCAAATCAAGTGAGTGTGTAGTCACTTTCATCTTACACCTAGATATGAAGTATTTTCTATAAAATACGTGCTATGTGTAATTATATTAAGTGTTTATTTGAGGTGACTGTTGAATAAATGTTTTATACAAGTTTTAAACTATATATGCATTTTATCTACAAAATATGTCGGGTAGAACATGGGTAGATGAAATACTTGATGTGTGTTAAAATGGTGAGAGGCCTCGTTGTTGTTGTTATAGTCATCTAGCGGAGTATAGATGACGACCACGGACCTTTCTAGACAGTCCAGTGGAACACTAGCAGGTTCGCAACTTGTAGGTGTTGATGAACTAAATGTTCATTGGTGTACTTCATCCCCCTCATGGTTTCCTTTAGGACATGTATGGCTGAGGAGACCCCTTATCAGTAGTGTCCATCCCGATGATATTCCTTAGGCAAGGTCCCATGTGATAGGTGTTTAGGGACGTTAAATGAGGACAACGGGATTGGGTAATCAGGGTTATTGTTGATTGGTGAACTTAATAAGTATGTTATTATTGTGGGTTGAAAACCCTATATGATCACCAGTCTCCTAAGCCCGACCCACTCAGTTTTTTTATGATTACAGGTAGTGGACCCCGAGCATAATCGGAAGACGATGAGAGATTTTTGATTATAGGCCAGTAGTTGTAAATAACTGTTGAAAGGCTTATAATGTCTTGTTTATGCTTTTGACCTATATCGGTACATGACATCCCGAGGTTTTGATATGAAATGAAAATATACATTTCTTAAGGAAAGGTTTTGATAAACTTTTATCATGTTTTGTTTTGGGGACCAATTCCGCAACATCTTTTAAAAGATTTCTTTGACTTTATTTTAAAAAGCATAAACTAAATCGGTCTTTTCTGGCCGAGAAATTAGGGGATGTCACAGTTGGAATCAAAGCATTAGTTTACGCGAACGAAGAAATTATAGAATTTATAGACTTGAATTTAGGAAATATGCCTAAAATGCCTTTATGTGCTAAAATGCTATATGTTGCCATATATTCCATTATTTGTTCGGGTCTATGGTCTATTATCGACCGAGTCTGGAAACCTTATGTGTGTAGGATTCTAAGAATAAGATTACGAGATTAGAACTAACATGTAAATGTTTCGGAGTGATAAGGGAATTGATATGTCTAACAAGGATAAAGACCTAAATTCTCCTTATTCGGTATATAGATTGTAATGGCAAGAACTCGAAGTGGAGCGAGAAATGCAAATAGAAACCAACAACCGCAACCTCAAGTGGTGGAACAGGTGCCGATAGTAGGAGCTGCACCTGTACCCATCACCATGGCTGGAGTACAAACTATGATTCAGACGATGGTGGCTGAACAAAGGGAGGAATCAAGGCAAATGTTGTTGAACGACAAGTATGAACCTTCAGTTCCTGTTGAACAACGTGAACTAAGTGACGATCGATCTGAAGAAGGGAACAACAATAGATCGGTTGGTCATAGTGAACCGCTTGTGGTTGGGAGAAATAACCACGAGGGTATAGTGGAGAGAAATGAGTCCAAGTATAAGGACTTTATGACTAGAGAGCCATCGACCTTCATTGGAAAAGAAGATCATGTCGGAGTAATCGACTGGATCTCGGAAATGGAGTTGGCTTTCATGAATTGTGATTGCCAAGGCAAGTTACAAACCATCTTTGTAGTGCGTCAGTTCAGAGGTAGTGTTGCACATTGGTGGAACACATTGTGGAAAACCCTAAGCCCTAATGAGCCACTGCAACTAAATTGGGCATAGTTCTTGGTGCACTTTAAGCGCAAGTACTTCTCGGGCCAAAACGTGCTTGAGTTAGAAAAACAATTTCTAACGTTGAAGAAGGGAAGTATGACCGTTAACGAATATATGAATAAATTCACAGACAAAATGGATTTTGCTTTGCGTATTGTCCAAATGAGCTGGCAAAAATTGACAGGTACGTAAAGGGACTTCCATGGGAGTACGCTGCGCTAGTACGTCAGGCGCTTACTTTGGAGGCAGCTATCTGGGATGCCAAGTTTGTTGAAGACATGATAAAGGGGAGAGCCGCCAGCAAGGTTAAAGTTGGCAAGAAGAGAAAGATTGAAGGAACTTCAGGTTCCAATAAAAAGAACAAATTCTCAAAGGCTAGTTCGAGAAAATTTGGAGGAGGAGATGAAGCCAAGTGGTGTGACAATTGTAAGAAGAAACATGGTGGGAAGTGCAACGTGGAAGTCACTTGTTACAAGTGTGGAAAGCCTGGGGATTATGCCAATGAATTTACCATCAATAAGAACGTATGTTTCAGGTGCAATGAAGAAGGGCATATTTTGAGGGATTGCCCGAAGAAGAAGGACGCAACAAAACCCAATCTTCCACCAAAGCCGAAGGCGAGAACCTTTCAGATGACACTCGAAGCTGCAAAAGAAGAAGCCGATGTCGCTTCAGGTACCTTTCTCGTAAACGAATTGCCCGCCCAAATTTTGTTTGATTCTGGAGCCAATTACTCCTTTATTTCGCACGAATTTGGTAGAAAACTAGCTTTGCCTATAGATAGACTAGATAATACTTTATTAGTCGAAATTGCTAGTGGCAAGTTTGTACCTGTTAGCCATCGTATGAAAAACATCATCATTGACTTGGATGGGAATAAGTTCCACGATGAATTATTTCTTATCGAGTTAAATGGTTTCGAAATATTTCTAGGAATGGATTGGCTTAGCGCCAATGATGCAGAAATATTATGTAGAAAGAAGATAGTAAAAGTAAACCCGCCAGGGAAAGAGTCGTTTATGGTGTATGGAGACAAACGTAGAGTAAATTCTGGAATCATTTCTTTAATGAAAGCCAAAAAGTGTTTGGCCAAGGGGTGTACGTCATATTTAGCGTTCGTGATCGATGCTCAGAAGGAAAAGTAGGAGGTGCAGAATATTCCGATGGTGTGTGATTATCCGCAAGTCTTTACCGAAGATCTTCCCGGATTGCCCCCTGTTCGACAAGTAGAATTTCGTATCGACTTGTTGCCAGGAACGACGCCGATAGCAAAAGCACCGTATCGATTAGCACCAACAGAGATGAAAGAACTTATCACACAACTTCAGGAGTTATTGTAAAAAGGCTTCATTCGACCTAGTTCATCACCCTGGGGAGCCCCTGTGTTATTTGTGAAGAAGAAAGACGGGAGCATGAGAATGTGCCTCAATTACAGAGAGCTGAATAAAGCAACAATAAAGAACAAGTACCCGTTGCCGAGGATCGATGACCTGTTCGACTAGTTGAAAGGTTGGAGCTATTTCTCGAAGATCGACCTTAGGTCATGGTACCATCTGTTGGATTAGTGTCTAAGCATGTAACCATATTTGTCATGTACTTGACCCGATTGTGCATGGTCCTTTTGGGTTGCCTTCACTAGAGCAACTTGACTGGAGAAATAATAGAGAAAGATGTTATTATGATTTATTAACATGTTATAATAATAATATATTAAAGGAGAAATCATATTTTTTTAATTAATATTGGTCAATAATTAATTAAGAATTAATTTAGTGATCAAGTGTAATTAATTAAACTAGAGGGGCTGAATTGTAATTATGAGATAGTTACAAAATAAGGTAATGGTTATCCTAGATATAGGTTGGACGAATTCAAGGGATAAGATATCCTTGAAATCGTCCAAAGGATAAAGGATAAAGGGTTTTCAAGGCTTATCTTATTGTTACTTGGTGGGCAAGCAACTAGATAAGGATAATGACTGAAACCCTAATCTCTACACCTATATAAACACCCTTTTGGCACATGAATTCGTCCATGCCTTCTTAAAGGGTTCTTAGGGCCGATTTCATAGCTCCTCCCTCTCTCTAATGCCTCTCCATTTGCTCTTGGTGTTTGTGAGCCATTAGAGGTACTACACTTGTGGCACTTGCTTTCAAGACTTAGCGTTTGAAGATTCGAGTTGTTATTGCAATATAACAACTAGAGGTATGTGATCTAATCTTCTATGTGTATTTCGAAAATACTAGGGCATATTAGGGTTTCTTTATGTGTTCATAATGTTGCGTATCTAATAGTGAAAACATAGATCCAATTCTAGGGTTGCATGTACACATAGGATTGTTTGTACAAAACCCATCACCATCAACTAAAGGTGAGAGAGCAGGATATCGAAAAGTCTGCGTTCAAAACAAGATATGGACACTATGAATTTTTCGTTATGTCGTTCGGATTAACCAATGCCCCAACAACTTTCATGGATTTGATGAATAGGGTTTGTAAACCATTCCTAGATAAATCTGTGATAGTGTTCATAAATGACATTCTGATTTACTCGAAAAGTCAGGAGGAGCATGGCAAACACTTGAGAGAAGTGTTAGAGGTATTAAAGAAGGATAATTTGTATGCAAAGTTCTCCAAATGTGATTTTTGGATACAAGAAGTCCAATTTTTGGGTCATGTGGTTAACCAAAAAGGGATAATGATTGACCCAGCGAAGATTGAAGCTGTAATGAAGTGGGAACAACCAAAAAGTCCTACGGAGATTCGAAGTTTTTTAGGATTAGTTGGATATTACCGAAGGTTTATCCAAGGATTTTCTTTGATTGCTACTCCATTAACAGCTTTGACCCACAAAGGAGCTACTTGTGCTTGGAATGAGAAGCATAAGGAAGCCTTTGAGAAGTTGAAGAAGAGATTGTGTGAAGCACCGATTCTTTCGTTGCCTGAAAGGGTTAATGACTTTGCAGTTTATAGCGATGCATCTGGATTTGGGTTAGGTTGTGTTCTGACCTAAAGGGATAAAGTGATAGCATATGCATCGAGGAAATTGAAGGAGCATGAAAAGAACTACCTCACTCACGATTTGGAGTTGGCAGCGGTAGTATTTGCCCTAAAGATATGGAGGCATTATCTTTATGGCACAAAGTGTAAACTTTTTACTGATTATAAGAGTCTCCAATATCTCTTTAATCAGAAGGAATTGAACATGATGCAACGACTCTGGCTAGAGTTACTCAAGGATTATGACTATGAGATACTTTACCACCCTGGTAAAGCAAATGTTGTTGCTGATCCTCTCAGTCAGAAGGTAAACCTTGAAAATAAAAGGCCAAGAGCGTTGGGAATTGATGTTGTCTCGACAATTATGGAAAGTATAAAGAAAGCTCAAGAGGAAGATTTAGAGAAAAATGACCGAAAGGAAGAACAATTGGGAAAAACATTAGTATTCGATACAAACAACCAAGGGTTGAAGGTATTCCATGATAGGATTTGGATACCTAAGACGGGAGGAGTAAGAGATGTTCTGATGGAAGAAACTCACAAGACCATGTACTCGATTCATCCCAGCAGTACGAAAATGTATAGGGATCTAAAGCCATATTACTGGTGGCCGACGATGAAGCTTGATGTTGCTAAGTATGTGGCCGAGTGTGTAACTTGTGCTAGGGTTAAGGCACATCATCAAAAACTGTATGGGAGTTTAGAACCTTTGTCTGTACCCATGGGGAAATGGGAAGATATTATCATGGATTTTGTAACTAAACTGCCCAGAACAAGGAACGGTCACGACATGATTTGGGCGGTCGTTGATCGCTTCACTAAGAGTTCGCATTTCATAGCAACCATAGAGAAATGGTCTATGGATAAACTTGTGAATTCCTACGTGAAGGAAATTGTGAGGCTACACGGGGTTCTGTTAACAACTATATCCGATCGTGACATTCCTTTTACTTCAAGGTTTTGGAGGAGTCTACAAGAGGAATTGGGTACCAAGTTGTGCTTGAGTACAGCTTACCATCCGCAAACCGATGGTCAGAGCGAACGAACGATTCAAACATCGAAAGATATGCTGAGAGCATGTACCCTAGAATTCCAAGGTAACTGGGATGAGCACTTACCTCTAGTAGAATTCTCCCATAATAATAGTTTCCACTCAAGCATTAAGATTGCACCTTATCACGCTTTGTATGGGGAAAAGTGTCAAACACCATCATGTTGGCTGGAAGATGGGGAAAAGCAATTTATGGGACCTGAAATAGTCCATCAGACTGCTGAAAAGTTGAAAGTGATAAAGGAAAGGATGTTAGCTGCTCAAGATCGACAAAAGAGTTATGTTGACAAGAAAAGACAACTGATAACCTTTGAAGTTGGATATTCGGTTTTACTTAAGGTCTCGTCGTGGAAGGGACTTATAAGATTTGGTAAAAGGGGAAAGTTGGGTCCAAGGTTTATTGGACCATTTAAAGTTCTTCAGAGGATTGGGAATCAAGCTTACAAGCTAGAATTACCGGAAGAACTGGAGGGTATTCATAACACCTTTCATGTCTAAGACTATGAAGTTGCGACGCAAGATGGTTGATTTAGTGCTTGTGCGCTGGAGACATACGAATGGACCAAATCTCACCTGGGAAATGGAGAGTGACATGATGAGTCGCTACCCGTAGTTGTTTGGTGATATGTGATTCCTGGGACGGAATCATCCTAAGGGGGAGAGAATTGTAACACTCGTGTTTCTAGCCCAGGAATTAATATTATGGTGATAGTGTAGGTTAACCTTTGTAACTCATTTTGAAGCAATGAAAAAGGAATTATATGTGAATTATATGTTTTATGCTTAATTATTAGGGCTTAATTAATTAAGAATAAAAATGAGCGTCAAAATTAAATTTTAGATAAAGCCGATATCTATTAAGAAACTTGTAGTGGGCGTGACAAGGATTACGGATTTATAAAGAATGTTGAAATCCGAGTTATATCGAAGAAGTTATGACCTGTCGAAGTTTCTCGACAAACCAGCACGGGGCTGAATGTCGTAAAAAGTGAGTTTTTGATAAACTACTTTTTAGCCTTAGTGATCTAAACGAAAGTCATAGTGCTCGTTAAACCGAGAGTATATATAAAAAGAACGCCCAAATCTGACTTCGTATGAGGAAGTTATGATTTTTCGAAGTTTCAGCTTAGCAGTAGACAACTAAAAACTCGAATTTTAGATCGAGTCATTTTTAGCCGACAAAACCTATGTGTGAATTGAAGGTCTCGTCATTAGTAGCACAATGGTAAAAAGTCTGACAAATACAGATGTCGGATGAAGAAGTTATGAATTTTTAACGGATTTCCTGTCTCAGTCTGTTAAAAATAATAATATAAAAATTAAAGTCAAAATTAGTCGGCGAAGTCTAAACGAAAGTTGTAGAGCATAATTTTACCTACACGTGCATATAAATATCGTCAAAAACGGAGCTCGTACGAAAGTTATGGATTTTAGAAGTTTTTGCACAAAAACCGAGAAAATTCGCATAGTCACGTTTTTGCCACGTCACCCTCGCTCAAAACGCGCCACGTGTCCAAAATACTACTGAGTCATCCGAGCTCCTGATCTAATCCGAAGTGTTCCATTGAGAAAGCGACATGTACCCTCTAGCACATGTCCGATCCCTCGCAAGGCTGCCACGGATGCCCCTACTTCGGACCTAGGATTCGGTCCAATCACAAGCTGCCAGCAGCCACTTCGCACGTACAGCCCATGTGCGAGCCTTCACCTGCGAGCCTCGGATCTTCGCCACCTGGAGGCTTCTAAGCTGTCCGATCAGAAGCTTCTCCCTATAAATAGAAGGCTGCGAGCCTTCTCGGATATTTTTAAGAAATTGCCATATTTAGCCCCTTTCTTCATATTTTCTTCATCTTAACATCCCCCAAAGCCCCGGTATCGATTAAAAGCCCCAGAATACGCCACAAAGTGCCCGAGAAGCCCGGAAAATTTATCTTTTCGGTTTCGAAGCCTAACCTTTGTAGAGCCCGGTTTCTCAATAAAACTCCCGGTTTTATTAGAAACGATCGTTTTAATCAACGAATTGTTGCCCGATTATCATCAAATCAAGTGAGTGTGTAGTCACTTTCCTCTTACACCTAGATATGAAGTATTTTCTATAAAATACATTCTATGTGTAATTATATTAAGTGTTTATTTGAGGTGACTGTTGAATAACTGTTTTATACAAGTTTTAAACTGTATATGCATTTTATCTACAAAATATGTTGGGTAGAACATGGGTAGATGAAATAGTTGATGTGTGTTAAAATGGTGAGAGGCCTCGATGTTGTTGTTATAGTCATCTAGCGGAGTATAGATGACGACCACAGACCTTTCTAGACAGTCCACTGGAACACTAGCAGGTTCCCAACTTTTAGGTGTTGATGAACTAAATGTTCATTGGTGTACTTCATCCCCCTCATGGTTGCCTTTAGGACATGTATGGCTGAGGAGACCCCTTATCAGTAGTGTCCATCCCGATGATATTCCTTAGGCAAGGTCCCTTGTGATAGGTGTTTAGGGACGTTAAATGAGGACAACAGGATTTGGTAATCAGGGTTATTGTTGATTGGTGAACTTAATAAGTATGTTATTATTGTGGGTTGAAAACTCTATATGCTCACCAGTCTCCCAAGCCCGACCCACTCAGTTTTTTTATGATTACAGGTAGTGGACCCCGAGCATAATCGGAAGACGATGAGAGATTTTTGATTATAGGCCAGTAGTTGTAAATAACTGTTGAAAGACTTATAATGTCTTAGTTATGCTTTTGATCTGTATCGGTACATGACATCCCGAGGTTTTGATATGAAATGAAACTATACATTTCTTAAGGAAAGGTTTTGATAAACTTTTATCATGTTTTGTTTTGGGGACCAAATCCGCAACATCTTTTAAAAGATTTCGCTGACTTTATTTTAAAAAGCAAAAATTTAATTGGTCTTTTCTGGCCGAGAAATTAGGGGATGTCATAAATATGGCCCCAAACTTTCGAGTATATATAAAACTCCTTTTATTTGGTCACCATATTGATTACACATTATTCATTGTATAATGTTTAGGGTAATCAACTTATTACTTGAATTATAACAACAGTTGTCCCATGCTCTTAGCATGCACACTATGTTTACCTATGGTCCTTACTTTGTGAAATAGATCAATTGAATACACTTCCAATGATACTGATTTCATAATTCTCAATCCTTACCACAAGTGTAAGAATACCAAAATTCTTGCCACTTATAGGATATGTTAGATTCTAACCTTTTATGCAACGATCCTTTTGTAATGTCCTAGCGCCAAAGTGACAACGACTTTTCCAATGAAATTACAAGGTCCTCTATTGGAGATTGTTGCAAGACAATTCCATAGATATGAAGTCTCACATTCAAAGTACATTCCTTTGAACAACCTTCTTGCATAAAAGTTTCTAATCTAGACATAGATTCTTAATATCCAGCTCCCACATGTGGAAACATTTCCATATTTTCCATATGACAACTCATTATTAATAGAATCATATCTAATCATAATAATGTCAGTGTGGTCCATCCGTTACTATACTTCCAACTGCTCACAAGCGACAAATCCTTAGCGAACCTCAGATCTTCCTTTGACAGTTGTTTATCAATTTCAGTCAATTCTGGTTCTAGTCCCTTTTACCTCTTAAAGCCCTAGGCATTTTGGAAAATTTTAGAACGGTCGAATATTATAGTATATGCGATCGATCCTATATCCGAAGAGTATGGGACATGATGCATAATGTCTTACATAAAGACGTGATACTTTACCAGCCTTTTGCCATAATATTTCTATTTGCCATATTCTCACAATTTGAATTATGAAAATGGATGTCTTAATCATAATCGAATTTTGAGAACGCAATTCATATATGTTTGACTAAATTTGATTAAAATCTCAAAATCTAAGCTTTTAGATTTGAAACGAAGTATAATATTCTCTCCCTTAATTAATATTGATAAATCGCAATAATTAACATAATAATAATCCTGATCCCACTAACATGATGATTATTTCATTACCAGCATAACGTTTACGCTCCCACTAGCTTTGACATGTATTCAGAAATCAGCTGAACTTCTAGAAGTCAATACTTATTGACTTTCTTACCAAAGTTCATATTTCTGATACGAGATGCTTGGATAAGCCTTTATCTAAGCTTCTCAAATTCATACACCTTTCCTTAGATAACCCATATGTGTGTCTAAACAATTCTAGAACTTTTAGTAATAAGTCTCGAATGTTTAAACTAATTTGCCAAATCTCACAATTCAGACTATGGAGAGGGATGCCGTAGTCATAATCAAATTCAAGAAATGCAAAGTACATAATGCTATCTTCAAAATCTTTCTTAGTGAAATCGTTCCTCACAATAATTTTCATGAAGGAGAGAAACCTTATGACACTTAGATTTTGTGGTGTATGTGTCACAACTAGAAATTTTGGTGCCTTGTAACTACAACACATGTAACAATTATGAATCAATAACATGAAAGCATGCATGACGCTCATTCTATAACAATAAAACTCCATCAAATACTACATTCTAGCCCTACAAGTGGTCAACAAAGAATTGGAAACCTTTGAAATTCCAATTTGAGTTCACTTTGAAGTAGGACTTCCTTATTGGACCTAATGGACCAATGAGCTTCCAATCTAACTATCTTGAACCTAGAACTCTCAAATGGGCCCTAATTGGACCCATATACACGACACTTAACATTTTTGGGCCTTATGAACCCAAAATAAACTAGATTAACTTTAATGGGTCTTATTGGACCAAAACAAATTTATATTAGCCCTAATAGGTCATAAAAATCATTCTTTGATTTTTATTGGGCCAAAAATCACTTAACTTAACCATAAAATGGACTTAAGCATTCAAGGCCCAAATTTTCTGTTCTTCCCTCTCCATTCTCGGCCCAAGGCCAACCCAAGAAGAGGAGTTGACTTTTGATGCCACCTCACAATTGTTCATGGGATAACCATGCATTTTTCTCATGCCTCCATGCAACAATCCCATCATTCACTCTCTCTTCTCTCCTCTCTTTCTTGCTCTCGGCCGAACCCAAACATACACACTTCACTCAAAATTCTCTCAAGAAAACACTCTCCACTCCTCTCCATATTTTTGAGATCTAAGAGACTTTCAAGGAGATTTTTCCCACAAACACATCATCTAAGGTAAGTTTACGTTTGGATCCATAATCTAGCTACTTCATTTCATCAAAAATCTCTTGTAAATCTATTCAAACTTGTGATCTTACATCATCTAATCCACTAAACTCGAGATCTACCAAGAAGACTTGTTAGGATCGAAAATTAGCATCAAACTTCTTCTAGTCTTCTTCAAAACCACAACTACAACTCAAGGTAAGTTTCATACCCCTCTATTTTCGGTTTCCATATGTTTTATGGGGGAGAATACAAGAAAATGTGTAGATCTATGTGTATGTGTATGCTATGTGTGATTTTATGCATGTATGTGTGGGATGTTATGTGTTTTTGAGATAAATATGTAACAAAAAGAGTGATAACTCGAGATCTAAGACATGAGAAAGGAAAAAAAAACATAATCTAAGTTATTTTACACTAATCAAGTCAAGAAAAATAACTTACAAGGTATTAAGGAACTAACTTGAACATAAAACTCATTTTAGGGCTTAAAATGTTAAAAATACAAACCTTAGGGAAAAAACTGCCAAGTCACGGTTTCTTGAGGGTCAAATGAGTCAAAACAGTTTTTATAATCCCTTTTCTGAATATTAAAATTTTCAAAGGACTTAAAATGCAAAAATTTGAGTTATTGGGCTAAATATGGGCTTTTCGGCCCAACAAGCCCAAAATTGCGAAAATTGGAGTTTTTAAGGGGCTGAATTGTAATATTCTGTAAAATTGGGGACATGAAGTGAAATAAAACTATTTCTAAGGTCAAAAATGCTTTTAAACTCCAAAAAGGATAAAAAATGTAAACTTTTTGTATTTTGGGCCAAAACTGTAAAAGTTGCAAAATTTGGGGTTCTAACCGAGAAACACCATTCTAGAAGGGCTAAAACTGTTTACTAAATATAATTTGGGTTAAAAATGTCTTTTCAAGAATTTTATGATACAAAAGTGTCAAGAAAATGTTTTTAAGGACTAAAAATGAAATTCTTTTATATAAAGGACTAAAAGTGTTATTTTTATAAAAGAAAGGTAGTGAAAAGGGGCAAAGTCATACTTCTAAAACAAACTAATTCATTCATCAATACAAAATACAAGATATCCAGCTAGCAACAAAACGAAAAACAAATACACCTTCACTACCAAATATCATCATAAACGAATTGATTCGGTCTCGAATCAATACAAAACAACAAACGTTAAATCACAACACTTCAATAGATACGTGATGACTACAATGAGTAAATCTACAAACTTTGGGCTTATGAGTTTCAAATTATGCTTGTTGGGCCTTACAAGCCCACCAACATGATCTTTGGGCCCAAAGAGATAACGCTTATATGTTATTGGGCCTTCATTGACCCAATATTTTATAAAAGGACTTTCAATAGTTTTATGTGCTAGTGAGCCAAAGTGTCCCGTTAGAAAAGCTAGTAAGGTCACAATAACCAAATGCGAGTTGGACCATCATGTCTTTCGCATCCACGACAGCCTAAGTATTTACGATAGTAGTGGGACATAATGTCCCCTTCTCTTCATTTGTTAAGGCTTACAGGAAATCAAAGTAGAAAATAATTAGGACGATATACAATATGGATTAATCAATACTCATTCATTAAGACAATACAAAAATCAGTAATTACGAATACATGTCAACATCGGAAAACATCGGGTTTTCCGGGGAATTTAATACTACTCGTTTGAAACTTTATAACAATATTACAAAATACCTTTCGTATATATATATATATATATATATATATATATATATATATATATATATATATATATATATATGTTTTTAAAATCATTCGTAAATCAACTTATGGATCTCACGCTTTGATAAACAAAAGTCTTTTTAGAAAATATCGGATTTTCTGGGTTGTTACAAAACTGCACAATCCATTTTATCACAACATTTCTTATGAACTCACCAACATTTCATATGTTGACGTTTTTCCAAAATAACTTGTATTCTCAGGTAACAGGTAAGCGGAAGATTTATAAGAAGTAATGTTAGATGTCATGTTGTTAAATGTACTCAAGCTATTTAGGTTATGGATGTGTAATATTAAAACAATGTACTTGATGTGAACAATTTCAGTTGTAATATATTGACGCATGGTGACGTTTATGTTATGATTCATGTATATTCATTGTGATGGTATTCAATGAAAGTCATGCAAGCCCTCTGACGTTTCCACCGTCTGGTTCGGGGTGTGACAGTATTTGTTCCTATCCATGTGAATTTGTCATAACCATAATTACAAGATAATGTTCGTGAAAAATCCAAACTCTTATGGACAAAACTTGTTCATTCTTAATTTCTTGCCATCATGGGTCCCATCATTGCTTCCAAGTTATTGAGCAGCTCACCCCTACCTTTCAATGTACTTTCCATTGATCAAGGTGCCTTGCCCCTATGCAATCCATTGAGAACTCATAGAACTCACTGTTGGATTAGTGTCTAAGTCCATAACTATTTTGGTATGTACTTGACCCAATTATGAGCATGGTCTTTTTGGGTTGCCTTCACCATAGCAATATGTAGGATGAATTAAGGAGAGAAAGGTTTAATTATGATTTATTAATATATTATGAGAATAATATACTAAAGGAGAAATCATATTGTTTAATTAATAATAGTCAAAAATTAATAAAGAATTAATTTTGTGGCTAAAAGAGATTAATTAAACTCAAGGGACTTATTGTGTGATTATAAGATAATTACATAGATGGGCTAATGGACTCCATAGAAGTTGGAGTGGACAAATTATGGGGAAACCCATTACAAATCGTCCAAGGCATCTAAAGAGGTTGTCCATGGGTTGCTTAGGGCTTAAGTAGTCAGATTAGGGTTTCCTAGTTGTAAACCCTGATAGCCAACATATATAAGGAACCCTTATGGCCCCAAAAACGTGGTGAATACTTCTTTAAGGGTTTCCAGCCGTTTTTGGTGCCTCCTCTCTCCTCTCTCTTCATCTAAGTTGCTTAGTGGTGTTTGTGACTCCATTAGAGGTGCAACACTTGAGGCACTAAGCTTTCTGAAGCCAATGATTTCTTGTTATTCCTATATAACAATCAAAGGTAAGATCTAAACCCTAATTTCAGTTATATTTTATTAGATCTAGGGTTCATGGCTTTGGATTATCAATTACATGTTCATTAGACAAACTATATCCAAAAGTTATTAGGGTTTCCATGTACACCATAGGAATGATGTATTGCTCAAAACTCATCAGTGGTATCAGAGCCTAGGGTTGTTTGTTAGCGAATTTGATGCTTATTTGATCAAATTTTGGCTGAAAATTGAATTTTTGAGGTTTTTCGACTTGACTCGCCGAGTCCATAGTGAACTCGACGAGTCCAATCCGGACTCGACGAGTCAGAGGGTCAGATGGAGCAGATTTCGGGATTTTGTGCCTGTTTTGTTGTGGGATAATTACCACAACGTTTTTTATTGATAAAAACCGGATTTTTATGATATTGGGTGAATATCATTGCCAAAATAAAAGATATTTTCATATTAGCTGAATAATTACTTCCTTATATGATAAAATTTAATTATTTGAATTATTTGGTGAATTATCTTGCAAGAAATTGGACTAGGTCAAAATTAGATAATTGCCTTATTTGAATTGTTGATCTAGAATGTTCTTTACAAAGTTTGAATAGTTTCAAATCACTCCCGTTTAGGTTTTATAGTTTAAATTTGAACTTAAAAGTTTTGTTTTTGAAATTTAAATAGTTAAACCCTAATGTTTTGAAATGTTTCAAAACTTGCCTTCAAGTTATGGAATTTAAGATTTTGATTAATAGTTTAATTTTGTAATATTTAAATTCTATAACCCTAGTATTTTGAAAAGTTCAAATTACACCCACATGTTTTGTTAAGTTAATTAAAAGTTTAATTAAAAGAGAAAATTAATAAAACCACCTAGTATGTTAAAAGTGTAAAATACACCCTATACTATATATATGTAACATTAAAAGTCTAATATTATTTATATATGAGTAAAGAGTCAGTCTTACCGTTAGTACGCCTCATTCACGAAGCTAGTCTATAAGGGGTGTTTAAGGAAATTGCATATAAAATGGTGATTGAATGTGTATCCACTCTTACCCACCGCACTCTTGACTAGTGGAGGGTCGTTAGCCGAATGGGTAGGATAGTACATAAAACTTCCATTATAAGTATAAATAAGTACAAAGTAACTACACGCGTTTACAAATTCCCAAATCATAGTTACTTTAGGCAAAATGTGAAATTGTATGCTAATCAATGGAATTACACTTCGTATCCTTGTCAAACGTTAGTGGAGCATGTGTGGTTAACCGGCACACTAATTTGGGATTGACATTAGTAGCGAAGGGTGGCTCGATGTTTATCATTGATCAAAAGAGTGTGTGTGGCTAACCGGCACATTGATTAAGTGATAGTAGCATTGAGTGCACCACGTGATTCGCATGGTTATTCACACCTTGTTTGTGATCCTCGGCATCCCAGTCGCAAACCTGAAGGGCATAATCAAGATTAAACATGTCATTGAAAAGTTCAATGAATCTCAAAAGATCTAGGAGTTTCAATTCATTTAAAACTTATACTTCATTTTTCGTTTTTCGTGGTGGAAATTGGTAAATCGTCATTTACCTACCTTCAAATATTCTGCAACAAGATTACAGCATCCCTCTTCTAGGTTGTAGAGTATTGTGTTAGATCCTAGCCTTGATGTTTCATTTGGGTGTTACATCGAGGATTCTAATCAACTTAACTTGAATTTTCTCCCGTTTTATAGATGTCTAGTTTTGACAATCATGGTCTTCCCAAATCCCATGGAACAAGCTTTCCAAATGAAGATGATGTTCCACGATATGATCAAAGAATAGGAGATCATATTTCACTTCCTCCACCTCCTCCAATTGTTCTCCCTAACCCATAAGTTCGAAGGCTTGAAAAGTTCATGTTCACTCAAGCCCTTTTGGCAAGTAAACACGAAGATGGGAAACCTGTGTGTGCACACGTCTTAGAGATAAAGTCACACATTGACAGGTTAAGGATGTTGGGTGTCGAGATTTCAGGTGAGTTGGCTGTTGACCGGGTGCTTCTATTGCTTCCTGAATCATATAGTGAGTTTGTTAGAGAGTACTATATGATGGACCACGACGTGACCCTCATTGATTTAACCTATTTGCTTATAGCAGCTGAATGAACAATGATTTGGCATGCTGGTCAAGCAAATTTGTCTGGAGAATCAAACTCCCAAACTTCAATGGACACTCGCAACATTGGAAGCCCAGAAAGGACTAAGCATCAGATTGTCCCATGTATTGTGCCAAAGGAGTCCATTTGCTTTTATTGCCAAGAAAAGAGGCATTGGAGATGAAGCTGCCCAAACTACCTGAGAGATCTAAGAGATCGGAGAGTCAAGGCATATGGCTCTACTTCAGGTAAAATCCACTATCTAACTCTTTTAAGTTCCTATTCTAGATTCTAAATACATGATGTGATAAGATTACATTTTGATGTTTTGTAGGATCGAAGAAAACAAAGGAAGCTTAAGGAATAAGTGAGCTGAATCTGATCATGAAGAAAATGGATTTTGATTGCATTGTTTCAAGATTGGATTTTTGGGCTACTACTTGGAGTTAGAATAGATTGCTTAGGAATATGTAATAACATACTTTTTTAGTTGAATTGCATTGTAAGGACAAAGTTTTTCCGCAATAAAATGATTTTTGATTTCGTCTTATTTATTTATCCTTGTAATGGCGTGTGTGTGAAAATGGGTGTTTGCATTTCTATTTTTAGCAATGTTGAATTGGATGTGATTGTTTGTTTTGCTATTTGTGGTAATGTCAAAAGTTTACCAAATAGGAGAGTTTCTCATCGCCCAATTTTCAATTGGACAGAAACTTGGAATCATACAACTTGGTTGTGTGATGAATGAGAAACTTCATATTTGGAAATTAGACAAATTCTTTGGCAAAGTGTCAAGTGAAGGACTAGGAGATCAAGTACACTAGGTTGTGCGTTGATCAAGTCCACCACAAGAGTGATAAAGATATTCGTCATGATTTACTAAAGTTTAATAAATATGGTTATACTTATAAGATTAAATATAATTCTGAGTTGATTGAAAAAGTTTCAATAAATAGCAGACCGAATAAGAAGAATCAAGTAGGCAGAAAGATAAAAGTTTCTCAATTCTAAGAAGGGAGAGTACCTTTTATTGTGTTTTATGATAAGTCTTAATGATTAAGAACCATATCTCAATTGATCCTCTAAGTGAGTCTTAGTATATTTGTATGTCTAAGAAGAGGAATCGGGAATTATGGAAATGGTTAAATCAAGAAGTCAATCATACTTCTTCCAATATCGAGTCTTAGAGTCATACTCCAATATTGCGAATTGAGTGACACGTCTTTAGTAGGTTTATAACACTCAAAAAATGTAGAATTGGAAAAAGTCTTCTTATTCCTGCACATTTGAAATTAGGTAAGTTGTGATGTCTTGCAGAAGACAAAGACCACCAACAAGAACAATTTGAGCAAAGTGTTAGTCTTCATAGGATTTCGCACTAACTCTTGAATATTTTTTTTTCAGTAAAAGTTTATTGACAAAGATAATCATATATGTCAAGAAGTCAGTGGGAGTCTCAATTGTCTTGAAAAGTTCAAGAACAAATCAAGAATAAACCGATAAGTAAATCACTAGCACACGACTTGAGGTTGGCGACCTATCGTATTGACATAATTTTGTTTATGTGCCGTTCCAGATTAAGTCAACTATGCAATATGAGTTCTCAATTGGATTGCATAAAGGCAAGGCACCCTGATCGATGGAAAGTACATTGATAAGGTAAGGTTGAGCATGTTAACAACTTGGAAGTAATGGTGGGCATTCATGTTGCCATAAGGCGAGAAATCAAGATTAAACAAGCTCAATCCATATGAGTTGGATTTGTCACAAACATTGTCTTATGATTGTTGTTATGACAAATTCACATGGATAGGAACACATACACTTTAAAATCTAAGTGTCATAAGGTTTCCCTCCTTCATGAAAATGATTGTAAGGAAATGCTTTCACTAAGAGAGATTTTAAGAAGATTACAATTGTGAAAATTGTATTCTCAAATTCGATTATGATTACGTCATCCCTTTTCATAGTTCAAATTGTGAGATTTGGCAATTAGTCTGAACATTTAGGACTTAGTAAAATAAGCTCTGAAGTTGTTTAGACACACATGTAATCTTTCTAAGACAAAGGTTTATGAGTTTAAGAAACTTAGATAAAGGCTTATCAATGCATCAAGTATTTAGAAATGTAAACTTAAGGAATTCAATAAGCATTGTTTTCTGAAAGTTCAGATGCTTTCTAGATATATATGTCAAAGCTAGTGGGAGCATAAGTTTTATGCTTGTATGGTAATAATCATCGTGTTAGTGGGAGCATGATTATTATTTCAAGTATTGCAAGTTAGCAATATTAATTATAGAAAACAAAGATTCACTTGGCAGAGTTGTAGGGGTTGAAAAGTTGTTTTGCTATAACTAAGGGAGAGAATATTATACTTCACTTCAAATCTAAAGGCTTAGATTGTGGAATTTTAATCAAATTTAGTCAAATATATATGAATGTTATGTTGGAATGGTTTAACATGAGGAAATTCTATATACGGAAAGGATAATTGCATTCTCAAAATTTGGTTATGATTACGGATTCCCTTTTCATAATCAAAATTGTGAGAACATGGCAATTAGAAATATTATAGCAAAAGACTGGTAAAGTATCACGTCTTTATGTAAGACATTATGAATCGTGTCCCATACGCTTTGGGTTTAGGATTGACTGCATATGCTATAATGTTTGATCATTCTAAAATTTTCCAAATGCTTACCGCATTGAGAGGGAAAAAGGACTAGAACAGAGGGTCGTTAGCCGAACGGGTAGGATAAGACACAACCTTCCATTATAAGTATAATGAAGTGCGAAGTAACTAAACACTTTCATAAATTCCCAAATCTTAGTTACTTTAGGAAAAATGTGGAGTTGGTGCTATTCCATGAAATTACACTTTGTACCCTTGCTAAGACGTCAGTGGAGCGTGTGTGGTTAACCGGCACACTAATTGGGCTCTAAGCAAAGGTGGCAAAGGGTGACTCGATGTTTGTCATAGATCAATGGAGCGTGTTTTGTTAACCGGCACGTCGATTAGGTGACTGTAACATTGGGGGCACCATGTATATTTGCATGGTTATCCACAAATTGTTTGTGATTGTCGGCATACCAGTCACAAACGAATGGCACACTCGAGATTTAAACGTGCCATTGAAAAGTTCAATGAATCTCAAAAGATCTATGAATTTCAATTCATTTAAAACTTACACCTTCAATTTTTGTTTTTCAAGGTGGAAATTGGTAAATGTCATTTACCTACCTTCAAATGTTCTGGAATTTGGATTACGACACCCCTCTTCCATATTGTAGGACACTGTGTTGGATCCTAGCCTTGATATTTCATTTGGGTGTTTATATCAAGGATTCCAATCAACAAACTTGAATTTTCTCCCGTTTTGTAGATGTCAAAGTTTGACAACTATGGTCTCCCTAAATCCATTGGAAAAAGTTTTCCACTTGAAGATGATGTTTCATAATAAGATTGTGGAATTGGAAATGATGCTTAACTTCCTCTACCTCCTCCAATAATTCTCCCTAATCCACGTGTTCGAAGACTTGAAAAGTTCAAGATCACTCAAGCCTTATTGGCAAAAAGACACGAAGATGGAAAGTTTGTATGTGCTCATGTCTTGGATATGAAGTTGCATATTGATAAATTGGGAATGTTGGGTGTCGATGTCTCAAGATAGTTGGCTGTTGACTTGGTTCTTCAGTCACTTCCCGAATCATATGGTAAGTTCGTTATAGAGTACTATATGATGGTCCATGACGTGACCCTCTTTGATTTGACTTATTTGCTTAGTGGTGTTGAATCAGAAATGATTTGGCGCACTGGTTAAGCAAATTTGTGTAATAAATCAATATCCCAACCTTCTATGGGCAATGGCAACAGTGGAAGTCCAGAAAAGTTTTCTCTATGCAAGAGAAAGGCTAAGTCTGAGATAGTCCCGTGTACCATTCCAAAAGAATCCATATGTTTCTACTGCCAAAAGAAGGGACATTGGTTATGAAGCTGTCCTGACTACCTGAGAGATCTAAGAGATGGGAGAGTCAAGATGTATGACTCTGCTTAAGGTAAAATCCACTATATAACTCTATTAAGTTCCTATTCGGAGATTCTAAATACATGATGTGATAAGATTACATTTGATGTTTTGTAGAATTGAAGAAAAGAAAGGAAGCTTAAAGGAAGGATCGAGCCGAGTCTGATCACGAAGAAATAGATTAAGATCGCATGGATTCGAAGATCAGAGTTGCAACTTTTAGAGTTATGATAGATTGCTTAGGAATATATGTAATAACATAGTTTTTATTTGAATTTTCATTGTAAGGATATATTTTTCTGCAATAAAATAAACTTTAATTTTGATATATTTTTCCGCAATAAAATAAACTTTAATTTTGTCTTATTTATATCTCCTTGCAATGTCATTTGTGAAAATTGATGCTTGTGTGTTTCCATTATAAGTAATATTAAGTGGATGTGATTCTTACTTATGTTATTTATGGTAGTCTTGTAATTTTCTAAGTACGGAAAGATTCTCATCGCCCAAGTTTCAATTGGACTGAAGCTTGGAGTCATATGATTTGAATCATGTGATGTATGGAAATCTTCATATTTGGGAAATTAAGACTAATTCCTTGATCACACAAGTATGTGAGTCAAGTGAAGGACTAAGGGACTATAACACAATGTTGTGCATTGGTCAAGTCCACCACAAATGACAATAAGACTATTCGTCATGATTTACTAAAAGTCTAGTAAATATGGTTATGCTTACAAGATTAAGTATAATTCTGAATTATTGAAAAGTCTCAATAAAAGCAGAACGAATAAGAAGAATCAATAAAGGCAGAAAGGCAAAAAGTTCCCCAAATCCAAGAAGAAGGGAGAGTACTTTTGTATCATGTTTTATGATCGTCTTAAAGATTAGAAGAACCATATTACAATTCATCCTCTAAGGACATCTTAGTGCACCGGTATGGCTAAGAAGACGAGTGGGGAATTGTTGAAATGGTTAAGTCAATAAGATGATTCGTACTTCGTGCCAAAATCAAATCGTAGAGTCATACTCCAAGATTATGACTTGATTGACATAATCTTAAGTAGAAATGTTCTTACTTTTGCACATTTTGGTAAGTTGTGATGTCTTGGATAAGACAAAGACCAACTAGTACCAAATTTTGTAAAGACACACACTAACTCTTGAATATATGTTTGTCAAGAAATGTTTCTTGAAGAGAATCTTATATGTCAAGAGGTCAGTAGGAGTCTAAATGCTCTAGAAAAGTTTCAAGAACTAATCAAGAGTAAACCTATTATTAATCACTAGCACACGACTTCAGGTTTCTAACCTATCGTTTTGACATATTATTGTTTCTGTGCCATTCCAGTTTGGTCAACTATGCATGTGAGTGATGGGTTTTGAGAAATACATCATTCCTATGGTGTACATGCAAACCCTAATAGCTTTTGGATATAGTTTGTCTAATGAAAATGCAATTGATAATCCAAAGCCATGAACCTTAGATCTAATAAACTATAACTGAAATTAGGGTTTAGATCTTACCTTTGATTGTTATATAGCAATAACAATCAATCATTGGCTTCAGAAAGCTTAGTGCCTCAAGTGTTGCATCTCTAATGGAGTCACAAACACCACTAAGCAACTTGGACGAAGAGAGAGGAGAGAGGAGGCACCAAAAACGGCTGGAAACCCTAAAAGAAGTATTCACCATGTTTTTGGGGCCATAAGGGTCCCTTATATATGCTGGCTATTAGGGTTTACAGCTAGGAAACCCTAATATGACTGCTTAAGCCCTAAGCAGCCCATGGACTCCCTCTTTAGATGCCTTGGATGATTTCTAATGGGTTTCCCCATAGAATGTGTCCACTCCAACTTCTATGGAGTCCATTAGCCCATCTATGTAATTATCTTATAATTACACAATAAGTCCCTTAAGTTTAATTAATCTCTTTTGCCACAAAATTAATTCTTGACTAATATTAATTAAACAATATGATTTCTCCTTTAATATTTTATTCTCATAATATATTAATAAATCATAATTAAACCTTTCTCTCCAATTCATCCTACATATTGCTATGGTGAAGGCAACCCAAAAGGACCATGCTCATAATCGGGTCAAGTACATACCAAAATAGTTATGGACTTTGACACTAATCCAACAGTTTCCCACGTGGAGAAGTCTAATAACTATTTTGCATAACTTCAGAACCTGATCAGCAGTCGTAGCTTTCAAAAGCCGTTGTCAACTCTGATCCTATCAGATAGCGTGTCCTTTAGATAAGAGATCATATATTCCTCCATTCTCAAGATATCGTGTGGACACAAGATATGAATTTTAATCATTTTCTCTATACTGTTTCCCAACATCCGATTTATGACGACTGACAACAGACTACAATTGAACACATCAACTTAGTCCCGGCTTGGCCAAGCGCTTAGGGTGTCATCACAAAATCATCGAGGGGCCCATAAATATCACTTTTATCCCACTTTGGGTAAAAGGAATGGATAAAATTCGACTCAAATGCTCGCTTGCACCTACTGATCAAATCACACACAATAATAAGTTTTATAACACCAAGTTATTGGTGCGTTTACTTATCATCAATGTGCAACCACCCAACAAATAACAACTCACACATCTATGTTTCAAGAATATACAATGTTATCGTCTCACAATCACTCGTGATAAAATCCATGAAGTGATTCAGGTGAGCATGGGTTTAATCCAATACTCTAATCTTATTAAAGCACTCATGAACTCTGCAGCAAACTTGTGCTTTGTCAAAACACATTAGACAATCTGCAGACAGATTCATGACAGTCTTCCTTCATACCTACTCCCAACATATGACCAACTGTGAATGTTTGAATAACCTAGTTATTTTGGAAGTCAAAACTGTTGGACATAGTGTCTATGTCCATAACTTTATTTGGTATGTACTTGACCCGACCCGACATGGTCCATTTGGGTTGCATGGCATTACAATACTTGGATAGACAAAATGAGAGAATAAGGCACTTATGATTATTAATATATTATAAGTTCTAATATATTGATAATAGTATTATTTAATTAGTATTGATCAGGTGTTAATCTAGTATTAATTTGGTGATCAAAGTGAGACTAATTAAATATATAGGGTTGATTATGACAATCATCAAATCTTTTATGGTGGATTAATGATCCATGGTTTGTGTGTTATGGATGTAACCATTTGGAGCTCCATGGATAGTCCATGGGAGTTACAAACCCATGGGTCATGAGAAATGAAGAGTCATGACAATTATGGGTCTTCATAATGAAACCCTAAATGTGAGACCACTATAAAAGGGACCATTTGGCTAGCAAAATCGGACCTAGTGTTACTAGAGAGGGCATAATCGGACCCATGCTTCGAGCAGGCACACTATGTTTCCTATGGTCCATGCTTTGTGAAATAGATCAATTGAAAACTTTTCCAATGATGCTCATTTCACAATTCCTAATCCTCAATGATAGTTTTAGAATACAAGGTTCTTGCCACTATTAGAATATGTTAGATTCTAACATTATATGCAACAATCCTTTCGTAAAGTCATAGCACAAAAGTCACCAAGACTTGGCCAATGAAAATACAAGGTTCTCTATCAGATGTTGTTACAAAACAATTCTATAGATGTGATGTTTCTCACTCAAACTACATTCCTTTAAACATCCTTTTTGCATAAAATTTTCTAATCTAGACATAAATTCTTAATTTCCAACTCCCAATATGGAAACATTTCCATATTTGACATATGACAACTCATTCTTAATAGAATCTTATCTATTCAACTCCCAATATCGAAACATTTCCATATTTGACATATGACAACTCAAAAATCGATTATGCCCTCTCTAGTAACACTAGGTCCGATTTTGCTAGCCAAATGGTCCCTTTTATAGTGGTCTCACATTTAGGGTTTCATTATGAAGACCCATAATTGTCATGACTCTTCATTTCTCATGACCCATGGGTTTGTAACTCCCATGGACTATCCATGGAGCTCCAAATGGTTACATCCATAACACACAAACCATGGATCATTAATCCACCATAAAAGATTTGATGATTGTCATAATCAACCCTATATATTTAATTAGTCTCACTTTGATCACCAAATTAATACTAGATTAACACCTGATCAATACTAATTAAATAATACTATTATCAATATATTAGAACTTATAATATATTAATAAGCATAAGTGCCTTATTCTCTCATTTTGTCTATCCAAGTATTGTAATGCCATGCAACCCAAATGGACCATGTCGGGTCGGGTAAAGTACATACCAAATAAAGTTATGGACATAGACACTATATCCAACAGTTTTGACTTCCAAAATAACTAGGTTATTCAAACATTCACAGTTGGTCATATGTTGGGAGTAGGTATGAAGGAAGACTGTCATGAATCTGTCTGCAGATTGTCTAAAGTGTTTTGACAAAGCACAAGTTTGCTGCAGAGTTCATGAGTGCTTTAATAAGATTAGAGTATTGGATTAAACCCATGCTCACCTGAATCACTTCATGGATTTTATCACGAGTGATTGTGAGACGATAACATTGTATATTCTTGAAACTTAGATGTGTGAATTGTTATTTGTTGGGTGGTTGCACATTGATGATAAGTAAACGCACCAATAACATGGTGTTATAAAACTTATTGTTGTGTTTGATTTGATCAGTAGGTGCAAGCGAGCATTTGAGTCGAATTTTATCCATTCCTTTTACCCAAAGTGGGATAAAAGTGATATTTATGGGCCCCTCGATGATTTTGTGATGACACCCTAAGCGCTTGGCCAAGCCGGGACTAAGTTGATGTGTTCAATTATAGTCTGTTGTCAGTCGTCATAAATCGGATGTTGGGAAACAGTATAGAGAAAATGATTAAAATTCATATCTTGTGTCTACACGATATCTTGAGAATGGAGGAATATATGATCTCTTATCTAAAGGACACGCTATCTGATAGGATCAGAGTTGACAGCGGCTTTTGAAAGCTACGACTGCTGATCAGGTTCTGAAGTTATGCAAAATAGTTATTAGACTTCTCCACGTGGGAAACTGTTGGATTAGTGTCAAAGTCCATAACTATTTTGGTATGTACTTGACCCGATTATGAGCATGGTCCTTTTGGGTTGCCTTCACCATAGCAATATGTAGGATGAATTAAGGAGAGAAAGGTTTAATTATGATTTATTAATATATTATGAGAATAAAATATTAAAGGAGAAATCATATTGTTTAATTAATATTAGTCAAGAATTAATTTTGTGGCAAAAGAGATTAATTAAACTTAAGGGACTTATTGTGTAATTATAAGATAATTACATAGATGGGCTAATGGACTCCATAGAAGTTGGAGTGGACACATTCTATGGGGAAACCCATTAGAAATCATCCAAGGCATCTAAAGAGGGAGTCCATGGGCTGCTTAGGGCTTAAGCAGTCATATTAGGGTTTCCTAGCTGTAAACCCTAATAGCCAGCATATATAAGGGACCCTTATGGCCCCAAAAACGTGGTGAATACTTCTTTTAGGGTTTCCAGCCGTTTTTGGTGCCTCCTCTCTCCTCTCTCTTCGTCCAAGTTGCTTAGTGGTGTTTGTGACTCCATTAGAGATGCAACACTTGAGGCACTAAGCTTTCTGAAGCCAATGATTGATTGTTATTGCTATATAACAATCAAAGGTAAGATCTAAACCCTAATTTCAGTTATAGATTATTAGATCTCAGGTTCATGGCTTTGGATTATCAATTGCATTTTCATTAGACAAACTAGATCCAAAAGCTATTAGGGTTTGCATGTACACCATAGGAATGATGTATTTCTCAAAACCCATCACTCACATGCATAGTTGACCAAACTGGAATGGCACAGAAACAATAATATGTCAAAACGATAGGTTAGAAACCTGAAGTCGTGTGCTAGTGATTAATAATAGGTTTACTCTTGATTAGTTCTTGAAACTTTTCTAGAGCATTTAGACTCCTACTGACCTCTTGACATATAAGATTCTCTTCAAGAAACATTTCTTGACAAACATATATTCAAGAGTTAGTGTGTGTCTTTACAAAATTTGGTACTAGTTGGTCTTTGTCTTATCCAAGACATCACAACTTACCAAAATGTGCAAAAGTAAGAACATTTCTACTTAAGATTATGTCAATCAAGTCATAATCTTGGAGTATGACTCTACGATTTGATTTTGGCACGAAGTACGAATCATCTTATTGACTTAACCATTTCAACAATTCCCCACTCGTCTTCTTAGCCATACCGGTGCACTAAGATGTCCTTAGAGGATGAATTGTAATATGGTTCTTCTAATCTTTAAGACGATCATAAAACATGATACAAAAGTACTCTCCCTTCTTCTTGGATTTGGGGAACTTTTTGCCTTTCTGCCTTTATTGATTCTTCTTATTCGTTCTGCTTTTATTGAGACTTTTCAATAATTCAGAATTATACTTAATCTTGTAAGCATAACCATATTTACTACACTTTTAGTAAATCATGACGAATAGTCTTATTGTCATTTGTGGTGGACTTGACCAATGCACAACATTGTGTTATAGTCCCTTAGTCCTTCACTTGACTCACATACTTGTGTGATCAAGGAATTAGTCTTAATTTCCCAAATATGAAGATTTCCATACATCACATGATTCAAATCATATGACTCCAAGCTTCAGTCCAATTGAAACTTGGGCGATGAGAATCTTTCCATACTTAGAAAATTACAAGACTACCATAAATAACATAAGTAAGAATCACATCCACTTAATATTACTTATAATGGAAACACACAAGCATCAATTTTCACAAATGACATTGCAAGGAGATATAAATAAGACAAAATTAAAGTTTATTTTATTGCGGAAAAATATATCAAAATTAAAGTTTATTTTATTGCAGAAAAATATATCCTTACAATGAAAATTCAAATAAAAACTATGTTATTACATATATTCCTAAGCAATCTATCATAACTCTAAAAGTTGCAACTCTGATCTTCGAATCCATGCGATCTTAATCTATTTCTTCGTGATCAGACTCGGCTCGATCCTTCCTTTAAGCTTCCTTTCTTTTCTTCGATTCTACAAAACATCAAATGTAATCTTATCACATCATGTATTTAGAATCTCCGAATAGGAACTTAATAGAGTTATATAGTGGATTTTACCTTAAGCAGAGTCATACATCTTGACTCTCCCATCTCTTAGATCTCTCAGGTAGTCAGGATAGCTTCATAACCAATGTCCCTTCTTTTGGCAGTAGAAACATATGGATTCTTCTGGAATGGTACACGGGACTATCTCAGACATAGCCTTTCTCTTGCATAGAGAAAACTTTTCTGGACTTCCACTGTTGCCATTGCCCATAGAAGGTTGGGATATTGATTTATTACACAAATTTGCTTGACCAGTGCGCCAAATCATTTCTGATTCAACACCAATAAGCAAATAAGTCAAATCAAAGAGGGTCACGTCATGGACCATCATATAGTACTCTATAACGAACTTACCATATGATTCGGGAAGTGACTGAAGAACCAAGTCAACAGCCAACTATCTTGAGACATCGACACCCAACATTCCCAATTTATCAATATGCAACTTCATATCCAAGACATGAGCACATACAAACTTTCCATCTTCGTGTCTTTTTGCCAATAAGGCTTGAGTGATCTTGAACTTTTCAAGTCTTCGAACACGTGGATTAGGGAGAATTATTGGAGGAGGTAGAGGAAGTTAAGCATCATTTCCAATTCCACAATCTAATTATGAAACATCATCTTCAAGTGGAAAACTTTTTCCAATGGATTCAGGGAGACCATAGTTGTCAAACTTTGACATCTACAAAACGGGAGAAAATTCAAGTTAGTTGATTAGAATCCTTGATATAAACACCCAAAAGAAATATCAAGGCTAGGATCCAACACAATGTCCTACAATATGGAAGAGGGGTGTCGTAATCCAAATTCCAGAACATTTGAAGGTAGGTAAATGACGATTTACCAATTTCCACCTTGAAAAACAAAAATTGAAGGTGTAAGTTTTAAATGAATTGAAATTCATAGATCTTTTGAGATTCATTGAACTTTTCAATGGCACGTTTAAATCTCGAGTGTGCCATTCGTTTGTGACTGGTATGCCGACAATCACAAACAATTTGTGGATAACCATGCAAATATACATGGTGCCCCCAATGTTACAGTCACCTAATCGACGTGCCGGTTAACAAAACACGCTCCATTGATCTATGACAAACATCGAGTCACCCTTTGCCACCTTTGCTTAGAGCCCAATTAGTGTGCCGGTTAACCACACACGCTCCACTGACGTCTTAGCAAGGGTACAAAGTGTAATTTCATGGAATAGCACCAACTCCACATTTTTCCTAAAGTAACTAAGATTTGGGAATTTATGAAAGTGTTTAGTTACTTCGCACTTCATTATACTTATAATGGAAGGTTGTGTCTTATCCTACCCGTTCGGCTAACGACCCTCCAGTAGTCAAGAGTGTGGTGGTTAAGAGTGGATACCTATTCAATCGTCATTTTATAGGCAATTTCCTTAAACACCCCTTAGAGACCAACTTCGTGAATGAGGCCTACTAACGGTAAGACTGACTCTTTGCTCACACATATATAATAGTAGACTTTTAATTTTATATAGTATAAGGATGTATTTTATACTTTTAAAATACTAGGTGGTGTAATTTAATAAATTATCCTATTAATTTAATTAAACATAAACCATATCATTGTGGATTTATTAACTCTCTTTTAATTATACATTTAATTAATTTAATAAAACCATAAGGGTGTAATTTGAACTTTTCAAAATACTAGGGTTTTAGAATGTAATATTTCAAAATTAATACCTTTTAATTAAATTTTAAATTCCAAAACTTGAGGACAAATTTTGAAACCTTTCAAATGTTTGGGTTTAACTTTTTAAATTTCAAAAACTAAAACTTTTAAGTTCAAATTTAAACTATAAAACCTAAAGGGTGTAAATTGAAAATTTTCAAACTTAATAGGTCAAATATTTGACTAATAATAATATGGAGGCATATTACAAAATATCTAGGGTTAGGAAACCCTGAAAAAACGAGAATATGGAGGCCAAGGGAACGGGTCCAAAAACCCTAATCAATTTTCGAAACTAGGGTTTAGAAACCCTAATTTCGAAAAATCCAATCCCTAGGGATTAAAAGCCATAAACCCTAATTTGTCAAGTTCAAACTATTGTATCAAATCAAATAGAAAACAAAACCAAAAGCTCTAATACCACAGTTGGATTTTATACATAGCAAACAATCTTATGTGTGCATGCAACCCTAATATGAGGATCTATGTTTTCACTATTAGACATACAAGAATTGAACACAAAAACTAGAAACCCTAGCAGGCACATGTAATTTTCTAAATTAAAATATAATTAGGGTTAGGATACATACCTAATTGTTATGTTGTAATAACAATCAAATCCTTGAAGATCTTGAACTTTGGTAGCAAGTGCCACAAGTGTCGCGCCTCTAATGGCTCACAAACAAACCTAGAAACCAAGGATTACTATGGAGAGAAAGAGAGAAAGGAAGTGAAAATTTCGGCTCTTAGCCTTTCTTGGAGTCCCTTGGACGAAATCCAACTCTATAGGGGTTTATAGAAGTGATAAGGAAGGTTTAGGATAAGGCAGGTGTATCTTATATAACTCTAATCCCTTAACTTCCTCCCAAAGGCTTCCAAGGCACCCTTAGAGCCCAATGAAACCCTAGGACACTCAAGATTTCGTTCCTCACCTCTAAGGGAGGTTCCAGAATGCTCAATGCACAACTTTTGAACATTGTCTCCTTAAGCCCCTGCAGTTTCAATTAATTCCTTTAATCCTAAAATTAATTCCTAATTAATTTATGATCAAATATTAATTAAACAATATGATTTCTAATTAATATATTATATCCATAATACATTAATAAATCATTATCTGGATTTCAAATTAATTTATTAACCATAATTAATAAATCATTCTTTTCTCTCCAACTGTAACATACATGTTTTGTAATGAATAAAATTGTGAAATACTATGTGAAATTGAGTATTGAGTTCTAACAGATGGTTTTTACTATAAATGAAGTAAAACTACGTTTAGAATCACTCATAAAATATTGGAAGTCTTATGAGATTCCAATTAAAAGCCAAATAGTGAAATTTAGCGAAAATATAAAATTTGAAATAAGTAAAATTTTATTAACGAAAGTTGTAAAGTATATTCTCACCTACGCGTGCATATAAAGAACGTCAAAAACAGAGTTCGTACGCAAAAGATATGAAATTTTGAAGTTATTAAATAAAAATAAATGAAAAATCAAAATCTTATCCGAGACCAATGCCCCGCGTACACGAGGCTACACCCAGCGTACCTCGCACGTATCAGGTCTGGAGTCAGCCATGTCTATCATCTTCGCATGGTCGCCACATAGAAGCCACGTCCGAGGCCAAAAGTCCGAGCTGGTGACACCTCGCGTACGCCCACACCGGAGTACTCCGAGGCTTCGGCCTACTATAAATAGTAAGCGAGATTCTTCGGAAATGTTTGCTTATTTTCACTCTTTTACACCCTCTTTCACCCATTTAAGCCACTTTTAACCCCCAGAAGTTCTGTTATCATTCCCGACATCTGAAGCAAGTCCCGACATCTCGAAGTTCCCGGGAAAATCTTATTTTCAAGTCAAAACTTTGCCAGAATAAAGTCCGGTTTTCAACTAAAAACCCCGGTTTCATCGCCAAAAGTCATATTTAGAGCCGAAGTGCTGCTCAGATCAATATTTTAACCCCGGTTATTTCAATGTGAGTTCAATATATAGGAACAATTGTATGTTATGTGTTATATGTGCTATGTGCTTTTCAGTGTTAATATTCCGAGTTATTTTCCCGTGTTACTTTATTCGCTATTTTTAATAGCAAAGTTATACCTTTGACCATGTGATCAGTGAAAGGACTTAGATTCACGGTGGTACTAGTACGTAGCCTCTGGCCATGTAGAGCATGTCTCCATAAGAGAATGACTTCTATTTTATGGTATTCGCAAATGGTTAGACAGGGCTATAAGCCTGAAATATACCAAGATATTAATCAGAAATCTTATGTCTTCTGTGCCATTTGGGCCGAAGTTTTATTGATGTATATCAAGTATGGAAATTGTTATGTTTCATTGATTGTATACCTTTGAATCAAGTCATTGTTTGATATAGAAAGCTTAACACATGATTCACATATGCCTTTGTTGCTCCTTGATTCTCTTTGCTTATGCCATATTGAAGTATATATATATATATATATATATATGACATAACATTATATCGTATCTATTATTGAACTCACTAAGCGTCACCGCTTACCCTATTAATGTTTAACAATTGCAGGTGATAAGTAACCAGTATAATCATATATTGTTGAAAGAATTAGAATAGTTTGTAATAATACTTTCGTACTTCAGTTTATGTTTGTATAAATTACAATATCCTGGGTAGTTATGTAATATATAACATTTTGTAATAGTTGGTTTGTATCCAATAGGTTGTAACCTCTTTATCAATGTAAAATATTGCATTTATGAATATGCAAGTAGCATGTTTTAGAGTAATAATATTGTGAAGTATGAAACTTTGGGTCTTTCAGAAATACGAAAGTTGGGGTCTTTCACCAACAATTATCCGGTTCAATTGCCAGGTTTGAAGGAAACCCAAAAGGACATTGCTACTATCAATTCAAGTACATACCAATTATATTTATGGGCTTAAACACCTAATCCAACAGACATAACCTCATTAAAATTATACTTATATAAAATTACTATAACTCCTTTAAATATCCCACTTTAGTAACTTAAGGAAAATGTGAAAAGTATGCTAATCAATGAAAATGCACATCATGCTTTATATGTCGTTAATGCAACACGTGTGGTCAACCGGTACATTAATAAGGACTATAAAGAGATATGATGAGCATCTCGAAAATTATCATTGTTGATGGAGCGTCTGTGGTTAACCGGCACATCAATAAAAGATGATAAATGACATTGAGGTTATCAAGCGGGTTTGCATGGTTATTCACATCTCGTTTGTGATCCCCAGCATCCCAGTCACAAAAGTGAGAGCAAAATCTGAGATTAAACTGATGGTTTTGAGCCAAAAGAACATCCTATGTGCTCATGCAAACCCTAATTCTTGGATCTAGGTTTCTCTATTATACATGTAATTCATCCAAGTCTTGCAAACCCTAGATCTAGTGAGTATAATTCGAAATTAATGTAACAAATCAGATCTAGATGATTACCTCTTGTTGTTTGCTTGAATCTTCTTGTCCTTGAGGCTTACAGTCACAAATGTCACTCCTCTAATGGCTTACAAACACCAATAGCAAGAGGATGATCTTGGAGAGAGGTTAGAGGCTCTAGAATTTGGCTCTTCCACTCTTAGGAATAGGGTAGCCGATTTCTGAAGCCTAAGGGGTCTATTTATACTTGTGCTACTAGGGTTTCAGTCATCACTCCCACCGAGGACTAGAAACCATTCTTTCGTCCTACGAAGGTACTTAAGAATATTCTTGACTGTGATCCAATGTGCTTTGCCAGGGTTCCCTTGATATCTACTGACCATGCTCAAAGCGAAGGCCACATCAGGGTGAGAACAAGTAATAGCATACATAATCGAGCCAACTGCGAAAGCGTATGGTACTCGGCTCATTTCTGCTATCTCGACTTCGGTACATAGGCTTTGAGTCTTACTCAACTTGACATTACTTTGGATCGGTAAATCCCCATTCTTTGAATTCTCCATACTAAAACATTTTAGTACCTTGTCCAGGTAAGTATTCTAACTAAGTCCTATTAGTCTCTTACTTCTGTCTCTCAGTATCCTTATTCCCAAAATATAGGAAGCCTCTCCGAGGTCCTTCATAGCGAAGCACTTCCTAAGCCAGGACTTGACTTCCTGCAGCGTCGGGATGTCGTTTCCTATGAGCAGTATGTCATCGACATAAAATACAAGGAAGCTAACTATACTCCCATTGGCTTTGACATATACACATGAGTCATCGTCGCTTCGTAGAAAACCAAACTCTTTGACTTTCTCATCGAAACATAGATTCCATCTGTGAGACACTTGTTTTAGTCCATAAATAGACTTCTCAAGCTTACACACTCTATCGGGATGCTTCGTATTGACAAAACCCTCTGGCTGAGCCATGTAAAAATCCTCAGCCAACTTCTCATTAAGGAAAGCGGTTTGACATCCATCTGCCATATTTCATAGTCATGAAATGCAGCAATGGCTAGAATCTCCCTAATAGACTTTATCTTAGCAACCGGTGAGAAGGTTTCATCATAGTCGACTCAAGGAGTTTGAGTGAAACCCTTCGCGACCAATCGTGCCTTATATGTGTGCACATTCCCATCCATGTCGATCTACTTCTTGAAGATCCACTTGCACCCGACCGTCTTACGTCCTAGTACATGGTCAACCAAATTCCAAACTTGGTTGTCATACATGGACTGAATCTTGTTGTCCATCGCCTCTTTCCACTTTGCAGACTCTGGGCCTTCCATGGCTTTCTTATAGCTGTTAGGTTCATCCAAATTCACTAGTATACTATCACTTATGAACGTATCCCCTTCGGTAGTGATATGAAAACCATAAAACTGGAGTTGAACCCTAACTCTTTCGGAACGTCTAAGAGGTAAGGACTCGTCAATCGGTTTAACCAGAGTTTCTTCCTTGGGTTGAGCGCCAGCGTTAGAGGTTCCTTCATCGTTCTACTCTTGAAGCTCTTCAAGATCGATTTGCCTCCCACTGTCCCCTTGGCTTATGAGTTCTCGCTCTCGGAAAACCCCTATCCTCGCAACGAAGACAACATTGTCACTCAGTCTATAGAATAGATATCCAAAGGACTTCTGCGGATAGCTGATGAAAATACACCGCTCACTACAAAGTTCGAGCTTGTCGTGAGTCTCTCGTCTTACGAAAGCCTCGCAGCCCCAAACCTTAATATGTGCCACCGAGGGAGCTTTCTCTGTCCACATCTTGTGAGGTGTTTTGGCAACCTTCTTCGTAGGGACTAAGTTAAGGATATGGGTGGCAGTCTCTAAGACATACCCCCAGAATGAGATAGGTAGTGAAGCATGACTCATCATGGAACGAACTATGTCTAGCAAGGTTCGATTACGCCTCTCAGCCACACCATTCAACTGCAGTGTCCTAGGTGGCATTAATTACGAAATGATTCTGCCTTGAGGTAGTCGTGGAATTCAAGACTTTGGTACTCTCCACCTCGATCGAATAGAAGCATCTTTATTTTCCTACCCAACTGATTCTCCACTTCTTGTTTAAACTCTTTGAACTTTTCAAATGTTTCTGACTTGTGCCTGATTAAGTAGATATACCCATATCTGCTATACTCATCGGTAAAAGTCACATAGAAGCGGCTCACATCCTTTGTGGTGGATCTAAATGGCCCACACACATCGGTATGTATTAGATCCAATAAACCCTCACCCTTTTCACAAGTGCCAGTGAAGGGTGACTTGGTCATCTTTCCAAGTAAACAAGACTGACACACGTCATCATCCCTAAGGTCGAATGACTCCAACACTCCATCCTTTTGGAGTTGGGATATGCATTTCTTGTTGACATGTCCAAGAAGACAATGCCACAAGCATGCTTTTTCCAAACTATTGGATGAATAAATACACAACACATCATTTCCTAAGTTATCTACAACCATCACAGTTTCATATATTCCATTACAAGGGAATGCTTCAAAATAAAAGACACCATTAAGATAAACATTAATATAACCCTTTTCATTATCAAATGAATATCTAAAACCTTATCTAATCATAATCCACTACTGAGCGTTAAAGAGTAAACTATGATCTTGGTGACAGGCGACGATCTTCTGTTTCCCATGATCAAATTTATCTTCCCATGCACCATATCCCTATCTATTCTTACGTCCTTCAAATCAGAACAAATGTGAAAACCACATCCTGTATCAAGTACCTAAGAAATGGAATGTGATGAATCATTAGATTTAATAGTGTAAATACCTGCGTAGGATGGCTTGATCTTCCCATCCTTGATTGCTTCCAGATATTCTAGGCAGCTTCTCTTCCAATGCCCTATCTTGTGGCAGTGGTGGCACTCTACCTCCTTGGGGTTTGAGTTGGGTTTAGCAGAACCAACTTTGGTTCCACTAGAAGAGGTACCATCGTGAATGACGATTAGGGATAGGATCCAACAACATTATTGACAAATTAGAAGAGAAATTAGGGATAGGATCCAACAACATTATTGACAAATTAAACACCCAAATGAGAAATTAGGGATAGGATCCAACAACATTATTGACAAATTAGAAGAGGGATGTCATAATCTAACAAGTAAATAATTTGAAGGTAAGTGAATGACGATTCACTAATTATCCATCATGAAAAACATAAAAGAGATTAAGTTTTAAATGTATTGAAAACTCCTAGATCTTTTGAGATTCATTGAACTTTTCGATGGCATGCTTAAATCTCGATATGCCCCTTAAGTTTGTGACTGGGATGTCGAGGATCACAAAGAGGGTGTGAATAACCATGCAAATGTACATGGTGTCCTCATTGTTACAGTCACCTATTCGATGTGCCGGTTAACCACACACGCTCCATCAAACTATGACAAACAATGAGTCACCCTTTGCCACCTTTTCTTAGAACCCAATTAGTGTGCCGGTTAACCACACACGCTCCATTAACGTCTTAGCAAGGGTACAAAGTGAATTTCATGGAATTGCATCAATTCACTTTTTCCTAAAGTAACTAAGATTAGGAATATTGAAAAACATTTAGTTACTTTATATAGATTCATTATACTTTTAATGAGGAAAGGGTTATCCTATCCTACCCATTCGGCTAACGACCCTCCACCAATCAAGGAAGCGGTGGGTGAGAGTGGACACCCATTAAACGGCCATTTTATAGGTCATAACCTTATACCCCCGTATAGACCGGCTTCGTGAATGTGACCTACTAACGGTAAGACTAGCATTTTAAGTTTTATATATATATATATATATATATATATATATATATATATATATATATATATATATATTAATCTTATAATATTATAAAGTATAAGGTTGAATTTTAAACTTGTAAAATTCTAGGGTTTGAAATTTAAATAGTTTAAATTAACTTTTAATCAAAAATTTAAATTTCAAAACTTGAGGACAAGTTTTGAAATTTTCAAAACACAAAGTATCAAATAGCAAATAATTTTAAATTAAACAATTAATTTAATGATTATCTAAATTTGACCTAATCAATTTATTTACAAGATAATTCAACAATTAATTCAAATAATCAAATATTATCAAATAAGGAATTAATTATTCAAATAATTGGTAATTATCTTTTGATTTGTTAAGGATATTGTGACAACCGTCAAAATTCGAGTTAGTTCTAGATTTGAATAAACTTAGTTGCACATATAGGCACTACACATAATATACTTAGTAACTAGAAGCTAAGTTATAACCTACTAGAAACTTGGAAAGAATTAGAATCAATGGATAGTGTACTTAGATTTCACATTGATATATGAATTCTACATCTACTGAGCTGTAGTGACTATCCATATTTGGGTCACTCTTTGACTCGAACAACATTTCATGAATCATATACACACATCATGCACTTGACCTAGTGGTAGAAATTATGTCAAAGTTTCATAGAAACTTAAGTCAAAGTTGAAGACTAGGACTAGTATACTTGATTCCTCAATTTTGCTTGAATCTCGGAATCACTACATAGAATGCCAATAAACCGATAAAAATAAATTACAAACATTATTTATAACTATAAAAGAGTTATAATACCATAAGATAATTTGAAGTCTCAAATATTCAATTTATTTTGATATTCAAAGTTTATTAAACTCCAAAACCCTAAAAGCCCTAAAACCTAAATTTTATAAAGTTTAACATCAAGAATTTTATAAAAATAGTTATGAACCTCATAATATGATCTTATAATAATTAAAATTATAAAAATGCATTCATGGAAAAATAAAATTTAACTCATTAACATTTACCCTTAATTTATAAATCAAAAATTAAGGTTTTATGAATAAAAACTTGATTTTAGTGCACATTTTATATAAAAATTGAGATATTTTATAAAAGAACTTAAATTTTATAAAAGAAAATGAATGAGAAATGGGTATTATACTAAAAAATTCGGATCCCTCTCTCCCCATATCTCTCTCACACTCTCATTCTCCAACACACACACATCTCTCTTCTTTCTCTCTCTAGAAAACTCTCTCTACCTTCTCTCTAAATTTTTCTCCAAACACCACTCCATTCTCTCTTCCTCCCTCTAAGGACCACAAAATTTTCCAGAAAACAAACCCAAGAACACTCCTCAAACTCGAAATCTCCATCATCTTGTGGTGTTCTTGAAGGTAAAATCGATTTCTACTTCACTTTTCCTTCAAGTTTTGCTATTTTTCTTACACTTCTACTTCTTCATCTTCTTCACACTTGTTTTCTTTTTGTTAAAATGGTTTTTAGAACATCATGGATGTGTTCTAACACCATGCATGTATGATAAACAAGGTTGCATGTTCATGATCTTAGTGCAAAAAATCGATTTTAAGGACTAAAACATCAAACTCAAGTTAAGAGTTTTTGAGAAACAAATTTTTGTTCATAAATGCATGTGATGAGTTTATAAAACTCTTTGATCGATTAGATCTTTATAACAGGCAAATCAATAAAGTAAAAACAGTGAGATAAAAACACAAGTATGGATCTGAATGAGTCGAATGATTCGATTAACTCAGTCCTCAGCAGAGCTCGATGAAGAACTTCCGCTGTAGAGGATTCTAGGGTTACAAAAGATAAGAACGTAAACGCTTATCAAATCTCTATCTAAATCATTACGTTCAAGAATGCATGCAAGCATCTATATATAACAAACCCTACAACATACTCACGGATGGACAGGCCCATACCGGAGACAAAACTGGACTAGCTAACGAGCCCAAAGACGCAACACTAAACTGAACCTAACAATCTCCCCCTTTGCGTCAATATGGAGCGAGACTATCACTTCTTCTTGCGGGGTCCAGCTGTCGGAACCTTCTTGGTGGTATCAAACAGACGAGGGATAATAGCGAGGATTGTCTGTCTGAAGCGAATATACCATTGGATCATATCATCAAAGTACTTCTTGTCATCAGCTGAGTTTTGCTTGCACCGATGAATGATACTCAAAACATGTTCCGGGCATGCAGTGGTATAGAGATGTTTGTCTGCCAAAGCGAATAGGCATTTTTGGCCTTCGTTTCTGGTAAACATAACAGATTTTCTCTTCGGGTCTATCTTCCCCATCTGCATCATGTTGAGATCACTTGCTGAGCCAACAGGAGAAATGGTATGCTTTTTCTTGAAGACAATCGCTATCTCCTGATCCATCTTGGCAACTTCCATGATGTAACAAACAAGCATCCTCTTGAAGTGGTCAATGATCGGACCATATTCTGCTTCATTTGTAAGAAGGATGTTGTGCAAAATTATCCAGTCGTGTGGATTTAAGTTGGGAAGATCAGCAAGCGAAATGGCATGTTCGGTCTTGGCAGATCCTCTCAGCACCTTAAACCGAACATTGGTGAAGTTTCCTTCCAGATACGGCTTGAGGACCCAAACATTGACTATCTTCTGAGCGCTCCATGTTTGATACTGTGGTTGAGCGGCCCTCAGATAGAACTCGAACAAATCCCTGTCAACCTTTGGATGAGGATGAGGGAACTCGACAATGTTGTCAAAGGAATGGAAGACGAAAGCCTTTCGGGTCAGTGGCATGTTGTCACACCCCCGAACCAGACGGCGGAAACGTCCGGGGGCTGTCGTGACTCAATTGTATACCATAACATTGAATATATATGAAACATAACAACATTCGTCACCATTCATTAATATAGTACAACCAGTAGCGTTTACATGACATACACTGTTTAAATATTACATTCCCAAAAAAAATAAATTGTTCGACTCGTACGTAAACGAACTGCAAGCCATCACTGAATATGATTTCCTTTGATTCAAGGGTTTCCTGAGAATACAAGTATTTTGAAAAACGTCAACATATGAAATGTTGGTGAGTTCATAAGTAGTATTTGAAGAAAAACAATGTTTCGTGTCGTTTGAAAAACCACCAGAAAATCCGATATTTTCTGAAAAGGAAAGCTTTTGAAAATGTTTGTGAAGATCCATAGGTATGCTTGTTTGTTTCTATACTTGTAAAAATTGTTCATTAAAATTGTATGCATTTCGAATCCGTATGTATTGAAAACCCTAGGAAAACCCGATGTTTTCTTGATTTCTTGAATTCCATGAAGTTACATTGAAACCATTGCATAGCGTGTAGTGTCAGTCCCAGGCGACATTGGATTATTTTTGAGCATGATTATTTGCTACAAACACGCATTACACAAACGACCAGTTTATAGCTATACTAACGATCCCAGAGGCGTCGTCCGTATTAATCACGTTATCCAATCGCCCTGACTATGTGTAGTCCCACATCCGAAGAGTAAGAGGACACGAAGACCTCGATGACTCCATTAGCCGGTTGGGGATAAAAAAATGTACGAGGGGTCCCCGACCCGCCTCGCATGAAATGTAGACTTTACTAGCTAATACCAAAGGACCCTTGGGGACCAGTAGTATACAAGCCATTGAAAGTCCCTCTACGTTGTGCCAAGTCGGTGAAACCCAACACTTCGTAGAAAAAAAAATGTCTTCGGGCCTTAAGATCAGGTCATTGGGCTAGCTAGGCTCAACGAACAAGATTTTACACTTTTGGGGCCCAAAGATGGTGCGTAGACGTCTGTGCACACTCGCATGTATATTGAATTCCCAAACGTTATTTGTATGAATCGTAGTGTCGTCGTGTTAGTAGTTTCGGATTTTCATTGGTTCGAGACCGAACCAATTCGTTTCACAACGATTTTGGTATTATAGTGTATTGTATTTCGTCGATAGTCGTGGTGCCATTGTTTGATCAAATTGCATGTATTGAATTAACCTTGAAAGTTTTCTGTTTTCAGCCCCTCATTGTTTGTAAAATTTACTTTTTCAACCCTTTAATTAAATACTTTCCGGTTCGGTCCTTAAATCAATTTTCTTGACATTTTAACACCAAAAATCATTGAAGTTGATGTTTTTCAGCATATTTTTCAATGAAAACAGTTTAAGTCCCTGAAATTTCTGTTTTCTCGGTTATAACCCTTCTTTTCGCAACTTTGACAATTTTGGCCCAAATTGTAAAATTTTTGCAACTTTGGTCCTTTTTAAATTCAAAAAGCATTTTAAACCATTGAAAAGGACCTGGAACACTTATAGTCCACTGTTTTACAGAAAAACACAGTTTTGGCCCTCCAAAACAGAAAATCTCGCATAATGGGCCTCATTGGGCCGAAAATGTCATTTTTAGCCCATTAAGCTTGAAATTTATGTTTTTAATCCTCTAAATGAGTATATTTCCAGAAATTGTTTTATTGAAACTGTTTTGACACACCTCATCCATCAGAATTCGTGATATGTCAATTTGGGCCCTTAATTTTGTATTTTTCACATTTTAGGCCCAAAATTTGTGTTTTTAACCCAAAGAAAATTGTTACTAAACCACTTAACCATTTTTCTTGAAACACTTTGTATTTAGAAATATATTTGAAGCTAAAATCATTTAACATAAGATATATCTCGGTTTTGAGGGGTTTTATGGCTAGATCCAACATTATAACACACAAATGCATACATATAAGCATGGAAATCATACAAGGCATACAAAACACATATAGATCTACACTTTCACTTGTATTCCCCCCCCCCCCCCCCCACAAAACTCATAAAAACAGAAAATAGGGGGTATGAAACTCACCTTGGGTGTGGTTTCGGTTTTTGGAAGAAAAGATGGAGGAAAACTTGATGATTTTTGGCCTTAGCACCTTTCCTTGGTAGATCTCGAGTTTGAGATGGTTCTAGGATGCAAGATCACGATTTTTGCATAGATTAGGAAGGGATTTTGATAACAAAAAGAATCTAAATCATAGATCCATGCATAATCTTACCTTAGATGAAGAATTTGTGGAAATTTCCTCTTGAATGCTTCCTAATACTCGAGATTTTTGAGTGGAGAAGGAGGAGTGTTCTTGAGTGTTCTTGAGAGAGTTTGAGAGATTTTTGTGGTGTGTGTGTGTGTGTGTGCTAGTGGCCGAGAGTGAGAGAGAGGAAGAAGTGAGGTGATCTTTGAAGTGATACTTGCATGGAAGAATGGGATATCTTGCATGGAAATCCTATGGACAATAATGATGTGGCACAACAAGTCAACTCTTCCTTATCTTCTTGGATTTGGGCCTTGGGCCGAGATTTTTGGGAGGGAAAGAAAAAAATTGGGCCTTTGCCCCTAAGCCCACTATTAGAGTTAATCTTGGGTATGTTTTAAGTCTAAAGGAATGTGGTAGGATTTTTATATTTTTATTGGACTAGTTTAGGTTATTCATGTATCAAGGCTTTTAATTCATTTCATTCTAGGCCCAATATGACCCAAAATGTTGAAATAAATAAATGTGGGTCCGATTAGAGCCCAATTAGGGTTCTAAGCCCATGATAGTCTAATTGGAAGCTTATTGGTCCACTTGGATCCAATAAGGGAGTCCAAGTCCAAAATAGACTTAAACAAGGACTTCTAGGGTCTCCAATTGTTTGATGACTATTTGTAGTATTTGTATGATGTATTTACTTGAAGTTTTTGAAGTTATAATCATAGGTGTTACACATGTTCTTAAGCTTTTGATTCACATTAGCTTGGGTGTATAGATTACATGACACAAAATTTCCAGTTGTGACACATGTCGAACTAAGAATCGACAGAATTAACGCGATCTAGAGAGATCACTGGTTATAGCCACAAGATGCTTGGTGTTTCGATGGCTTCTTTCAGCAACATCTCAAGAGTCCAAGGAGGAAAAAGAGTTTTCCTACTCTCGAGAAGGTCATGAGCTTCTTTCTGTTTTCGTTCAGCTTCTTCAGCCTCTCTAGCAACCCGAGCGCTAATGTCAGCGTCCTTGTCTCGGCCTTGCTTTTTCAAGAGATCAGCAATCGTCTCTTTGTCTTCGTCACTGTCTTTAGCAATTTGTTTCCCTTTGTCTTTTACACCCGAACCTGAGGCTTGGCCTGTTGGAGGAGGTTCGATTGTTTTTGTTGCTGTAGAAGTTGGAGGCGGTTGAGATACATTTTCTCCCCCTTGTTTCGGAATGGAGACGAAGTCAAGGAGCCCTTCAATCTTGCTCAGGAGACAAAGGGAAGGAGCAAGCTTTTCCACGAGAGTACGCCTCACAGAGTAGTTTAGGATCGGGTCATGTGCTTCCAGGATGTTTGAAATGGCTGCGTGGACATCCGAAACACACGAAGACACAATCTCCCTTTCAGATCGAAGAGACTCAATCTCCTTTTGAGAATTGGAGAGTTCAAGACTCTTGACCTTCAGAGAAGTGGTCTTTCTGGCAAGAGCATCCATAAGAGAATTTTCAACAGCAAGATCTTCTTGAAGCTTGGTGAGGCGCTCCTCAATGGTCGCCTTAAACGCCGAGTTGTCGTCAGTGAGAGTTTGACGAAGAGCGGCAAATGACTTCAGTTCAGAGGCAACTGAGGTAGTCAGCTGGTTGACAATGGGTTCCAGTTTCGTTTTGGTGTTGTCAGCAGTCTCCTGTAAAGACTTCAACAGAGAGGAAGCATCAGTAAATAGTTTTTCGACTTTTTCGGTCGCAGCCTCACAGGCTTTGGTGGATGCATCAATTGCAGCAGTAGCTGAGTCTAGAGAGACTTGATGAGCTTTGGAAAAAGCAGCAACAATCTTCTGAATAGTAGCTTCAGAAATGGGAGACTGGGAGGAAGAAGAGGAGGCGATGAGCGAATCTATCTTTTTGTGAAGCTCAGATGCTTCTTGGTGACCGGAGCATCATCATCGTCATCACTCTGCACCTGATACGGACTGTAATAGACCGAATCAAATGTCATATCCTCCCCACCGAGGAATGGTTCTTCGTCCTCTGCCGCCTAAGGTGAGGGTGGAGGTGAAGGTGGAGGCTCGGTAGTGGAAGTAGGTTCGGGTTGTGAAGTAGGTTCGGTAGTGGGAGTGGGTTCGGGTGCTTTAGTAGGAGCCCCCGTATCAGATACGTTGGTTCTTACTTCTGCGGTTGTGGTGGTAGCATCTGTAAAAATGGGAGGGGGTATTGGGATGGAGGTAGGTGGTATTTGAGTGGTGGAGGTTATGGGGGGAATGGAAATAGGAATAGTGATGGGTGGAGAAGAGATAGGTGAACTGGAAAAATGAACTTCTGGGGTAGGCGATCGTGGAGGAGTGTTACCACGAGGAGACTCGTCAGAGTCTGAATTTTCTTCCTCGGATTCACTTGAGGAGGAAGCTAAGATCAGCTTTCGCCTGGGTTGGGTTTTTCTCTTCTTCAATGGAGGGGATTGAGCAGCTTTGGTGGTTTTACGTTTCTTGGGAGAAGGGCCTTTCGCTCCCTTGCCAACCTGCTTGTCTTTGCCTTTTTCATTCTTCTTTCCCCTTGGGGCAGGCTTGTCAGCTTCATGGATGGATTTGATCATCTTAGGATTTAGCTCTCTAGGACCAGAGCGACGAAACTCCTTGTAGGTTCTGATGATACGGCTATCGGCAGGAACGTCTCCATACATCCACTCAGGGATGGAGCCAATAAACTGAAATTTTGAGGCATCAGAGACGATGATCTTCGTGGTATGGAAAGTACCAATCGAAGACATTGGAGAACCAGCAACAATGGGGACGTGGTACTTGTCCATCACCCATTTTGTAACGAGAGTCCAGAAACGAGCATAGGAGATCTCGGAATGCCGAGATGTAGAAGCCAGACTCTGAATGAGCTGCTGCCATAGGACTGACCCATAGTCTAGGTTGATACCGTTGTAAACCCCATACAGAATAGTGATGAACAGACGACTCACTCCGTCTGATCCAGCACTGCGTTCAAATAACCCCTTGAACAACACTGTAAACAACCCGTTCCACTGAGGAGGCAGACACGATTTCTTGAACTTCGTGACCGTTGTCAGCACCTCAGTATACCCCATATTATAGAACATAGAGAACATGTGACCCACCAGAATTGATTCATGGTTAACCCTAGATGAATCAGGTTCAAACCCTAAAAGTGAGCAGAATCGTTGCTTGGAGATTGACGCCTTGTGATCAAGCACGTCAAAGAAGATCCTGTCGAATGACTTGTCGTAATGAGCAGTGGCGAAAATTTGGGATAAGAAATCCATAGGAACAGCTTCTGCGTTGGTGAGTGCAGGAGCAAGCGGCAAGTATTTGAGACACTTGATGATCGGGAACATGAAGGCATCATAAACATGAGGAGTAAGATCGATGATCAAACTCTGTTGGGGACGAATCAGCAGGATGTGGGAAGTGGCATGAACTGATGATGAATCCGCCATTGTTGTGAAGAAGTTGGGAGAGATGATGAACAGTAGAATATGTGAAGAATTTCTTGCTCTCTGAAATTTGGGTGCAGTAAAGAGGTAAATAATGGTGAAGATTACCTTTTATACTGTGGCTAAAGGAGAGAGAAGAATCTGTCCCAAATCTTCAGAGGAAATACGAAGGGTTTTCGGAAGTGATTGATGCATGACAGTTGTTAGCACCGATGATTACACATGAGAGAGAATATATGTCCCGATTCACACGCCTTCCCAGCAGGCGCCGTTTGTAAATGAAACGGTTCCACTTCGCACGCCTGGCCTTCAAGCACCGTTTGAAAATCAAATCGATTGGACTCCCGCCTGAGTCAGCATCTTATCCTTTTAGATTAAACGTCATCTTAAAGCAAAATTGACCACGTGGATCAATGTAAGCCACAACTCTTTTATGACTTCAAATCCCATTTAAAAAATATGCCTTGTAACTAATGAAACCAGAATTTTGGAAAATCAAAAAGATTTTTGTGCTTAGTGTGTAAAAGAAAAGGAAATAAAGCAACACATATAAGGGAATTTGTGATGTCAATAAAGACACGAAACAATGGATCCCGGGCACGAATCTCTTCCTTCAAAGTCAAGAGAGACTGTAAAGTGTTTGTGTGGTTTCCCGTTGAATAACGATCAGACACTTATTGAGAAGTGTTGAAAGGCTTCTTTTAATCAGGCTAATTTTGGTGGCTTTCGCTTCAGTTCAGAATTCCTGATCTTGATATAAGACAGTAATCGAACGAAGTACTTGTGAGACCAATGAAGTCTATTGAACAAGTAGGTTTGAAATAATTTAAGTGGTAATGTAAAATAGTTGATGTAAAATCTCAAAAAAAATTTAAAACTGGATTCCAATTTAAAACTGGATTCCAAGGGAAGAAATGTTATGGGATTTAACAATTTAGTAGGAATCATACAAAAGAAAATAAGAGATTCTACGTTCCATCCTCATTGATAAGTCCGCCAATTCGTTAGTGAAAGCTAGAGCAAAATTGATTGTTCACCGTCAATGCATAGTAGGTATTGAATTGTGGGTTTCACTTAGTACGTAGTGACACGAAGCTAAGATCATAAACACAGAAATTGTGTAACCATAAACCTCAGTGGTAATTTCTGAAAGTCTCAAGGATTACGTTTATGAAGCGAATGAGATGGAGAAAAGTAGTGTAGATGGTGTCAAGAAAAACCAAAGTACCTCTGCTGTTAAAATAAGGACCAAGCAGAAAACTCTTATCTCATGTGAGAAGAGAGTTAGGTAGCTCATGATTAGAATAAATATGAAAGCCTAATTGGGAAGACAAGGTTTGTATGTACCAAGTCAGTAAGGCTATTATTCAGAATCAGGTGAGACTTTGGACACATACAGCAGCATGCTTCTAGGGACACTTAACTAATGAAAGAATTTTCACACAAATAGCCACACAAAAATAAGAGATAAAAGAAATATCGTAAAAAAAATAAAAAAAATGTTTTTGGAGTTTTTTTGATTTAAAAAAAATAAAAAGATTTTGGAATTTTTGAAATAAAGATAATAATAAAAACAAATGAGACACATAAAAAAAAATTTGGAACCGAACCCGAGCGTTTGATCTATTTCGGCAAAAAAAAAATAAGTTTGAAAAAGAAAAGAACATTGAAAATAAGATAGAAGAATTTGAGAAAATGATACAAATGGTTTACAACCAAAGAAACTACCTTTGAGTGATAAGCGAAGATCAGATGATAGGACCGAACCCGAGCGTTCGGTTCATTTCGGCATACCAGAACAGGACCGAACCCGAGCGTTCGGTTCATTTCGGCACACATGGGACCCGAACCCGAACGTTCGGTACATTTCGCTTCAGACTTTTAGTTTTGAGAAGTAGTCTTTGGTATTGACTCTGATTCCATCATTCCTAGCCCTTGTAGAATTTTATTGAAAGATGCTTCAGGAAGATCTTTGGTGAAGATGTCAGTCAGTTGATCAGTGGTTCGAACAAAGTGAATTTCGACGTTCCCATCTTCCACATGAACCTTAATAAAGTGATACCTCAGTGTTATATGCTTTGTCTTGGAATGTTGCACTGGGTTATGACAGATCCTAATTGCACTTTCCGAATCGCAATATAGTGGAATCTTTTTCATATTGAGTTCATAGTCCCGGAGCTGGCTTTGGATCCAAATCACATGAGATGTACAGGAGGCAGCTGCGATGTACTCTGCTTCGGCTGTAGACAGAGAAACACATGTCTGTTTCTTTGATTGCCAGCTAACCAACTTCCCGTCTAGGAATTGGCAGCCCCCGGTGGTGCTTTTCCTGTCTAAACCACATCCTCCAAGGTCTGCATCTGAGTAGGCTTGAATGAAGAAACCTGAGTTTGATGGATACCATAGAGCGAGGGAGGTTGTTCGTTTCAGATACCGGAGTATGTTTTTCACTGCAAGCATACGTGGTTCATGAGGATTCGCTTGAAACCTAGCACAATAACATACAGAAAACATTATATCAAGCCTGCTAGCAGTAAGGTACATTAAGGATCCAATCATCTGGCGGTATAGCGTAATATCGACTGCCGGTTTTTCCAAGGATGGTGTGAGCTTGGTGCCGAACGCCATTGGAATTTTGACCTTTGAGTCTCCCGTCATGCCGAATTTAGAAAGAAGAGTCTTGGTGTATGCTTCCTGGTTGATAAAGATGCCTTCGGGTCCCTATCTAATATTTAAACCAAGGAAAAAGTTAATCGGACCCATTGAGCTCATTTCAAATTTAGTCTCCATCAGCTTTCTGAATTCAGTTGTTAAGCTCGGATTCGTTGAGCCAAAGACGATATCATCGACATAGATTTGAACAATCATAAGGTGGTTACCTTCCTTCTTACGAAAGAAGGTTGGGTCAACCGAACCTTGTTTGAATTTTGACATCTTTAAAAACTTGGTTAGCGTTTCATACCATGCCCTAGGTGCTTGTTTCAGACCATAAAATGCTTTGTCCAGAATATAACAGTGATTTGGGTACTTTTCATTGACAAAACCAGGAGGTTGCTCCACGTAAACCGTTTCTTCAAGTTCTCCATTCAGAAAGGCGCATTTCACGTCCATTTGGTAGACCTCGAAGTTCTTGTGTGTAGCATAGGCCAGAAATATTCGAACAGATTCCAGCCTTGCTACCGGAGTAAAAGTTTCCTCATAATCAATTCCTTCTTCCTGGCAGTATCCTTTCACCACGAGACGAGCTTTGTTTCGAATCACATTGCCTTGTCCATTTTATTTCTGAATACCCATTTGAGACCAACAACTGAGGCATCTTTAGGAGTTGGAATGAGGCGCCATACCTTGTTTCTTTTGAACTCGTTGAGTTCATCTTGCATAGCTTGAACCTAGTCGGAATGATCAAGAGCAGTATTTACTGTCTTCGGTTCAACTTTTGATACGAAAGAATTATACATGTAGAACTCTACTTTGGAGAATAGAGATGTTTGCTTTGCCTTCAGTTGAGATCGGGTGAGGACCTTTTCAGAGACATTACCCATTATCTGAGATACAGGATGATCTCTGGTCCATTTAACAAGAGGAGGGTAATTTGGATCATAGGATGGATCCAATTCAGCGTTTACCATTTCTTCCAATTCAGACTGACTATCGTCATCGAAAAACATGTCGGAGTTCTCCCCCTCGACTAATGAGCATTCAGGTGTATCTGGACTTTATGGTGCTACAAGACTCTCGGGTGCAGTTGAGCTTTCGGGTGCTGTTGAGCTTTCGGGTGGAACATGAATAGAATTCTCCCCCTCAAGTTGTGAGCTCGGTTGTTTTGAAGAAAGAGGATTCTCCCCCTCAACTGAAGCGCCTTGCTGAGGAGGTTTGTTTGGAACTTGTTTTCCTTCACCCATTCGTTTGGCGACATCTTCGACAATTTGCTTTAGATGGTCGACTTTGTTGTCTGCTACCTTGGCTTCCGATAGAGTAGCTTTCCCAGGTTCATCGAATAATTCCACAAACTGATCGAACAGATTAGCAATCGAGGTCGTGACTTGAACTGTTTGAGTGAATATCTCTCCAATTGCTTCTTCAGAAGCCTTTAGCTTTTTGACGTAGTTATCATCGAAAGTCACATAATATGTTTCTTCAATCTTCCTTGAACGCTTATTTAAGACCCGGTAACCTTTTGAAGTAAGAGAATATCCCAGAAAAATTCCTTCATCAGCTTTAACGTCAAACTTGTTACGATGTTCTTTGGAGTTGAAGATGAAGCATCGTGAGCCGAACACATGGAAGAATTTTACGTTCGGCTTCCGGTTATTGATGATCTCATAAGGAGTAAGAGAGAAACGTTTGTTGAGATAAGACCTGTTCTGCGTAAAACATGAAGCTGCAATAGCATCATCCCAGAAATATAAAGGAAGTGAAGCGAAACTTAGCATCATTCGGGTCGCCTCACACAAGGATCGGTTTCGTCTTTCGACAATTCCATTCTGTTGAGGCGTGTAGGGGGCTGAGAAGTTGTGACTGGTTCCTTTTTCTGCCAAAAAGTCTTCAAATTCTTTGTTCTTGAACTCCAGTCCATTGTCGCTCCTGATGTTGCGAACGACTTTTCTCAGTTGCACTTCAACCTGCTTGATGAACATCTTTAGCTTAGGAGTAGCCTCAGATTTGTGCTTCAGAAAGAACACCCATGTAAAACGAGAGAAATCATCAACAATAACAAGAATATACTTGATACCGCCAATGCTTTCGATCGATGATGGACCACACAAGTTAATGTGAAGCAACTCAAGTGGTTCAACAACTTTTGTGTTTATAATGGATGGGTGACTTTGATGACTTTGCTTCCCCATTTCACACGCAGCAGACAAATGTTCTCGATCAAACTTGAGCAATAGGAGACCCCTAACATGACCTCCTGTGACAAGCATGTTGATGTCTTTGAAGTTCAGATGTGAGAGCCTTCGGTGCCACAACCAACTTTCGTCAGAATGAGCTTTCGACAAAAGACATATGGCTGGATTTCCTTTGATTGGTTTGAGATTGAGAGGAAACATTTCGCCTTTGCATTCTGATTTGAGAATCACCCTTTTTGATTTTTTTTCTCTATGATTTCTGAACCTTCATCGTCAAATGAAACTTTGAGACCGGTACCTCCTACTAGTTGAGACACACTGATGAGATTATGTTGTAGCCCTTCAACATACGCCACCTTTCTTATTGTGAAGTCTCCATTGGTTATCATCCCATAACCCTTTATCGTTCCAGAAGAGTTGTTGTCGAACTTGACATTCCCACCATTCTTAAGAGATCGAAACTCTCTTAGCTCTTCCTTCCTCCCTGTCATGTGACGTGAGCAGCCACTGTCAATGTACCATTCTTCGTCGAACTGCTCGTCACTTATAACCTGCAAAAATTAAGCAGATTTAGGAACCCAAAGTTTCTTGGGTCCACATGAGCCTTTCACAGGAACAGGGATAGTAAGAGAAACGTTAACAAGATATGTTCTTTTTATTAATGTTGTTTCATCTTTTATTTTAATGGTAAACACTTTGATTTTGTTAGGGTTAGCAACAGTTGGTTTGCTTTCAGGTTTTGGTGTTTGGGCTTTAGACTGCTTTCGGTCTTCCTGGACTAAGGAAATCTTCGATTTTCCTTTCAAGTTCGTTGATGATTTAGAGTTTTGTGCAGGAACAGAATTGGGTTTAGAAGATAATTGAGAACGAGAAGAATTGGAATGAGAATTTCTTCTGACTTGTGGTTCGAAATGACCCTTTTGTTTATGGTCATTGGAGGGACCGAACCTGGACGTTCGGTAGCTATTACTTTTGGGACCGAAGCTGTCCTTTCGGTTGTTGTTGCTCTCATGACTGAACCTGGACGTTCGGTAGCTGTTGCTTTTGGCACCGAACCTGTCCTTTCGGTTCTGTTCCTCATGTGTCCCGAAATCCTTTTCTTCTGACTTTGGATTTCTATCATGATAAGAGAAATGATTGTTTTGAGAATGCCAAAACTGCTTTCGCTCAAAGAGATTCTTTTTGTATCTTAGATTTCTTTGCTGCTTTTGATTTTTCACCTGTTTCGGCTGTCTATGGATGTTAGCCTTTTGTTTCAGCTTCTTGTCAGCCAATTCACTTTTCACAGATGATGTTTTGCTTGTGGAAGTGACTTCTTCTACAGGTATTTCTTTTGTGCCACCTGTGCTTGGTACGTCAAAGTTGTCAGGCTTCTTCAGCGGCTCTGGTACATATCTTCCTTTTGTTTTCTAGGACGTTCGCTCTGACAAACCAACTGTTTCGTCGGCATTATCTATAGGAGCAGACCAGAAGAACTCATCACAGCCATCTGCGTTATCTTCGTTCACAATGGCAGTGAGTTCGGCTGTTTGATGCTTGGTTACTCCTGTGACCTTATACACCTGATTTGGTGTTGTTCTCACCTTTTGGTACACAACAGCCTTTTCTTCAAGAATCGGGAACTTATTTTGGGACAAACGAGCGAACTCCAAAGAATTTTCAGAAATCAGATTTTTGTGGTTTTCGGGTTCGCTCTTGACAAACTCAGAACAGTCAACTACATCCTCTACAGAAATTTCACTCATATCATCATCCTCATTAAGTTCAGATGTGTTTTCAACATCAATTTTATTTTCTGAACTTAAATTAGCACTCAATGAGTCGAATTTTTGTATGGTTTCGGTCCTTAGTTTCAGCTTATCGTTTTCATCCAAAAGATTTTTCAGCATGTCCTTATGGTCTTTGGACTTTATAAAAGATTCTATTTTGTCCAGACCAGACATGTAAGTGGGATTCACATCATCAGACGATACAACACTTTCACAGTTGTATTCCTCAGCATCGATTTCATCCTCCTTAAACTCAAGGAAGGGTAAAATCATGCGATGTATTTTCTGCCCTATTTCACAATTCAGATGCAGTTGAGTAATGTTAGCATAAAGTCTTTTAGCAATCAAACAAAAAAACATTTCTTTGTTTTAAAAGTTTCAAATTGTCTCTTTGTAAATAAATGTTTTCATCTTTAGACTTAATCAGCTCTGACTCCTTCTACTCAATCCACATCCTTCGCTCCTCACGCTTGGATGACACCTTGCTTATTTGGTCAGTTAGGTTAGAATTGGTGACCCGTGCTTGAGTTAAACAACTATCCAAATTTGACATTCTTGAATTTAAGTTATTTAATTCCTTTTCATATGATTTCTATGGAACTTTGAACTAGATAAAAAGAGATTGTACCTTCTTGATCAATTCATCAAGTTTATTGATCTGTACACTCAGAGGTTTTGCTGTAAAGCATAAGTCCTCTCGCTCCTTTGTGTCCTCATTTCCACCATCTGTGTTGTATCCCCTCATGTGAGATACGTCAGTCACCATTAAACACTTTCCGCTGCTTTCACCAGCTCTTGCCACATACGCCTTTCCATGTGAAGGCTTTCTCACCTCATCATCTTCTGAGTCGGTCGACCACACCTGTACACCACCGAACTCGTCATCCTCTGCCGAACCCTGTACAATAAGAGCATTCACAGAAGGATTAGTAGCAGCTTTCTTCCTCTTAATCTCTTCCAGGTTTTTCATCAAGACAGCCTCTTCATCTTTCTCCTCATCTTTCTCTTCCATTTTCTTTAGAACACAATCTTTGGCATAATGATTCTTTCCTCCACAGTAGTAGTAGCTAACACCAGAATCTCCTTCAACCTTCGCCTCTTTCTTTGGTTCCTCAGTCTTCGGCTCCTCCCTTACTTTTTCTGAGCTGTAGCTTCCCTGCCAATTTCGGTTCTTATTGGTAGGAAACCTCTTCTTGATGAACCTTTTTGGATTGGACACCATCATAGCATAATCTTCTGAAGTAAGATCGTAGTCCTCCAGGTTCAGATCTTCATCGTCTACTACATTCTTGCTTTTGGACAGGAGGGCCAAGGACCCCAAGTTTGAGACCACACTCTTCTCTTGCATTACAATCTTTTCTTGGGATTTCAGAATTCCCACCAGTTTTGCCAGCGAATATGACTTGAACTGCTCATGAGCTTTAACTGTAGACACAACAGCTCTCCATTCGAATCTTAAGCCATTCAAAAAGGTGACCTTCTGTTCAATCAACTTCCTTTCGATATCATGCTTGATCATCTTGCTAAGAAGATGATTGAAGCGATCAAACGTCTGAGTGACAGACTCATCGGTATTTTGCTTAAATTCTCCAAACTCAGACAACAGCAAGGTCTGAATAGAGTGCTCTAAATCTTTATCTGTGGAATACAGCTCTCGCAGCCGATCCAAGATTTCTTTAGTGGTACTGCAAGAACTCACCAATCTAAACGTATCAGACTGAAGAGCGAATCGGATCAGCCTCAAAGCTTTGATGTTGCACTGAAACTTCTCCTTTTCGTCTTGAGCAACGTCTTTTACATCTTTTAACAGATCATTATACTCTTTCTGAGTTTTAATGATTCTGGATGTTCCTGAGTGAGCAAATGGTCCAGACACAATAGCTTCCCATATAAGATACCCATTATCTTCAGATCCGATGACATAGTCTTCAAAATGATGCGCCCAAACCTCGTAATCCTGGGTGTAAAGAATATGAATCTTCGTCGTTGATCCAATACTGTTTGAGATGTTGATAGGATTAGATTGAGAATCGTCCATGCTTGATCGTTTAACCTATTAGAAAGATCAGACTTATAATATGCAATATTAGGGAAAATGAATAAATACTGAGATACGGCAATTATGGAGTGACGGCTCAATAAATATCAGTTAATTCGGAATAAACCCTAATCACTTCTTTCACAGAAGAGATGTGTATGAATTACACAGCCTCCTGCTCTGATACCAATTGATGGGTTTATAAAACTCTTTGATCGATTAGATCTTTATAACAGGCAAATCAATAAAGTAAAAATAGTGAGATAAAAACACAAGTATGGATCTGAATGAGTCGAATGATTCGATTAACTCAATCCTCATCAGAGCTTGATGAAGAACTTCCGCTATAGAGGATTCTAGGGTTACAAAAGATAAGAACGTAAACGCTTATCAAATCTCTATCTAAATCATTACATTCAAGAATGCATGCAAGCATCTATATATAATAAACCCTACAACGTACTCACGGATGGACAGGCTCATACCGGAGACAAAACTGGACTAGCTAACGAGCCCAAAGATGCAACACTAAACTGGACCTAACAGCATGTATACATTTTGATAAGTTTTAATCTTTTGATCTCTGGAAACATGACTAAAATATGAGTTTATCATGATATATTTAAATTATTTCAAAAGATTTACTCAAGGAAATGATGAAAACTCACTTTTCTAACCAATCGTCATGCATGCAATCTGCCATATTTCTTTACCTGACTTTAAACTATCATATCTCACTCATTTCTTAACCAAAATTCGTGATTATTCCTCTGGAATATAATATTTTGAGTTATCTTTCAAACCCAACTGACCTCACTGGAAAATTCCAATATTTCGATTTTTAAAAATTTTTACAAAACTGTTGCTCAAACAGCACTTTCCTTATGAACATTTGTTTTGTGTTGCATGTTCAAAGGACGTATTCATCACTAAAAATCATTCAAAAATTATTTTGAACTCTTAACAGCATGTATTAAGAGGTACAAAAAGATCTTGATTTAAAAGTCTTTTTAACATATTGCAAAAATTCTCAAAGTAACATCAATAATCTTTACCAAAATCACAAGAACCAAGTTTTCTCTATAATTTATTGAGCCTTTAGGCATGTTTTTCGACATCAAAAATAAGAGAAAAATTTTTAAATGTTATTAAATTGTATGAAGATGTGTTCTGGAAATTTTCAGCTCAATATATATATTTTCTTTATTTTTACATGAAAATAATAAGAAAATAGAGTGTTAAATCATATAAAATACTTAAACTAGTAAATAAATTCTGGAAAAATTCTTGGATGATCCTCTAAGTTAATAAACATCTTCCATTAAGTTTCATCCATTTTTGTTACTGTTTAATATGGTTTTGAATTTTCTTTTTGTTTAGCTCTAATAAATCAAAAAAAAACCACATTAGGGAATATAAAAATGGTATCTAATAATTTTCGCAGATTATACGCTCTGTGGAAGACTTAGAAAAACATTTCCAGAATTTTTCATAATGTATTCCTATTTTTCTCCGATTTTTGTATTTATAATGGACTAAAAACAGGAAAAATAGTTTTACTCATCCAAAAATTATGAAAATTTACTAGAACACCTTGTAGTACATTAGGAGGCTACATAAAAATGTTTATGATTTTTCTACTCTGTATACTAATTTTCTCCTATCTTCTAAGATTAAATACACTTAAATACACAAAATCGAATTTCAGTATATAAAAACCACATTTCGTATTTTTCCTAGATTATTTACTCTGAAAATGAAGCGTACAAAATTTTTGGTAATTTACTTTAACTGTTTAATAATTATTATTCAATTAATGATTATTTAAGAGGATTAAACAAGGAAAAATAGCAAAACTAATTGAAAAATATCTTTTATATTTTTCACAGCTTCTATACATATAATAACAGTGTTACAAAAATTTTGGAAACTCTTTTCTATTTGTCTCCATTTTTATTAGAATAAATGCACAAAAATCATAAAATTGGGTTCAACAGTTTAGAAACCCATTTTTATATTTTTCACAGATTAATTATGTGTAATAACACTTGTGAAAAACGTTTGGTGAATTTTTGAAACTATTACCTATTTATTTCTATTTTTATAGAATAAATACACAAAAATTAGAAAAATTGTATTAAACTTTTTGAAAAAACATATTAATATTTTTCCTAGATTATGTACACTATAAAATAGTTACACAAAAATTATAAGAGTTTTTCATGATAATTTACTATTTTTCCATGATTTTATGATTATTCATGGAATTAAATGGTGAAAAATAGTTAGACAAATCAAAAATTCAAGAAAATTTATCTTAAGGTCTTTGACTTCAATTAAAACTAAAATGCAACTTTGGGAAATTTTAGAACTAAATTGATTTAGTTTTTGAATATTTAATCATTGGAACACCTCTAAAATGTTAAATATTAACATTTCAATAATGGAAATTTTCCACTCAAATTGTTATATAACAATTGATTCATTGAAACTTAATTTCCACAGAAAAATGTTTGTAACTTATCAATATTAAATTTTAACACATTATTGGCATAATTCTATTGTAGTAGTAAGTATACTAGTATTAGATTTCGATTAGAGACTCATTAGCGTGTAACATCGTTGTAGGAAAACGATAGTGGTACTAGTGGAGCATAGATCAATGCACCATTTGCATCATCTCAATGCATTGTGAGTATTCACCACTCCCCTATTTTCGGTTTTTAAATGTTTTGGGGTGGAAAATCATGTCCTAAACTATTTATATTCGTTGTATTTAATTGACTCGTATAAACTTGGTTGCTATATTTTGCATATTGTGAGTATTCACGCACTCCCCTATTTTCAGTTTTTATGTTTTGGGGTGGAAAAGCATGTCCAGAAAAACTATTATTTGCATGTTGTATTTAAATTGATTTGTATCAAACACGATTGCTATTGTATTGCTATGTCTCTATGTATGTCTATGCAACACGGAACATGAGAACTTATCGTACTAAGGCCCTTCCCTTATCTCTAACCATTAACTCTTTGAGCCAATGGTCATTATGGATAGCGCTATTAGGAATTGACAACTCCTCACTTGCCCTATTGTTGGAGTGCATGATACCATATTCTCATCTATGGAACGATAAGCATAGATCTTGATAGGGCTTCAGTCATAGGTTTGGTTGAGACTCATTGTTTGCTCATACACATACAAACCCGTTTCTCGTTATAGCAATAAACTTGTTATCAATAATAGCAATCAACTTTGTTTCTCATTATAGCAATGAACTTTGTTTCTCATTACAACAACGAACTTTTATTACTGAAAACTTATATACATGTTTTAGCAATGAAATTGTTTGCTCCTTGTAGCAATGAAATTGATTGCTCATTTTAGCAATGAAACTTGTTTACTCATTTGAGTTACGAACTTTATCTTCCATGAGAATATGAATGTTGCATCTTATTCGGGCAACATACTTTATCTCTCATGATGACAAAGAACTTTGTTTTTACAAACTTATTTACTCCTTTTAACAATATACTTTTATTATTGGAAACTTTTATCAAAACTTTGATTTCAATTCATGAACCAATATTATTTTGTTAAACTTGTGAGTACTCACCAACTATTTTTATAGTTGACGCTCATTTTACATGCTTTTTCAGGAATCATCGAGTAATTGGCACTTAGGGACACTTCACTTTTAGGAGCATTCGCATGTGTTGTATTTCAATTTACATTGTAATTTCTTTTAAAATTTGTTCAAACCCATTGTAAATTTGTAATGATTTTTAATACTATGGTTGGTGTTATCTTTTAACTTTTGCTATGAAACCCTTTATACTGCCACGTCTCGTGTTTCCGCTTTAGCTGGGTGTGACAGATATTCACAAAACTGTAATAAAATTCGGATTTTATTAGTATAAAACGATTTAGGTAAGTATCATTAAACAAAACAGCAAGAAATCCTGAAAATTTCTCTGTCTGACAGCTAAACTCGTCGAGTTCACATTGGAACTCGTTAAGTTCCCAATGGAACTCGTCGAGTTCATCAGACAGTTAGCCCAAAAATAGATTTTAAAGCATGAATGAATAAACAAGGCATCAATACAATAGAAACCAAACAAAGCTCTGATACCACTGATGGGTTTGAGCCAAAAGAACATCCTATGTGCTCATGGAAACCCTAATGCTTGGATACAGGTTTCTCTATTGTACATGCAATTCATCCAAGTCTTGAAAACCCTAGATCTAGTGGGTATAATTCAAAATTAATGTAACAAATCAGATCTAGATGATTACCTCTTGTTGTTTGCTTGAATCTTCTTGTCCTTGAGGCTTACAGTCACAGATGTCACTCCTCTAATGGCATACAAACACCAATAGCAAGAGGATGATCTTGGATAGAGGTTAGAGGCTCTAGAATTTGGCTCTTCCACTCTTAGGAATAGGGTAGCCGATTTCTAAAGCCTAAGGGGTCTATTTATACTTGTGCTGCTAGGGTTTCAGTCAAAACCCTAATTGGATAGCTTTTAGGCCTTAAGCAGTCTAAGGAATCTTCGAGAAGAAGGCCTTTGGATGAAAATTGGATGGACTCCCATACTAATTTCTTCCACCCCTTAATTCCCAAAGATTCTTAGCCCAAATCAACTATCACACAATTGACAGTTTCAATCACAATTATTTAATTAACCTCTTTTAGCCACATAATTAATTCTTGTCTAATATTAATTAAACTATATGATTTCTCCTTTAATATATTATTCATATAACATATTAATAAATCATAATAACCTCTTTATTCATAAATTATCCTATCATTTTGCTTTGGTGAAGGCAACCCAAAAGGACCATGCACAACCGGGTCAAGTACTTACCAAGTATACTTACGGGCTTAGACATTAATTCAACATAAACATGTCATTGATAAGATTCAATGAATCTCAAAAGATCTAGGAGTTTCATAAGATTAAATTGGTAAAAGCCTTACCTACCTAAAATAGTTTCGAATTTGAATACGGCGTCCTTCTTCAAAGTTTGAATTGAAAATATGGATCCTAGCCTTAATTTAAAAATATGGGTTAATAATTAATGATTAAAATAAAATAACTTGAATTCTTTTTTCTCCCACTTTTATATGTCTCACAAAGATAGAAATGGTCTTTCAATTTCAAGTCAATGTGAAATTGTTTTCCCTTCATTAGGAAATGGTGGAAATTGACATCATGCTTCTTCAACTCTTCCACCTCATCTTCATGTGGCTCTCCCAAACGTCACATTTTCCTTAAGTTGAAAGATATGAGAGAACTCAATCCCTATTGACATGTAAACATCAAGATGGAAAGTATATGAGTGTGCATCTTCTGAAAATGAAATCATACATTAACAAGTTGGATAAGATGGGTGTCATTTTCTCAAGGGAGCACGCCATTGATTTGGTTCTTCTTTCGCTTCCAAAGTCATATGTTTAGTTCATTGAGAACTTTTATATAAAGAATATTGACATGGCCCTAATTTATTTGTTCCAAATGTTTATTGTTGTTGAAGCAGAAATTCTTAAGAGCACATCTAAAGTAGAGATGCTTATTGGGTCTAATTCCAAGGTTTCCATGGACATTGACAATGGTGAAAATGGTGGTCTAGAAAAGATTTCTCTTCCCAATTGAAACGGTTCGTCCAAGATCAAATCGTTCGATAGTATGGTAAAAGGAAAAACTATTTCTAGGATCATTCCATGTGTTAACCCTAAAGAGTCCAACTGTTTTTACTACCAATTGAAGGGACATTGGAAACGAAGTTGCCCAAAATACCTAAATGATCTTAGAGATAATAAAGTCAAGTCATGTGACTCTACTTCTGGTTCATCAATTATCTGAATCCATTGTTTTATAAGTTCCTATTCATAGACTCTTAATACATGATGTGATGATCACATTTTGATGGTATTAAAGGAGCTAAGAGAAATAAGGAAGTGTGAGAAAGATGAGCTAAATATGATCGTCAGAAATGGACTTTAGTCACATGGTTCGAAGATCAGAATTTAGAGCTACTACTAAGGAGTTGGGGATAATTTAATAGATTGCCATTACTCTTCGGAGATGTCTAGAAACATTGTTTTCATTTTATGCGTTGTAAGGAGAAGTTTCAACATCTCATTTATTTTCAATAAAAGTGAAATTTTGGTTTATCTGTGTAACAACTTGATTTTTACCACAAAATGTTTTTTTAAAAAAAATCTATAACAGAATACGTTAGAGGAAGACTTAGTTTTTAAATTAAAACATTTTCAAACAACAACGTTACCTCAAAATTCAAACATAATTCCAAACCATTTAAAATATAAGTAAAAGTACTTTAAAGTAAACAATAAAAAACGTGTCCAAGAGTGGTATCGATAATATAAATCTATTACCCATAAGTAACCCCTATCATTAACGCCAAACTGCTAAGTTATCTGCACCAATCATAAGGCACAAAAGAGAAAAGATACAAGTGCCAGCCCTACTTAGTGAGTTCATAAAGGTTGCACATAAAACATACAAATCCCAAATGGGTCAATCATTCGTTTTACGATGAAACATAAAAATGATAGACAAATACCACTTAGAAAACAACCACATATCGTAATTATTCAATCACATATTTAACTGCATACATGTATATATGTTCAATCGCAATTCTACCACATAACATATATGATCAACCAAATACCATATACACAACCGCATAACATGTAAACAATCACATTTCATATATAGGAAACATTTACTTATTCAACATTTTATTAATAACCAACCTCTTGTTACATATTCAACCTTTTAATATACAACCAACCTTTTAATATGCAACCAACATTTTGTTTGTTGTATCTATCCAACCGATTGATAAAAAAGTGTCCCTTAGGGCTACCTAACCCAAGAGAAACGCCCCGATCACTACTTATGTGAACGACCAACTGTATGCTCTAAGTGGCTCATGACTTCCACCCGACCAACCCCGTGACTCCACTTTTGCTACTCCGACTTTGCAAAGTATGAGTACCATGCGATGCCCTTCAGGAATCGGTACAAATAATGCCAATTCTACCGTAACACCTCCCAAATCCCATGTGATGTTTGCGCTGGCTGTGAACAAGGGATCGACATCACTCCATCCCATGAACATCGAAGTGCTCGCAAACCATGTGTCACATGGCCAGCTAGAAAGACTGGCAACTAACAACCTTTGTAGCTATAGCTCTTTGTATAAATACTATTTCAACCTAGTAGGCATCCTTAATGATCCAAATAAGGTTTTAGGCAAAGATCATAAACTACCCAAACCCTCTACGCATAACCCCGCAATGTCAATTATACATTAAATAAAGCATGCAAATCATACCATCTGAATGTGTTTTAAAACATGCATTATAGTTGCAACCAAAACATCAAAGCACAATCATATATCATTCTTTCAAGCAACTTAAGCTAGCATGCCGTATACAACAAGTTATCAAAATGTATACAACATAGCAATTAGGTCATAACATGGCAATAGCACGAATCATAGAGTATCATCACAAATATCATATCATCAAGCACAAGTGATTGACATGGTTATCCTAAAATGAATCAAATCACCATCTACGGATTGCATGTTTCAGTTATGCAACCTTAGTGAGTTAAAACTAGGAACTCACATTTAGGCTTCATGAAACTCGCATTCTACTCCAAGTCCTGAACTTACTTGAAGTTCTCAAGGCCCCACCTAAACACCACACATAACAAACAATTAACAAATAAAATACATGTTTCAAAAATACAACTTTATACTGACTTTTATATTATTTTTATAATTTTACAGCCCGACCCATGTTCATTGTTTTAGGCATAAAACAGAATGTACAGCTCCAAATGAACTGATACTGGACTTTTTGGAAACTAGATTCAATTTCCTACAATTCTTTGACTCATGCACTCTGTCCAATTCTACTCATTTTTTCCAGCGGGGCTTGCAAGAACGGTTTAGATTGTTGTCTTCTCGATTTGCATTCTTTAGTTCATTTTACACCAACTTCCACTCACTCAATTGCACCCACATTATATTATGTTGAAACTGAAACCAACATTCACATATTCAGAAGTACCAATGGTGGTTTGTTGGTTTCTTTACCATCCATGCCCTTACTCCCATGTGTATACATTATACTAGCTATTTTAGTACTCCTTGTGACACTTCTTCTCGCAAGGGTATTTATGTCCAACCTTTGGTTTATTCTTGGGTGACCTTTAGGTACATATAAGATGACATATAGGATGTATACATCAGACCTTAATTCGCAGTCCATAGAACATAAACGGGAGATAGAAAACCGAACATTCTATGAACTTTGAAACTAGATAATGGAAGTTGTCCTTAAGCAAACACGACATGGTGTGTTTGGACTGTTTAGAGAACCTAAAGGATGGTTCATAGCGGCCCAAGGACAGCAAGAAAAACCCTCACAACTCACAGAAAAGAATGTGATAAAAAGATGTTCAAACCGCACACACACACACACACACACGAGAATGCTTCATCTTTTCGTCCATAACCCTTGCAAAAGAATCCATCAAGCTTTCCTTCATTTTAGTCATTTCTCTTTCTCTCGTCTTGTGATGGCTCCTTCCCCTTATCTCCTTCACGTTTGTCCTTTTTTTTCTTTTCCTCTCCAATCGTCGATGCTTCAACAACCCACAAAAAATTGAAGAAGCTCTTGTTGATTGCGTAACAGCCCAAGGGAATTGGAGGGACTCAAGAAACGTATGTAGGATTAGGAAAAATGGACAGATCCTTTAAGAACCATCGATCATATTCATGGGTTTTTATATCATAATTATTGTTTGGTCCTTGAGGTTCTATACACAAGTCCTTCTTAGCCCAATATCATATTTATTGTTTTGGTCTTTAAGGTTCTATACACAAGTCCTTAGCCTAATAACCGGAAGAAAAGAAAACATGGAAAAAAGGGAAAGCGTATGTAGTGATCATTTAAATGTGTATGTAGTGATCATTTAAATGTGAACTTACAACATCGGTCCTTAGACTTCTTTACCTTATTCACTAGTTACCATCCACAATTATATGCATTAATTTAAACCTTCAAATCCTTATATGTAATCTATTTTATATATTTATTAGCTCTATTTTATAAACTCAAATACTTATTAGTCTTTTTTAATTGTTAATTAAATCTTTTAAATATCAATTAAATCCTTTTATTTTATTTTATTTCGTTTTTATAACTAGAATCAAAATGACTTTACAACATAAATATGCATGTAACGGACACTAACGTCGTTAACATAACGGATTTTGGGGTCGTTATAATCTGTTTGTCTTATTTTATATATTTTTTTTGCAATGACATTAATGAAAGTATTTGTTACATTTAAAATATTAGCAGTATTAATTGTGAATTTGATTCTTATGATATTGCATGTGGTATTGTCATAATTTACTAAGTGAAAAGAATTCTCATCACTAATGTTCAATTAGCCAAAAACTTAGAGTCATACAATTCGAATTATGTGATACAACAGAATCTTGTTCATTGGAAACTTATTCCTAATTCATTGATCACATGTTTATATGAGTGAAATGAATGACTAATGGATCTAGTACATGTTGATATGGACTCTTCAGATCCACCACAAAGGAAGATAACTCTATTAGTCATGATTTCCTGATGTTTCAGTAAGTATTGTTGTGTTTATAAGATTAAGCATAATTCTTATAATTTGAAAAGATTCAAAGAGTAGAAGAACGAATAAAAGAATCTATTAGGCAAAAAGATAAAAGTTTCTCCAATATAAAAGGAAATGAGAGTACTTTAGTATCATGTATTATGATCATCTTAGTAATTTTGGATTTATATCACAATTGATCCTCAAAGAACATCTTAGTGCAATTGTATGACTAAGAAAAGGAATCAGATATTGTTGGAAATATCTTGATCAAGCGATGAGTCATACTTCATTCCAAATCAAGTTGTAAAGCCATGCTCTAGTAACTATGAATCATATCTTGAAATCTTTTCAAACTAAAAAGGTTGAAAGCACCTCGAAATATGTGGAACGAAATGTTTTCTTACTCTAGCACATATATAATTGGAGTTGTAATGTTTTCGTTAATGGAGAAACAAAAGATAAATAGAGACCTATTCTATGAAGTGTTTACCTGTCGAGAGTCCACACGAACTTTTGAATATTTTTTTAGCTCATTAAAGGAATGTTCTTTGAGAGAAAACTCATATATCAAGAAGTTAGTGGGAGTCGTATTGATCTTTAGATTTTCAAGAGTCAACTGACAATAAACCTTTTAGTTATCACTAGCACGCGACCCGAGGTTGATAACCTACCATGTTTGATTAACACATTCGTATTTTTGTGCACTTCTAGTTGAGTTGTCAATGCTTATGAGTTCTATATTTTCATTTAACTGCAAAAGAAAAAGCTCGTTGGTCAGGGAAAGTACATTGATCAATATGGGTGAGCTGTTGAAGCACTAGTAGGCCCTTATGCTACCCGAGGGCAAGAAATCTAGAAATGGTGAAGTTCAATCCATGTAGGAAAGCTAAATTTTAATTTAGTTTTGTCTTAAGACTTGTCTTGTGATTGTAGGTTGGAAATGATAGATTCACATGGATGAGATCATATTCACCATAAAATCTAGGTGGCAAAGGTTTCTCTCTAATTCATGAGAATGATTAAAAGATAAAACTTTTGTTGATAGATTATAAGATCTGATAAAGATCAATATGGGTGTTGGTTGTGTTAATTTTATTCTCAAATTCATAATATGGGTATGACATCCTTCTTCATATTTCGGATTGTGAGGAATGGCACGGAATTGTTTGAACTTTCATGACATATATCAACAAGTTCTGAAAAGGTTTAAACACACACATATGTTATCCAATGAATGTTTAATAAGTGTATAATATTAAGAAGTCTAGTTGAAGACCTATCGAAGAATCGCATAACAAAAATATATACTTCAGTAAGAAAGTCAAGAGTATTGATTTCTAGAAGTCCAGTTGATTTGTGGGTACATGTCAAAGCTGGGAGCATAATTGTTATGCTAGTATTGCATGTTGACAATATTGTTCGTAGAGAACAAAGTTTTCAATTTGCAAATTGCAAAGTTTAGGAATTTTTTCGCAACAGTAGACTTACGGGAGTGTGCGCTCATACTTCGTTTCGAATCGAAAGGTTTAGATCTTATCGTTTAATAGAACTTAGTCATAGACATATATGAATATCATGTTGAAATGGTTCAACATATGAAATTCTATATATGGAAATATTATAGAAAGATATTGAACATATATCAGATCCTTATATAAGATATAATGAGTTGAGTCCCACATGCTTCAGAGATAGGATCGATTGTATATGCTATAATATTCACTTATTCTAATTTTTCAAATGCTCAGAGCATTGTGAGGAAAATGATTAGAATTTTGTGACTAAAGTTGTTAAACAACTTTCAAGAACATTATAAGGTTATACAAATAGATTGGTTGTTTGTAGACAGTTAAAGTATGATATTAATTTACACAGACCATAGTGACATGATTCTTGATCATAATTGATGGTTATATGGAAATATGGAAATTTTTCATAATGGGTGATGGTTGAAAAGTCTACATGTGAGTTGGAAACTTTAATGCAAGATAAGTACTCAGGGAGTGTACCTTGAATTAGAACCTTTGTTACCATGGAATTGTTTCTAATAAGAAAGTTCAAATGGGATATTTTGTAAGACTGTAATATCAAAGACTCAGTCTTTGAGACTTTGGAGTCTTAATATCATAGGATATTAGTGCATGTTAAGTTGGAATTCCATCACATCTTGGATAATGATAAGAATTTGGAATTGTGAAATGTGCATAACTGGAATAATGTCCAGTTGATATGTTCACAAAGGAAAGGACCATAAAGAGGCATATTATGCATGTTCATAACACGACATGACTAATGTTTAATTCAAGTATGTCACACCCCCAAACCAAGGATGGCGGAAACTTCCGGGGGTGGCGGACTTCATGTATAGTATCACAACTACGAGTATGATAGTGCTCAAAGTAAATACAACCAATCATAAATATAATAAAAAATAAAGTTACACCAAAGCATATGTTTACATGATTCAAATCAATTACATTATGATGACAAAATGAACTGTTTGACTATTTATTGTCCCATCCTCAAAACGCTATTGATTTCTTGTTTCACTGAATTCCTGAGAATACAAGTAGTTTTGAAAAAGTGTCAACAATTAAGTTGGTGAGTTCATAAGCTTTTGATAGTAAGATATTGAAAATCGATCTTTGTAATGAGTTGTATGTTACCAAGAAAAATCGAATATTTTCCTTATAAAAGTTATGTGGTCCTAAATACCAGGACCAAGAATGAACAAGTATTCGTCATACTTAAAGATATAAAAGTGGTTTTAAATTGGCGTAAAACCCTTTCTAATTTGAGAAAAATCCTGTAATGAATGATGTGTAGTCTTAAATACCAAGACCGAAAGTATACAATAATATATGTAATTATTGATATAAAAAGTGATTTTAAATCGACATAAAACCCCTTTTGATTTATGAAAATCCCCGTAAACTTCATGTGTTGTTAACTCCCTATGTGAGCGCTATAACCATACTATGACTGAATGAACCTGCCACAACGTTTCTCAGGCGTCGAAAACTGATATGACATTTGTCACCCGTAGACCTGCAAGTCTCACTGTAGCTAGCAACAAGGTGTGGGGTGTCAAACCCAATATAGATCTATACACAACTATCACGTTCTCCCTACAAGAGACTCTGGTTATAACTACCAAGAATTTTAACCCATACTCTAGGAGTACTGAGAAGAATGTCTCATGATTTAAGTTAACAAGCCTACGTGTGGTGTGTGTGAGTGTGAAACCTTTTCCTGTGGGAATAAAACCTTCCGAAATGTGTTTGTTGTTTTAATAGAAACATAAACCATACCTATTATAGTTTATCAAAACGTTTAAATGTAATAGTTATAACTTTGTTTACAATGGTTAACTACTGTATTTGTGAAGGTAAAAACTCCTTTGTTTACCAATTTGTGTATATACCTTTTACTAAAGTGAAATAACAAGCAATATGACAACTAATTAATTACCATGCTTATGAAGGTAAAAATCCATTTGTTTTCTTATGTATTCCAATAAACAAAGACAGAATGACATGTAATGTAAAAACATATATTCATATAACGATACACACCTTGCTCAACAAGTTACAAGGTGCAAATGAAGTTGTTAGCATTTTTCTAGTGTTAACATTTCTATTGCTGCTCTTAGAAAATTTATAGAAAAATCATCAAAGGTCCAAATCAAAATCCATAAATTCTGAGAGTTTGGTAAATGAGTCTAGTTTGTTCATAAATTTGATTATGATTTTTAATGACCTCCAACTTGTGTGAAAAAGTCCATGATCACAGACTGGCCTGGATTTGCTCTTGAAATGATAGGCATTTTTGTAAAAATCACCATAAATTGTAGCAAAATCGTATGGAGGTTTGCAAGTAGTCATTTTAAAGCTAAGAACCTGAACTATTTGCACCCAATTCAGTCTTGAAAAATACAATGTTTAAGTTGACCAAAACCGTCCGTGAATGCAGTCCAACTTTTCTGATGAAAGCTGTTAAAAGAATTTAGTTGTGTTCTTGATGTTTTAACTTGTATTCTCCACCCTAAAACTTAGGAAAACATGAAAAGATGGGGGTATGAACTCACCTTATATGGTTTCAGTGGGTGAATGTTGAAGAAGTTAAGTGTTCAACTCAAGAACACTTGAAGGATCGCTTGAAGATTTGAGAATCTAACACACTAATGATGGAGTTTGTGTAAGGAATCAATGATTTGAGTGAAAGGAAATGTAATAATTATATGGAGGATGAATATACTTACCAAAAGTGGGAGAAAGTTTGGAAGAAGGCCCTTGAATCTCGAAATTGGAGTGAGAGGATTTGAGAGAAAAGTGATGTTTGATACTTGGTGGAAATGAAGAAAATGAGTGAAATGAAGAGTGAGAGAGAGTTTTCCCGCTCATTTGGACATGGTTTTGCTGGGAAATGAGTGGGGTAGTACCATGAGGTGACTAGGAGTGGTGGGGAGTACAATAGATGGTCAAAGGAATGGGCATGGGGTGGTTGTTTGTGTCAAATATTATAGCAAGATCCATACTCCACCTCAAGATCTAACTTAATAGATTTTATTCTTAAATAAATATTTCCATAAAAATATGTTTAAAACTTTAAATTATGAATATTTAGGGTCTCATATGTTAAAATATGATTTTTGGAGAAAATCCCACCTTAAAATAATTAAAAACGGGCTTAAAACGGAGTCGTGGTCGAAAACCGGGTGAAAAAGAGGAATTTCCGGAGTTCTGGGCGAGGTCTCGGCCTCAGCAGCCAAGAACCGGAGTAGCTGGTGCGGATCCAGGGGAAAAGAAGTTGTGGTCCGAGGGGAGTCCTGATGTGGTGCGTGGCTGCGGCTCGCTTGTTGCGGTCGGGGCTGCGGCTCGCATGCTGCGGTTCCGGTCCAAGAGGGTCCGGCCTCTAAGAGGCTTCGGCCCTAGGGGAGGTTCCGGATCCTTTGGGGGATTTTACCCATTCTAACCTCGTTTTAAGCGATTTTTGACCCGGTTAAGGGTCGAAATGACTCGAATGACTTCAAAAGGTTATGGGAACTTTTGAGAGAGATTTGGGAGAGATTTCACATACTTGGAGAGATTTGGGAGAGATTCCTTTTGTGACCTTTTAGAGTGCTTGGCTCCGCAACGCAAGGTCCGTAAGCCCCGTTAAGCCATGATTAAGGATCATACACACTCCCAATGAGTGTGCAACATTGATTTATCGGTTTGGTTCGTTACTTGACGCAGTTTTAGGTTAATGAAATCTAGATATACGAACTTTTCAATTGATGATTTCTCATTAGAATAACGAGGTGTATGGAAATTAACATAACGTAAACCCTAGTACCCAAGGGTTAATTGAGTCGACCAGATTGACTTGTTGACTTTGACTTGACCGGAAATTGACGGTTGTCACAAAGTAGTTAGTTGATTACTTGAAACATTATATAATGAATAAACTCGTAATTGTTATGGTGATTAAATAATAGAGATTATTTATATTTAATAGTTTTGAGACCATAGTTAATTAGTTTATTAATGTGTTTCACTTTGTGTGTTTTACTTCCTGAATGATTCGATTATTCAAATTTCACAATCTCTCATACTTTTGGAAGTAAGTAGTGAATTAAGACTATCATGAATTGAATAGTAGATTGCATATAAGGATTAGACATTGCAATAAGATTGCTATAATGTTCATGAGTACTTAGAAAAATAGGGATTTTTAGTATTGGATAAACTCACGCTTAGAAAATTACTTCATGGATTCTATCACGAGTAATTGTGAGATGATAATATATTTTATTCTTAAAACAGAGATATATGAGTTGCAATTTACAAATCGGTTGTGCATTGGTATTGCAAAAATGCATCAGTAACGTGATGTCATAAAACGTAATGACATGCATGATTTGGTGAGTAATAGATACAAGCATATAAGTCAAAGTTTATTTATTCATTTTCCCCTAACGAGAAAAGTGATATCTTTGGGCCCCTCGATGATTTTTTGTCGACATCTGAAGTGCTTAACCAAGCCTAAACTGAATTGAAGTGTTTAATTAGTAGTCTGAATTCACTCGTTATATATCAGGAAATCGAGATACAAAATTTTAGACCATGAGATCGATTCTAATCCATGTCTCATGTCCATATGTTATCTTGTAGAACGAAGGAATATTTTATCACTAATCCTAGGGCCAATGTTTGATTAGATTAGAGTTCGTCAGTGGCTTTGAAAAGCACTCTTTGTTGTTTGGTTATACTTGGAGTTGTAGTTATAGACTTATCCAAGTGGGAGACTGTTGGATTAAAGGCGTCTAAGATCATAAATAAATTCGCATAAATTTGGAAATAGAACAAAAGTCATTTTTGGGTTGCCCTCATAAACACAAATAGATAGAAATGATAATAGGAGAGAGATAGAGAAATGTTTTGTTAATATATTATGTGATTTATATATTAATTATGAATAGATAATTGATATGTTAATTTGTTATGTGATTAATAGATTAACATGAGATTAATAGTTAAATAATTGATTTGTTAGTTTATATGGTTAATAAATTAATAAGAAATCAGTTAGAATTAATTAATTATTAATCAGGTTTAATCTGGAATTAATTTGAGATTCATTGAAATTAATTAAAGGTGCAAGGGATGAATTGTAATTGTTTAATAGTTGAACAAAAGAAGCAGTTCTAGAAACCTCCATGGCATGGACAGTTTTGGAGGCTCCTCTAGGGTTTCTAGAAGCCTCCTGGTTGTATAAAAGGAAAATATTTGAATAAAACGAAATGGCATGCATGATTTGGAGAGTAAAAGTGTAACACCCAAAGTCAGGAAGGCCAAGAAAGGAAAGGAAACCCTATGTTTAAGGGACGACTCGTCGAGTCCAAGGAGGAACTCGGCGAGTCCGAGCGGGATTCGGATCAAGGAGTAAGTGACCGACTCGGCGAGTCGGCCAAGGAGACTCGGCGAGTCTGGTCTGAACGAGGAAAAACCCTAAATCTGGGACTTGGAGCCTATTTAAACATCTCATTCTCTCCCCTAGGGTTCCTTTACTGCCTCTTTCACCCAGAACACCGAACCCTAAGCCCCTTTGTTGCTCATTCAATCTTCCAAGCCATTTTTCGGCGATTTGAAGGAAGAGGAGAGAGGGGAATCATTGAAGCTTCAAGGATTGGCCTTAGATCTAGAGTTTGTGGAACCTTAGATCTAGTTGTGAGTTTTGGGGCTTTTTAGCCATGATTAGTTATCCATTTGAGTTAGAAGCCAGATCTAAAGTTGCTACTTCGGATCTAAGCACGTTTTGGCCTTGAGAAGCATAAAGTAACTGCCCTTGACCTGATTATGGAGCCTCCTTGCCTTAAACCCAAGTTTATGGTGTATTTAGCCTTAATCTCCTTCTCTACACGTAAAGTTTGCAAATTTACGTGAGGAATAGGCTTAGGAAGGGTAGATCTACAGTTTGAAGTCCATGCATGAATCAAAAGTCCTCTGCATGTATGAAGATCTGAATAGACTCGGCGAGTAGCATGAAGATTAGGAGCAACTCGATGAGTGGGATGAACAACTCGTCGAGTCAGATGAATATTGCCTTGTACTCGGCGAGTCTGTTCTTGGACTCGGCGAGTCAGGTCGCGAAACCCCAAACCCTTCGAGTTGAGACTCGAATCAGTGAGTCGAGTAAAGACTCGGTCAGTTGGATAGGTCAGGACTCGGAAATCGGTAGACTCGGCGAGTCAAGGACTGACTCAGCGAGTCGAGTCGCGATTGGAAAGACTCTGAGCATATGAACTCAGTGAGTCAGTAGGTTGACTCGGCGAGTAGGGTTGACCTGGAAGGTTGACCTTCACCAGGACTTTGACTTTGATCAAAGTTGATTTAGTCGACTTTCAGGGGACAGTTAGACTAAGTGTTGCATTGATATTGGTAGCTCGGGGAGCTAGTGGAGCGGGAGTTCAGAGAGTTGTCGGGTAACAACTAGAGAGGGTTATCAGCAAGATCAGCAAGTGCATGTGAGTTTCCCTTTATGTGAATGAGTCTAAGGCCACAATGTCGGCCCATGTAGTTATGAGTAGAAGACCCGGGGGTTAGCCCTAGGCACAATATGCTAGTATGATATTCAGGACGAGGTCCAATGATAGTGGGCGGGTGCCCAAGGAATGGTTTATATGATAGTTTTATAATTGTTGTATGTGTGATACATGTATGTGCCTGGTAGGGAGGTGAATGTGGGCGAGGCCCCATACCTCACCAATAGCAGAGGGTGGATGGTGCTCCACATCTCTTTAGCAGCAGAACAGGGCGAGGCCTAAGTTAGGGAAAGAGTGAGTGTGGGTTGGGCCTGTATCTCACTACCAGTAGGAGTGTTGACGGGTTTCCATGACTCACCAGTTGCAGGACATGGGTGAGGCCCAAGATAGGCGAGGCTTTTAGAGCAGGGTTCGGTAGCATATGATTAGTTTATGTGTTGTGATATGTTATGTGTTAGTATATGCTGGCGGGCGAGGCCCTGTGACAGGCGAGGCCTAAGCGAAACAGATATGTATCCGATCGGGGCTCGTAGCCAGGCGGGGCCTGGAGCGGCGGGGCCGTTGTAGCGGGAGAGGCCCGAGGCAGGGGGCGAGGCCCAGAATAGCGGGCGTGGCCTAGTATGTGCAGTATGTGGTTATGCATGGTATGTGGTAGGATGGGGAACTCACTAAGCTTCGTGCTTAGGGTTTTCAGTTTTGGTTTCAGGTACTTCCGGTAGCGGAGGGAAGAGCTCGGGGTGATCGCATGGCACACACCATAGATTAGGCAGCCTGGGAATGTTTTACTCTGATAACGAACATGTGTTTTGGAAATTAATACTCTAAATATGTTTGGATTGATGATTTTGCTTTAAGTAATGTTTTATTAAAAGAAATTTTCAGTCTTAAATTTTGGGACGTTACAAGTTGGTATCAGAGCCTTGGTTAGAGGGATTTGGGCACACTCTCGGGTGTGTCTAAACTCAAACTATGGAATTGGTACAAAAATTTTCAAAGGGAAAGACAGTTTTGTAAAAAGAGTTTTGAGAAAGAAAAAACAGTTTTAGAAAAGGAAAAAGAATTCAGAAAGAAAAGAACTTTGAAAAGAGAAAAGGGGTGTGGTGCTTGCAATCAGCCGAGCTTAAGCAAGTACCCCAAAATACCCATACCAGTTTATGTTATGATTATTAGTTAGTAGAACAGCATGCTAGATTAGGACTAAGGATCTAGGGAGGATGACTGATGTGCCTATTATATGTGTTTTGAGCTGCATGATAGTGTTGATTAGACAGTAGTAGGATAGACTATTTAGGTTATGCCTGAGTTTATGAGTTTGTGTTGCATGCTAGTACAGATTCTTGCTATGTGGATATGATTGCTTGAGTATGTTATGGTTAGATTTTCCCTTGTCTGAATGCTGCTTGCTTTGTGCATTGTGGGATCCTAAGTGATGGGAGTTAGCCATTAGGTGAATACGTCACGTCACATGTGATCAGGATTGAATAATCTCAGAGTACTGGATTTGGCCCTATTGCGCAGCTCTTGTCTGAGTCCAACCGTTGTAGGGACGAGTCTTTTACTCAAAGGATTATCTGAGCCTCGTCACATGTGATGGTATTCAGGTGATGGCTAATTGGCATCACAAGGAGGCCTTCAGCAGCTGAGGACTGGTTTGAGTTGAGTCGGAGGTTCCCTAGGGTAAGCCTAGGATGAGATAGTGCTGGGAGCAGTAGTAGTGGAAAAGGGACCTGGTGAAGTCGAAGCAATTCTTGAGGAAAGTACGGATAGATGTCGAAGGTAGTATGGGCCCGTACTACTAAAAGCAGAGGATCCGTACTCGATTCGGGAAAGGCCGAGACAAGACCGAGAACCTGGTAGTGCGTGTGTTTGGTCTCGCAGCAGCTATAAGTATTCTGATAGTGGTTGTGGTATATTTCCAGCATGGTGACGTTGTGAGAGAGACCAGCGGGCGGATCAGGCACCGGAGAGGGATCAGGCTCGGGTTCAGGAGCCGAGCAGCTCAAGGAGCGAATGAGGGAGTTGATATCAGTGGAGGTTATGCACAGTATTTTAGATCAGACTCCTGTGATCTTTGGCACGGTCAAGGAGGGTATATTGGAGATTTTGGATGAGAGGCTGGGAGCCTTCCGTACGGAGATGATGGCTTTGATGGGAGCGCGTACCTTGACATTTTGAGAGTTCAGGGCTTGCGGGGCACCAGATTATTATGGGTCTAGGGACCCCATCGCTAGCAACGGATGGTTGACTAATGTTGCCAACGCATTCCGTACGAGCCGGTGTCCTGAGGGGGACAAGGTTAGACTCGTTTCCTGTCTTCTGAAGGACAGAGTGAGGGATTGGTGGGAGGAGATCGGTCATGCTTTGGGGGATTATGTCGCGTTGGACGCGATGACATGGAGTGATTTATCGGCCAGGTTCAGGGCGGAGTTTTCGCCAATTGTTGAGGTGCAGCAATTGGCACGGGAGTTTCAGGATTTCATGCAGACCACTGAGACTGTGGCGGAGATCACCGCCAAGTTCAGGGAGAGGGCTCTTCTTGTACCGCAGTATGTCGCGGATGAGGAGATGAAGAAGGCCCGATACCATGAGATGTTGAGAGATGACATCAGGCAGTTTGTGAGCAGGACCAGCTGCAAAACGTTGGGGGATATGATCGAGCGAGCTAGAGAGAGGTTGATTTGGAGCAGATCCGGAAGAGGAAGCCGGATGAGGTTCAGGCAGCCACGAGCTCAGGCAAAAGGCCCAGGGGATCAGATTTGAGATCAAGGGATTATCAGGACCGCAGTCGGTGCGGGAAGTGTGGCAGGGCGCACGGGGGCGCGTGCAGGAGCGGTAGCGGTGGTGAGCTTGGCTGCTTCAAGTGCGGTCAGACTGGTCATTTTAGCAGGGATTGTACTGTTACCACCACTCAGGGATCCAACTTGATATGTTTTCACTGCAATCAGCGGGGCCACAAGAAGGCCTAGTGCCCCAGTTTGTTTTCAACATGACGGGTGATGGCACCTACCCCTGCAACTCTGAGGATCACAGACGGTCGTCAGGGCCGTGCAGAGGCGCCTGTGGTAGGAGGCAGGGCTTTTTAGATGACTACCTTGGAGGTGCGAGCAGCATCGGACATTGCAGGTATGCGATTCCCGTTTTCAGTTCTTTTATTTGAGCATGATTATATTGTTATGGTTCTGCATCATTATCGGTATGAGTATTTTATTTTTGGGCGGCTTGATCGTGATCGAGTTATATGCCATCTGCATACCTTGGATATTTGAAAGGTAGTTAGGGGATGTGCCCTATTGGGGAGGTTACTTAGGGTGCACTAACTGTAGCATGCCTGGGAGGGACTTGGTATGTCTTGCTAGTTTGGAGCCGTATAGTTGTAGAAATGGACTGGTTAGATCCCTAGCTATGGTAAGCTTGGGGTTCCTCAGTAGGTTGATTTTGGAATGGTAGCGAGGATTGGGATTTTTTTTCGAGCGTTGAGCAGCAAGGGTAAGCAGGATCGAAATGGGGGAGAATCCTCCGAGCGTGCAAAGGTAAGAGCACGCATATCTAGAATGAGTGTGCGACCTCTGAGAAGGAAAAGAAGTGGTACAACGTTTGATGGATTGAGGAGTTCAGGGTTGGGAGGTTGAGAAACTCCCCCTCAGTCAGTGCGTGTATTGGTGATGGTTAGTATGTGGTTGGGAATTCAGGTTGGAGGATCGCCTGTAGGGCTCGAATGATTCAGAAGGAGGATCTTGAGAACTGACAGCATGGGGTGCTTTCATATTAGCAGTCAGTGGTGGAAAGTGTTGTCAGACTACGGGGCGGCCATAACATTCACTAGCAGTCAGTGGTGGAAAGTGTTGTCAGACTACGGGGCATCCGTAGCATTCACTAGCAGACGGTGATAGAAGGTGATGTAAGACTGCGGGTAATCTGTAGTATTCCATAGTAGCTTCGTTGGCAGAGTTGGGGCGAGGCCCTTATCTCCTAGTGATCAGATAAGGATCAGGAATGGGTAGTGGATGAGAATGATAGGGAGTTTGCCTGTATAGCCTAGAGAGGTGAGACCTTGAGAGAGGCCACTCCAAGATATAGTTGGGTGAGACTCGTGGGCGAGGCCCGTATGAGAGTAGCAGTATAGGTGAGACCTGAGAGCAGGGTTGCTCAGTAGTATGGTTGGGTGGGACCTGTGGGTGAGGCCCGAGCGAGAGTAGTTAGACAAGTAGGACTAGAAGGATAGAGGCGGGTGAGACACGTGGGCGACGCCCGTGAGTTTTAGCAGCACAGGTGGGACCTGGTAGGGACCTTAGTGTCAAAATAGGGGATCGAGGATCCCAGGATTGTAGTGCCTGAATGGAAGAATAGATTGAGCAGTTATAGGTGGTCGAAGTTTCTTCAAAAGTCGCTGGGAGCGACTAGGAGTTGTGTTAGGTCTAGCGATCAGTGGGAGTCGGTAATCCAGATGTTGATAGATTGGTAGGGACCAGGTTGGTCACAGTTCATCCGGAAGGCAGATAAGGAATAGCAGAAATTTTCAGTCAGTAGCAATGCTGGTAAGCAATCTATGGTGAAATTCAGTTAGTTGATCGTGGGGTGCTCAACACCAAATTATAGTAGAAAGAAATGCTCAGTGGATACTGGTAATAATGACCCGTATTGGAGGTAGCAGGAGTAATGGATTTGGTGAAGATAGGACCTTCACAATGTCAGAGGAAATAGTTGGTTATGGAGCATCGCCTTGGGAAGGCAGGGTAATCGCGCAAGGAAAGAGGGGGTGAACCCCTATGCGTTCAGTGCAGTACTCGGAGAGTACCAGAAGGATTGTCGGTTGAGTAAGTTGTGTTTCCAGAATGTTCAGGGTCAGGGTTGACCCGAGATTATTATCCGCAAGGATTAATGTTAGTCAGAATGACCGGGCGAAAGACCAACGGAGGTAGGCAGCTAGTGTTGGATCAATTAGTAGAGTATTGGAAGTAGATCGCAGGTGGTTGGCCATATCAAACTTCGAGGAAGAAGTTTAGTTTAAGTGGGGGAGAGTTGTAACACCCAAATTCAGGAAGGCCAAGGAAGGAAAGGAAACCCTAAGTTTAAGGGATGACTCGTCGAGTCTAAGGAGGAACTCGGTGAGTCCGAGCGGGATCCGGGTCAAGGAGTAAGTGACCGTCGGCGAGTCGGCCGAGGAGACTCGGCGAGTCTGGTCTGAACGAGGAAAAACCCTAAATCCAGGACTTGGAGCCTATTTAAACATCTCATTCTCTCCCCTAGGGTTCCTTTACTGCCTCTTTCACCCAGAACAACGAACCCTAAGCCCCTTTGTTGCTCATTCAAGCTTCCAAGCCATTTTTGGGCGATTTGAAGGAAGAGGAAAGAGGAGTATCATTGAAGCTTCACTGATTGGCCTTAGATCTAGAGTTTGTGGAAACTTTCTGAGTTATTGAAGGTACTAAGTCATTTCCTTCATTTAGATCTATTCTAGTTGTGAGTTTTGGGGCTTTTTAGCCATGATTAGTTATCCATTTGAGTTAGAAGCCAGATCTGAAGTTTCTACTTCGGATCTAAGCACGTTTTGGCCTTGTGAAGCATAAAGTAACTTCCCTTGAGCTGATTATGGAGCCTCCTTGCCTTAAACCCTATTTTATGGTGTATTTAGCCTTGATCTCCTTCTCTACACGTAAAGTTTGCAACTTTAGGTGAGGAATAGGCTTGGGAAGGGTAGATCTACAGTTTGGAGTCCATGCATGACTCAAAAGTCCTTTGCATGTATGAAGATCTGAATAGACTCGGCGAGTCCTTTGAGCAGACTCGGCGAGTAGCATGAAGATTAGGAGCAACTCGACGAGTGGGATGAACAACTCGTCGAGTCGGATGAAGATTGCATTGTACTCGGCGAGTCTGTTCTTGGACTCGGCGAGTTAGGTCGCGAAACCCCAAACCCTTCGAGTTGAGACTCGAATCAGTGAGTCGAGTGGAGACTCGATTACTTGGACAGGTCAGGACTCGGAAATCGATAGACTCGACGAGTCATGGACTGACTCGGCGAGTCGAGTCGCGATTGGAAAGACTCTAAGCATATGAACTCGGCCAGTCAGTAGGTTGACTCGGCGAGTAGGGTTGACCTTGACCAGGACATTGACTTTGATCAGAGTTGATTTAGTCGACTTTCGGGGGACAGTTAGACTAAGTGTTGCATTGATATTGGTAGCTCCGAGAGCTAGTGGAGCGGGAGTTCAGAGAGTTGCCGGGCAGCAACTAGAGAGGGTTATCAGCAAGATCAGCAAGTGTAGGTGAGTTTCCCTTTGTGTGAATGGGTCTAAGGCCACAATGCCGGCCCATGTAGTTATGAGTAGAAGACCCAAGGGGTTAGCCCTAGGCACAGTATGCTAGTATGATATTCAGGACGAGGTCCAATGATAGCGGGCGGGTGCCCAAGGAATGGTTTATATGATAGTTTTATAATTGTTGTCTGTGTGATACATGTATGTGCCTGGTAGGGAGGTGAGTGTGGGCGAGGCCCCGTACCTCACCAATAGTAGAGGGTGGATGGTGCTCCACATCTCATTAGCAGCAGAACAGAGGCGAGGCCCAAGTTAGGGAAAAAGTAAGTGTGGGCTGGGGCCGTATCTCACCACCAGTAGGAGTGTGGACGGGGTTCCATGACTCCCCAGTTGCAGGACATGGGCGAGGCCCAAGATAGGCGAGGCTTTTAGAGCAGGATCCGGTAGCATATGATTAGTTTATGTGTTGTGATATGTTATGCGTTAGTATACGTTGGCGGGCGAGGCCCAGTGACAGGCGAGGCCTAAGCGAAACAGATCTACATCCGAGCAGGGCTCGTAGACAGGCGGGGCCTGGAGCAGCGGGGCCGTTGTAGCGGGCGAGGCCTGAGGCAGGGGCGAGGCCCAGAATAGCGGGCGTGGCCCAGTATATTGTTATGCATGGTATGTGGTAGGATGGGGAACTCACTAACCTTCATGCTTACGGTTTTCAGTTTTGGTTTCAGGTACTTCCGGTAGCGGAGGGAAGAGCTCGGGGGGATCGCATGGCACACACCATAGATTAGACAGCCTGGGAATGTTTTACTCTGATAATGAACATGTGTTTTGGAAATTAATACTCTGATTATGTTTGGATTGATGATTTTGCGTTAAGTAATGTTTTATTAAAAGAAATTTTCAGTCTTAAATTTTGGGACATTACAAAAAGATACAATAATATAAGTTGAAGCTTATTCGTTCCTTTTCCCCTAACAAGAAAAGTGATATATGTAGGCCTCTCGCTGATTTGTTGTCGACGTCTGAAGTGCTTAACCGAGTCTGGACTAAATTGATGTGTTCAATTAGTAGTCTGATTTCAGTCGTAATATAACAGGAAATCAAGAAACAGAATTTTGGACCATGAGATTAATTCTAATCCATGTCTCATGTCCATACGCTATCTTGTAGAACGAAGGAATATTTAATCACTTTTCTTAGGGCCAATGTCTTATTAGATTAGAGTTCTTCATTGGATTTGGAAAGGAATCTTTGTTTTTTGGTTATACTTGCAATTGTAGTTATAGACTTATCCAAGTGAGAGACTGTTGGATTAAGGTGGCTAAGATCAAAAATAAATTTGTATAAACTTGCAAATAGAACAAAAGTCCTTTTTGGGTTACCCTCATAACCATAAATAGGTAGAAATGATAATAGGAGAGAGATAGAGAAATGTTTTTTTAATATATTATGTGATTAATATCTTAATTATGTATAGATAATTGATATGTTAATTTGTTATGTGATTAATAAATTAACATGAGATTAATAGTTAAATAATTGATTTGTTAACTTATGTGGTTAATAAATTAATAAGAAATCAACTAGAATTAATTAATTATTAATCATAATTAATCTGGAATTAATTTTGGATTAATTGGAATTAATTAAAGGTGCAAATGGTGAATTATAATTGTTTAACAGTTGAACAAAAGAAGCAATTCGAAAAACCACCATGCATGGCATGGACGGTTTAGGTGGCTCCTCTAGGCTTTCTAGAAGCCTTCGGGTTGTATAAAACGAAAGGATTTTAATTAGGATTAAAATTATTATTTAATCAATTCAGATTCTACTTTGTATGCAAGTTACCTAAACTATAAATAGGACCCCAAGGCCATCAATTTTCGTCCATTACATTCCTAAGAGTATTAGCCTATTAGGAACTAAATTTCCTTCTCATCCCTCTCTCTCCTCATCATTCTAGGGGTTCGAGGGTTGTGAATGTGATCCATTAGAGGCATCATCTTTTTCTTGCTTGCTTTCTAAGGTTTTCAAGAAGGATATTGGTGTGATTATTTGCTAGAATAATAAATAGGTATGTAAACCCTAACTCTATGTAAATTTTGATTATTATATATTTCCTTTAGGGTTCTTGATGTTCGTAGATTATTTCTATCAATAGAGAAAACATAGATCCAAATAGGTTTCATGTCAACTTAAGAGTTAAGTATTTTTCTACCACATTCATAGATTTATAACTTATAAAACCCATCAATTATGTGATAATGAAGGTACAATCGCTATGACAAAAGAACCTAGGGATCATGAAAGGTCAAAGCATATAAAGAAGTTTCATTACATTCGAGACAAAGTTAAGGATAGAGATTTAGTTGTGAAGCGAGTATCTTTAGACGACAATCCATTTGATCCGTTCACAAAGGGAATGACCAAGGAAAGACATAGTATAAATGCTCGAAGCATTGGCAAGAGAGATGATATTAAGTTTAGTAGTTACTTTATTATTTTCAAACATTTATAACAATGAATAAATTTTGTTATTATGGTGATTAAATAATGGAGAACTATTTATTTTCAAGAGTGTTACTATTTATAGTTAATTTATTATTATGTTTTTTTTTTTGCATGTTTGGATCCCCACTTCCCAAGTATTAATTTATTAAAAACGCAACAATCGGTCTTACTCTCAGGATTCAGTATTGAGCTAAGATTCTCATGAAGTGTTGGTAGATTGTCTATAGTGATTAGACATGGCATGGAGATTAAGACTAACATTCATGAGTACTTGATAGAGATTTAAGTATTGGAGAAAGCGATATTGTGGGCCCCATAGTGATTTGATGATGAAATTCATGTGCTATGCCTAGACTGGACTAAATTGATGTGTTCAATTAGTAGTCTAATTTGATCATTATAAATCAAAAATCGAGATACTCGATGTTGAACTGTTAGGTTGGTTCATAATCTATGACTCATTTCATAATGATATCTTGTAGAAACACAGGAATAATTCATCACTTATCAAAGAGTTGATTTTTTGTTTCAGAGTTCGGCGGTTGTTGTGGAAGGCATCCTTTGTTGTTTATTTGAAGATTATTCGATCAATATTAGTGTATGACTTGTCCAAGTGGGAGACTATTGGAAATGAGTGTCCAATGTCATAACTAATTGGTATCACTTTGTGAATAATAACAAAGTCCTTTTAGGTTAGCCCTCAAGAGCTCAAATATCTAGAAAAACATTTAAGAGAGTGAGATAAATGGTTTATCAATTTGTTATAACTTAATAAATTAATTAGAAACTTGTTAAAATTAATTTAGAATTAATTTGGGTTAATTTGAAATTAAATGGAATTAATCAGAAAATTATTTGAAGGTACGGGGACTAAATATTAATTGTTAAATAGTTAGAGAAACTAAAATATTTTGGGAACCATTATAGGGTTGGACGAAAATTGGAAGGGGTTATCCCTTGGAATTTTCGGCTATATCTATTGACAAGGAAGAGATTTGAATGATGATTAAATCTGATTATTTAATTAATTCAAATCTGCTTTCTTTGCAAGTTTTCTCAGCTATAAATAGACCCTTTTAGCCTTCACTGATTTTGTTCCAAGCATCCTTGCACTTAGAGAATTCAATTTTTGCAAACCCCCTCTCCTCTCTCCTATTTTTCTAGCATTTAGTCTTTTAGGTGTGATTCTTTAGAGACATTCTCTTTTTATTGCTAATCCTCGAGAAGCTTCAATATTTTTGAGATCTAAAAGGGTTCAAGAAGAAAATCCTATTTTTTTTAAATGTTAGTAATCCTATCTCTCTTTTTAGTATTATTTAGTAGTTCTGAAAGTAGGCTGCTATAACTAGTAAAACCTAGATCCTAGGTTGAATGTACACTTAGGGTTATTTTAATTGCTTCCGCTGCCAAATGTTAGTGTATAGATGCACAGAAACCCTATCAATACGTATCTTTTGTCCTAATTTGCATAAAAATATAACATAAATGCAATGATATCACATCTAATAGATGTATTAAAATGACAATATCACTAGGTTTCCTACACCATCCTGCCCCTTCAAAAGGACTCTCCCTTAAGTCTTGTTCTTCCTCATCCTTACTACTAATCCCATTTGTTTCCTTGTCTTCAACAGCTTAAAGGAAATGTGAAATCTCATGTTATACAAACTTTGACCAAGTCGGTAAGCTTTCTTCACCATTATGTCTTATTAAACTTATCTTCTTTAGGAGCATCAAGTGAGTTTCCTATAGATAAAGAAAGTGATCTCATCCACTTGCCAACCACTATATGAGATTTAAGATGATCAAACAACCCTTTCTTACTACATATGAAAACCTACCTCTAAAATGGTGGCATTATTTTGATGTATTTATGTGTTACAAACAATTGTGACAATCGTGGCAGTAAACTTACTTCTTGTCACCTTGTGTCGCATTGTTTATATTTGTTTCATATTGAACCTTTAAATTGTAAACATGTGTTATGTTGTAGACATAATCAATATGATAAGTAGGATCACAATTATATGTATAAAAGTCAATTGAAATGGTGGCATTCTCTCAAAAGGGGGTCGATAGTTCCACTTGTTTTTTTATCCATTCGATTAAAAAATGTTTTGACTTTTATATCCACATCTTGATTCTCTCTTCAATTAAACTCATAGGTATAAAAGTCAAAACACATTGTCTTAATGGATTAATCGAAACCATAAGTCCAAATATCACATTCTTCTAAACGATATCGGAAGGCTCAAGAACACATGAAAAGCAATTTATGTTCATAGATGATTTAATCTCAAACATAAATTGAATATTTCAGAACATGGCTACCATATTTAACATGGCTACCGTGTTTAGCATGACTATCGTATTTATGATACTCTAACCCTCGTAACACTTCTAAGAATCAAGGAAACTATTAATAAGAAAGAAATGACATGATATTACATATAATAATAGTTGGATCTAAAAACCATAGATGTTAAGATCTCCACATTGATCTTTCTAAATGTCAAACATGTTCCCAAACATATTAGAACCGATTTTGAAGCAAAATGTGTATTGAGATCTTAGGATCCTAGAGTAGGATAATAGGATCTTATCCCGATCCGATCATATACGTTTAGTCTTTATTCTTTAATTAAGTTTTTTATCTACTAAAATCCAAGAAATTGATACTTTCTACAAAAATATTTCATAACTTAATTTTTTTTGTCTATTTAGCTTAAATCGAACTTCAAATTGTACATACGACTCTAAATCGATCATTGCAATTCATTGTAAAGCCTCATAGAACATTAAAACTTTATTTATTCATCTCAAATTTGGCATAGCATCTGTAGGTTACTCCCTTTGTGATCTTTTGCATTAATTATTTGTACATGATTACAATAGTCTTGTTTCTTTTTCTACTTAATATATTTTCTTCATAATTGTTGCGGTTTGCATCTACAATAATTGTGGTTCCTATTTAGAAAGTTAAAATCGATTCAACCATCGGCATCTTAATCAACATCAAATTAAAATAAATACGATTCAAACAAGACGTTGCGAGAAAATTTGAAAATTATTTCATTTTGATATCTTCCAATCCCATTTTGTATCTTACTATAATATTGCAAATCATTAAACAATCATATGTAATTTACAACTTTAAAAACTCTAAATTCGTAACAAAAATAATTACACAAATAACAAAAATGGCAGCTCTAACTTTAGCCCAAAATAACCTAAAGAAACCCACTGTCAGACACCATCGAGACGTCGAGTATGCCGAAACTCTGGACCCTTATGGCAAGCTGGAACCATCACCGGACGGGGTCTGTCAAGTCCGTCGGATGATTTCCTGCTTCATTAAGTTTAAAAGACCCTACAAAAAAATAATAGCATTTGAAGACATAAAGTCCAAGCTGCATAAAACTTGTTAAGGCCAAGGGGTATGGGGTATTATTTTACGCGTAAGAGGTGACGTGTAGGGGGGTTTTCACGCATGGGAAATTTGTCATAAGGGTCTAAAATGAGTCCTTAACCCGGAGACTTCGCATTCGGAATCGACCACCGGCTCCAACAAAAGGCCAAGAACTTCGAAATCTGATGTGGGTTTTGGTGTCGACCTCAATGACGACTTCGATGGGACCGAAAGGGAGGGTCCATCGGAAGTCCAACTTCGTCGGCCACCGAGAAGGGATAAAGGGAAAAAAACGGTGTCTTCAAGTGGAAAAAGATTAACGAAGACGTGCTTGCGGACAAAATTGACAAAACTCTAAGTTTTTTACAACAAAAATACGAGTCAACGGAGAATGTTCGGCGCCGGAAACAAGCACTCACCGATCTTCAAATTTTAAACATGAAGCCGCAACCAGATATTGACCCGGAAAATTTAGCCGCGTTTCTGAAAATCCAAAAAGAAGTTCGGGAAAAGCAAGGATTTTAGGTTTTAACGTTTTTAATATTTATGTTTAATTTCTATGTTTTTTAGTTATTTAAGTTTTAAGTTTTATTTTTTATGATTATTCGGAATCTAGATTTGAAATTTTATGTTTTATGTTTTTATGTAACCTGAAATATCTAAATATGTTATTAATTTAGTTTTTTTTATTTTAGTCTAAACATATTAAAAAAAATATATTATCTAGTGATAACCATTTCCAAAACTAGTAAATATATAGTAAACATATAATGGGGTGAATTGACACATAGGTGAATTTTCTGAGGAACATCAAGTCACTATAACTATGGCACTTGAAAAACAATGGCACTTCGGTTGACCATAAAACCTTCTAGAAAGCCACCAATTCCGAATAGAGGCATGTGACACGACGACAAGAACACAGGTCCATACCCAATGGAAACAGCTCAAGCCCCACGCATAAAAGCTATTATTTTCTTTTGGCTATTCTTTATTGGAGAATATACGCAAATATTCTTACATGTGGTTTACTAAAATATATTTAAGGTATTTTTTTAAACATTTAAATTATAACATTGACAGTGACATATAATTTAGTAATATGTTTTTACTGGAAATTAAATACTAAAATACCTCCTTCCTAGTCAAAATTAAGAAAATTCGTAAATGATAAATCAAAGAGTTTTTTTTAATAATTTTTTTTGTATTATCGAAAAAAACTTAGCAAAGATCCCCAATATGAAAATGAAAAATGTTTTCAAAAGTATCCTAAATTGAATATTTATTTAAAAGTTAAATGTCTTTAATACCTTATAAAACGCATTGCTCCTAGATTACCGTATAAACTGATAGTATGAACAACCACAATTATTTTTTTAGTTTTTATGGAATCGACGTGACAAATATATGATTCAAACTCACATATGTCGAAGTAAATTGTTGTTACATAATCAATAGATCGAAATTTTGTTTATCAGGTCCGGTTGACAATAATATATTGTCTAGGACATGTATAATATTTATTAACTTTAGCACAAAATATGGAACGTAATTTTAAACAAAATCTTAGTTAATGTCTTTCGATTGTTCCCAAAGAGTTTTCACATTTTAATTATAATATATACTTGTATCGTTGCTAATAAGAATAGTTGCTTGCCAATAAAAAAAAAAATTAGAAGAATTTGCATGTAAATAAATACTCTTATGCATTCATAATGTCTGATAAATATCTAAGGTGCTGTTTGTTTTTTTTTTTTAAATCTCTTCAAACCATTTTCTGCTGTAGGGCGCGGCACACGCGCAACACTTTCCCTCTCGCAGCAGTTTATTTTTTGGAAGACTTCAGACTCCAAAACCTCTGCGTATGTGCTGCGTGGCGCAGCACTTGACTTCTCTCTTCAAATCTCTTCAGCTTTCATTTTTTTGAAGTGTCTTTTTTAGAATTTTGGTATAACTTATTTTTTTAAACTTATTTTTTTTTTTTTAAACTTAGATTTTTTAAAACTTTTATTCACAGATTTGATACAATTTCTATTTATTGTTTCCACAAATTTTTTTTAACTTGATTTTTTTTTTTTAAAAAAAACTTTAATTTTTTTATTTTTTTTACCGTTTCTGTTAATAATATTTCAAGTTTCAATTTCATCTTCTTTAACGTGTGTAATTTTTTACGAACTTTGTAGACATCGTTTGCAATTCTTTCTTATTTTTTTTATTTTTTTTTATGTTTTCTAAAATTAGTTATTTTCTAGAATAAAGTTGTTAGCTTCTTTTATATTTTTGTAAGTCTTTTTTAAAAAGTTTTATATTTTTGTTTTTTTACATGTTTTTTTAGTATTCTTTCAATGTTTTAAGACTATAATTATTTAAATTTCAGTGTTTAAAACGATTTTCAGTTTATAAAATTAGTTTATTTAAATTTCAGCTTACTGCAGCAGTCTGCAGATATTAAAAAACAAACATGCTTCTTATTATGGGCTGCAGCCATTTGTTCCACCTCTTCTGCTACAGAGGATTGCAGAGGTGGTTCGTAGACTTCACGAATTTTCACTTCGAAAAAACAAACAGCACCTAATATATTTGATCTTTAGAAGAATTATAAAAATAAAAATAAAAATAAAAACATTATCTTTTGATGATGTTAATATCAAAAATCTAACTAATGAGTAAATTTATACAAAACATTAACTACATATAATCAAGAAATTTTGAACCAAATCTTAATGATATTTGTGATAATTTAGGCCTAAACATATAATACATACATTTTATTATTTTAAAATTGTATCTTCGCATGCAATTCACATTCTTTTATTTTTTTTCATATCCATCTTCTTAATCTTCTTACTCAGTAGATCAAGACAAGTGTCAAAACCAAACATGACAAAATTTTAAAAAAAAAATAGAATTTTCATTCGGTCAAACCCTAAAAGTCAATCACTTCAATTTATAAGTCAATTACTTTATTACTTTATTTTAGCAAATTTAAGAGTTCGTTTGATTATTTTAATATTATTCTTTAAACGAACGGGTGAAAGGAAGTGTCGTCTCGGGTCTTGAAATTTCTAAACCGCGAATATCTCGTGTCTTAGAAGTTCACGGCCAAACTTTTAAGTTTGGGCCGAAAAATCTTCCAAAAATCGTGAATTCATGCATTAAGCATGAGTTTACTCCCCAAACTAGTCATTTTATGTTTACTCCCCAATTACCAAAAAGAGTGAACTCAAAAACACTCTCAAGTATCATCCAAGATTTAATTCAAGATCTTCAAACTTGTAAGTGTTCTAGCCATTTCAAGTTGGTATAACACTTAATCTAGTGATTGTAATTCTTTTCATCCATCCATTTTTGTTTTTTGATTAGATTTCCAAAAACACCAAGAACACCAAGAGCACACACAAAGTGTTCTTGGAGTTTTAGCTCATTTCATGCTTCCTTATAGTAAGTACTTCCATCTTTGAGTCTTATTAAGCATGTATTATACGTTAGCATCAAAGAAAAGTCCCAAGAACACCAAGTTCAAGGTGTTCACGGTTTTGGGAGGCTCCCAAAACCGTAAACACCAAATATGGTGCAAAGTGGTGCCTTAAGGTGCCTAGATGCTTCACCATGCCTTAGGGACTTGTCTAGATTCATCCTTGATGAGTTTATCACACAAAAAGCACCAAAACCTTACATTATTATGTGTTTACGGTTTGGGGATCTCCCAAAACCATAAACACCCCAAAAGGTGTATAAAAGTCCCATAAAAGTCCCATGGTTATTCCTTATGTCTAAATCTAACCTAGACAATTGCCATGATTGAGCTAAGGACTTGAAAACCCCCAAATACCAAACTTATGGGTTTAAGGTAGTAAACTCATGAGTTTTAGGTAGTAAACTCATGATTTGTAGGTAGTAAACTCAAAGGAAAATGGTAAAGGGACCGTAAACTCCATTTAGGAGTGAAATAGTGCCCTAGATCTTTCCAAAGGCCTAACCACCAAGTAGAGATGCTTCAAAGGACTTATAAAACCTCAAAACAACATATGGTTATAAAGTGTAGAGTTTACGACCGTAAACCCTTGAGTTTACTGCCGTGGACTCCTTGGGTAATAGTCATTAAAACCGTAAACTTCAAAGGAGTTTACCCTTGAACTCTAAACACTCTAGCTTTGCCCTACAAACACTTGGATGCAACCCTTGTGATCTTTAACACTTGAAACAAAGTGTTTTCATGTTCTAGAGTGTCCCAACTTAATTTATTAGTTATAAATTGGCTAATTAGTTATATATATGTTCATTATATGATAACTAGGATCGTGCGTGTGTACAAGTCTCCATTTGTCACCTAGCACCGTATCCGACACTTTAATCCAATCCACCCACTGCAAGTGAGTTCATACCCCTTTAATTGTAACATCCCAAAATTCAAGACCAAAAATTTATTTTTAATAAAACATTACTTTAACCAAAGACATCATTCCAAAACATAATCTGAGTATAAGTTTTCAAAACACATGTTTATTATCAGAGTAAACATTCCCAGGCTGACTAATCTATGGTGTGTGCCATGCGATCACCCTGAGCTCCTCCCTCCGCTACCAGAAGTACCTGAAAACAAAACTAAAAACCGTAAGCACGAAGCTTAGTGAGTTCCCCACCTTACCACATACCATGCAAAACCATATACTTCACATACTGGGCCACGCCCGCTATCCTGGGCCTTGCCCTCTACTTCGGGCCTCGCCCGCTACAACCGCCCCGCCGCTCCAGGCCCCGCCTGGCTTCGAGCCCCGCTCGGATACAGATCTGTTTCACTTAGGCCTCGCCTATCACAGGGCCTCGCCCACTAACATATAATAGCACATAAACATATCACATAACATCACATAAACTAAACATATACTAACAACTCTTTCTCTAAGGCCTCGCCTATCTCTGGGCCCCGCCCGTGTCCTACTACTGATGAGTCATGGAACCTCGACCATACTCCTCCCGATAGTGAGATACGGGCCCAGCCCACCCTCACTCCTTTCCTAACTTGGGCCTCGCCCCTGCTCTGCTGCTACTGAGATGTGGAACACCATCCACACTCTGCTATTGGTGAGATACGGGACCTCGCCCACACTCACCTCCCTACCAGGCACATACAAGTATCACACAGACAACAAGTATAAACTATCACATAAACCGCTCCTTGGGCACCCGCCCTCTATCATTGGACCTCGTCCGAATATCATACTAGCATACTGTGCCTAGGGCTAACCCCCGGGTCTTCTACTCATAACTACATGGGCCGACATTGTGGCCGTAGACCCATTCATACAAAGGGAAACTCACCTGATACTGCTGAACTGCTGCTGCTAACCCCTTTGACCGCTACCTGACCACTGACTCTGAACTGCTGCTCCGCTAGCTCCCCGAGCTACCAAAATCAACATAACACTTAGTCTAACTGACCTTCAAAGGTCAAACAAGTCAACTCTGGACAAAGTCAACGTCCTGGTCAAAGTCAACCTTCCAGGTCAACCCTAATCGTCGAGTCACCCTTCTGACTCGCCGAGTTCATAAGTCCAGAGTCCTTCCACTCGCGACTCTACTCGCCGAGTCAGCCCCTGACTCGCCGAGTCTACTGATTCCCGATTCCTGTCCTGTCCAACTCACTGAGTCCTGGCTCGACTCGCTGACTCGAGACTTAACTCGAAGGGTTTGGGACCACGCGACCTGACTCGCCGAGTCTAAGAACAGACTCGCCGAGCACACGACAATATTCATCCAACTCGCCGAGTTCATGCCTATCTTCATCCGACTCGACGAGCTGTTCATCCCACTCGTCGAGTTCCTCCTCATCTTCAAGCTACTCGCCGAGTCCACTCGAAGGACTCGCCGAGTCCAATAAGATCCACTTACATGCAGAGGACTTCCGAGTCATGCATGAACTCCAAACTGTAGATCTACCCTTCCCAAGCCCATTCCCCACGTAAAGTTGCAAACTTTACGTGTAGAGAGGGAGATCTAGGCAAAATGCACCAATAACTAGGGTTTAAGACCAAGAGGCTCCAAAATCCACCCAATGGATGATACTTTATGGGATTCTAAACCAACACAAGCATGGATCTGAGGTAGCCACCTCAGATCTGGACCTCAAGCTTGAGATTGATCTTAGGCATGGCTTAAAAGCCCCAAAACTCATAACCAAAGAAGATCTAAAGGAGGGAAACGAATTGATACCTTCCAATGCTCTGAAATGCTCCCCAAACTTCAGATCCAAAGCCACTCCTTGATGCTTCAAAGACTCCCACTTCTTCCTCTTCTTCTAAATCACTCAAAAATGGCCAAAAGCACGAATCATCATAATGGGGGCTTAGGGTGTGGCGTTCTGGGTGTGAGAGGCAGTAAAGGAGCCCTAGGAAGAAGATTGAGACGTTTAAATAGGCTCTAAGCCCCGGATTTAGGGTTTTCCTCGCACAGACCAGACTCGCCGAGTCCACTTGGCCGACTCGCCGAGTTGGTCACTTACTCCTCGACCCGGATCCCGCGGATCCCGCTCCGACTCGCCGAGTCCTTCCTTGGACTCGCCGAGTCCCTCCTAAATTTAGGGTTTCCTTTACTTTCTTGGTTTTCAAAATCTTGGGTGTTACAACTCTCCCCCACTTAAATTGAACTTCGTCCTCGAAGTTTACCATGGCCCACTGCCTGCGATCTGCCTCCAATACCCAACACCAGCCGCCTACCTGCGCTGGTCTTCCACCTGGTCATTCTGACTAACATCAACCTCGCGGGTAAACCTCGGGTCAAACCTGACCCTGAACAACTTAGGAACAAAACTTACTCAACCGACAATCCTTCTGGTACTCATCGAGTACTGCATTGAACCCGTAGAGGTTCTCCACTTCTTTCCTTGCGCAATTTTCTTGCCTTCCCAAAGCAAAGCCTAATAATCGACTTTTCCTATGACACTGTGAAGGCCCTATCCTTCACTAACTCCATCACCCCCCGCTATTCCCAGAATGGGTCATCACCGTCAGTACTCACTGACACTCCTTTCTGCCAACACTTGGTGTCGAGCACCCCTCGACTCAACTAACTGAATTCCACCATACGCTGCATACTTGCACTGCCACCGACTGGCAATTCTGCTATTCCTCGTCTGACTCCCTGATAAACTGCGACCGCTGGATTACCAGCTCCCACCGGTAGCTAGTCCCAACACCATCACTGGTCGCTCTCAGCGACTTCCAAAGAAACCTCGACCACCTATAACTGCTCAATCAATCCTGCCATCCAGGCACTACAAACCTGGGATCCCCGATCCCCTAACTTGACACTAAGGTCCCTACCAGGTCCCACCTGCGCTGCTAAAACTCACGGGCCTCGCCCACGGGCTCCACCCGCCTCTATCCTTCTAGTCTTACTAGTCTAGTCACTCTCGCTCGGGCCTAGCCCACGGGTCTCACCCAACCATACTACTGAGCAACCCTGCTCCCAGGTCTCATCTACACTGCTAGTCTCATACGGGCCTCGCCCACGGGTCTCACCCAACTATATCCTGGAGCGGCCTCTCCCAAGGTCTCACCTCTCTAGAGCTATGCAGGCAACTCCCTATCATTCTCGTCCACTTACCCAATCTTGATCCCTACCTGATCACTAGGAGATAAGGGCCTCGCCCCAACTCCACTAACGAAACTAATAAGGAATGCTACGGCTTACCCATAGGCTTACACCACCATCCATTGCTGACCTTTAGTGAATGCTACAGCTGCCCTGTAGTCTTACAACACTTCCACTAATGACTGCTAATACGAAGGCACCCACGTGCCATCAGCTTCTCAAGATCCTTATTCCGACTCCCGCGAGTCCTTCAGGCGATCCACAACCTGAATTCTCAACCATAACTAACCATTACCATCACACGCGCTAGCTGATGTGGAGTTTCTCAAACTCCCAACCCTGAAATCCTCAACCCATCAAACGCTGAACTACTTCTCTTCCTTCTCGGAGGTCACGTACTCATTCTGGGTCTGCGTGCTCCTCTCTGGGCACACCCGGAGGATTCTCCCCCACTTCGATCCTGCTTACCCCTTGCTGCTCAATACTCAAAGAGATCCCAATCTTTGCTACCATTCCATAACCCATCTAATGAGGAACCCAAGCCCGCCATAGCTAGGGATTTAGCCAATCCATCACAATCACTGCACCACTCCGAACTAGCGAAACGTACCAAATCCCTCCCAAGCATGCTACAGTTACTGCATCCTTCGAAACCTTCTTCAATAGAGCACATCCTCCTAACTACCATACAAATATCCAAGGTATGCAGATGGCATATAACTCGATCACAATCAACCAATCAAAATAAAATACTTTTACCGCTAATGATGCAGAACCATAACAATGAAATCATGCACAAATAAAAGAACTGAAAATGGGAAATTGCATACCTGCAACGTCCGACGTTTCTCGCGTCTCCAAGGTCGTCATCTGAAAAGCCCTGCTCCCTGCCGCAGGTGCCTCTACCCGGCCCTGACGGCCATCTGTGATCCTCAGAGTTGCAGGGGCGGGTGCCATCACCCGTCCTGCCGAAGACAAACTGGGGCACTGGGCCTTCTTGTGGCCCCGCTGGTTGCAATGAAAACATATCAAGTTTGATCCCTGCGCGGCGGTAACAGTACAATCCCTGCTAAAATGACCAGTCCGACCGCACTTGAAACAGCCAGACTCACCACCGCTACCACTCCTGCATGCGCCCCCGTGCGCCCTGCCACACTTTCCGCACCGACTTCGGTCCTGATGATCCCTCGATCTCGAATCCGATCCCTTAGGCCTTTTGCCCGAACCCGTAGCTACTTGAACCTCATCCGGCTTCCTCTTCCGGATCTGCTCCAAATCAATTTCCCTCTCTCTAGCCTAAGAAATCATATCTTCCAGCGTCTTACAGCTGGATCTGCTCACGAACTCCCTGATGTCATCCCTCAACATCTCATGGTACCGAGCCTTCTTCATCTTCTCATCTGCGACATACTGCGGTACAAGAAGAGCCCTCTCCCTGAACTTGGCGGTGATCTCCGCCACAGTCTCAGTAGTCTGCGTCAAATCCTGAAACTCTCGTGCCAGCTGCTGCACCTCAATAATCGGCGAAAACTCCGCCCTGAACCTGGCCGAGAAATCGCTCCAGGTCATCGCGTCCAACGCGGCATCATCACCCAAAGCATGACCAATCTCTTCCCACCAATCCCTCGCTCTGTCCTTCAGAAGACAGGAAGCGAGTCTAACCTTGTCCCCTCGGGACACTTGCTCGTACGAAAAGCGTTGGCTACATCCGCCAACCATCTGCTGCTAGCAATGGGGTCCCTAGCCCCATGATAATCTGGTGCCCCGCAGGCTCTGAACTCTCGAAATGTCAAGGTACGCGCTCCCATCAATGCCATCATCTCAGTACGGAAGGCTCCCAGCCTCTCATCCAAGATCTCCAGTATGCCCTCCTTGACCGTGCCAAAGATCACAGGAGTCTGAGCTAAAATACTGCGCGTAACCTCAGTTGATATCAACTCTCTCATCCGCTCCTTGAGCTGCTCGGCCCCTGAACCCGAGCCTGATCCCTCTCCGGCGCCTGATCCGCCCGCTGGTCTCTCTCGCAATGTCACCATGCTGAAAATATACCACAACCACTATCAGAATACTCATCACTGATGCGAGACCAAACATGCCCTACCAGGTTCCCGGTCTTGTCTTGGCCTTTCTCGAATCGAGTACGGATCCTCTGCTTTCAGTAGTACGGGCCCATACTACCTTCTACATCTATCCGTACTTTCCTCAGGAACTGCTTCGACTCCACCAGGTCCCTTATCCATTAATACTGCTCCCAACACTATCTCATCCTAGGCTAACCCTAGGGAAACCTCTGACTCAACTCAAACCAGTCCTCAGCTGCTGAAGGCTTCCTCGCGATGCCAATTAGCCACCACCTGGATACCATCACATGTGACGAGGCTCAGATAATCCTTCAAGTAAAAGACTCGTCCCTACAATGGTTGGAATCAGACAAGAGTTGCGCAATAGGGCCAAATCCAGCACTCTAAGATTATTCAACCCTGATCACATGTAACGTAACGTATCTATCTAATGGCTAACTCCCATCACTCAAAATCCCACAATGCACAAAGCAAGCAGCATTTGGACAAGGGGAAAGTCTAACCACAACATACTCAAGCAATCATATCCACATAGCAAGAATCTGAACTAGCATGCAATACAAACTCATAAACTCAGGCATAACCTAAACAGGCTATCCTACTACTCTCTAATCAGCACTATCATGCAGCTCAAAAGCACAAATAACAGGCACATAAGGCATCGTCCCTAGATCCTTAGTCCTATTCTAGCATGCTGTTCTATCAACTGATAATCATAACATAAACTTGCATGGGTATTTTGGGGTACTTACTTGAGCTCGGTTGATTGCATGCACCACACCTCTTTTCTCTTTTCAAAGTTCTTTTCTTTCTGAATTCTTTTTGCTTTTCTAAAACTGTTTTTCGTTCTCAAAATTCTTTTTACAAAACTGTCTTTTCACTTTTGAAAACTTTTTATCCGACCCCTCAGTTTGAGTTCAGGCACACCCGAGAGTATGCCCGAATCCCTCAAACCAAGGCTCTGATACCAACTTGTAACATCCCAAAATTCAAGACCAAAAATTTCTTTTTAATAAAACATTACTTTAACCAAAGACATCATTCCAAAACATAATCTGAGTATAAGTTTTCAAAACACATGTTTATTATCAGAGTAAACATTCCCAGGCTGACTAATCTATGGTGTGTGCCATGCGATCACCCCGAGCTCCTCCCTCCGCTACCGGAAGTACCTGAAAACAAAACTGAAAACCGTAAGCACGAAGCTTAGTGAGTTCCCCACCTTACCACATACCATGCAAAACCATATACTTCACATACTGGGCCACGCCCGCTATCCTGGGCCTCGCCCTCTACTTCGTGCCTCGCCCGCTACAACGGCCCCGCCGTTCCAGGCCTCGCCTGGCTTCGAGCCCCGCTCGGATACAGATCTGTTTCACTTAGGCCTCGCCTATCACAGGGCCTCGCCCACTAACATATAATAGCACATAAACATATCACATAACATCACATAAACTAAACATATACTAACAACTCTTTCTCTAAGGCCTCGCCTATCTCTGGGCCCCACCCGTGTCCTGCTACTGATGAGTCATGGAACCTCGTCCATACTCCTGCCGATAGTGAGATACGGGCCCAGCCCACCCTCACTCCTTTCCTAACTTGGGCCTCGCCCCTGCTCTGCTGCTACTGAGATGTGGAACACCATCCACACTCTGCTATTGGTGAGATACGGGACCTCGCCCACACTCACCTCCCTACCAGGCACATACAAGTATCACACAGACAACAAGTATAAACTATCACATAAACCGCTCCTTGGGCACCCGCCCTCTATCATTGGACCTCGTCCGAATATCATACTAGCATACTGTGCCTAGGGCTAACCCCCGGGTCTTCTACTCATAACTACATGGGCCGGCATTGTGGCCGTAGACCCATTCATACAAAAGGTAACTCACCTGATATTGCTGAACTGCTGTTGCTAACCCCTTTGACCGCTACCTGACCACTGACTCCGAACTGCTGCTCCGCTAGCTCCCCGAGCTACCAAAATCAACATAACACTTAGTATAACTGACCTTCAAAGGTCAAACAAGTCAACTCTGGACAAAGTCAACGTCCTGGTCAAAGTCAACCTTCCAGGTCAACCCTAATCGTCGAGTCACCCTACTGACTCGCCGAGTTCATAAGTCCAGAGTCCTTCCACTCGCGACTCTACTCGCCGAGTCAGCCCCTGACTCGCCGAGTCTACTGATTCCCGATTCCTGTCCTGTCCAACTCACTGAGTCCTGGCTCGACTCGCTGACTCGAGACTTAACTCGAAGGGTTTGGGACCACGCGACCTGACTCGCCGAGTCTAAGAACAGACTCGCCGAGCACACGACAATCTTCATCCGACTCGACGAGCTGTTCATCCCACTCGTCGAGTTCCTCCTCATCTTCAAGCTACTCGCCGAGTCCACTCGAAGGACTCGCCGAGTCCAATAAGATCCACTTACATGCAGAGGACTTCCGAGTCATGCATGAACTCCAAACTGTAGATCTACCCTTCCCAAGCCCATTCCCCACGTAAAGTTGCAAACTTTACGTGTAGAGAGGGAGATCTAGGCAAAATGCACCAATAACTAGGGTTTAAGACCAAGAGGCTCCAAAATCCACCCAATCGCTGATACTTTACGGGATTCTAAACCAACACAAGCATGGATCTGAGGTATCCACCTCAGATCTGGACCTCAAGCTTGAGATTGATCTTAGGCATGGCTTAAAAGCCCCAAAACTCATAACCAAAGAAGATCTAAAGGAGGGAAACGAATTGATACCTTCCAATTCTCTGAAATGCTCCCCAAACTTCAGATCCAAAGCCACTCCTTGATGCTTCAAAGACTCCCACTTCTTCCTCTTCTTCTAAATCACTCAAAAATGGCCAAAAGCACGAATCATCATAATGGGGGCTTAGCGTGCGGCGTTCTGGGTGTGAGAGGCAGTAAAGGAGCCCTAGGAAGAAGATTGAGATGTTTAAATAGGCTCTAAGCCCCGGATTTAGGGTTTTCCTCGCACAGACCAGACTCGCCGAGTCCACTTGGCCGACTCGCCGAGTTGGTCACTTACTCCTCGACCTGGATCTCGCTCCGACTCGCCGAGTCCTTCCTTGGACTCGCCGAGTCCTTCCTTGGACTCGCCGAGTCCCTCCTAAATTTAGGGTTTCCTTTACTTTCTTGGCTTTCAAAATCTTGCGTGTTACATTAACTAACCTTTGAAATACTTTTAAATGTTTTAAATGCTTTTATGGGGGGGATACAAGTTGAATACTTATAGTTATTACATCAATCGCATGTGATTAATAACTACAAAACCAATGATTTTCTTACTATTCAAACTATTTATCAAACTGTTTTGCTTCAAACTGTTTACAAACTCTTTTACTTATGAAATACTTTTACTTAAACTCTATGATACTTATTATCAATTGCATGTCCATGTATGTATAGTTATATAAGCAATGTTTAAAAGGCTTAGGAAGGCCGCCCGCCCTATTTCCTTTTCGCGCTTGAGATGTGGTTTGGTGGGATATCGGGTACCCGTCCGAAGGTGGTTTAAATATTATGGGGGGGGGGGGGGGGGGAATACAAGTTGAATACTTATAGTTATTACATCAATCGCATGTGATTAATAACTACAAAACCAATGATTTTCTTACTATTCAAATTGTTTATCAAACTGTTTTGCTTCAAACTGTTTACAAACTCTTTTACTTATCAAATACTTTTACTTAAACTCTATTATACTTATTATCAATTGCATGTCCATGTATGTATAGTTATATAAGAAATGTTTAAAAGGCTTAGGAAGGCCGCCCGCCCTATTTCCTTTTCGCGCTTGAGATGCGGTCTGGTGGGATATCGGGTACCTGTCCGAAGGTCGTTTACATATTAGTTATATATCATTTGTACATATATAGTCATAAAGGTTCTCCCGGTTCATTCAATACCCTTGGGTAGCAAGGGTATACTTCCATATTCATACGTACAAGTTATATTACTAGTAAACTACAATAGGCGTAGTTTAGGGTTTTACTGATACTAATACAAGAACAGTGAATAATACAAAGAGTCAGTTCATTCATGAGTCATAATACATAGTGATAAGAAACAAACATAATACATAGTGATGAGAAACAAACATAATGCATAGTGATGAGAAACAAGAATAATACATAGTGATGAGAAACAAACATAATACATAGTGATGAGAAACAAACATAATACATAGTGATGCGAAACAAACATAATACATAGTGATGAGAAACAAACATAATACATAGTGATGAGAAACAAACATACAGGCTAGACAGAGGAAGAACACACAATACAGCTAGCACATACATTACATATACATTACATTCAGTTATGTGAGCCATTAAACGGGTCATGGCACTACCTGCCATGACAGTTTTTGTATCCAGAATCTCCTTAATTGGGGAGCATATGAGTTTACGTATAGATCTATACTGGATTGACTATCCTACACCTTGCTGCTCGCTACAGTGGGACTTGCAAGTCTACAGATGCCAAATGTCATTTCTTACGGCGTCTTACATCGTTGTTTTACTATTGAGTTGGTAGTAGGGTTTAGGCCGATCACATTGTACTTTAAATAACAATTGGTTTAAGGTAGTTAGTACAACAGTAGTTACTTAATACAACACTACAGTACTATAATATTTATCCCATTACATGCACTTCGTGAACATTCACACGATGCACGATAATGTAAAAGCTATATTTTTGGTTAATGACAGTCGGATTTGGGAAAATACACACTCTTACAAGAGACACACACACAGTTACTAGATGCCTTGGTAGAAGGCTACTCTTAGTAGGAAACATAGGGTTTTCTAGGATAGTTCAAACAAACACAAACTTTACAAAACTTATACATTACATCTTACAAACATCTTACAAACGCTTTCATACAAACTAAGACACTAATATACTTATGATCTCACCAGCTTTAAAGCTGATACTCGCTTTCAAAATAACTTGTATTCTCAGGTCACCACTAGACAGGTACAGGTGCCAGGCTTTTGAGAAGATGGAATTCATTCAAGACTCATCTTTTATTTTGATATGTATATTTTTGGTGTCTATAACTTTGACAGAACACACATGTATGAAATTATATTATTAATGCAATGGATGATGTTGTTGCTTGTTTACTACTATTCATTGTTGTGATACTATACATGACGTCCTCCGCCCCAGAATGTTTCCACCATTCATGGTTTTGAGGTGTAACAGATTGGTATCAGAGCATTGTTTATAGTGAATTGAGTATATCAACCCATAAAAGATATACTAACTATAAACTCATTTGGGATTAAAACACTCTGACCAAGAGTCTATACTTTAAATACTAAAATATTTCATTAAGTATACAAGTCTGTATTCATACTAAAATCAGTGTCACAATGACAAGAACAAAAGTATTACGATTGTTAAATATCACAAGTGAGCTCGAGGATGTATGGTCAGTCCTGGGAATGGCATAGCCTGATCAACTATGCTGGTCCGAGGAGTGATTAGCATATGCCCTAGAATGGTTGTGATATGTTAACAAGTCTAAAAACCTACCAACAATACCACAAGGAGAACAATAGAACCTAAACTTAAAATACTATAGGAGTATTTTATGCTACTACAAGTTACTTATATACTAGATTCTTATACCTCTCTTCTCGCGTAGATTTAAATGGCTGGATTCCATCATGGCGTCCCGTACTTCCCAAATGAAGGCAATGCTGGATGGCTTGAAGAAGGGCCCGAAGATGAGCATCCAATCCCTTTGGATGATCACCTCGCAGAAGGCTTTTCGGATGGATCTGACTCTGAGCCTGAAGTCAACAACCTACCCCAAGTAGGTCAAGCTCCGAATAACAACTCACGACCTGCATTTCAAGGACCCACACCTTTGTGGGCAACAAACTTGATTAACTGGAGCCATGAACAGGGTCAACCCATCCCCTAAAATGGAGACAGAAGTTTCTACAACCTCACTGATGGAGGTTCTGCTGACAAAGTCCTACCCATCATGGTTAGTAGGATGTCTCGGAACACGATACTGGGTCAATCATCTATCAATCGAATCTTGGAGATTGATGCCAACACTGGTGTTAACACTGTCCACATTCGCCAGCTAGAGTCTGCTCATGAAAGGGCTCTGGTCCACAATGCAGCTCTTCAGAGGGAACTCACTGAAACGCGAGCTGAAGTCAGAGAACTTCGAGCTCGGCAAGCAAGAGCTGACAGGCGCATGAGGGACATAGAACATCTTCTATTGGGATCAAGAACTTACTCTAGTAGTTCTCGTCGCCGATAGATTCTCTTCAACTTCTCTCTTTTGGATATAAACTAGTTATGTAAAACTCTGGTCTAGTTCCTTATCTTTGTAAATCGTAGGCCTGTTAGGTCTTAGTTAGGTTGTAATTCTGTCAAAATTTTCCCATTTTGGTTGATGTAAGGCCTATTTCTGTTGGCCGTTTTTCCCGAAATTATTACATCTGTAATTCCAGTAATATTGACAGGTACCTAATCTTATGGGGACTATTATCCAAATGTGATCATCTATTAGTTCTAGATTTCCATTCAATCGTATCGTTGGCCTATGTAGAGTTAGTCCATGAGTCATTCTCATCAATTCGTCCATTAAATTCTTATCAATATTTTCATCTTCATAAACTATAGATCAAAGATGCTGCCTCGCAGAAATCCGCAGAGAAACCTCAATAACGAAACACCACCTCCTCCACCTCTTCAACCACCTACTCCTCAGTTCGACACTGCAGCCTTAAATGTTGTTGTAGCTGCAGCTGTGGCCACAACCATGGCTTGGTATCAATCATCTGGTTCTGTTGGAGGAGGAACCCATGTTCAGTCTGTTCAGGTTGAAGCTCCTGTTCGCTCTAGAGAGTGCTCCTATAAGGACTTCACGAACTGTAATCCCTTGTCCTTTAAGGGGACTGGCAGAGTCATTGCCCTCTCGCAATGGTTTGAGAAAACTGAATCGGTTTTCGAAATTTTCTCTTGTTCCGAAGAGAGCAAGGTGAAGTACGCTGCTTGCACCTTTGAAACCAAAGCCCTAACATGGTGGAACGACCATGTTAAGTCAATATATCGTATAGTAGCTAATGCTATGGGTTGGGATACTTTGAAAGACCTCATGATTGAGGAGTACCACCCGAGGGGCGAGATCCAAAAGCTGGAGGAAGAGCTATTGAGCCTAACCATGAAGGGCTCCAACGTAACCGCTTATACCGCCAAATTCTACAAACTGGTGGCTCTCTGTCCTAACATGGTTCATACAGAGGGAAAGAAGATTGAGCGTTACATATGGGGACTGGTGCCACCATACCAGGGAAATGTCTTGGCATCACACCCCACTACATTTGATAGTGCCAAGGGATTGGCACAGCGGCTCATAGACCATGGGGTTTGTACCCTGGCCATCTCAGAACCTGCAAGAACCGCTGACTCCAAGCGGAAGTTCTGGGATTACAAGAAGAAGGCTAAGGCTGCCAAAAAGCAGCAGGTCGTAGTAGTGCATGCTGCGATAGCACCTGCCGCTGCTGCTCTGGTGAAGCAGTATTCTGGAAGTTTGCCCAAGTGCAACAAATGCAACTTCCATCACGTTGGCGCCTGCCGGGAAATGCAGTGTATGAACTGCAACTGGAAGGGGCATACTGCCTGTTTCTGTAAAGCTCCGGCGAAACAAATCAACCAAGTCCCCGGTGCAGGAGTGGGCCAAGCTTGCTACGGATGTGGCGAAGTAGGCCACTACAAAAGGAACTGCCCGAAGGCAGGGATTGCCAGTGGAGTGGCAAGAGTTCTGGCCATAGGCCATAAGGAAGCGGTTGCCGACCCCACAATGGCCACTGGTACATTCCTCCTAGATAACGCTTATGCATGCATTCTATTTGATAGTGGAGCGGAGAGGAGGTTCGTGAACCGAAAATTTGCTCATTTACTTAAGCAAAAATCATGAGCACTTAATGAAACGTTCACTATAGAAATGGCTAATGGGAAGACGGAGAGCACTAATTGTATATTCATAGGGTGTGCCCTAACTTTAGATAACCATTCATTTTCTATCGATCTCATGCCAGTCTCAATTAAAAGTTTTGACGTCATTATTGGCCTGGATTGGTTGAGTCGTCATCGTGCCGATATCATGTGTTACGAAAAGGCTGTTCGCCTAAATCTACCGTCTGGCAAAACCTTAATAGTTTATGGTGACAAACCCGGCATGAACCTTCGTATCATCTCGAGCATCCAAGCTCAGAAATTCTTACGAAAGGAATGTACAACATTCCTTGCTCATGTGGTCGATGTGAACCAAGAAACGAAGGACATTCAGAACATTTCAGTAGTACGCGACTTTCCCGACATCTTTCCAGAAGAACTCCCAGGATTACCTCCTCAACGTCAAGTCGAGTTCCGAATCGACTTAGTTCCAGGGGCTACCCCCGTAGCCAAATCGCCCTATCGTTTAGCACCTGTAGAGATGCAAGAATTGTCCTGTCAACTTAACGAACTGCTCAGCAAGGGCTTTATAAGACCAAGCTTCTCACCATGGGGAGCTCCAGTCTTGTTCGTCAAGAAGAAAGACGGATCGTTTCGTATGTGCATCGACTACAGGGAGCTCAACAAGCTGATAGCCAAAAATCGTTATCCTTTGCCTTGGATCGACGATTTTTTTGACCAACTCCAAGGGGCGAACTTCTTTTCAAAAATCAACTTGAGATCCTGATATCACCAACTACGAGTCCTAGGGGAGGATGTTCCAAAGACAGCCTTCTGAACTCATTATGGGCACTACGAATTCGTAGTGATGCCGTTCGGATTGACTAACGCGCCCAGAGTATTCATGGACTTAATGAACAAGGTGTGTCGTCCTTACCTGGATCAATTCGTCATCGTCTTCATCGATGACATACTTATCTACTCTCGAAGTAAGGAGGAGCATAGTCAACATCTGCGACAAGTCCTCGAAACTTTACGTTCGGAGAAGCTCTACGTGAAGTTCTCGATATGCGAATTTTGGATTTGATGAGTCAAATTCTTAGGGCACGTGGTTAGCGAAGAAGGTATACACGCGGATCCTTCCAAAATCAAGGCCATTGAGAACTAGTCAGCACCGAAGACGCCTACGGAAATTCGTCAATTTCTAGGCCTCGCTGGCTACTATCGTAGGTTCATTCAGAACTTCTCCCGCATAGCGAAACCTCTTACAACACTGACCCAGAAGGCGTGGCCTTTGACTGGGAAGAGAAGCAGGAGAGAGCATTCGAAATGCTCAAACGAGCCTTGTGCACCGCACCAATACTATCCCTTCCCGAAGGAATAGAAGACTTCGTTGTCTATTGCGATGCATCGAATCAAGGACTCGGATGTGTTCTGATGCAGCGAGGTAAGGTCATCGCCTATGTCTCGAGACAGCTGAAGACACACGAGGTCAACTACACGACCCACGATCTTGAACTAGGAACAGTTGTGTTTGCTCTAAATATCTGATACATTACTTGTACGAAACGAAAAGCACTATCTTTACAGACCACAAGAGCTTACAACACATATTCGACCAGAAGGAGCTCAACATGAGACAACGACGGTGGGTCGAGCTACTCAGTGATTACGAATGCGAAATTCGTTATCATCCGGGTAAAGCCAACGTAGTAGCTGACGCCCTGAGTTGGAAGGAATATTTTGGTCGTAGAGTCAAATCATTGACTATGACTATCCATTCACACTTGTCCACACAAATTAAGGCAGCTCAGCTTGACGCTTTGAAGCCTGAAAATGTGACGGGTGAATCCCTGAGAGGGATGGATAAGAACTTAGAGGTTAAGGGTGGCGGAGCTTATTATTTCATGGACCGGATTTGGACCCCGAAACTAGGTGGTTTTAGAGACTTGGTCATGAACGAGGCGCACAACACTCGTTATTCCGTGCACCCGGGATCAGATAAGATGTATCTGGACCTTAAAAAGTTATACTGGTGGCCTAATATGAAAGCAGAGATTGCTACCTTCGTAAGTAAATGACTTACTTGCGCAAAGGTTAAGGTTGAGTACCAGAAGCCCTCCGGTTTACTACAACAGTCGGAGATACCAGAATGGAAGTGGGAGCGGATTACTATGGATTTCATAACCAAGTTACCCAAGACGACGGGTGGACTTGATTCCATATGGGTCATCGTCGATAGATTGACCAAGTCTGCACACTTCCTGCCGATCAAAGAAACAAACAAGATGGAGAAACTTAGAAGAACTTACATTAGGGAGATTGTAAGACTGCATGGTGTTCCCTTATCCATTATCTCGGATAGAGATAGTAGATTCACTTCGAGGTTCTGGCAGTCATTACAAAGTTCCTTAGGAACTAGGCTGGACATGAGTACAGCCTACCATCTACAGACCGACGGGCAAAGTGAGAGAACTATCCAAACCTTGGAAGATATGTTGCAAGCCTGTGTGATCAACTTTATAAAAGCATGGGATACTCATTTACCCCTTGTCGAATTTTCCTATAACAACAGTTATCACACGAGCATAAAGGCTGCTCCGTTCGAGGCCCTCTATGGCCGAAAGTGCAGATCCCCTCTGTGCTGGGCTGAGGTGGGTGATACCCAGTTAGCTAAAGGACGAGTTCCTGAAAGCACTCTCATAGGTCCGGAAATCATACGGGAAACGACGGAGAAGATCGTTTAGATCCGTGAACGATTGAAAGCTTCCAGAGACCGACAGAAAAGCTACGCTGATAAGCGAAGGAAACCGTTGGAATTCTAGGTGGGTGACCGTGTTCTATTGAAGGTCTCACCCTGGAAGGGATTGATACGCTTCGGAAAGCATGGAAAGCTAAATCCAAGGTACATAGGGCCTTTCGAGATTCTCGCAAGAATCGGTCCTGTAGCTTACAAACTTAACATACCGTGCGAACTCAGTAACGTACATTCTACATTCCACATCTCTAACTTGAAAAAGTGTTTGTCCGATGAGACTCTTGTAATCCCACTCAACGAGATCGAGATCAACGAGAGCGTCAACTTCGTGGAAGAACCGGTAGAGATCGGGTACCTGTCCGAAGGTCGTTTAAATATTAGTTATATATCATGTGTACATATACAGTCATAAAGGTTCTCCCGGTTCATTCAATACCCTTGGGTAGCAAGGGTATACTTCCATATTCATACGTACAAGTTATATAACCAGTAAACTACAATAGGCGTAGTTTAGGGTTTTACTAATACTAATACAAGAACAATGAATAATACAAAGAGTCAGTTCATTCATGAGTCATAATACATAGTGATGAGAAACAAACATAATACATAGTGATGAGAAACAAACATAATGCATAGTGATGAGAAACAAGAATAATACATAGTGATGAGAAACAAACATAACACATAGTGATGAGAAACAAACATAATACATAGTGATGAGAAACAAACGTAATACATAGTGATGAGAAACAAACATACAGGCTAGACAGAGGAAGAACACACAATACAGCTAGCACATACATTACATATACATTACATTCAGTTATGTGAGCCATTAAACGGGTCATGGCACTACCTGCCATGACAGTTTTTGTATCCAGAATCTCCTTAATTGGGGAGCGTATGAGTTTGCGTATAGATCTATACTCTATTGACTACCCTACACCTTGCTGCTTTCTACAGTGGGACTTTCAAGTCTACGGGTGCCAAATGTCATTTCTTACGGCGTCTTACATCGTCGTTTTACTATTGAATCGGTAGCAGGGTACAGGCCGATCACATTGTACTTTAAATAACAATTGGTTTAAGGTAGTTAGTACAACAGTAGTTACTTAATACAACACTACACTACTATAATATTTATCCCATTACATTCACTTCGTGAACATTCACACGATGCACGGTAATGTAAAAACTATATTTTTGGTTAATGATAGTCGGATTTGGGAAAATACACACTCTTACAAGAGACACACACACAGTTACTAGATGCCTTGGTAGAAGGCTACTCTTAGTTGGAAACATAGGGTTTTATAGGATAGTTCAAACAAACACAAACTTTACAAAACTTATACATTACATCTTACAAACATCTTACAAACACTTTCATACAAACTAAGACACTAATATACTTATGATCTCACCAGCTTTAAAGCTGATACTCGCTTTCAAAATAACTTGTATTCTCAGGTCACCACTAGACAGGTACAAGTGCCAGGCTTTTGAGAAGATGGAGTTCGTTCAAGACTCATCTTTTATTTTGATATGTATATTTTTGGTGTTGTGACATCCCCTCATTTCTCGGCCAGAAAAGACCGATTTAATTTATGCTTTTTAAACTAAAATCATAGAAATCTTTTTATAATATATTGCGGAATTGTTCCCCAAACAATATATGATAAAAGTTTATCAAAATCCTTCATTAAGAAGGTATATATTTTCCATATATATATATATATATATATATATATATATATATATATATATATATATATATATATATATATATATCAAAACCTCGGGATGTCATGTTCCGATACAGATCAAAAGCATAAACAAGACATTATAAGCCTTTCAACAGTTACTTACAACTACTGGCCTATAATCCAAAAATCTCTTGTCATCCTCCGACTATGCTCGGGGTCCACTACCTGTAATCATAAAACTGAGTGGGTCAGGCTTGGGATCCTGGTGAGCATATAGGGTTTTTCAACCCACAATAATAATATACTTATTAAGTTCACCAATCAACAATAACCCTGATTACCCATTCCAGTTGTCCTCACTTTACGTCCCTAAACACCTATCACAAGGGACCTAGCCTAAGGATTATCATCGGGATGGACACTACCGCTAAGGGGATTCCTCAGCAATAAATGTCCTAAAGGCAACCATGTGGGGGATGGAGTACATCTGGTGAGCACACAGTTCAAATAAACACACAGTTCGAATAAACACCTACATGTTGCTAGCCTGCTAGTGTTCCACTGGACTTTCTAGAAAGTCCGTGGTCGTCATCTATACTCCGCTAGATGACTAGATCATCAATAACATCTATAACGAGCCCTCTCATTATTTCATTTTATCACACAGGAACTATTATATCTACCCATGTTCTACCCAACACATTTTGTAGATAAAAAGCATATACAATTTAAAACTTATATAAAACTTCAATTCAACAGTCAACTCGAATAAACAATTAGCATATTTACACATAGCACGTATTTCAAGGTAAATACTTCATATCTATGTGTAAATTGAAAGTAACTACACACTCACATATTTTAGTGAAAATCGGGCAGCAATTCGTTTCCTAAAACGATCGTTTCTAATAAAACAGGGAGTTTTATTGAGAAACCGGGCTCTGCAAAAGGTCGGGCTTCGAAACCGAAAAGATAAATTTTTCGGGCTTCTCGGGCACTTCGTGGGGTATTCCGGGCTTTACAATCGATACCGGGGCTTTAGGGGATTCTAAGATGAAGAAAATATGAAGAGAGGGGCTAAAAATGGCAAAATTCCAAAAGTACCCGGGAGCCTTCGCAGGTACCCTTCTATTTATAGGGTCCGAAGTTCTGATCCAAGGGCTGAGAAGTCTCCAGATCCGACGGCTAAGAGGCTTCGCAGGGGGGGATGGATCGCACATGGCTCGCACATGCGAGGGCTCGCTGGCGGCTTCTAAGTGGACTGTGGCTTACTGGCGCACCTGCGAGGCTCGGAGCTAGGCTATACGAGGCTCGGAGCTGGGTGCGAGGCTCGGACAGAAGGCTGGCAGCTTCGGATTAGGCCTCCTCCTCAGTCGAATCAGAAGATGACACGTGGCTTCGCATGACTCAGCAGCCTCGGAGACTCAGCAGCCTGATGACTCAGCAACCAGGTGACTCAGCAGGACACGTGTCACATTCTAAGCGAGGGTGACGTGGCAAAGTGTGACTATGCGAAATTTCTCGGTTTTCGCGCCAAAACTTCTAAAATCCATAACTTTCGCATACAAGCTCTGTTTTTGACGTTCTTTATATGCACGCGTAGCTAAAATTACGATCTACAACTTCCGTTTAGACCTCGTTGGCTAATTTTGAATTTAAATTTTATATTATTATTTTTAACAGACCGGGACAGGAAATCCGTTAAAAATTCATAACTTCTTCATCCGACGTCCGTTTTCGTCAGACTTTTTACCGTTGTGCTCCTAATGACGAGACCTTTAATTCTCTTTTAGGTTGTGTCGGCTAAAAATTGCTCGATCTAAAATTCGAGTTTTAAGTTATCTACTGCTACGTTGAAACTTCGAAAAATCATAACTTCCTCATACGAAGTCAGATTTGGGCGTTCTTTTTATCGAACTTCTCGGTTTAACGAATACTACGACTTTCATTTAGATTACTAAGGCTAAAAAGTAGTTTATCGAAAACTCACTTTTTACGACATTCAGCGCCGTGCCGGTTTTGTCGCGAAACTTCGACATGTCATAACTTCTTCGTTATAACTCAAATTTTGGTATTCTTTATATCCCCGAAATCCTTGTTTCGATCACTACAACTTTATGTAAAGATATCGGGCTTATCTCACACTTTAATTTTGACGCTTATTTTTATTCTTAATTAATTAAGCCCTAATAATTAAGCATAAAACACATAATTCACATAATATTCACATAATCCCTTTTCATTTCTTCAAAATGAGTTACAAAGGTTAACCTAGAAACACGAGTGTTACAGGTGTCTATAACTTTGACAGAACACACATGTATGAAATTATATTATTAATGCAATGGATGATGTTGTTGCTTGTTTACTACTATTCATTGTTGTGATACTATACATGACGTCCTCCGCCCCAGAATGTTTCCGCCATTCATGGTTTTTGGGTTTGACAAAAGCCTAGCCCAAACCATTTATTAGACCCTTCAATCTCCCCCTTAGTTTGGTGCTTGCATGAATTCAGTCTTTGTCGACGACCAACACATCAGATCTCCCCATTGCTCCATTCCACATCTTCTTCCCGATAATTTGAGCCACCATCGCCGTATATTCTTTTGCAGCGGGCTCAAATATTGATTCTGCCACCACAATCTGTTTATTAGCAAGATGATGTATGTCCCATTTGTGAAATTGAAGCAAATCGCTTTTCTCATAGAGGCGAATGCAATTTTCCTTTAACTTGATGACCGCAGCATATGTGGATTCATCATACACCCAATAAAGCATGGATGGAAGAGAACCATCAGGGTAATTTTGAAGAATAGGGACTTGCTTAACCTGAGCTGTAGCAGGCCACATTACTGATGTAATTGGATGTTTTTTTGAGGTATCAAATACCTTGGAGTGAACCTTGACAACAAACTCTGCAGTCTTCATTGACGGAAACCCTTGGCAACTTGATCTTCCAAGAAAGATTTGAACTAACTGGCTTTGGGATTTCCTGATGGATTTGAAAAGGGAGCTTTGGATATTTCAATAAGGTCAACCTTAGTAAAAGAATGAAAATCATGAGCATCCTTGTATAGTTCTTTATTCCCGCTCTTCCTTCTCACCATAAACATGTTCTGCGTGTCATGGAATCCCCACGATACGAATCTTGACCTATCACCATAGACATCCCTGAAAGTTTGAGTGCTAAGAACGATAAGAGTAATTCGTGGCTGATCCTAGGGTGCCTTATGATCTACACTTCGTTTGAAAATCCATTTGCCTTTGTTATCCTCAGTAACAGCCTTCTTCTTCTTCTTCTTCTTGGAACTCTTTGAAGCATTTGCCCTTGGAGCTTGTTCCGGTTCCACTTCAAAGCGATCCATAATGATGGGGGATCTGATTGGTTGAGAGGTTGTAGGAGCATCAACACTAGGAGCGTCTGGAATGGGGGGATCGACATATGGTTCTTCAACATTTGACTTAAATTCATCACCAAATTTGTCTTCAAGTTTCTTTTGTAACTCCAGGAAGTTAGCAGCTAAGTGATCATATTGTGTCTAAAGTTCAACAATTTGCTTAGTCTTCAAAACATTGTCTTCGTGAAGCTCGGCCACTTGGATACTGAGCTCTGTATATTCAGTTTGAAGGTCTGCGACCTTGATGACAAGCTCTATATTCCTTTGGTCAAGATCAACATTCTTCCGATTGATAATGTCAATCTGACTTTGGAGTCCATGGAGTGAAGGGGTTTCATCTCTTGTGTTGTCACCTCCAATGAAAATTCCTTTGCCACGAGGAAGTGGTGTAGAGAATTGTTCTTCAGCCAATAGTCTGGCTAACTTAACCAAGACATCATCTTTTTCTGGCCTGGGAGGAGAGAGATCTGCTTGAAATGAGGAACCACCAGCTTCAAATACATTACTAGGACCTTCACTGATAGGTTCGGCTGAGACAATAACAGGCATGATCGTTGGTGGAGCTGTAGCACCTTGAGTCATCATACTCTGATTTGCTAGTCTCAGAACTAGTCTGCGTCCCTTGTTTGGAGGAGGAGTGGCTTGTATGGTGGTGAGATCATTTTCCATTGGCATAGAAGTAGGTGAGACAGTATCAAGGGGAGGAATCCCTGATATTGTCACCATAGAAGTTGTTATTTCTTCCTCTGGATTGGAAACAATGGGCGCAACTTTGAGAACGTCTTCTTCTTCTCTTGTCTCAGTTGTCACATGAACAACTTCATTGACATTGTCAAGCAATCTGTCGAGGTTTACTTCGGTCAGATAATCATCATTGCTACCAAAATTCAACGGGATATCATCCGTATCAAATCCCGTGAGATCAACATCCTCAAGCCCTTCATCATCGATTCTTGTTCCCTCGTCGTAATTACTTTGTACTTGAATAGATTGTAATTCGTGTTCGTCATCGACTGTGATGATGAATTCAGAAGACACTCGTTCAGATGAAGTCGGCTCAGATAGATTTTTCTCAGAAGTTCCATGAGATTCAGAAGACTCATTAATCTCTACAAACTGTCCAAACTTCACCAGAGGATGCAGACCTTGAAACATGACCTTGCCCTTTCGATTTTGTTTGATGAGGCCAATAGTGTGAGGGCCCAAGGATTTTGTGTCCAACTTATCACCATCTTTGACCATATCGGGGAATTGGTCATCAATAAAAACTTGAATAAATCTGGGATACATCAAAAATACGTCTCTATTTCCCCGTGTCATGGCGCCAATGTTCACCGGGAATTCATCAAGGACATATTTGAGAAATTAAACTTATTGTCGGCGGCCAAAGAAACAATTGCTCCTGTATTCCTAATGGAGATCTCATATGCTCCAGATCTCCTTCCTGACATGCAGCTTATGAACACATGAGCCAAGAAACGCCAGTAGGGAGGCAGAAGCTTCTTCATAATTGGAGGATAAGAACCCTCGTATCCTATCCTGTCAAAAATTCGAGGTATTTCTTCAGCTTCAGCTTCAGTGGGATAGTCAGATTCATCAAGGATTAACAAGGTATCTCTGATATACTGCTCTAAAATTCTGATCTTGTAATTTTGCACCATTGCTTCAATAATCAGCTCTTTATTCACCTCTGTCACCTTTGCTGATCTCCAGAATTCTTGAATAAGGTTCTCATAGATAACAAGATTCACCGTGATAGCGTGAGCCAGGCAGCATTCTCGAACTCGGTACATCATTGACATAAATTCTCTGTGGGCGACTGGTGGATCATCCAATACAATGGCAAGGTTATGCATCTCAACAGTCTTAAGAAACGCCATTATCTACACTAAACAAGCCAAGTAAGAAAACAAAGTATTTAACAAATTAGCATGAGATTACGGTCAAACTTGGTCAACCGACCGTAAATAGGGTTTACGGCCGTAAGGCCAAACCGAGTTTACGGTCGTAAAGCCAAAAGCCGTTTACGTTCACAAGGTCACAAAGGCGAGTTTATAGTCCATGAATTTACGGTCTGTGAATATCCTAACACCGTAAAGTCCGACGAACTTTAAATCACAAATTACTCCTTCGATTTGCAGTCGAATCAAACAACAGAATACATTTTCAAGGTCATATTTGTCATACCTACAATGTGGACTAAGCGATTTCAAGAAAAATAACACGTGATTTTGAGGATTTGAGAGAAGACAGGCAGTTTGCGGTCGATGAAAATTTTCTAATTTTTGTTTTGTTTTTGTTTCTCCCCCTAAAATTGTGCTTAGAAGAGAAACGAAAGTAAATGCGCAAATTTAAACTATCCTAAAACAAAAATTAGTCTTTAAAGTGAATCAGCTTAAAAAAAACTCAGGAGTATAGAGAAGAAAACTCAAACCGTAAGTCACCGATTGAATTTGCATCCAGAAGGTCTGAGAACAGCATGCGTAAACTCAGAACAGATCCGAAAATTCTTCATGTCATTAAGCACAAACCCCGTGAGTGATCACTTCTTTTCTTCCCTTCCCGCAAAGGACACATTCTCCTAAACAATGTTCTGAGTGTTGTACAGTTGAGAGATGTCTCCTATCAAGTGCCAGGAACAGCCACTACCAACAAACCAAAGTCTGATGATATGCCTCCATAGCTGCTCCGACATAGAGCGGGATTAGTTGGTCTTTGGAACCCAATCCATTTTGAAACTGGGTCGACCTTTGTCATCCTTGCACGGTACTCTCTCCCATGACATATCCTATTTATCACAAACAGAAGAGGAAGAAATATTAGAGTCATTAGTTGATTTGGGAGAGTGAGCCTTTGGAACCCATTTCTAGTTGGGTTTAACCCATTTCTTTTTCGATCTAATGGGTGGCTCAGTACTTGCTTTTGATCTTGATGTCGGCCGTTGAGATGACTTTGATTTTGGCTTCACGGGAGCATCTCTTAGATTGGACTTCTTGGCAGACATTCCCTTCTTTCCCTTGGGATTTAGATTCTTGGCCTTTGGAGTTTGATTCTTGGCCTTGGGAGTTGAATTCTTGGCCTTCTTGGCATTCCATTCGTCAATGTCTGATCGTGATCTCGAGGGGTTTCTTTTGAAGCATCTCCCTCTTGGCGTGTTATCCCCGCCTTGTGCATAGTAGGGAACGTATGCGCGATTAGGACAATTTCTAGCAATGTGTCCAGGTATTCCACAGTGAAAACATGTCTTTTTCTTCACTGTGAAGTTGTTTCTTCCTGCCCCTGGTGGCGTATCTTTGCCTTGTCTCTTGCTGTTCCCACATGCACACTTGCAACAAGAACTCTGTTGCGTTGGAATTGGTGGCCTGTATTTCTTAATGGCAGGTTGATCAGAAGCAGTTTAGTTTGAAGCAACAGATTCAGAGTTCAAGGAGATGTTGGTTTATTCAATGGTGTTCTCCTTGTTCTCATCCTCTGCCACTTTACCTGCACATAAAGTAGAAGCATTAGTATTTTCAACTTGAATGCCTCCTGACACAAATCCAGCTAGTTTGCCATATCGAAGATGTCCCTCCTTGTCAATTTCTTCCTGTGTCATAGGGATGGATGTGTAGTTATGATTGAAAGGTGGAGGAACACTATCATACCCTAGACCCTTGTTTTGATTATCTTTGAATTTTAACTGGGTTTCAAATAAGGACTCGACTATTTGACTTGACGCAGTATAATTTTTGAAACTAACATCTGCTTTTCCACACTTAATTTTCAAGGCGTCAATTTCTTCAGTTATAGCAGCAAGTTGTCTCTTAATATAGTTATAATTTTCACACTTGTTGCTATACTCTTCCTGAAGTTTCCTAAAGTCTTTGGTTTTTGCTTCTAATTTAGCCTTCAGGGGTTTCTATCCTTTCCTGAGTTGATATCCTTCATATCTCAGGTCCTCAACATCCTTTTTTAATAAATCAATTTGTTCCCGAAGAAATTTAATCGTATCTTCACATGATTGAGAACATGAAACTTCACATGAATGAGAACATGAAACTTCATTGACCGGAAGGTTTGCGGAACTCATTGTTTTTCGACAATTCAAAGCGTCAAGTTCTTCAATTATATCATCCAGACTAAGACGATTGAGATCTTTTGTCTTCTTGATGTCAGTCGCGTCCATATCCCACGATTTCGGAAGTGCATTCAGCAGCTTTTTGTTTATCTCAGATTTGGTCAAGAAGATCCCAGCTATATTCATCTCAGTAGTGAGTGTGGTAAATCACTGCAACTGAGCTTCCAGGGTTTTTTTCAGGGATATAATCGAACATGTTGAAATTTTGTCTTAACATCTCCTGACGACTCTCTTTCATGTTTTCAATTCCCTCGTAAACTTCAAAAACTATTAAAAGCACAACTAGAAGTTATACTTAAATTTAAAAATTCCCTTTGACTATAAACCTCAAAAGTCAACCTTAAAAGTCAAATTTAAAAACTCAAACTCAAAAGTCAAACTTAAAAGTCAAACCAAAAATCTAAATTTGAAAATTTAAAAGTCAAACGAGAAAGTCAAAGTTTAAAGTCAAAGGTCAAACTTTAAAAGTCAAAATCAAAATTTTAAGTAAAAAGTCAAAAATAAAAAGTTAAAATTTAAAAACTAAAATTTTGGTTGAAAATGGAGCTTAAAAATAAAAGAAATTGATTTTTGGGCAAAAAGTGTAAAATTTGCGAAACTGGTGCCACAGGGAGAGGCTAAGTTTAATATTTTGGGGGATTGAAACAAATGATCAGTTGGTCGAGTTGGCTAAGCGCGTTGTGTCAATGTCCTAGAGGTTGCAGGTTCGATCCCCGCCACCCCCAACTTCACGTCCATTTTTATTTGAAGCGCGATGCTGCCGAAGAGACCTGCCGCTGAGCCGAGCCGTGCTTCAAGCCGATCACCGAGCCGTACCGAGCCGCAATCCACCATCCACCGAGCCGAGGCCTCAAACTCCGACGACACGTTCCGGCCGTAAACTCCGGACCGTAAGCCCTTCAAAGACCGTAAACTCTTCAGAAATCGCTGTTCTTGACGAAAAACAACGTTTTTTCACCCTTTTTGGTCCAAAACTCGATCAAAAACTCATTTTTAGAAAAAACGCGAAGAACAAACTCCCCTTATTTTTGCGAGATCTACCCAAAAACGCAAAAATCTCTTCAAAATAAGATCAAATAAGCTCCAGACCTGAAAAAATGATTGATACAACCAAACTCTAATACCAATTGTAAGTCCCTAATCTGCTTGTGTATCAATCAGATCCGTTTGATGGTACGGAATCCAATCAAACGGATGATGTCAGATCAAATAGAAGAGAAGAAGAAGAAGAAGAAGAATATGAATCTCTGTATGAATTGATTAGAATTAAAGTTCCAGATACAAAGATTCACACACACAAAACTTCTCTCTAGTTTCTCTCTTTTCTCTTTTATCAATCCGTTCCTCACACCCTAACACCTATATTTATACAAGGGGAACATGGGCTTGGTGGACATGGGCCGTAAATGGGTTTACAACCGTAAACTCAACCGTAAACCCCACCTGACCGTAAACTAGACTGAAAGCTCATAAAATATTACATAAAAATATAATTGCCGAGAAAAGCAAATTATAAACCATATTTTGACCCAACATTATGTTCATTTGTGTCTTACATTTGTATACTTTTGTTCATATTTGTCGTATACCTGGTTTCCAGGTGACTTTGGTGCTTACATGTCGGTGAGATCGTTTACATGGAGCTTATGTGGCTGCCATGTCAGCCAATATTTTTTTTTTTTTTGCAAAGTAAAAGTATAAGGCGTGCATATAGAGAACATCCAAATCTGACTTCGTATGGAGAATTTATGGTTTTTTGAAATTTCAGCACAACAATATACGATACAGAAACCGAAATTTAGATCGGTCGATTGTTATGAAAAATAATCTAAACGTGGGTTTAAGATCCCGTCGATATGATTCTGTCGATATAAAGACAGTCGAGATCGGAGTCCTTATGAAAGAGTTATGAATTTTACACGGTCGTTAACAATATAATATGTTGGATTAGGTGTCTAAGACAATAACTAAATTGATATATACTTGAATTAAATGCAAAGTCCTTTTAAGTTGCACTGAAAGTAGTAATTGACTAAAATTACTTTTGGAGAGAAAGACTGGTTTATTGATTTATTATATGATTAATAAATCACAATGAATAATTTGTTAATATATTATGATATTCATATATTAAATAGAAATGGTATTATTTAATAATTAATTAATCATAAATTTATTGAAATTAATTTTGAGATTAATTTTATTAATTGAAAGTGCAGAGACTTTAATTGTAATAGTTCAATAGTTGAACAAGAGAGGTTCCGAAACTTTCCATGGGTTATGGACGGTGATTTGGAGTTTTTGTAAGGATTTTAGATTAATCCTAAAAGATAATTAAGGAGTTGGCTAATTACCGAATTTGAAATATTAGTATTATATTCAAATTAGGGGTTGTGGTTAAAGGTCAACGTGCAGGGTCTTAAGTGTGCCCGAGCGAGAGCAATCCAGGGATGTGTGACCCCCGTGGGAAGTTTTTGTGCCCGGAACCCAAAACGGAAAATATTGTGATGTGTGCTAGAGGGGAATGTTACAAATGGTATCAGAGCTAGGGCACGGGTTGATGTGCTCAACGGGGATATCAAAACCTATAATAGGGGGTGAAGGTGGGCAAGTTAGCTGCGCTTGATCACACATTGGTTGGGAAGGAGAACGAAATATTTCCATGTAAGGGGTGTGGATACCTTCCTTGTCACAACGCATTTTAAATCCGTGAGAGCAACATATCCCATAAGAACTTTGCAGTTAAGCATGCTCGGGCGAGAATAATTCAGGGATGGGTGACCCCCTAGGAAGTTTTTGTGCCGGGAGCCCAAATCGGACAATATTGTGATACGTGCCAGAGGGGGATGTTAAACAATTAGTTGTCTTATATTGTGACAATCGTCAATTTCCGATCAAGTCAAAGTCAAATAAAGTCAACAAGTCAAATCGGTCAACTCATTTAACCCTTGTATATTAGGGTTTACATTATGTTACTATTGTACAACTCACTATTTTAATAAGGAGTTATCACTTGGAAAGTTCGTATGTTTAGAAATTCTAAACCTTAATCAGGGTAAGTGATGAGACTACTCGATAAAACATTATTCCATACCCCTCGGGGGTATATAACAATCATAATGAGGCTTAACGGGGTGTACAAACCTTGCGTTGCGAAGCTAAACATCCAAAAAGGTCACAAACGAAGTCTCTCTCAATCTCTCTTTATCAAACTCTCTCTCCCAAATCTCTCTCATAACCTCCTTTAACTTTTTATAATCATTTGGGGGCATCCCGACCCTTAACAGAGCCAAAAAACCGCGCGAAATGGGAAGATTGTTAGTGAAACAGGTCTATAGAAGCGAAACCCTCTTAGATACGAAACCCTAAGAAGCCACTTGGACCGAAACCTCTCTTGGACCGAAACCTCTCCTGGACCGAAACCCCTTGCAAGGACCGAAAGCAGCCCTAGGAACCGAACCTTCTCAAAGAGCTGAAATTGCTTGAAAACCGAAACCTAAAGAACTCAACCTCAAAGGACTGAAACCGAACTCGCAGGACCGAACCTTCTGACCGAAACCGAAACTCACATAAAACCGAAGCCGAACCTTGCATAAAACCGAAACTGAACCTCGCCTTCGCCTCGCCGCCTTCGCTTCCGATTCCTTCTGAAGCTTCTCCTGCGAGATCCTCCGGCCGAAACCCACCTTTGGTTCTAGGCATCCCAGGGACCGAACTTCGGTCCTTCACTCGAATCTTTGCAGCTTCGCTTCCTTTTCCCGGCTTTCGACCACTTTCGCGTTTTAAGCCCGTTTTTCAGGATTTTGACGTGGTATTTTCCCCCAAACTCATATTTTGACATATAAGACCCTAAATATTCATAATTTAAACACATTTTTAGGGAAATCTTTATCTAAGAATAAAATATAGTGGGTAAGATATTGAGGTGGAGTGTTGACTTTACCTTTAATTTATGACACAACCACACCCACTCCAAGACCATACCCAGTCACTATTCATCACTACTTAGTCAACTATTTTTCCTTTCCCTCTTTCTCCAGCATATGAGGGTGATCAAGGCTGGAAATCTTTACTTCTCCTCCCACATTTTTCACACTTTCACCAAGAATCAAACCCATTTCTCTCTCTCACTTACTCTCTCTCTCTCTCTCTCTAAAACTCGAGACTCCAAGGCTATGATTGAGCTTCTCACTCACTTATGGTAAGTACTTCCATCCTACATTTGAACATCCTCTCCATTTTCACTCGAATTAGGGATCTCTCTGAACAAATATCACCATATTTGCTCTTAGATCTTCAAATCTTCAAGCATCTTCCAAGTGTTCTTGACTTGGAAACCTCCTTTCTTCATCATCCATCTGCTGAAATCACTCAAGGTGAGTTCATACCCCCACATTTTCATGTTTTCTTCAAGTTTTAGGGGGAGAATGCAAGTTAAAACACCAAAAACTTAACTAAACTCAAACATCTGCTTTCAACAGGAAAGTTTAGTTCCATTAACGGATTGTTTTAAACATCTTAAACTTTTTAGTTTTCAAAATTGTATTAGATGCAAGTAGTTCAGGTTTATACCTTTAAAATGACTACTTGTACATGTATATAAGATTTTTCTACAATTTATGGTGATTTTTACAAAATTGTCTATCACTGTAGCTATGAATTCGGACCAGGCTGTGAATATGGACATTTTCACACAAGTTAGAGATATCTAAAAATCATAATAAAAATTATGAACAAACTAGACACATTTCATAAATCCTCCGAGTTTACGGATCTAAATTTCGACCTCTGGAGATTTTTCTATAAATTTTCCAATAGCAGGAACAGAAAAGGTTAAAAACTATAAAATAGTTAACAATCCTACTTACACCTTGTAACTTGCTGAGCAAGGTGTGTAGTATTATTTGAATACACGTTGCTGATTGTACTTATTATTTACCTTATATTAAATGTATAAGTCATATACAAAGAAGTAATACCACTAAAAATAATTATAATAAATTATAATAAGTATGGTTGAGTCTATTATACACCAAAAACAATTAAGCTAAACTATAATAGGTATAGTTAAGTTGCATATACAATACAAACATTTTGTTAAACTATAATAGGTAGAGTTTTTGTTTCATTTACATTTTGAACTCAGTATAAAAGATTTTCATTAACGGGATACAAATACAAAGTACTGGGTTTATACAAAAGAGGTACAATACAAAGTAACGGGTTTATACAAAAGAGGTACATTACAAAGTAACGGGTCTTCGTATAAACGGGGTACGAATACAAAGTACCGGGTTTACACGAAATGGTTTTTATGATATTAAAACTACAATTCATCTAGAATTTGTTAGTTTCCGGGTATAATTGCTAAGTTCATATGTTAGAGTTATATAAGAATTTAGTGCGATCGACTTAGAATTGGTGGGCCCGCCTTACTTCCTGTTCCTTGTTTGGTTGTGGACCTAGGGTAGACCCATGATATTCGACGATTTATTTAACTTAAATTTTATATAACTTATATACACTGGGTGATTATAGTGGGAATCTATGGTCTTTCTAGGGTACATTATTGCATAACATAGGAGCTTTCATTACACAATTTATAAAGAAAATATTGGATTTTCTGGAATCATATTCATTCACTTTTACATGGAAAATAACATCTTTATCAAATAAAACTCTTATGAACTCACCAACTTAATTGTTGACACTTTTTCAAAATTTCTTATATTCACAGGAAATCAGTAAAACAGGAAATCAACGGCTTTTGAGGATGGGACGCTATGGCGTTAAACATTTCATTTTTGTCAACATAATGTAATTGATTTAGAAACATGTAAACTTATACTATGGTGTAACTTTTTCAATTATATTTATGTTTGTTGTTTTTATTTTGAGCACTATTATACTCGTTGTTATGATACTATACATGAAGTCCTCCACCCCCAGACATTTCTGCCATCCTTGGTTCGGGGGTGTGACAGATTGGTATAAGAGCATTGTTTATTGTGAACTAAGTATATCAAACCACATAAGATATACAACTATTAATAAAATGGGAATAAAACACTCTGACCAAGAGTTATACTTTTTGAAATATAGCAAGTATTTTACTAAAAGTATACATGCATGCATACATACTAAGGTCAGTATCATACTAGAACAGAACAAAAGTGGTGATTGTTGAACGACACAAGTAGTCTTGGGTATTATAGTCAGGTATGGGAATGACATAGCCTGGTCAACTATGTCTATCCCAGAAGTGATTAGCATATGCCAGGGAATGGTTGTGGTGTTGCAACAAGTCTAAAAACTTACCAACTCTATCTACAAAGAAACATTGACAACATAAGACAAACATTAAAATACTATAGGAGTATTTTGTGATACTATAACCAACTTATGTGAAAACTAAAGACCCCTATTAGTAGGTCTATAATTATTGATTGCATACGTTAAGGTTATATATAATTAAAGATATTATAGACTCAGAATCTATGACTATTGCTCTACTTCCTGTTCCTTGTGTGGTTGTGAACATAGAGTAGAGTCATTTATTCGAAGGTCTATTTTATCTCAGATTATGTATAACTAGAATGCACTATGTGGTTATAGAAGTGACTAATGAGGATCACCACCTATAAGTAATTGTAGGATTAGACGTCTATTAATTATCTCTTCTACCCCTATTTCTCGCACAAACAACATGGCGGGAGCTCAACTACCAGGAGACCCAGAGAGAATTTCGAAGAGGATCCAGAAGAAATAATAGAGGAAGACCCCAACGAGATTTCCATGGTCCGACACCTTGATGAACCGTAGATTTACAAAGACGGAGTTAGGAACAAGGTCAATACCCTACCTATGGCATGGACGGGGCTTCTACAACCTCAACAGGGGAGGATTAGAAGACAGGGCTCTCCTTGTCATAGTACGCCGCATCACTCACCGGAGAGTATAGACACGAGCATCTATCAGCCGAATCACGGAGGTTGGCGCTACCACCAAGATCACCGTAATTCGCCTTCGTCACCTGGATGGAGGTCATGAACAAGATCAGAAACCACATCAAATCCTTCAGAGGAAAGTGATCGAAACTCGAGCCGAGATTAGAGAGTATCGGGAACATCAAACAGCGTTAGAGAAAACACATGGTAAAAGCAAAACATCAAATGACAGAAGCCAGGGCAAAGGTTAAGGCAATGCAGACTATCATGCCTTCATCCTATGGCCCACGAAACATCACCCGCCGCGAGTAGTGTGTACACTACTGACATATCGATACAGACTCAAACTATTGGCGTGCGCTTGAACACTGCCCCGTCATATACATAAATTCGACCCATCAAATTTAGGGACTACCCTATTCAAAGGGGCCGTGTCGCTTCCAAAATTTTTCCTTACATTAACGAAATGTAGACCTATTATCAGGTCAAATTTTTCCCAAACTCTATGTACTAGATTATATCAATGAAATTGGCAGGCATTTTATTTCATTGGGAGTTTACCAAATATTTCATAACTTGGTATTACAAATGATTTGCTTATGGTAACTCTGGGATTAGTTAATATATACCTCAAGGTTATGTGTAATTGAGAGACGATCGACTTAGAAATGGTGAGTCCGCCATGGGTCCTGTTCCTTGTTTGGTTGTGGGCTTAGGGCAGACTCATTAAGTTCAATGACCTATTAAACCTTAATTACACACAAATGGTATACATCGGGTGATCCTAGGAGTGGATCAGGCATGGAACAAATCACAATGTTACATTTGAATAACTACTACTAAATTCATAAATTCATTCATATGGACTTTCGTTATGAATTGCATACAAAGTACATTTAAGTCGGGACATAATATAGAAAAATCTAGTTCAATAACATCCGACTTGTCACTGCTATTGGAGACTTACCATCTGTTTGCCTTTACAAACTTATGACAGAACTATGCCGCCGAAGAAAAATTCCAGACCTTCTGGCAACACAACACCACCACTACCTCCGCCACCACCCCCGCAGTTTGATCCCGTAATGTTCCAAGTAGCCGTAACAGCAGCCGTGGCTGCCGCAATGTCACAAATTGGTATGAATTGTACCGGTAGCGTTGGATCCAGTGCCACAAACTCCAACCATGGGGAAAGTACGGGGCATACGACGGAATGTTCATACAATGATTTTACTAGTGGCAAACCTGATTCTTTCAATGGAAGCTGGGGCGCCATCACACTGATGCAATGGTTCGAAAAGATCGAATTGAACTTCGAAATTTGTGCATGCCCTGAAGCAAGCAAGGTCAAATTTGCAGCTTGCACTTTCTCCGGTTGGGCCCTTACTTTGTGGAATGGCCACGTTAAGTCACTGACGCTTACAGTGGCTAACTCGATAAGCTGGGAGGACTTGAAGGCAATGATGCTGAAAGAGTATTGCCCAAGGGGTGAAGTGTAAAAGCTAAAGCAAGAATTGTGGAACCTCTAGATGACAGGCTCTGACCTTGCAACTTATACCGCCTATTTCTGTGATCTAGCACTCATGTGTCCCGCTATGGTCACCCCGGAAGAAAAAAAGGTGCAACGATACCTTTGGGGATTGTATCCCCAAATTCAAAATAGCGTGTTGGCCTCAAGACCAACTACCTTCGACAATGCCAAGGAGCTGCCACAACGACTCATCGACCATAATGTCAGCCATGACACTGTGTCAACCACCCCTGTACAAGCAAGAGGAAGAAACAACAAAAGGAAGTTATGGAACAAAAAGAAGGACCAACTGGCCCAGGACTCCACTAAGAAGTAACAGATCGTTGTTGTTCATGCTGCCACAACCCATGCCACTCCAGCGCCCATAAATCGATACGCTAGAACCCTTCCGAAATGCAAGAAGTGTAACTTCCATCATACTGAGGTTTGTCGAGGGATGCATTGCAAAAATTGCAATAGGAAGGGGCACACTGTCCGTTTCTATACGGCACTGGCACAACCCATCACCCAGTGTCACACCCCAAAACCAAGAACGGCGGAAACGTTCTGGGGCGGAGAACGTCATGTTAAGTATCACAACAGTGTAAAGTAGTAACCAAGAAACAACATCATCCATTGCATTAATAGTATAATTTAATACAAGTGTGTTCTTTCATAGAATAAGACATGAAAATAATTAATCAAAATAAAAGACGAGTCTTGACTGCTCCGTCTTCTCAAAACCTAGTCATCGTACCTGTCTACTGGTGACCTGAGAATACAAGTTATTTTGAAAGAGTTTATCAGCATAAAGTTGATGAATTCATAAGTATTTTAGTGTCATTGATTTGTAAAACTATAAAGAACAGACTTGTAAATGTTTGATGAAAAGTGTGTATAAGTATGAAAACCCCTAGAAAATCCTATATTTCCTATTAGTAGTAAAACTTGTCTTCTACCAAGACCCGACTGTTTTGAAAGGATGCTTCTTTGTCAGAATGAATGTTTTTCCCATGTATAACTATTCTTATAAAAATATAGTCTACCTCATCATTTATGTGAATGTATCACAAAATAAAGGTAATAAGGAAAATAATATATTCATTTGAAATCGTATCAAAATATATTATACCTCATCATTTATGTAAACGTGTCACAAAGTAAAGGTAGTAAGGAAAATTGTATAATCCTTAAGAATGTATCCACTTGTCTAGGATAAACACGGCATGGTAAATCGCCGAACAGTACAACCAAGAACATCCGTAGATGAACACACCTGTTGTAGCGAGCAGCCAGGTGTAGGATGGTCAGTCCAGGAGTGTGTAGTAGTATCTCTTCATATAATATGTAGTAGTGTCTCTTCATATAGTGTGTATTAGTGTCTCTTCATTTAGTGTGTATTAGTGTCTCTTCATTAGTGTGTATTAGAGTAGTGTATGTATTAGTGTGGTGTATATACTAGTGTACTGTATGTATTGTTTATAGTATGCATTGAATCATGTATGAAATGACTCTTAGTGTGATTCCTTGTACCAGAAATAGTAAATAGTATCTCCTAACTATACCTATTATAGTTACTAGTAATGTACGTGTATAACCGAAAGTATGCCTTTGCTACCCAAAGGTACTAAATTGACTGATAGAACTTTTGTGTCTATATATGTATACATAATATATAACTAATATTTATATGACATTCGGTCAAATAACCGATACCCTAATGCCACATCCAAAAAAGGAAAAGGAATTAAAGCGAGCTAGCAGTCCGAAGTCCTTTAAACATTACTTATATAACTATACATATATAGGCATGCATTTGAAAATATAAAAGTTTAAAAGAAGTTTTGTAAAACATTTGAAAAGTTTAATAATAAGAATTGATGACTTGATGTCAATTTATAAAACGGTTTAAAAGCAGTTTGTTTGATATAAACAGTTTAAAGTATAAGAAAACTTTTGTCTGAAACACAGTTTGAAGTACATAAAAACCTTTGTTTGAAACACAATTGTAATGGAGTTTAAAAGGAAATATACAATATGTAAGACGGTTTGATAAAGGGTTTAACATGTAAAAATGTTTGAGAAACTCATTTTGAAGAAACATGCTTGGTAATACAGCTAAAAGCGTAGTAAATCCATTTGTGTACTAATTATTAATCACATGTGATTGATATAATAACTATTATGGTTCAACTTGTATTCCCCCCATAAAAGTATTTAAAAACATTTAAAAGGTTAATTAAGGGGTATGAACTCACCTGTAGTGAGTGGATTGGATGGAAGTGTCGAACAAAGTGCTAGGTGTCAAGTGAAGACTTGAACACACACAATGATCCTATGAACATATATATATATATATATATATATATATATATATATATATATATATAACTAATTAGTGATTAAAACACTAACTAAGTAAGTATAAACACCCTAGAACATGGAAAACACTTGCATTTAAGTGTTATAAGAACTTAGGGTTGCATCTAAGGGTTGTAAGGCATTGCTTTTGAGTTTATGGCCCAAGGACCACTCTCCATGGAGTTTACTACCATGGTTTTACGGCCCCAAGGAGTTCACGGCCGTAAACTCATGGCCATAGATGCATAAGTGTGGGTTTGAAAGGCTAGGGAAGCTTGAGGGAATTTTGCTTTACCCAAGGAAGTGAAAGACCTACTCAATGGAGAGTGTTGAGGAGTTTATGGCCCAGGGGAGTTTACTCTTGGCTGTAAACTCTCTAAATGGTCATATTTAGGGTCTTAAAGGTAGGGAGTCTCAAGGGTTTAAGTTTTCCAAGGTTAAACAAGAGTCTATATGAGTTTAAGGTCCAAGACTTGACCTTAATTGGAGTTTACGGACGAAGGACCATTTCTCCATGAGTTTACAGCCGTAAACTCATGGTATTATGTACCAACTCCAAGTTTAAGGTCCCTAGTTCAATGGTGCAGGGTTCTAGTCCACATTCTAAGCATAAGGAAGGAAATTAGGGCAACATTGCACCCTTATATGGAGTTTACGGCCTTGGGAGATCCTTGGCCGTAAACTCTCTTCCAACTCGGATTGCTTGATGTTTCTTAAGTCTAAACAAGTTCATTCTAGTATATAACAAGCTAGGACAAGAGTACTTACGATATAGGAGCTTGAAATCGTCGGTTTTGGCCAAGAACACTAGAAGATCTATCCAAAAGAAGAGATTTCATGGATGAAATCGTGTGTATTCACTGGATATGGAAGGATATCAAGTTGAAAATGGAAGTTTACTTACTAGATTGAAGATTGGAAGTAAAACTCTCAAGATCCTAGAGAGAGAATCCATTTTATTGGGCTTGGAATGGAAGAAATGAAGTAAAAATAACTAAGTGTCAAATATATACTCCTTAGAGTTTACGGCCGTAAACTCCATGTTTGGGTTGTAAACTCCAAACTCTTGGAGTTTTGGGACTTTAATGTTGCAAATTTAACCTTGGAGTATACTTCCTATGATTACATCTAATGTATTAAAGCTCAGAAAGCTCAAACGGACACCAAACGAGCTAAAAGTTAGCAGAAATGAGTTTGACTTTCAATGAAGTGTTTGACTATATATGATAGAAAATTTCGGGTTGTCACATCATCCCCCCGTTAGAGGGAATTTTGTCCCGAAATTAGAGTTTAAGCAAGGAAGTAGGCACGAATCATCAAGTAAAGAGATGAGGATACTTCTGTTTTGACTGATCATCGCGCTCCCAAGTGAATTCAGGTCCTCGCTTGGCGTTCTATCGAACCTTCACTAACGGGAGGCGGCTTTGTTTCGTCTGCTTGACCTCTCGGTCCATGGTCACTACGGTTCTTCCACGAAGGTGAGGCTCTCGTTGAACTCGATTTCGTCGAGTGGGTTTACAAGAGTCCTGACGGAAAGGCACTTTTTCAAGTTCGAGGGGCGGGAAGTAGAATGTATGTTGCTAAGTCCGTGAGTAGATTGAATTTGTAAGTTACAGGGCCAATTCTAGCAAGAATCTCGAAAGGCTCTATGTACCTTGGATTTAGCTTTCCACTCTTTCTGAAGCATATCAAGCCTTTCCAGGGTGAGACTTTCAAAGGAATGTAGTCCCCTCCTGGAATTCCAAAGGTTTCCTTTACTTGTCAGCGTAGCTAAGAAATTTGTGAATTTCCGTAGGCATCCTTGGTGATGACTAATTCTCAACGGTTTTGATTTTGGATGGGTCTACATGAATTCCCACTTCTCTAATAGAGTGCCTTAGGAATTCAACTCTTCAAATTTAAAACTCGTATTTAGAGAACTTTATGTATGGCTTCTCTGATCATAATGTTTCCATGGTTTGAACTAGATGCTTTTATGCTCTTTCTTACTAAGAGAGTTGATAAGTAGGTCATTTATAAGGATAATGACGAACTGATCCAAGTAAGGACGGCATACCTTATTTATTTAGTCCATGAATACTGCGGCACATTTCTCTTATCCGAGGGGTATCACTACGGACTCGTAGCATCCGCATCAAGTTCGGAAGGTCGTCCTTGGGACATTCTTCTCTAACACTCGTAACTGGTGATATTCGGATCTCAGGTCCATCTCCTCAAGGTAAATCATTTCCTTGCGGTTGGTCAACAAATTCATCTATGCGAGGCAGAGGGTAACGATTTCTAACGGAAATCTTGTCAAGGTCTCTATTAGTCGATGAACATACGAAACAATCTGTCTTTCTTCTTGATAAACAAGACCGGAGTTCCCTAGGGTGAGAGGCTCGATCTTATAAAGCCATTGCTGAGCATTTCGTTAAGTTGACTAGACAGTTCTTGCATCTCTATAGGTGCTAGACTATAGGGAGATTTGGTTACAGGGGTAGCATTTGATTGGATTCTAAGTTTATTCGCAACACAGCACGATCACTTGTAGTCTTGAGCAGTCTCTGTCCTGAAGTTCATATTACAAGTCATACATGGTTCATCAATCACAGTCTCGTGTATATGAGTCGTATATAATTAAGATTGAAAAGGTAGTCGAATAAATGATTCTTCTTTAAGCTCACATCCAAACAAGGAAAAGAAGTTAAAGCGGAATCATCAATTCTAAACTTGTAGAACCTTGATTATATATCACCCTTGTGTATACATTCCTTAGTGATAGATCAAGCGTACGGGTCTTCGAATTGAACTTGACGTACTGTACGAGTGGTATTCCTGGGAGGTTTGCTAAGGTATCTTCGGGAAGGACTCGAAGCATAAGGTACTCTATGCATGAGTACCTCGGAGTTCTGGGATGACGGCTTCGCTAGAAAGGCGATTACAGAGAAAGAGATGTGCGCATGAAACTGGTATTGTGAGGATCGAATTGACTCAAGTTGTATGATAATATCGGACTACACGGAATAAGAGGCATTAGACTTATATCATAAATGATGTTACAAACAACACAACAGTGCAACTTCTAACAGAGTTTCAGTACTTTAGATTAACTACAAGACTACTGTTGCGAACAAGGTATACTACAAAAGCAAGTATACACAGCACAAGGACCCCTTGACCGACGGGATCTCGCAAAAGATAAGACTCTACTTGCACTAGTGTTTAACAGTTAATAAGTCTTATTAAAACGAAACGCCCTAGTATTTCAACGTGGGATCGGAGTAGTCTCTCCTGCATCAGTGATCCTTAGTATATTCCTATCTGCGCCAGAGTTCTTTGTTATTGGACAATCCTTCTCGAGGTGTCCTATCTCACCGCATAGGTGACATATTTGGCTTGCATCATCATCGGTGGTGGAAGTGATGTGTCGGGTCGGAGTTATGTGGACGCGGTTGCTTTCATTGTTCCTCCTTTTCGAACAATTCCTTTTAAAGTTTCCGATTTCACCGCAACCATAGTAAGCCCGGTTGATTCCGATGTCAGGGACTTGAGTGATGGGTCGTGCCGGTGCTCCACAGCTATGAGCATGGTACCCTATTTTGTGGCAATTGCAACATTGCATTTCATGGCAAGCCCCCTTATGATGAAAACTACACTTGTTACACTTCGGGAGTTTTCCCTCGTATGGTCTGATCGGTGCTGAAATGGCAGGGGTTGCCACTTGTTGCTGTTGCATGGCAAGTCTTTGGGATCGCTTGAGCTCCTTTTGGGATTGACGCTTTCGTTTCTTATTCTCGATTTTACGGCTTTGCAAGTTTATGACTGTTATCATTTGTTGGCTTCCCGGATCGATACCAGGATCGGAATTGTCAACCTCTTTGCCAGTCTTGTTTGTGTTTCCAGAGCTAAGGTTTGCAAGGATAGTTGTCACGGCAACTATTACTGCGGCGTCGATATGAAGGATAGGGGTTTCATTGCTCGGTTGACTATTTCTGGATGACGACATGAGTCTGTTATACGAAAGAAACGGAGTTCGTGATTGATTATGGTTGAACCTAGATGTATTCTGATCATTCATGTAAAGAGTAGAAGTATGTTCTTGAGGGTTTGACCTACATCCCTATGATGCAGTCCTAGTAAAGAGTAGAAGTAAGTTCGTAGAATGGTCACAAGACGATTGTCGTCCAAACCGGGGTACCATTGGTTGGTGGATAACATGATCCAACCTTTGAAAGGGAATTGGAAATGATCCCGGAGCTAAATTACCATAGTCCAATAACTTGACCAGAGTGAGTTTCAGATAGAATTCTAACGATAGTATGATGAAAGTATTTGAACAAAGAGTGACATAGAAATTAGCTGACTATCAATATCATTGATATTTATGATGTAATAAGTTTGGGAAAAATTGACCTTGTACTAGGTCTTACATCATATCCGGAGTAGAAAAGTTTTGACAGCATAAAGGTCTAACTAAAAGTACTTACAGTACAAGATAGTTACATAGAAAAGTGATAGATAGGACATAGACAGGAAAACGATTCCTTAAAACAAGGAAGTAAAGTAAAGCATCTCCTACAAGTGACGGTCATCCCTCTGGTGAACCCTTAGTTCAGCTAGTTGACGTTCCATATCAAGCAGGTATCTTTCGTACACTCTCTGGCGTACTCGGAGCTCTATGACTTCGGCTCGCGTTTCAGCTAGTGCTTGCATCAGGGCCTCAAGGTCTCTCTTAGATCTCTCACGAGCATTTTCAAGGAGATTGGTGCGGATTGTATGCATTCCTGCATTGGCATCAACCTCTGCGATACGATGGAGAGTCGTCCTGCCCTGAATTTCGTTTCAGGGGACTCTACGGACCAAGATTGGTAGAACTCTGTCTGCTGAGCCCCCTTCGCTTAAGTTGTAAAAGCTTCGGTCTCCATTAAATGACATAGGTTGATCTTGCTCTTCGCTCCATGTTTCCAAGCATTCTACACAAGGAGGCGTCGGGCCATGAAAAGTCAGACGAGGGTTAGGATTTGAAATGGGAGCTACCGGGGGTAGGTTCTCAACCTCAGGCTCGGAGTTAGCACCATCCGAAAAGTCTACAGCATGGTGATCATCCAAAGGGATTGGATGATCATCTTCTGACTCTTATTCAAACCATCCATCATTGCCTTCGTTCGGAAGGTACGGGTCGTCGTGGGGATGGAGTCCATCCATGTTATCTACGCGAGAATTGGGGTAAAGAAATAATTATTAGACGTACTAACTAGATAATTATAAGATAATCTTCATTAGTTACTTCACTATTAGTGTATACCAGTTATATGTAATCAAAACAGGATATGCCTTCAAATAAGTGACCTTAACTCCAAATTCACAAGGAACAGGGGTAAAGTAAAAACTCACAGATTCTATGTCTATGTCATCCTAGTTACATATAACCTTAGTGTATCCACTTAGCAACTATTGACCTACTAATGAAGATATTTTTAGTTCTCAACTAAATAATTATAGTAACACATGATACTCCTAATGTCTTCATTGTGGTAGTGTTGGTAAGTTTTTAGACTTGTTGCCATATCACAACCATTCTTGGGCATATGCTAATCACTCCTCGGACAAGCATAGTTGATCAGGCTATGCCACTGACAGGACTGACCATACATCCCTGAGCTTACTTGTGATATTCAACAATCATAATACTTTTGTTCATGTCATTGTGACACTGATTTTAGTATGAATGCAGCTATGTATACTTAGTTAAATATTTTATTATTTTAAAGTATAGACTCTTAGTCAGAGTATTTTAATCCCATTGTATTTATAGTACGTATATCTTTTATGGGTTGATATACTCTATTCACTATAAACAATGCTCTGATACCAATCTGTCACACCCCAAAACCAAGAACGGCGGAAACGTTCTGGGGCAGAGGATGTCATGTTAAGTATCACAACAGTGTAAAGTAGTAAACAAGCAACAACATCATCCAATGCATTAATAGTATAATTTAATACAAGTGTGTTCTTTTATAGAATAAGACATGAAAATAAGTAATCAAAATAAAAGACGAGTCTTGAATGCTCCGTCTTCTCAAAACCTAGTCATCGTACCTGTCTACTGGTGACCTGAGAATACAACTTATTTTGAAAGAGTTTATCAGCATAAAGCTGATGAATTCATAAGTATTTTAGTGTCATTGATTTGTAAAACTATAAAGAACAGACTTGTAAATGTTTGATGAAAAGTGTGTATAAGTATGAAAAACCCTAGAAAATCCTATATTTCCTATTAGTAGTAAAACTTGTCTTTTACCAAGACCCGACTGTTTTGAAGGGATGCTTCTTTGTCAGAATGACGGTTTTTCCCATGTATAACTATTCTTATAAAAATATAGTCTACCTCATCATTTATGTGAATGTATCACAAAATAAAGGTAATAAGGAAAATAATATATTCATTTGAAATCGTATCAAAATATATTCTACCTCATCATTTATGTAAACGTGTCACAAAGTAAAGGTAGTAAGGAAAATTGTATAATCCTTAAGAATGTATCAATTTGTCTAGGATAAACACGGCACGGTAAATCGCCGAACAATACAATCGAGAACATTCGTAGATGAACACACCTGCTGTAGCGAGCAGCCAGGTGTAGGATGGTCAGTCCAGGAGTGTGTAGTAGTATCTCTTCATATATTATGTAGTAGTGTCTCTTCATATAGTATCTAATAGTGTCTCTTCATATAGTGTGTATTAGTGTCTCTTCATTTAGTGTGTATTAGTGTCTCTTCATTTAGTGTGTATTAGAGTAGTGTATGTATTATTGTGGTGTATGTATTAGTGTAGTGTATGTATTGTTTATAGTATGCATTGAATCATGTATGAAATGATTCTTAGTGTGATTCCTTGTAATAGGATTAGTAAATAGTATCTCCTAACTATACCTGTTATAGTTACTAGTAATGTACGTGTATAACCGAAAGTATGCCTTTGCTCCCCCAAAGGTACTGAATTGACTGATAGAACTTTTATGTCTATATATGTATACATAATATATAACTAATATTTAGACGACATTCAGACAAATAACCGATACCCTAATGCCACATCCAAACAAGGAAAAAGGAATTAAAGCGATCTAGCAGTCCTAAGTCCTTTAAACATTACTTATATAACTATACATATATAGGCATGCATTTGACAATATAAAAGTTTAAAAGAAGTTTTGTAAAACATTTGAAAAGTTTAATAATAAGAATTGATGACTTGATGTCAATTTATAAAACGGTTTAAAAGCAGTTTGTTTGAAATAAACTGTTTAAAGTATAAGAAATCTTTTGTCTGAAACATAGTTTGAAGTACATGAAAACCTTTGTTTGAAACACAGTTGTAATAGAGTCTGAAAGGAAAGATACAGTATGTAAGACAGTTTGATAAAGACTTTAACATGTAAAAACGTTTGAGAAAGTCATTTTCAAGTAACATGCTTGGTAAAACAGCTAAAAGCATAGTAAATCCATTTGTATACTAGTTATTAATCACATTTGTGTACTAGTTATTAATCACATGTTAATTAAGGGGTATGAACTCACCTGTAGTGAGTGGATTGGATGGAAGTGTCGGACAAAGTGCTAGGTGTCAAGTGAAGACTTGAGCACACACAATGATCCTATGAACATATATATAATTAGTGATTAAAACACTAATTAAGTAAGTATAAACACCCTAGAACATGGAAAACACTTTCATTCAAGAGTTATAAGAACTTAGGGTTGCATCTCATAGTTGTAAGGCATTGCTATTGAGTTTATGGCCCAAGGACCACTCTCCATGGAGTTTACTACCATGGGTTTACGGCCCCAAGGAGTTCACGGCCGAAAACTCATGGTCATAGATGCATAAGTGTGGGCTTGAAAGGCTAGGGAAGCTTGAGGGAATTTTGCTTTACCCAAGGAAGTGAAAGACCCACTCAATGGAGAGTGTTGAGGAGTTTATGGCCCAGGGGAGTTTACTCCTGGCCTTAAACTCTCTAAATGGTCATATTTAGGGAGTCTCAAGGGTTTAAGTGTTCCAAGGTGAAACAAGAGTCTATATGAGTTTAAGGTCCAAGACTTGACCTTAATTGGAGTTTACGGCCCAAGGACCATTTATCCATGAGTTTACGGCCATAAACTCATGGTATTATGTACCAACTCCAAGTTTAAGGTCCCCAGTTCAATGGTGGAGGGTTCTAGTCCAAGTTCTAAGCATAAGGAAGGAAATTAGGGCAACATTGCACCCTTATATGGAGTTTACGGCCTTGGGAGATCCTTGGCCGTAAACATTCTTCCAACTCGGATTCCTTGATGTTTCTTCAGTCTAAACAAGTTCATTCTAGTATATAACAAGCTAGGACAAGAGTACTTACGATATAGGAGCTTGAAATCGTCGGTTTTGGCCAAGAACACTAGAAGATCTATCCAAAAGAAGAGATTTCATGGATGAAATCATGTGTATTCACTGGATATGGAAGGATATCAAGTTGAAAATGGAAGTTTACTTACTAGATTGAAGATTGGAAGTAAAACTCTCAAGATCCTAGAGAGAGAATCCATTTTATTGGGCTTGGAATGGAAGAAATGAAGTAAAAATAACTAAGTGTCAAATATATACTCCTTAGAGTTTACGGCCGTAAACTCCATGTTTGGGTCGTAAACTCCAAACTCTTGGAGTTTTGGGACTTTAATGTTGCAAATTTAACCCTGGAGTATACTTCCTATGATTACCTCTGATGTATTAAAGCTCGGAAAGCTCAAACGGACACCAAACGGGCTAAAAGTTAGCAGAAATGAGTTTGACGTTAAATGAAGTGTTTGACTGTACAGGATAGAAAATTTCGGGTTGTCACACCCAGGTGCCTGGCATTGGAGTAAGCCCAACCTGTTACGAGTGCGGTGAAACGGGACACTTTAAAAGGGACTTCCCAAGAGCAAGGAATGTTGGTGATGGTGGAAGGGTGCTTATGATCACAGCAGGAGAAACTCCCCCGGAACCACCCGTGAATAGCGTTATGTGCTTCTAACCACCTCATGTAGGTTTTAAATCTTTACTAATACTAGTGTCAATTTAGAGTTTATCAACAATGGATCTAGAGAACACGAAAAAACCCAAATAAGTCTTATCATTTATATAAAAACTTAGGATTTTTTTTACTGGTGAATCTTTAATGGCTAGCTTAAACATAAGTTAACTTGGTCCTTACCATATCAATGTCATATATAATAAGAAATACCACCCTATCTTTTCCCCAAATTCTTGAAGTCCCAGTCAAAACGCTAATTTTGGGACGAAATTCCTTCTAACGGGGGGATGATGTGACAATCGTCAATTTCCAGTCAAGTCAAAGTCAAATAAAGTCAACAAGTCAAACCGGTCAACTCATTTAACCTTTGTATATTAGGGTTTACATTATGTTATTACTGTACAACTCATTATTTTAATAAGGAGTAATCACTTGGAAAGTTTGTATGTTCAAAAATTCTAAACCTAAATCGGGGTAGGTGATGAAACTACTCGATAAAACATTATTCCATAACCCTCGGGGCGTATAACAATCATAATGAGGCTTAACAGGGTTTACATATCTTGTGTTGCGAGCTAAACATCCAAAAAGGTCACAAACGAAGTCTCTCTTAATCTCTTTTTATCAATCTCTTTCTCTCCCAAATCTCTATCATAACCTCCCTTAACTTTTTATAATCATTTGGGGGCATCTCGACCCTTACGGAGCCAAAAACCACGCGAAATGGGAAGATTGTTAGTGACAATCGTCAATTTCCGGTCAATTCAAAGTCAAATAAAGTCAACAAGTCAAATCGGTCAACTCATTTAACCCTTGTATACTAGGGTTAACATTATGTTACTATTGTAGAACTCGCTATTCTAATAAGGAGTTATCACTTCGAAAGTTCATATGTTCAGAAATTCTAAACCATAATCGGGGTAAGTGATGAAACTACTCAATATAACATTATTCCATACCCCTCGGGGGCATATAACAATCATAATGAGGCTTAACAGGGTGTACAAACCTTGAGTTGCGAAGCTAAACATCCAAAAAGGTCACAAACGAAGTCTCTCTCAGTCTCTCTTTATCAAACTCTCTCTCCCAAATCTCTCTCATAACCTCCCTTAACTTTTTATAATCATTTGGGGGAATCCCGACCCTTAACAGAGCAAAAAATCGTGCGAAATGGGAAGATTGTTAGTGAAACAGGTCTATAGAAGCGAAACCCTCTTAAATACGAAACCCTAAGAAGCCTCTTGGACCGAAACCTCTCTTGGACCGAAACCTCTCTTGGACCGAAACCTCTCTTGGACCGAAACCTCTCTTGGACCGAAAGCTCTCCTGGACCGAAACCCCTTGCGAGGACCGAAGGCATCCCTAGGAACCGAACCTTCACAAAGAGCCAAAATCGCTTGAAAACCAAAACCTGAAGAACCGAACCTCGGAGGACCGAAACCGAACTCGCAGGACCGAACCTTCTGACCGAAACCGAAACTCGCATAAAACCGAAGCTGAACCTCACATAAAACCGAAACCGAACCTCGCCGTCTTCGCTTCCGATTCCTTTAGAAGCTTCGCCTACGAGATCCTCCGCCCGAAGCCCACCTTCGGTTCTAGGCATCCTAGGGACCGAACTTCGGTCCTTCACTCGGATCTTCGTTTCCTTTTCCCGGTTTTCGACCACTTTCGCTTTTTAAGCCTGTTTTTCAGGATTTTGACGTGGGAATTTCACCCAAACTCATATTTTGACATATAAGACCCTAAATATTCATAATTTAAACACATTTTGAGGGAAATATTTATCGAAGACTAAAATCTAGTGGGTAAGATATTGAGGTGGAGTGTTGACTTTACCTTTACGTTATGACACAAGCAATCCTCCACACCCACTCCAAGACCATACCCAGACACTATTCATCACTAATTGGTCAATTATTTTTCCTTTCACCATCTTTCTCCAGCATATGAGGGTGATCAAGGCTGGAAATCTTTACTTCTCCTCCCACATTTTTCACACTTTCACCAAGAATCAAACTCATTTCTCTCTCTCACTTACTCTCTCTCTCTCTCTCTCTAAAACTCGAGACTCCAAGGCTATGATTGAGCTTCTCACTCACTTTTGGTAAGTATGTCCATCCTACATTTGAACATCCTCTCCATTTTCACTCGAATTATGGATCTCTCTTAACAAATATCACCATATTTGCTCTTAGATCTTCAAATCTTCAAGCATCTTCCAAGTGTTCTTTACTTGGAAACCTACTTTGTTCATCATCCATCTACTGAAATCACTCAAGGTGAGTTCATACCCCCCCCCCCCACATTTTCATGTTTTCTTCAAGTTTTAGGGGGAGAATGCAAGTTAAAACACCAAAAACTTAACTAAACTTAAACATCAGCTTTCAACAGGAAATTTTAGTTCCATTCACGGACTGTTTTCAACATCTTAAACTTTTTAGTTTTCAAACGTGTATTATATGAACATAGTTCAGGCTTATACCTTTAAAATGACTACTTTCACATGTCTATACGATTTTTCTACAATTTATGGTGATTTTTACAAAACTGTCTATCACTGTAGCTATGAATTCGGGCCAGTCTATGAATATGGAAATTTTCACACAAGTTAGAGATATCTAAAAATCATAATAAAAATTATGAACAAACTAGACACATTTCCTAAACCCTCAGAGTTTACGGATCTAAATTTCGACCTATGGGAATTTCCTATAAATTTTCCCATAGCAGGAACAGAAAAGGTTAAAAACTATAAAATAGTTAACAATCCTACTTACACCTTGTAACTTGCTGAGCAAGGTGTGTAGTATTATTTGAATACATGTTGCTGATTGTACTTATTATTTACCTTAGTTAAAGTTATGAATCATATACAAAGAAGTACTACCACTACAAATAATTATAATAAATTATAATAAGTATGGTTGAGTCTATTATACACCAAAAACAATTAAGCTAAACTATAATAGGTATAGTTAGGTTGCATATAAAATACAAACATTTTGATAAACAATAATTGGTATAGTTTATGTTTCATTTTCATTTCGAACTCAATACAAAAGATTTTCATTAACGGGGTGCAAATACAAAGTATCGGGTTTATACAAAAGAGGTACATTACAAAGTACCGGGATTTTCATTAACGGGGTATAAATACAAAGTACCGGGTTTATACAAAAGAGGTACATTACAAAGTACCGGGTTTATACAAAAGGGGTACAAATACAAAGTACCGGGTTTATACAAAAGGGGTACATTACAAAGTACCGGGTTTTCATATAAACGGGGTACGAATGCAAAGTACCGGGTTTACACAAAATGGTTTTTATGATATTAAAACTACAATTCATCTAGAATTTGTTAGTTTCCGGCTATAATTGCTAAGTTCATATGTTAGAGTTATATAAGAATTTAGTTGCGATCGACTTAGAATTGGTGGGCCCGCCTTACTTCCTGTTCCTTGTTTGGTTGTGGACCTAGGGTAGACCCATTATATCCGACGGTTTATTTAACTTAAATTTTATATAACTTATATACACTGAGTGATTATAAGGGAAGCTATGGTCTTTTTAGGGTACATTATTACATAACATAGGAGCTTTCATTACACAATTTATAAAGAAAATATTGGATTTTCTGGAATCATATTCATTCACTTTTACAAGGAAAATAACATCTTTATCAAATAAAACTTTTATGAACTCACCAACTTAATTGTTGACACTTTTTCAAAACTACTTGTATTCTCAGGAAATCAGTAAAACAGGAAATCAACGGCTTTTGAGGATGGGACACTATGGCGTTAAACATTTCATTTTTGTCAACATAATGTAATTGATTTAGAAACATGTAAACTTATACTATGGTGTAACTTTTTCAATTATATTTATGTTGGTTGTTTTTACTTTGAGCACTATTATACTCGTTGTTATGATACTATACATGAAGTCCTCCACCCCCGGACGTTTCTGCCATCCTTAGTTCGGGGGTGTGACATATATAGTCATAATTATTAATTAATTATTTTATATGTTAATTACTTTAATACCCCTACAATACTTGTTGTTTACATATGATCCTAGCTCACAAGAGGGTTAGGAGGTTTGGAAAAGGTCCAATCCTCCCACTTAATTAGTTGATAACAACAACTATGTTTATAAATAAGGTAATTAAGTAATCTAACTACTTTTGTATAGATTTTATTAAATAACCAGTTATTATTATTATTATTTTGATAGATAATCATCATGTCCAAATAGGCCATTCTAGAGCCCATTTCGGACTCTGGCGATCCAACTCAGCCTAACAACGATTTACAAAATGATATTTCAGAATGTATACCAGAATATCTACACATTTCAAACTAAAAGGCAAATACGATATGTCATCTGATTCTTGATGAGATTAAAACGTTAATCTTTGAAGATCGATTAGATCTTAAACAGGTAATTAATTATAAACAGCAAGAACACGAAAATAAGAATAAGGCAAAAGTGAATCAAACGTGTCGAATGATTAAAACAAAATCCTCAGAAGAGCTCGATCAAGAACATCAACTGTAGAGGATTGGTAGGTTACAAGAACGATCAAATAAATCTGTAAATACTATCGTTATGCTCTAGATTAATCGTTAAAATCATTAACCTAATATGCATGCAAGCATATACTTATATAATAAACATAATGGGCTCTCGGTTGGACAGGCCCAAACCGGAATACAAAATAAATAAATAAACTGTCGAGCCCAAATGACGCAATCTTCTAACAAATCTTCAGCCCAACAATCTCCCCCTTTGCGTCAATTGGAGCGAGATCTTCACTTGTTACTTGGGCCAGCAGCTGAAGCAGGTACCTTCTTCTTCACGGTGTTAAACAGACACTTGGTGAGAGCGAGTATTGTCTGTCTAAACCTGATGTACCATTGGATCATGTCGTTGAAGTACTTGACATCATCAGCTGAATTCTCTTTACACCTTTTGATAATCGACAACACGTGCTCTAGACAAGCAGTAGTGTAAAGATGTTTGTCAGCTAAAGCAAAGAGACATTTATGTCCTTCTGCTCTAGTGAACATAACCGAATTGCGTCTCGGGTCGAATTTTGGGTTTCACTCAGCTCGTAGTGGCACGAAACTAAGATCATAAACACAGATGTTGTGTAACCATAAACCTCAGTGGTAATTTCTGAGAGTCTCAAGGGTTACGTTGATGAAACGAATGTAATGGAGAAGGTAAGGAGATGGTGTAAGAAGATAAAGTACCTCTGCTGCGAAAATAAGGACCAAGCAGAATAACTCTTAACTCATGTGAGAAGAGAGTGAGGTAGCTCACAATTAGAATAAATGTGTTAGCCTTATTGGGAAGACAAGGTTTGTTTATACCAGGTCATGAAGGCTATTATTCAAAATCTTATGAGGCTTGGGACACATACAGCAGCATGCTTCTAGGGACACTTAATTAATCCAACATGTATACCCCCATGAACGAACACACAACAAGAAAAGTAAAAAAAAGGAAAATATTTTTGGAGTTTTAGAGATTTATTAAAAAAATAAATAAAAATAAAAGAAAATAAATAAAAATAATAAAAAGGAAAAAAAATAAGTAAGAAAAAAATAAGACTAAAAAAAAACTTTAGAAAAATGAAAAACCGAACCCGAGCGTTCTGTTTGTTTCGGTTGGGAAAAAATTGAAAAACCGAACCCGAGCGTTCGGTTGGTTTCAGTTCCAGAAAATTTTGAAAAACCGAACCCGAGCGTTCGGTTGGTTTCGGTTTCAGAAAATTTTGAAAAACCGAACCCGAGCGTTCGGTTGGTTTCGGTTCCAGAAAATTTTGAAAAACCGAACCCGAGCGTTCGGTTGGTTTCGGTTCAACAAAATTTTGAAAAACCGAACCCGAGCGTTCGGTTGGTTTCGGTTCAACAAAATTTTGAAAAACCGAACCCGAACCTTCGGTAGGTTTCGGTTTTGGAAAATTTTGAGAAACCAAGGAATTTAGACATGCAATTGAAAAATACTCTGAACACAAAAAAAAAATTTGTACAAAAAAAATATACAACAAAGAAAAACTACCTTTGAAGTGATGAGCGAGTCAGATGGTTTAACCGAACCCGAACGTTCGGTTGGTTTCGCTTCTTACGTTTGAGGTTGAGAGGTAGTGTGAGGTACTGACTCTGATTCCATCATACCTAGCCCTTGCAGTATTCTATTGAATGATGCTTCAGAAAGAGCTTTGGTAAAGACGTTAGCCAGTTGATCAGTGGTTCTTACGAAGTGAACTTCGACGTTTCCATCTTCCACGTGATCTTTGATGAAGTGATACCTCAGTGCTATGTGTTTGGTTTTAGAATGTTGCACTGGGTTATGACAGATCCTAATTGCACTTTCAGAGTCACAATATAGTGGGATCTTCTTCATATTGAGTCCATAGTCTCGAAGTTGACTCTGGATCCAAATCACTTGTGAGGTGCAGGAAGCAGCAGCAATGTATTCCGCTTCGGAAGTAGACAACGACACACACGTTTGTTTCTTGGATTGCCAGCTGACCAACTTCCCGTCAAGGAATTGACAGCCACCAGTAATGCTTTTTCTGTCGAGTCCACATCCTCCAAGGTCAGCATCAGAATAGGCTTGAACGAAGAAGCCTGAGTTGGAAGGATATCATAGACCTAAGGAGGTGGTTCGCTTGAGATAGCGTAAAATGTTCTTCACTGCAAGCATGTGAGGTTTGCGTGGGTTTGCCTTAAATCGAGCACAATAACACACAGAAAACATGATTTCAGGCCTGCTCGCAGTAAGATACATTAGTGAGCCTATCATTTGACGATAGAGCGTGATATCGACAGCCGGTTTGTCTAGGGATGGAGTTAGCTTGGTGTCGAATGCCATTGGGACTTTGACTTTGGAGTCTCCCATCATACCAAACTTTGCTAGGAGAGTCTTCGTGTAAGCTTCCTGATTGATAAAGATGCCTTCGGGTCCCTGTCTAATATTTAAACCAAGGAAAAAGTTAATAGGACCCATTGAGCTCATTTCAAATTTAGTCTCCATCAACTTTCTGAATTCAGCTGTTAGGCTGGGATTCGTAGAGCCAAAGATGATGTCATCGACATAAATTTGAACTATCATAAGGTGGTTACCTTACTTTTTGCGAAAGAAGGTTGGGTCAACCGAACCTTGTTTGAATTTAGACATCTTTAAGAATTTAGTTAGCGTTTCATACCAGGCTCTCGGAGCTTGTTTAAGACCATACACAACTTTATCCAGAATATAGCAATGGTTTGGATACTTTTCGTTCACGAACCCAGGAGGTTGCTCCACATACACAGTTTCTTCGAGTTCTCCATTAAGAAATGCACATTTGACGTCCATTTGGAAAACTTCAAAGTTTTTGTGGGCAGCATAGGCAAGAAATATTCTTACAGATTCCAGCCTAGCTACAGGAGCGAAAGTCTCTTCATAATCAATCCCTTCCTCCTGACAGTATCCCTTTACAACCAGACGTGCTTTGTTCCTTATAACATTCCCTTCCTTGTCCATTTTGTTCCTAAACACCCATTTGAGACCAACAACCGAAGCATCTGGAGGAGTTGGAATGAGGCGCCAGACTTTGTTCCTTTCAAATTCGTGCAGTTCGTCTTGCATTGCTTGAACCCAATCAGAGTGATCGAGGGCAGTGTTAACTGTCTTCGGTTCAACTTTTGATACGAATGAGTTAAACATACAGAACTCAACCTTTGAAAATAAGGATGTCTGTTTTGCCTTCAGTTGAGATCGGGTCAGAACCTTTTCAGAGACATCACCAACCACTTGAGAGATAGGATGATCTCTGGTCCATTTGGTAAGAGGAGGGTAATTTGGATCAAAGGTGGGGTCAAGTTCAGCGTTGATCATTTCTTCTGGCTCGGATTGGCTATCATAGTCAAGCGTCATATCATCATGCTCCCCCTCGAGTGATGAGTTTTGAGAAACTTGAGGTTCAGGGGTTTCTTGTGATGCTGGACTTGCAGGCGTTGATGCACCTTCGGTTGGAGAAGCACTTTCGGTTGGAAAAGCACTTTCGGTTGGAAAAGCACTTTCGGTTGGGAAAGCACTTTCGGTTGGAGTTGTAGAGCTTGGCTCCCCCTCGACATGTGAGCTTGGCTCCCCCTCGACTGAAGCATCGTTGGATGGAGGTTCATCAAAAGTCGATCCTCCTTCATTCATTCTCCTGGCAGCTTCTTCGACAATTTTCTTCATGTGGTCTACCTTGTTGTCTGCTGCACCTGCTTCTGAGAGAGAAGCTTTCTCTGGTTCGTCAAAGAGCTCCATAAATTTCTCGTATAGATTAGCGATCGAGACTGTGACTTGGCCAGTTTGAGGGAAGATTTCCCCAGCGGTGTCTTCTTTGGCTTGTAGCTTTTTGACATAGCTATCGTCAAAGGTCACGTAATATGTCTCTTCAATTTTTCTCGAACGCTTGTTGAGGACTCTGTATGCTTTGGATGTGAGAGAGTAGCCCAGAAAGATTCCCTCGTCGGCTTTGACATCGAACTTGTTGCAGTGTTCTTTAGAATTGAAGATGAAACACCGTGAGCCGAACACATGGAAAAATTTCACATTGGGCTTTCTGTTATTGAGAATCTCGTATGGTGTGAGCGTGAATCGTTTGTTGAGATAAGACCTGTTCTATGTAAAACAAGCTGCAGAAATAGCATCAGCCCAAAAATAAAGAGGTAAGGAAGCGAAACTTAGCATAGTTCGGGTAGCTTCACACAAAGATCGGTTTCGTCTTTCGACAATTCCGTTCTGTTGTGGTGTGTAAGGAGCTGAGAAGTTGTGACTTATTCCCTTTTCTGCTAGAAATTCTTCCAAATCCCTGTTTTTGAATTCCAGACCATTGTCGCTCCTGATGTTGCGAACGACCTTCTTGAGCTGTACTTCAATTTGCTTGATAAACATTTTCAGCTTATGAGTCGCTTCAGATTTGAGCTTTAGAAAGAACACCCATGTAAATCGTGAAAAGTCATCAACAATAACAAGAATATACTTGCTACCACCGATGCTTTCGATAGATGAAGGACCACACAAATCGATATGAAGTAATTCGAGTGGTTCAACAACTTTTGTGTTACTTACAGATGGATGACTTTGACGACTCTGCTTCCCCATTTCGCATGCAGCACACAAATGATCTCTATCGAACTTGAGTAATGAAAGACCCCTAACATGACCTCCAGTGACAAGTCTGTTGATATCTTTAAATTTGAGATTAGAGAGTCTTCGGTGCCACAACCAGCTTTTGTCGGATTGAGCTTTGATAACAAGCATATAGTTGGGTTTCCTTTGATGGGTTTAAGGTTTAGAGGAAACATTTCACCCTTTCGCTCCGACTTGAGAATTACTTTCTTTGTCTTTTTCTCAATAATTTCAGAACCTTCATCATCAAATGAGACTTTGAAACCTGTACCTCCAACAAGATGAGATACACTGATGAGGTTGTGTTGGAGTCCTTCCACATAAGCCACCTTCCTTATAGTAAAGTCACCATTTGTTATCATCCCGTATCCCTTTATGGTGCCAAAAGAATTATTTCCAAACTTGACATTGCCACCATTTGCAAGAGACCTATATTCCCTGAGCTCTTCTTTCCTCCCTGTCATGTGACGTGAGCAGCCACTATCGATATACCATTCTTCGTCGAACTGCTCGTCACTTATAACTTGCAAAAATTAAGCGGATATAGGAACCCAAAGTTTCTTGGGTCCACGTGAGCTTTTCATGGGAACAGGAACAGTAAGAGAGATGTCAACAAGATATGTTCGTTTTATAAGTGTTGTTTCATCTTTCTTTTTAATGGTAAAAACTTTGATTTTATTAGGATTAGGTGCGTTCGGTTTAGACTCTGGTTTGGATGTAGAAACCTTCTGTTTGTCCTTTTGTTCAGCCGATGAATGAGATTTTTGGGAATGGACAGAATGAGCTTTAGAGCTAGATGGAGATGAATTGGAAGAAATAGAAGAATTAGATCAACTAGAAGGAGTGGGTTTCGATTGAGAGGACTTCTTGGCTGGAGACTCTAGGTGACCCTTTTGCTTTTCATCATTGGAGGTACTGACCTTAGAGTTTTGATCTCTTTTGACTTCAGAACCGAACCTTTGATTTCGGTTGGAATCGTTTTTTGAACTGAACCTTTTCTTTCGGTTGAAGTCATTCTCAGAACCGAACCTTTGCTTTCGGTTGAAGTCATTCTCAGAACCGAACCTTTGCTTTCGGTTGTTATGACTCTCAGGCTTTCCGACAGGATTGTTTTCATACTTCAGATTCTTGTCTTGATGTGAGAAGTATGCATTCTGGGATTGCCAGAATTGCCTCCTTTCAGAGAGATTCTTCCTGTATCTTTGGTTCCTTTCACGTTTCTTATTCCTCATCTGCTTCGGTTGATGATGAATATTAGCTTTCATTTTTGGTTTCTCCTTGGCTGGTTCGTTTTGAACTGTAGGAGTTTCACTTTGAACTGAGGAAGTAGAGGGAACGTCTTCTTTTGCCGAACTTTCATTCTCCTGAGGAATGTCTTTTGTGCCACTGGTGCTTGGCTCATCGAAATTATCTGGCTTATTCAAGGGTTCAGGTATGTATCTACCTTTACTCATCCAAGAGGTTCTTTCTGATAAGCCCACCGTTTCGTTTGCATTATCTATTGGTGCTGACCAGAAGTACTCATCGCAGCCATCAGCATTGTCTTCGTTTACAATAGCTGTGAGTTCAGCTGTCTGATGTTCGGTTACTCCGGTGACCTTGTATACTTGATTCGGAGTGGTCCTGACCTTTTGATACACAACTGCTTTCTCTGCTAAGATCGGGGACTTTTGTTGGGACAATCGAGCGAACTCCACTGAATTTTCAGAAATTAGATTCTTGTGGTTTTCAGGTTCGCTTTTTACAAATTCTGAGCAGTCAACCGTGTCCTCTACAGAAATTTCACTCATGTTGTCGTCCTCGTTAAGCTCAGATGCATTTTCAACATCAATTTTGTTTTCTGAGCTTACGTTGGCGTTTAAAGAGTCAAATTTTTGTATGGTTTCGGTTCTCAGTTTAAGTCTATCATTTTCATCCAAAAGGTTTTTAAGCATGTTCTTGTGGTCCTTGGATTTAATGAAGGACTCAATTTTGTCCAGTCCATACATGTAGGTCAGATTGACATCATCAGAAGATATCACACTCTCACAGTTATAAGCTTCGGCATCAATTTCATCCTCCTTAAACTCCAGGAAGGGCAAAATCATGCGATGGATCTTTTGGCCTATTTCACAGTCTAAGTGAAGCTGAGTAATATTAGAGTAAAGACGTTTTGCAATTAAACAAAAAACATTCCACTGTTTTAACAACTTTAAATTGTCTCTTTGTAAATAAATGTTTTCGTCTTTAATTTTAACTAATTCAGACTCCTTCAACTCGATCCACATGCGCCGCTCCTCACTCTTCGAAGACACCCTGCTTAATTGATCAGTTAGGTTAGAATTGGTGACTCGAGTTTGAGTCAAGCTACTATCTAGATGAGAAATTCTTGTATTAACATTTTTTAGTTCTTTCTCATATGAGGATTGTGGTACTTTAGATGAAATGAAAACCGATTGTACCTTCTTTATCAGTTCATCAAGCTCATTGAACTGCTGGCTGAGTGGTTTGGCAGTAAAGCACATGTCCTCCTGCACCTTCGGTTCATTGCTTCCACCATCAGTGTTGTATCCCCTCATCTGAGATACATCAGACACCATGAAGCATCTTCCTCCACTGCTCTCATCCTTTGCCACATAAGCCTTTCCATGAGTAGGCTTCCTCACTTCATCGTCTTCTGAGTCGGTAGACCAAACTTCCACGCTACCGAACTCGTCATCAGCAACCGAACCCTGCACAATAAGAGCATTCATAGAAGGGTTAGCGGTAGACTTCTTCTTTCTCATCTCATCCAGCCTTTTCTGCAGCACAGCTTCCTCATCCTTTTTCATCATCCTTTTCAGCCATCTTCTTAAGGACACAATCTTTAGCATAGTGGTTTTTCCCACCACAGTAGTAACAGCTTACTCCAGAATCGCCATCAGCCTTCGGTTCCTTCTTGGGCTCTTCAACCTTCGGTTCATTGTTAACTTTTTCTGAACTATAACTCCCCTGCCAGTTTCGGTTTTTATTGCTGGGGAATCTCTTCTTTATGAACCTCTTGGGGTTAGACACCATCATAGCATAATCCTCAGACGTGAGGTCATACTCCTCCAAGTTAAGGTCTTCATCCTCCATTGCAACTTTACTTTTTGACAGGAGGGCCAGCGAACCAAGGCTTGAAACAACATTCTGCTCCTGCAGTACAATCTTCTCCTGGGACTTGAGAATACCCACCAGTTTCGCCAAAGAATATGATTTAAACTGCTCATGGGCTTTGACTGTAGACACCGCTGCTCTCCATTCAGACCTCAGACCATTTAAGAATGTAACCTTCTGCTCGATAAGCTTCCTTTCGATGTCATGCTTGATCATCCTGCTGAGAAGATGATTGAAGCGATCGAACGTCTGGGTCACTGTTTCTTCGGCTCCTTGCCTGAATTCTCCAAACTCAGATAAGAGCAAGGTTTGGATAGAATGTTCAAGATCCTCGTCTGTAGAGTACAGTTCGCGAAGTCTATCCCAAACTTCCTTTGCCGTCGTGCATGAGCTGACCAACCTGAAGGTGTCGGACTGAAGGGCGAATCTTATCAATCTTAACGCCTTGATATTGCACTGGAATTTATCCTTTTCATCTTGTGCAATATCTTTAACATCCTTCAGCAGATCATTGTACTCCTTTTGAGTTTTGATAATCCTGGACGTTGCAGAATGAGAAAAGGTCCATTAATGATAGCTTCCCATGTGAGGTATCCATTATCCTCAGATCCAATCACGTAGTCTTCGAAGTGATGCGCCCAGACTTCATAGTCATGGGTATATAGGATTGGAATCTTTGTCGTCGAACCGATGCTGTTGGAAATATTGATAGGATTTGATTGTGATTCGTCCATTATGATCGAAAAAACCTGTTAAAAGATCAGACTTGTAATAACTCAGATTAGGGCAAAACAATAAATATCGAGATACGTCAATAATGAGATGACGGCTCAATAAATATCAGTAATTGCGGAAAAACCCTAATTGAAACCTTTTCACAGAAAAGATGTGTATCGATTACACAGCCTCCTGCTCTGATACCAATTGATGAGATTAAAACGTTAATCTTTGAAGATCGATTAGATCTTAAACAGGTAATTAATTATAAACAGCAAGAACATGAAAATAAGAATAAGGCAAAAGTGAATCAAACGTGTCGAATGATTAAAACAAAATCTTCAGAAGAGCTCGATCAAGAACATCAACTGTAGAGGATTGGTAGGTTACAAGAACAATCAAATAAATCTGTAAATACTATCGTTATGCTCTAGATTAATCGTTAAAATCATTAACCTAATATGCATGCAAGCATATACTTATATAATAAACATAATGGGCTCTCGGTTGGACAGGCCCAAACCGGAATACAAAATAAATAAATAAACTGCCGAGCCCAAATGACGCAATCTTCTAACAAATCTTCAGCCCAACAATTCTGATGAGTTTGAGCTTTTACGGGTGAGATCTTGACTCCTCTTTTATTTACTTAATTTTATGATTATTTCGGTAAATTAGTAGGTTCCGAACACGAAAATCATGTTCGGAACACGAAGATCATGTTTGGAATGTCAGGTTAATCTCTTGTTTAGTGTTAGGACCAATCCAAAAATAGTTTATTTAGTGTCATACGTTATTGTATATCTCCGGAATGTTATTGTACATTGAATTTTGGTATTCCGGCACACACATACGCATTCGGGAACATGTCCGGAATTCGAAGAACTTGTCTGAAATACATAGAACATTTTTGGAATTCTCATTGTAGATTGTTCTGGAGCACCATTTACATTTTGTAATTATCTTAATAGTTTTTTTTTGGGTAGCATGACAACATATTTGGTGGTTTTGTTACACTATCACTGTTGCACAATTTTATAACCCCTAACATTCATACTATATATGAACAATGTGATGCTTCACTATTGTTTTTCCATCGATTTCTCACTTATATACCAACAACGGAGTTTTGGATGCACTTATATAGGAACTTTGACTCAGGTCGGTTGTAATGTGATGTAAGTTATATACATATGTGATCATTCCGTAATATGCATTTAGTAAGGTTACTAACTATAATGTATAATAGGTAGCATATCATGTTTTGGATTTTCGTATTAATAGAGGGTAGGTCGGATGATGCTCGACGTACATTTATGCCTATAGCTTTAGGCACAGATGCATATGACGGGACTAACATGGTTAATGGATCTATTTACCCAGCTTTGTCTAAGTGTGATACGGTATACGTGTGTTTCAATTACATTATCTAAGTAATGAACACTTATAATAACATGTTATCTGATGATTACTTAATTCATACCTTTTCTACAATTATACATCCATATCAATATATAGAACTCGCACCATTTGTTAGGAGTTATGGATTTTCGGACATTCACAACGACAATATATGCTAGTTACCGACCAACAACCATATTTCAAACTCTCATCTTGGTTTAAATTTATGCGAGCCTGTATCCATAAACCACTAGTGGGTATCAACTTTTGAGGTAAAAAAATCCACTGATGTAATCCCACTTAAATAATTGAGGGAAATGGTTAATTACCTTCCCAAAAGATGTCCACAGAAGAAGAAATTGGATCTCTTCCCAGTTCCTTGCCTCAATCACTTGATTCCCCAAACTTTTTCACCAAAAATCTTCTCTCAAGCTTCAACACACAATGGGCACACACACACACGAGTTAAAGATGCAAAGGGGGCTGCAATGGAACTGAAAGAGGCTTGAGCTTCTTTAAATAGGGGTGCAAACCCCGGAACTTAGGATTTCATTTTCCAGCTCCTACTCGCCGAGTCCCACAAAGGACTCGCCGAGTAGGTTACTTAATTCACAATCCAATCCCGCTGCTACTCGACGAGTAGGGCAACCAACTCGTCGAGTAGGGCCAAAACCCAAAAATATTTTATTTAAATTATTACTTGAGAATCGGGGCGTTACAAAGAGTTTCAAAATCACCCTTGTGTAGGGCACAAACGCACCACAACAGTCTACTGGTAAAGGGGATTATGGAGCGTTTGTCTTTTGATTCCTATAAAGGTTGAGCAGGGGCAATTTCGTGACCATGGAGGATTGCACCAAGATCTCGGCCTAGTCATATCGATGGCGATTTGAGGAAATTGTATGGGTTACAAATAAAAAGATTAGACATATTTAACTTTATGTAATTATTATTTTTTACTGTAGATTTAATGGTTTTCATATAATTACATTTTAAGATATGTTTTTGAATATATATATATATATATATATATATATATATATATATATATATATATATATATATATATTAATTAATTAACCATAATTAAAAAAATAATAGTAAAAAATCAATTAATCTTCGGAATATCATTCCAAAAACAACCTTGACCTAAATTAAACAAAAAATAATCTATGTAATGGGGTCTTGGAATTTCGGATTAAGCTCTAGAATGTTTTATTTCAAACAAAATGGTCAATTTACAAAATAATAATAATAATAATAATAATAATAATAATAATAAATAAATAAATAAATAAATAAATTATTATTTTTTATCAAGCAACCACATTTAAGTTAGATTGCTTAATTTGCCTATAAATAAATATTAATTTGTACGTATGTAGCGCTTCAACTTATAAATTGAGAACAAAACACACATACAGACACATGCTTGAAGCTTTTCTCTCTCTTACACTCCCTCCAATTGTTAGGTGTCCTCTAAAATATTACCATAGTGATAGAGATCATTGTCTCCTACAATCTCCAATTGTTAGGTTTTTTGCAGTTGACTTCCAGGATCAGAGGTACGTTCAACAGCAAATTCCCTTTAAACAAACTGTGTGTTTATGCAACCATTAGACGTTGATTCTTTCTTCTTCTTGGAATCTAGCTATTCAATACATGTTACGGATCTGTTTATTTAGGGGTTAATGATGATTAAGTTCATATCGCATCATCCATGGAAAATCAATTTAAGAACATATGAGAAGGAGATGATCAATTGATTACTTGTGACTGGAAGTAGCTCAAGATTACTGTTTTTAGTCTTCCATTTGTTTTTAAATTCATCATTAAATTTCTTCATCTTCATTAATAATATAATTTTCTCACATTAAGTCAAGTCCGACGGCCTTGACACTTTTGTTTTATTGATTTTCGTTATCACAACAATTTTCCTCACAAATACGCTATAATAACAACTTCTTATCTTTTATTTTTGACTTTACACCAATAATGTAATTAATTTAATCGTTGGAAGCATTGTAAAACGGCCATTTTATCATATTGAAAGTTTTCTAATTTCTATCTACAAAATTTTCAACATTATTGATTTGGTCAATGGTCATGGTCAACTTCGGTTTTTATTCAACTTTCCTACCACCTTCTTTACCACATGTGTACACATGGACTTGTTTGTTATGTTAAATAAACTAATTCATTATGTCTCATTGCATTTTTCTCTACCAAATATAGTCTAACATCTTGGATATTTGTTAGGTATATAGCCTTTTTTCCTTTCTCACACTAATAAGTAGTTCTCTTATGAAACCATGACTAAAATGCATCATTTTTTTTGTAGTCAATTTGTCTTTTTTTTTTTTTTTTGAAAGATCTGATCTTGATTATCATTCTTTGTAGGTAATTCAGTTGTCTATCTTTATCATCACCATGTCCATGTTTAGGCGTCGTGGGTCACAACGACAACAACAAGAACAAGAACATCATGAGCTTCATCCTGAGTCTAAGGTAACATATTAACTAATTTGATAATTTCAATCTCAAATAGAACTAATTCATTAAACAAATACTAGCATACTTACACACCATAGTTTCTTCAAAATTGTTTCATACATTAATGAATCGGGTGTCTTTCAATCCTAACTCTTGTCCGCTTTGGCCTTATCATTTTATAACTTGTAGATCAATGAGCTTAAAGCAGCAATTGGTCCTCTTTCTGGGTGTAGTTTACTATATTGTACTGATGCATGCTTAAAAAGATATCTTGAAGCACGAAATTGGAATGTAGAGAAAGCGAAAAAGATGTTGGAAGAGACCCTTGCGTGGAGATCTACCTATAAGCCTGAAGAAATCCGTTGGGTTAGTGCTCGTTGTTCCATTCATCTTTTAATTTATTCGAATCAATTTTTGCAAAAGGGTAAATTCTTCTGGTAACCTTAGTTGACTCACACTGTCCGAAACATCATGTGAGATATAAATCAGTTACAGGTACATGTCTGCTAGATGGCAGACATAATAGTCCGGTGTCACGAAGAGCCCGATCCACATTGGAATTAAAACTCTCATCGAGCCTGCTGAGACTCATACGCTTGATCTTTATTGTGTTTGACATGCATTCGACTATCATTAGAACAAATGTCAATAGGGGAAAAGAAAATGCAATTTCTTGTCCAACCTACAGAGGTAGAACCGAAACTCACTTTCAATATCTTGTCGGCGCAAAAAGACTTGAATGCCCTTACCTCTCATAAAAAATAGTCCTAGAAAGTCTGTCTAATAGAGTATAACAAACAAAACATTATCAAACTTATTTTTTACATATATTTTTTTTCATTTTTTAGAATGAGATCGCTAAAGAGGGTGAAACCGGGAAAGTATTCAAAGCAAATTTCCATGACCGTTTTGGAAGAACCGTTCTAATAATGAGACCAGGACGACAGGTGATTTTATAAAGTTGAAAATAAAAGAAATAACAACATACTTTTGTTATCCTTTATATAGTATAAAGATCTAACATAATAATCCAAATCATTATAGAACACAACATCAATGGACAACCAAATCAAACATCTAGTGTACTTGATAGAAAACGCAATCCTTTATCTTCCAGAAGGCCAAGAAGAAATGGTATGGCTCATAGATTTCACCGGATGGTCTCTTAGGACCAATGTCTCAATTAAAACCGCACGCGAAACCATCAACATTTTACAAAATCATTACCCTCAAAGGCTAGCCGTTGCCTTTCTCTATAGCCCACCACGCCTTTTTGAAGCATTTTGGAAGGTTCGTATTGTGTCAAGAAATAGCTAACCTATTTTTATTTCTTTATCTTACAATATTGTACTTTGGAATTTTGTTTCTATTACAAGCTAAAACATACATTCTACTTTTTAATGTGTAGGTTGTTAAGTACTTCTTGGATCCAAAAACATTCCACAAGGTGAAATTTGTGTACTTGAAGAATAAAGAGAGTGTGGCGCTAATGGAATCTTGTTTTGATGTGGATAATCTTCCGACTGAATTTGGTGGAAAGGCGACTATGAAATATGATCATGAAGAATTCTCAAGATTGATGATCCAAGATGACGTTAAAACCGCTAAATTTTGGGGTTTGGACAAAATTACCCTTGTGGAAACTAATGGGCATGCTACTCCAGCATTGGTTGCATAAGAGTTGAGTCACTTGAACGTTACAATTGTTGTATAAAGTTTATATAGACAGGATCAATTTGTGATGTTTTTCCTGAATTTTGTTGAGGAACCTTGAATTCTCTATCTATTGGTGAAGTTTGATGCTTCTATTATTCCTAATGGAACTTTGTACTCTGTTTTGTATGTGTTTTTTCAAAGTGATTATTGTGATTTTCAGGTATATAAAAATATCCAATCATAATCAAAACAACAAAAACAAAACCTAAGAGGCTTTTCTCAACGTGGCCATGATGTAACATAATAATAGCGACTAATCAAATAATGAGATGATTATCAGTTGCTTGAGAGTAGTGAGATTATTGAACATTGATCTCTATAATTTGTTTTTCATATACTCCCTTCATATATCAATTTGTTTTTATCCTAATTATACAAATTCTATCTTTAGTTCAAACATAAATTAAGCTCTCGAGGGCATTAGGCTCTTATGTCAGCCACATAGCAAATCACTGTGTATCTGATTTACAGCATACAATGCACATCACAGATGATGCTCCACGGTTGTTGGAAGAATAACTTTTTTTTAACAGAAAAATACACATTTATTGTTACAAACTTTTGAGAAAAGAGAAAGTGGTATTCATTACACCATGATAAAGTTTAATTCTATTAACCTTACTAATAACAAATGAAATGAAAAGATGCTTAAATTTAATTCTATTATCTTCATCAAACCAACCAAGCATATAGACTTCATAGTACCTAACTTTTTGCAAATCCGTATATTCATAGAGTTCCATAATTATGAAAAATACTAAAACTTAATATAGACAATACATAAACCCTAAACCCTTATGCCAAACACTTGGGTCAACATCACATCACATCGATTTGGTGATAAAACTTATGCCAAAAATAAGTTGTTTTCTACACCCTTTATCGCATATAACCAAAATTTGAAAAGAAATAATAAAAACAAGAGAAGGAATTACTATAGCCGCCTTCTAAAGTTTCGAGCGGTAGATTGATATGTTCGAACAAGAAGACCAACTCCAATTCCAACCCCGAGACAAACACCAAGCCCAATTCCGACTCCGACTCTCACTCCGGCATTGAACCACGAGAGTGCTCCATCTTCTCCTTCCAAATACTCCATTTGATTCCAATACGGGCTCATCTCATAATTCTCATGATTCTCATTTCCACCCTTGTAATTCCCATATCCATCTATCTGTATAAATAATGCATTTTAAATAATGTTATTGAAATGTAGTATGAATTTAAGTTTCAAATTCCAAAACAACTGTAGAATGAGTACCTGAAGATCAAGTCCAGGTACAACGTCTTTCCGAGATTCCGATTCCGCACTCTCATACTCTGGAATGGAATCCAACATTCCTTTCCGATGTTGCTTCTTCTTGAGACTAATCTGTAAAGTTTTTGTCAAAATAATCGGTGTCCCAGAAAACGATCCTGCAACATAAACTTCAATCATTGGTGGCAATGAATATGAATCACCACCTTTCAAAAACCCATTTCCACAACAAATCATTGATTCACAACTCATACTCCACTTCCCATTATCATTATCTTTCGATTCATTTAACATTTCCAAAGTCCCAAAAAGAATAAGATCTTCACCATCAAAAACCTCAAACTTCACACCACCTGACAATCTTATACTGTCTGTACTTACAAAAGTAGCTTCTTCAAATTTCTTGTCTACTCTGTTCTTTTTTAGGCGACAAGAACTACCCTCTGATTGGAGGCTACATCTTCTACCATTTACTTCAAGGACAGTATCAGGGTTTAATGGTATATGGTTGAGGGTGAGATAATGAGGGGTATATCCGTCAATCATGAAATTGCTTATTCTAACGTAGAACACACGGATATCAAACCAAGATATTAATCGTTTACCATAAGATGGGTAAGAGGGGTGCTTTATAATCTGAAGACCATGATTGGGATGATTAGATTTTTCGTATGAATCTTTCTCCATGTTTACAAGAGCTCTTAAACATCAAGCATAATTTGCAGAGGAACCCTAGAAAAAAGTATAAAAAACCCAACTTTGGATTAGTATATTGAGTTTGTAAGTTACTAAGTTATAAAGAAGTTTTGGGTTAAGAAGCATTTATACAAGCAGGTGGCGTGCGACATAGTGACACACACATTTGAGCGATTTCTTTGAAGGGTTTAAGTTATTATTTTGTAATCGAATCACATAGAATTGAAACAAGAAACAGAGATGAAAGAAGATAGAAAAATCTGAATTATCAAGAAAGAATTTGGGTGGAAAGAGAAGATACGCACCTGAAACAAAGGATTCAAAGTCCAGACGAGAATTTCTGGTCTCTGTTCAATTTCCTAGGTTAAGATTATGATCAAATTTTACTAATTTAAAATCTTTTAGCATGTAATTGTGTGTGTGGTGTGAGAGAGAGAAAGAGATAGATATAAAAAAAGAGAGTCAAGGGCTGACGATGATAAATGTAAACAGCAGGTAGCCACTAGTATTGAATAAATCGCAAATGGTATGAAAATCTTGAATAGTTTATCAATGTTTACAGTCCACAAATGCAAACAAGTCACTCTCACCAACGCCCACTCAACTTAAGAAGATTAAAGTAAATCTCAGAGTGATTCCTCAAATTCCTTTCAGATACCCCACCAAATAGGTTTAATTCTCTTCAAAACCACAAGTTTCAACATTTCTATTGGTATCAACAGAAACAAAAAACAGCCACACAAAAACTAATCGACATCTTAGAATCCAATGTTCTCGAATTCCCCTTTGTTCTTCTACGCATACATAGATGATACATATGCATATGTATAAAGATGAAATCGACAGCGATAGGTAGGAAAGCTGGGATTTTGTTACCTTATCCAGATAGAAACATGGGGAGGAGGGATGTGCAATCACATTCACGACAACGGAGGTACGATAATCGTCTTGTTGGATCGGATGAGATGAGAGTGATATATGTCAACTGAGCAAAGATTGGGAATAATGAAGAAAGTTTGTACTGCTATGAATCATGTATTTCGCATTCCCCTTAGTTTAAGGTTAACTGGTTTCCTAGAGATGCAAAGTTTTGGAACCATCACGCATATTTTTAGAGTTTTGGTTTTGCAATTTTATGCATAAAAATCATTTATAACGTCAAAAACATATGGTATTCATATATGTCAAAATAAAAATACAACGTATGTGCAACTCTAAGGCTATGGGCTATGTTGACAATATATTCACCCTGAAATTGATTCCACGTTAGTATTATATCTCTTTCATATTACATTCACTAATGTTTTAGTCGAACAACCAGTGAACAAGAGAGAGAAAAGAAAAAAAAGAAGAAAGAGATAGAGAGAGACCAATAAGTATTTTGGGAATAATGTTTTGATTGGTTACGAAAATCCATGACGAGCTTCAATCTTCACCACCTTTACACCTATTAGGGGCGGTGTCCAAGCGTGAACATCACCTCCATATAGATCTTTACGCACAGAAATACCCCCATACCACATGGCCTAAGTGCATAAAAAATGAAAATATATGTATGGTACATAGGAGTACAAGACTATAAAGTATAAAAAATGAGAATATATTATTGGAAAAATAATTAGTGAATTGAAACTAATCATCAAAGTTGAGGAGTTGAATGGTGTATAATCGAAACATGATATTCAATTTTCGATTACAACTCGTAATTAAAAACAATATCAAATATAATGTCGGCTATGAATTATATTTTAATGACAATTTAATTGTTTGTTGGTTATGGTTTGTAGTATAAATACAATCATTTCTCAACCATTTGAGAAACACCAAGAATGCAACCAAAATCTCTTCTTCTCCATTTCGTCTTCTTCATTTTCTTGTTATATCGAATGTATAATCTAGGCCTACTGATAGTTCAGGTGGTCTTGAAGAGCCACTTCAAACTGTTGTATCCTTGGAAACAAACACCTGGTAGCGGACGAATTTGTTTTAAGGACAATATGTTAAACACATTGTTTAGTTTTTCTGTTTTCTTGTTTGCTTTCGTACATTACCGTAATATTATTCCTACAATCTTAAAACAAAATTTGTTTGTACGAATCGAACTAGAAATCAGAAACAATTTTACTTGCATTATTTTGATATTGTACAATTTTCATAATAAAAAATTGATTATTTTGTGATTTTGAAGCACCTTTGGTCATTAAGTCATTAAGACATGTTTGTTTATTAAGTAACTAATTTTTCAGCTTCGGTACTGATTCCATTAAGTACCTAATGGGTTAAGAAGCTAGTTTAACTCAAAAACACAATTTACGTGTTCTTATGAAATGCTCTAATCTATCCAATCTTTGAAAAATCATAATTTTGTCATGGATGCTCAATTTTTGTTGAAACCACTTCTCAAAGTTTGGTATATGAGTCTACTTCATTTCATTAATTTTGGCCAAAAGGTGGAAACAAATCTAACTAGGGTGAAAAATGCGATTTTCACTTACTCATTAGGTTTTTAACAACTATGATACACAATTTTGTAAAATTCATAATAAATTGTAGAAAATCGTATGAGCTAGTAAAAGTAGTCCATGGAAAGCTGAGAGACAGAGCTACTAGATTATGAACTTAATTACATTTTTCACAGGTTTTAGTAGGGCTAAAGCAGTCTTGAATAGATTGTATTGTTTTGTGAAAAACAAAAAGGCTTTGTTTAGTCAAAAACAACTTCAATTTTATGCAGCTTTGAAAATCAGAAAACAGCCTGGTATTTCTGAAAAATAGCCTGAAAAACTGAAAAGGCAGCTTGGTTTCATTAAAAACATCACATTTTAAATAGTTTTTTTTAAAGAAAACATCATATTTTCTGATATCATAATTTATGCATCAGTTTTTTGCATGAGAAATCAAGTTTCAAAATTTCTATATCAAAATTTATGTATCAATTTTCTGTATCAAAAATTAAGCTTTAGACTTTCTGTATCAAAAGGTTTTCATCAGTTTTCTGCATGAGAAATCAAGTTTTAGAATTTATGCATCAAAAATCTAGTTTCATAATTGTTCATATATAGATTTTTAATTATGTTGAGGTGTGTCCAAGTAAGAGGCAAGCATGTTTTCTAGAAATTAGAATTCTAAACATTTATATTTAGTGTATAAATGATTTCAAATATGTCACCATCCAAAGTGGAATGATTTCCGAAGTAAACTCTATAGATGCTAACTCCAATGAGTGATGGATTGATATGGGTGTTACACGCCATGTGTGCTCAAAGAATGAGTGACTAAAGAATTATAAGGTTGTTCAAGTTGATGCAGAAATTTATTCTTGAAATTGTGATTCTAAACACTTAATTTGGTGTTTAAAACATTCCAGAAATGGTATCACATAGAAAAGAGCTAACACTTAATGATGTGTTGTATGTTCCATAGATTAGGAAGAACTTAGTGTTTGGATGGTTGTTGAACAAACATGGTTTTTGTTTGGTGTTTGATTCAAATATGTTTGTACTAAACATAAAGGGTATGTTTGTAGGCAAAGGCTATTCGGATGGTGGAATGCTTAAATTCCATGTAATGGCTATCAATGACATGAATAACCCTTCCACTTATTTATTTGATTCTTTTAATGTGTAACATTCTAGACTTAGACATGTTAATTTTGACACATTAAATCGATTAATCAAAATTAAACACAACCTTTACATTCATATAGACTCAAAATATAAATGCAATACTTGTGTTGAATTAAAGTTAACATGACAATCATTCAAGTCCATTGTGTCATAATTAGGAATTCTGATACGTTGTAAACACTTAACAAAGAATGACATTGTAGCTAAAACATGTATGGTGTTTATTCAATGACAACAAAATCTCATCAAATACCCTATAAAAACTTTCAAATAGTCAACAAAAGTTGGAAACCCTAAAAATCCCGGTTTAAGTCCATTTTGGACTAGGATTTTCTTATTGGGCCTAATGGATCCATAAGCTTCCAATTTGACTATTTTGGGCTTCGAACCCTTAAATGGACCCTAATTTGGACCCATTTGCATGAAACTAAATATTTTAGGCCTCATTAGCCTAGAATGGACTAGTTAACTTTAATGGGCCTTATTGGGCCATAACAAACCTAGTTAGCCCTAATAAGCCATAAAACTCATTCTTTGATGTATATTGGGCCGTGAATTAGTCTAGAGGCCCAATGGGCTGAAGAATGTTACTTGAGCCTCATAAATTCGAACATGGGCTCAAAATGACTCCTTTCCTTCTTATACAACCCAAATCTCGGCCCAAGTTGGAAGCAAAAGAAAAAAAAAAAGAAATGTAGAATTATGAGGGCAAGACACTTCATAATTACCCATTGGAAACCCATGCATAAATCTCATATTTCCATGAATATCACCTCAACTCTCACCTCCCCTCTCTTCTTCTTATCTCTCGGACGAAAATCACACACACACATTTCACCAAATTCTTTCAACCTCACTGTCTCTAGAAAGTCTTCACTTCCTTCTCAAATTTTCGAAGATCTAAGGTGGATCAAGAAGGTTTCCACGAAAAACTCATCTTCCCTTGGTAAGTCCTTACACCTCTAAGTTTTACAACTTCATTTCCATGCTAAGATCATCCATTCTAAGCATTTTGTGATCATACTCTTAGAAAACCTCCATAAGTTCGAGATCTATTCAAGGAGGGCTTGCTAAAGCCAAAAATAACATCAAACTACTCCATTTCTCTTCAAAACCGAACCCACAAACTCAAGGTGAGATCATACCCCTCTATTTTTGGTTTTCACATGTTTTATGGGGGAGAATAAAAGTAAAATGTGTAGATCTATGTGTATTTGTATGCTATGTGTGATTTCTTGTGTTTTTGTGGTAAATATGAGCCAAAAATGAAAGATATTTCGATATCTATAGTTCATGGGGGGGGGGATATGTGATCTAGTATGTATTACACTTAACAAGTTAAGAAAATTTATCATCTAAGGTATAATAAGCATGTTACAACATAAAACCCATTTTTGGACTTAAATTGTGAAATAAACAAAAGTTGGGTTGAAAATTACCATCCACGGTTTTCTTAAGGACTAAAAGAGTCAAAACGGTAAAAATAAATGTTTTTATGAATATCATACTCTTTTAAGGGCTGGAAATGTAATTTGTAGCTTAATGGGCCTAATTTTGGGCTTTTCAACCCATTGTGCCAAATATTGCAAAAAATACAATTTTCAAGGGAATGAAATGGTAAACTTCTCAAAAATAGGGGGTAAAAGGGTAAACAAAACTAATTCATGGGTTAAAATGATTTATTTTCCAAACAAGGATAAAAAAATGTAAACTTTTTGGATTTTGGGCCAAAATTGTAAAAGTTGCGAAAAGTTTGGGCTAAAACTAAAAACTCTTTACTGGAAGGGCTGAAACTGCCAAAGAGTAAATTTTGAACTAAAAACATCACTTAAACAAGTCTATGGGTCAAAACTGTCAAGAAAATGGTTTAAGGGCCTAAAATGTCTTTTTTTTTTTAAATAAGGTACTAAAATTTTCATTTTTATTAAAGAATGGCTGAAAAGGTCAAACCAATATTTTGAACCAATTATTTTATTATTAAGATATTTGAGTCAAAAATACCAAACTACAACTCATGAAAATGGAAAGATGAATATACGTATAATTCCAAATATCGTTATAAACAACCGACCAGCCTCGTACCGATACGAAATTAACAATCATTCAATCAAACTTTCCAACAATTATACTATACCTAAAATAAGTAAACATTCAAATCTTTGGGCTTGAAAGTCTCAAATTAGGCTTATTGGGCCTTCGTGACCCATTAACATAACTTTTGAGCCCAACGATAAAAATAAATGTTATTGGGCCTCCTGTGACCCAATGACATGTTTAAGGGACTCTCAATGGCTTTCAAGTGCTATTGGGCCTTAGTGGCCCAATTAGCATTGCTAGTAAGGTCCAAATAAATCAAATGCGAAATGGGCCTACGTGTCCTTCGTATACCCAACAACCTTAAATAATACACGTAATTAGCAGGACTTTGTAATCCTCTTCTTCTCGTTTGTTAGGCTTACCTTCAATTCAGTAAACAAATACAGGTCGTTAATCAATGGTTATCAAATTCAATTGGATTCAATGAGTAATAACGGGCGGCACCTTTATGGGTCGTTTGTAGTCTGTAGTTATAATCAAAGTCTCTTGGAGGGAGAGCGAGAGTTTGTGTATAGATCTATACGGGGGTGACTCCCCCACACCTCAGTTGTTTGCTACAGTTAGACTCAGCCAGTCTAGGGTGACAAAATCTTAAGATCAATTCCGGCGTTCGTCAGAATGCCAAGACAGACGAACTAGTCATTATCATGCATGGTTATAATGACTCACATAAATAAATCCAATACTATCTGAGTAATCAAGGAAAAGCATAATCATTTGTTGTGATGGTATAACACTTCGAAACAATTATATTATATTTTATGTTATCGGAAAACATCGGGTTTTTCGAGGAAATCAACACCATTCACTCGTACTTTTCAATAACTATCATGCAAAACTTCCCATTTATACACGTTTTGAAATCACTCACGTACAAAACTATGGATCTTCACACTTTGGTAAAAACAATTGTCTTTTCAGAAAATATCAGATTTTCTGGGTTTTACAAACTATACAAACATTTTTAAAACAACCATGCTTATGAACTCACCAACATTCCATATGTTGACGTTTTTCAAAGTAATTTGTATGCTCAGGTAATAGGTAAGCAGAGGAGTAGTACCAAGTATGTTAGGGTGTTATGCTTTTGAAAACTTTCAAACAATTTATGATATGAATATGTAATATTTAGGCAATGTACTTGATGTGAACAATGTCAGTTGTAATGTATTGATGCATGGTGAAGTTTATGTTATGTTTCATGTATATTCATTGTGATGATATTCAATTTGAGTCACGTGAGCCCTCAGAATTTTCCGCCGTCTGGTCCGGGGGTGTGAGAGGTTGGTATCAGAGCACTGTTTATAGTGAACTGACAAATCTAACCACACATTGATATGCAATTATAAACCAAAGAGGTACTAAAACAACTCTGAACAAAACAAATAAAACACAACGATAAAACACCTATACTTGTACGATATAGGAAAGAGAATGTAATACCAAATCAAATAAGATGATACTGGCATCTCGGTTAAGTCGGGACTATACATAGTTGTATTAAGGGGAGAATGTAGCCTGATCAACTACATTTCCTCCAAAGTACAACTATCATATGCCCCGAGGAAATCGCGATGGTCGGTAAACTTAAAAATATACCCCTTTACTACCAAGAAGAGAACATCAACTCAAATTATACAACAATTAAAACATCTTAGGAATAATATTAGTATATTTATACACTCTCGCATACAGTATGGCCGACTTCCATCACCCTGGAGATTTGTATTTCCCTAATCAGGGGAATAACGGATGGTTGGAGGAGGAACCTGAAGAAGACCTCAAGGAGGAGTCTGAGGAGGAACCTGAAGAAGACCCCGAGGAGGAGTCTGAAGAGGAACCTCAGGCGGAAGTCGAGGGCGGACCTGCTGAGCCAGTGGTGGATCTGGACTAAGAGGAAGTCAAAGAAGACCTCGAGGAGGAACCCTACGATGACGATGATGGTGATTCGGACGCGGAGTCCGAAGTCATCAACCCTCCTTACTCGATTAGGGTGCCCGCTCATCAGATGGGCCCAACTGGTCCTACACCCCCCTGGGGTATCGACCTTTGGAGGTGGAGCAGACAGTAGGGACAATGACCCCTGTTCGACATGTCACGCGAGTTCTACGACTTGAGGGAGGGAGGACAGGCTGATCGCGCGCTTCCGGTCATGGTGAGGCGATTGCGGAACACTGACGACCTAGCTCAGAGCACCGCCGATTAAATGCACCAAATGCGGACTAGAGTTGAGCATGCGGAACAAGAGACACGAGAGGTTATCCGAGAGTTCCACATGAGGCAGGCGAGGTGGGAGGCTCGACTCCGGGATGCGGAACGACAAGTGGCTCGCCTTTAGGGAGCATCCACTTCCTCAACACCACCCCCTGACACATCCCACCATGACTAGGACTAGTCGTACCTATATTTAGTATTATGATCTATGCTATGTACCATCGACTCTATGTTTAAGTGATTACACTACTCATAGAGTTGTTACGCTGCCGAACTTGCACCACTTATGTATGCTTTTTTGAGAAAATTTTCATGTATCAAAGTACGGATATTATTAAGTGAAAAAAATATGTGTTCTATTGTGATGTTGTTATCTGTTATGTGTTATGTATCCATGATTATATGTTAACATGTGAAACAACTTAAGTACATGCACTACACCTAGTTTATAGGACCACAAACGCACAAAAATCATAGGCACTCAACATCTTTCTGCTCCATGACAGAAAAATGCCTCAATGACCAACCAGTGGAAACCCTGGACCAACCCCACCCGAAGTCAACTCAACTGCATTCCAAGCAGTTGTATATGCTGTGGTCATCGCAGCCATGGCACAAATCCACCAAGGGAACAATGGGGGAGGCAATGGACAAGGGCTGGAAGTTCGAACAATGGGATAAATCAAGGACCTACCAAGACATGCTCTTACAAAGATTTCACCAACACCAAGCGACGAATATTTAATGGCACGGGTGGAATGATAACCCTAAAAAGATGGATCGAGAAGGTGGAATTGATATTTGAGATATGCGAATGCCCCGAGGAGATGAAAGTGAAGTTTGTCGCATGCACGTTCATTGACCAAGCTCTCACCTGGTGGAATGGAAATGTAGAAGCCATGACTCTCCCCGTAGCCAACACCATGCCTTGGGCATAGTTAAAAGAAATGTTGATGGTCGAGTACTGCCCGCGAGGAGAAATCCAGAAAATGAAGTAAGAGTTATAGAATCTCACCGTCCGAAACTCCGACATTGATGCATACATATCAAGGTTTAGCGAACTGTCACTGTTGTGCCCTGGCATGATTACTTTAAAGGGAAAGAAAATCGAACGATTCATCTGGGGATTAACCTCCCCAATTCAAGGGAATATGATAGCTGCAAATCCCGAAACCTTCGACAATGCCAAGAGGTTGGCTAAGAAACTATACGACCACAACAACAAGAAGGGAGAGAAGCTAGGGAAAGCTGAAGGCAAGAAGGAGAGTGACAACAAGAAAGGAAAGAATAACAAGAGAAAGGGACGACAAGGCTCGGAGTCGTCAAAGAAGCAACAAACAGTGACAGTCAATGCAGCAACCACCCAAGTTCCCTCCACACCACATGCTCCAGTCTCAGCTACTCGTAGTGCCCCTAGGCAGTATTCCGGGAATCTCCCAAAGTGCAACAAGTGCAGTCTCCATCATAATGGCGAATGCAGGGAGATGCATTGTACCAGTTGCAATCGAAAGGGTCACACGGCAAAATATTATAGGACCTATCCTCCCCAGAACCAGCAGCAAGGAAACAACAACAACAACAACAACAACAACAACAACAACAACCGCAACAACAACAACAACAACAACAACACCAACAACAGGGGCAACAATGCAAAACGAAGCCACACCTGCTATGGATGTGGAAAGAATGGGCATTTCCGTTAAAACTGCCCCAACAACAACAACCCTGGGAATGGAGGAACAGGAAGAGTGCTGACCATCGGTCAGGGAGAAGCGGTTCAGGATCCCGTTGTTGTCACCGGTACGTTTCTCCTAAACCACACTTATGCATGCATTCTATTTGATACTGGGGCACAACGAAGCTTTGTGAGTAATAGGTTCAAACACTTGTTAAAACAACAACCCCAGAAGCTCAATCAAACCTTTACGGTGGAAATGGCTAATGGGAAAACAAAATCCACTGGGAAAACCTACATCAGATGTACCCTGACCTTGAACCAACACGTATTTCAAATAAACTTAATGTCTCTTTCCATTAGGAGTTTTGATATGATTATCGACATGGACTGGTTAAGCCCCCACCATGCTGAAATTATGTGTCACGAGAAGGCCGTTTACCTTCACCTCCTAAATCACGAAACCCTAATTATATCTGGAGACAAACCCAGCATGAACCTTCGCCTTATCTCATGCATTAAGGCACATAAGTATCTACGAAGGAAGGACTTGACATTTCTGGCTCATATTGTGGATAAGTCCAAAGAAGAGGTCAATATTCGAGGCATCCCAGTGTCTTGCGAGTTTTCGGATGTCTTTCCTGACGATCTTCTGGGGATACCCCCAGAAAGACAAGTCGATTTCCAAATTGATCTTGTACCAGGAGCTACACCCATCGCCAAATCGCCCTATAGATTGGCCCCTGCAGAGATGCAAGAGCTGTCCAACCAACTTAGCGAACTTTTGGACAAAGGATTCATCCGACCCAGTTTTTCACCATGGGGAGCTCCGTTTCTCTTTGTTAAGAAGAAAGATAGTTCCTTTAGGATGTGTATCGACTACAGGGAACTAAATAAGCTCACTATCAAAAATCGTTATCCACTTCCGCGAATCGACGATCTATTTGACAAACTCCAAGGAGTAAGTTACTTCTCTAAGATAGATTTGCGATCCGGATACCACCAACTCAAAGTCTAGGAGGAGGATATCCCCAAAACCGCTTTCCGAACTCGTTATGGACATTATGAATTTGTCGTAATTCCCTTCGGTCTAACGAATGCCCCTGCCGCATTCATGGACCTAATGAACCGAATCTGCAGACCATTCCTCGACAACTTTGTCATCGTTTTTATCTACGATATTCTAGTCTATTCTCTAAGAGAAGAGGACCATGGCCAACATCTATGGCAAATCTTAGAAACCCTAAGAACCGAAAAAATATACGCAAAACTCTCGAAGTGTGAGTTTTGGCTCTGTAGTGTGAACTTTTTGGGTCATGTTGTTAGCCAAGAAGGGATACACATGGATCCTTCTAAGGATAAAGCCATCGAAGGATGAGCGATCCCAACGACACCCACATAAATTCGTCAATTTTTAGTTCTCGCAGGCTATTACAGGAAGTTAAATCAGAACATCTCCAAAACAGCCAAGCCACTTACCTTGCTTACGCAAAAGGGTGTACCCTTTGAATGGACAGATAAGCAAGAAATTGCATTCCGAACTCTAAAGCGAGCACTCTGCAGTGCACCAGTACTATCACTACCAGAGGTAACAGAGGACTTCGTAGTCTACTGCGATGTGTCGAATTTGTTCCCATAAAACAGAGTATCCTTTTTAAAGAGTAGTATTGCAGAATTTGTTCCCAGAAAACATGATAATGATGTTATCAAAGCATTTCCAGATAAATGTATTTTTATTTAGAACATCAGGATGTCATCGTCAATACAGAAACATAAACATAAACAGACCTAACATTCATTTACACTAATGATTTACATCTCCATTAATATCTCAGTGTAATATATCTTCGCATCGATACCTGTGATTCAAATAAATTGGATGGGTCAGGTTGGGAAACCTGGTGAGTACATAGAGATTTCAATCCCACAATGTTATATCACATATATATATATATATATATATATATATATTAGAACTCACAATATATACAATATTACCTCATATAAGCAATTCTACCCCACCCCGTCGATCCTCATAACGACATGATCCATTCTCTCGGATCTAAAATGAACGGCTTTACCTAATCCATACTCCCGGATCAGGTATGAACAACTATGTCCAATGAATGCTCTCGGATCAATGACAAATGACTATGCCCACTCCATACTCTCGGACTAGGGACGAATAACTATGTCTAATCCATGCTCTAGGATCAATTACTAGGCCCAATCCATAATTGCAGACTAGGGACAAATGACTATGTCTAATCCATACTCTTGGATCAATGACAAATTACAGTGCCCAATCCATACTCGCGGACTAGGGCGAATAACTATGTCTAATCCATGCTCTCGGATCAATGACAAATTTTAAAGTTCTACCCTCCGTGTACATATCAATTTTACTCATAAGAAGATACTATCAATATTCCTCTTAATTAATTTAGGTTTCCTATGTATCCTAAATCATCATATATCGTCAGATATGCTCTTAACATGTATTTCAAGCAATATCAAATATTTCATACATAAACATATATTTAATACTTTAATTAATACTTGTGCTAAAATCATGTTCATGAAAGGGACTATGCACTCACTTATTAAAGTGATGATTCTAAACTCGGACAGCGCTTCGCTTCTTGACAATATAATTTCCTTCAACGAAACCTAGTATTATTACCACTAGATTTTAGTCTAATATTTATCGCAACTATTTACGAGTGATATTGTTTTATAAGTGTTAAACAATACTTTTCGACCGCTATGTACATAAAGGGGTCAGGCATGAAATACTAGAGGGCAAGACCATTTTGGCATAATAGTTGTTCTGAAATCCAACAACCATATGCGGTCGTTCAAACCAGATTCTCCGTACCGCTAGTAGTTAAAAAAATATTATAATAACACTTTATATATTGTATTTTATAATATTATATATATATATATATATATATATATATATATATATATATATATATATATATATATATATAGTTTATAAGTTTATAATAATGATAACAAATTTAAACCTAAGCTATACTTAAAGTAGGGTGAGCATAACTCACTTACCGGGAGGTTTGCTAGAAACCGGGCTTTGCAGGAGCGGAACTTTCTGAGCCGAAAATCTCTTTTTCTTGGAGCCTTCTGGTGCTCTAGGGATTTCCTCTTAGCACTAGGGAAGTACTAGAGCTTGGTAGGGCTTAGAGAGAAGTTAGAGATAGAAGAGAATGGTTTTTGGTGAGAGAAATGAAGGCACCCTCGCATCCCTTTTATAGGCAACTGGCTTCGGTTACGCAGGGCGTACCCTCACAGGTAAGCTGTGTGTACCTCGGTGTGCAGGGCGTTCCTGCTTACGTGGGGCATATGAGAGGACAGGTGTTCGAAGTCTTCTGGGGCGACGTAGCTTATCCGAGACCACGGGGCGTAGAGGCTTCCTATGCGAGGCGTACACTCTACCCTCGCAACAGATTTCACAGTTTTCTAAATTCCGTAACTTGCGCATACAAGATCCATTTTAACATTCTTTTTATCAACTTATAGGTGGGAACGTACTCTACAACTTTCATTTAGACTATGTCGGCTAATTTTGAATTTATTTTTAAATTATATTTTTAACAGGCCAGGACAGGTAAAGTCCGTTAAAAATTCATAACTTTGTCATCCAACGTCCATTTTCATCTGTCTTTTTATCGTTGATATTCTATTAACGAGATCTTCGATTCTCGTTTAGGTTGTGTCGGCTGAAAATCAATCAATCTAATATTTGAATCCCAGGTTGCATACTGTTATGCCAAATCCAAGAAAAATCATAACTTCCTCATACGAAGTCAGATTTGGATGTTCTTTTTATGCATGCTCTCGGTTTAACGTATACTTAGAATTTCATTTAGATCCCTGAGGCTACAAATTATTTTATCGCAAACTCACTTTTTACGATTCTCGGTGTCATGCCGGTTTTGCCGTAAAACTTCGACGGGTCATAACTTCTTCGTTATAACTTGAATTTCATTTAGATCCCTGAGGCTACAAATTATTTTATCCCAAACTCAGTTTATATATACAGAACCTTGTGACATATACTATAACTTATTTAAGATTATTTACTCTAAATAATCTTCTATCAAAAAGTCATTTTTGATATTTATTGTCTCTAAATTTACTACCCTGAATATGCGGGCCTTACCATTATCTCCCCCTTAGGATGATTACGTCCCGAAATCATCCACAAAATAGGGCTTGTATAATGACTCCATACATTGTCTTTTCATCCTAGGTAATAATCGTAATTCATATGTTCCTTCGAATGAGTATCTAACTCTTGGACTTCTTGACTGCAGGCGGTGCTCGATCTTGCACCCGCTCTCTATACCATGTTGGACTTTCAATCGTGACATTTTTAGTCACAATCTTGATCCCTATTGGAGACTCCTTCTTCTTCTTCTTAACAAACTTAAGATAAGTTCTTTCCTTCGATTACCATAATAGACCGATGGGTCATGTTCTAATGACCTCTCATCGTATGATGTAACACTTAGACTCATGTCTTTTAGACCCAAATTCCATAATTGAAGACAACTTCCTTCATGTTCTAATGTGATATATTCACTTTCTAGCATGTAGCACTTCTATCTACAAGCTTCTTTCTTTAACAACGATCGCAATACTTCGATTAATCACTTTGATTATCTCTTACCTCAATCTCCTCGCTTAAGTCAGATGCTACATCGATCTTGGTTCTCTGAACCACATAACATAATCATCTTAGTCGGACTCGAATCATATGACCTCTAGGTTCGGAATAACAATCATCTTCTTAGTCATTACCGATGGTAACGACAGACATGAATCAAACATAATCACTTACTAGTGCCTTGGTAACCTTGTGACTTTCCCAGATCCAAGTGCGAGTCATGTGCTTCCAGTAGTATATGCCTCTACTACCTTTCATACATACTCATACTCGTCCCAACTATTGTCTCGCAGTTCTCCAAGTCACCACATAAGAAAAATCATATAGCAACTTAACACATCAGATAACATAACCAAGGTTCATATTATTTCTTGAACGATTACATAGATATTTAAGTTTACCCTACACTATGCCTCTTATATTAGGCTACACCACATGATACTATCTAGCTACTTTATATATCCTTACTCCTAATCCCTTGCGTCGTTTCTGGCTTCATCAAGGATCGTCTGGAATGCTCTTGCTTTTGGCTTCGGCAATACGTTTAGCTATGTAGCTTTCCCTCTTTGGGCAGTCTTGCTTGAAGTGTCCTTCTTCACCACACTTAAAGCAAACTTCTTTCTTGGTTGTGCATTCACTGGTGTAGTGACTAGTCTTCCCGCATTTGAAGCATGTCACCTCTTTAGAGCGTCTTCCAATGTGCTTCCTTCTACACTTGTCACACCACTTTTCTTCATTACTATCCCCATACCTTTGTTGTTGGGGTTTTTCACACCCCCAAACCGGAACGGCGGAAACGTTCGGGGGCGGAGGATGTCATGTACAGTATCACAACAATTGTATAATAGTAATCAAAGTACAATAACCATGTGTTGATAAAGTATAAGTTATTACATATGTGCTCAAATCATTGTATATTGACACCAAAAATGTATAGCAAAATTTAAAATACATGAGTCTATGAAGCTCCATCTTCTCAAAACCTATGGATACATATTTACTGATTTCGTGAGAATACAAGTAGTTTTGAAAAGAGTGTCGACAATTAAGTTGGTGAGTTCATAAGCATGTTTGTAATTGAAATATGTTGTTGTTCTTTGAAAAGGTAAACATGTTTTTCCCAGAAAATCCTATATTTTTTTGTTGTAATATGTTGTAATCAAAACGTTTAAATGTTATCGTACTCTGATATAGTATGCTATAGTTTTAATCCATATGAAACCATGAGAAGTATGTTTTCTCTGTACTGACTTAGTGTTCTGTATTTGTACTTGTAAAATACTATATTATAGTTATATTATTTAATAAAACTATGTGAAGATGTTTACTTATTCTTACACTAATCGTATTGTTCAATACCAAATTGTGAGTTATCATAACCATGCTTGATGACCTAAGATGGCCTGAACATGACGTTCTTCAGACATCGCAATCGTTACGACATTTATCACCATAGGCCTGCCAGCCTAGCTGTTGCAAGCAGATCAGGTGCGGGATTGTCAGTCCCGTATAGATCTATACACAAGTGTCACGCTCTCCCTCCAAGCGACTCTGGTTATAATTTTAGGACTTGGTTGGTACTTATATAAGTACGTGAAGTGTGTCTCACAAATATCGTCTTGACGGTTACGTGTAGAATAATGAAAAGTTACTTTGAAATTTATAAACTGTAAGTATATCTCATAAAATATATTTATTATAGTTTATATGTTTGTTCTCTGTAATGTATTCTGAATATGTAATGTAGTGCATATGATCCATAAAACTGTATCTATTATAGTTTATATATTGTTTTCCATATAGTAATATGCACTTTGAAAGTAGTAAGTAAGTTCCATAAACTATACCTATTATAGTTTATATGTTTGTATTTTACTGTGACTAAAACCGTTGTATTGTTAATAATTCAGAAAGTTTAAATTGTAAAATTTGTAATACGGTTTTTCCGTGAAATTCAACATTTATGTTCAGATGGTACTAAAATAGTTTACAAAATTTATAATTTTTTTTAACAAGTTTGAAATCATTTTATGCTTATATAAATATAATATTTATATAATTACGATTAAATAGACAATCGAATAAATAATTCTACCCCAAGCCCATAACCAAACAAGGAACAGGAAATGGAGTCAAATTCTCAACTCTAAGCCTGTTGAGCCCTAATTATATAGCTTATATATATATATATATATATATATATATATATATATATATATATATATATATAATTTTGTCAACGGCAACGATTAATAAATATTGAAAACGTTTAGATATTAACACAAATTTTCTTGTGTTACACTTGTATTCCCCCCCCCCCCTAAAACAGTGAAAAATCATGAGGCTTCGGCTGCCTTGAATCGTATGCAATCACACGCCCCCGCTATATCAGAACTGCACCCAAAACCGTGATCGAAGCATCACAATAGACCACAAAATCATCAACACCCTATGGCAGGGTCAGAATCGGCGCCTCACACAATTGTTGTCTAGGAGTCTCAAAAGTTACCTACTGCTCAAGCCCCCAACAAAATGACACTGACTTCTTGGTCACTCGGGTCAATGGAACAACAATCTTGGAGAAATTCTAGATAAATCTCCAATAATAACCCGCCAAACTAAGAAAAATCTGAATCTCAAATGGAGACCTCAGAACCTCCCACTGCATCACAGCCTCGACCTTGGCCGGATCGACCAAAATACCCTTCTGATTGACAAGGTGCCCCAAGAACTGCACCTCGCGCAAACAGAACTCGCATTGAGAGAACTTTGCAAAAAGTCTATCCATCCTCAAAGTCTCCAGCACCTCCCTCAAGTGCTCCTCAAGCTGCTCCTGTGTCTTGGAATAGACCAATATATCATCAGTAATGTAACGCCTACGTTTCCAGGCTTGGCATTATCATTGATGTAATAGTCTAGGATAACCCTTGTAACTCTTTTTGAAGTATTAATGATGAAATATTTGAGTATTATGTGAATGATGTGAATCATGTGTTCATTTTCTTAATTATTATAATTTAATGAATTAAGAATAAAATAAGCATCAAAATTAAAGTATGAGATAAGCCCGATATCTGTGCATAAAGTTGTAGTGGCCGAAACGAGGTTTCCGAATATATATAGAACGCCCAAATCTGACTTTGTATGAGGAAGTTATGATTTTCTGAAGTTTCGACTTAGCGGTATGCATCCCGGATACTCGATTTGAGATCGAGCGGTTTTTAGACGAAACAATCTAAACTAGAATCGAAGATCTCGTTGTTAGTAGCGAAACGATGAAAAGTTAGGCGAGAACGGACATCAGATGAAGAAGTTATGATTTTATAACGCAGTTTTCCTGTTCGGGCCTACTAAAAATAAATAATAAAAATAAAGTCAGAATTAGCCGACGGAGTCTAAACGAAAGTTGTAGAGCATAGTCTCACCTACGCGTGGATATAAAGAACGTCAAAAACGGAGCTCGTATGCGAATGTTACGTAATTTAGAAGTTTGACGAGTCAAATTACGCCGAGCGTAATTTGAGTACGCCCAGCGTACTCAGAAGGGTACAAGTTGCCTGACCAATACTCGAGTGCCACCAATTGACGCATGCAGTGACGTCAAAGTACGCCCAGCGTAACCAAGTTACGCCCAGCGTACTGAGTACGCCCAACGTAAATTGAAATTACGCCCAGCGTAATCCCAGACCCCCAGCTTATAAATAGAAACCGAGATCAGCCATTTTCTCTTGGTCAAACTCTTTCTTCTCTCTAGTTTTTGCATCAATTTGCATGCCAATCATATCCTTAAGCCCCGGTATCATTCCCGAGCCCTGAAGCAAGATCCGAAGCCCCGAGGATCCCGAAGAGCGTTATTCCCGAGCCGAAATCCCTGCCCGTGAGGAGCCCGGTTTTTGTGAAAATCTTCCAGATCTACAGAGAAACACTACCTCTGCAAGTCGTAGTGCTATCCGATCATCTTTTGATCAGGTGGGTGTGTAGTTACTTTCTTCCAACACATTATTATGAAGTATTTTATATAAAATACGTGCTATGTGTATATATTTTGTTGTATATGTGTGAATGTATATCCACTCTCTTCTATCTCATAGATCTAATTTATTCTCTATGAAATACGTGTTATGTGTGTGTGCCTCATCTGTTATGTGGATTATGTATTGATTAAAGCATGCTATACAGGTTTTAAACTATGTATAAAAATGTATATTTTTATCTACTAATATGTTGGGTAGAACATGGGTAGATAGTTGGTGTGTAATAAACAGATGAGAGGCCTCGATGTTGTTTTGATTCAGTCATCTAGCAGAGTTTAGGTGTTAATGAACTTTTAGATGACGACCACAGACTTTTCTAGACAGTCTTGTAGAACACTAGCAGGCTCGCCACCTGTAGGTGTTAATGAACTTGGGTGTTCATTCGCTGTACTCCATCCCCCCCCCCCCCATGGTTGCCTTATTTGACATATATTGTCGGGAAAACCCCCGAATGCATGTGTTGTCGCCCTGATGAAATATTCTTAGACTAGGTCCCTTGTGTTAGTTATTTTAGGGACATAAAGTGAGAATAACGGGAATGGGTAATTGGGTTATTGTTGGTTGATGAAAATTAATTTGATTATTTATTGTGGGTTGAAAACCCTATATGCTCACCTGGCTCCCAAGCCTGACCCACTCAGTTTCTTTGTATTACAGGAAGTGGCGCGATGGCATAAGATGGATAATCATCAAGTTGTTTTGTTTACAAGTCTGTATATGTATATATTTGTTGAATAACTTGTAATGTTATCGTTTATGTTTTATGGTCTGCATCGGAATATGACATCCCAGGTTTTTTATTATGGAATGAAATTAAATTTCTTCATGAAATGTTTTGATAAAAATCTATTTTATCATGTTTTGTTTTTGGGAACAAATTCTCGCATCTCTTTTAAAATCAAAAGGATTTACTCTGAAAATGTTTAAAAAGCATAAATGAAACCGGTCTTTTCTGGCCAAAATTTTGGGGATGTCACAGTTGGTATTAGAGCATTAGTTTAAGAGAACTAGGAATTTGTAGGATTTCTAGACTTAAACTTAAAATGCTAAGTGAAATTTTGAGATGTGTGTCTGTTATATTTTAGACACGAGCACTAGTTTATTTTAGGAAAGTTGCCTAAAATGCTTTTATGTGCTAAATGTTATATGTTGCCATTTATGATATTATTTGTTCGGATCTATGGTCTGTTGCCGACCGGATCTGGAAATCTTATGTGTGTAGGATTCTAAGCGTACGTCTATGATATTAGAACTAACATGTAAACGTTTCAGAGTGATGAGGATGATTTGAATATCTATCGAGAATAAGGATCTAATTTCACCTTATTCGGTGTATAGATCAAAAATGGTGAGAACAAGAAGTGGAGTTGGAAATGCTAATGAAAACAGGAATCAACCACTAGTGATTGAGCAAATACCTGTCGTAGCAGCAGCACCTGAGCCGATAAAAATGATTGGTGTACAATTGATGATTCAAATGATGTTGGATCGTCAAATGGAGGAGACTAGGCGGTTGCTTCAACAGAATCGTGAAAAACTGTCAATTCAAGTGGAAGAGCCCGAATTAAATGAAGGGCACTCGGAAGGTGGAAACTTCAGTGGGTCTGTTGGTCAAGCCAACCCACCGATAGTTAGGCAAAACAACCATGATGGAAGGAATGATGGAATGGGATGCAAGTACAAGGACTTTCTAACTTGCAAACCATCGACCTTTAATGGAAAGGATGATCCGATTGGAGTTATGGATTGGATCTCAGAAATAGAGTTAGCCTTCATGACTGGTGGCTGCAGAGGCAAGTTGCAGACTATCTATGCAGTGCGTCAGTTTCGAGGTGGAGCCTTTCGATGGTGGAACACTCTAGGAAAGACTTTAAGCCCTAATGAGCCACTGCAACTGACGTGGACAGAATTCTTGGCGCAGTTCAAACGCAAGTTCTACTCGGCTCATAATCTGTTGGAGTTGGAGAATAAGTTTTTGGCATTGACAAAAGGCAGCATGTCAGTTGATGAATACACTAATAACTTTACCGATAAGATGGAGTTTGCTTTGCGCATCGTGCCAGATGAGCTGACAAAGGTTGACCGATAAGCAAAAGGACTCCCATGGGAGTACGAGGTGCCGGTACGTCAGGCACATACTCTAGAGGCAGCTATCTGGGCTGCCAAGTCTGTTGAGAACATGATTAAAGGGAGAACCACCAACAAGGTTGAGGTTGGTGAGAAGAGAAAGTTTGAGGGAACATCTGGTTCCGGTAAGAAAAGAAAATTTTCGAAATCTGATTCGAAAAAGTTTGGTGGAGGAAAAGCAGGCGAAGTGAAATGGTGTGATAAGTGTAAGAAAAAGCACTTTAGGAAATGTAGTGAGGATGTAATGTGACAACCCAAAGTTATTCCGTTACATTACCCCGTTACCGTTAACAGAATATTCCACTATATAAAGGTTCCGTTAATTTGAGGTCGTCAAATAAATAAATGTTTCATTTATTTATATCTTTATGTCGTTAAGTCGTGATAAGAGAAATAAAAACTCGTAATACACATTTCCATTTAATTGGAAAAAGTTAGTTTTTATTATTACGACCACTAAATCGGGTGCGACCAAAAGCCCCGTATAACGGCAGTATCGGGTAGATTCCCACTAAGCTCCAACTCCCACCCATATATAAGGGGGAGTAAACTCCATTGGAGCCTTTTCCACCCTCTCTCTCTATACTCTCTCACTAGACCCGTGTTCGAGCCAAATCCGCAACCAAACGCTTCCAAATCGTAAGTCCGCTTATCCTAGGTTGTTCTAAACATTATGATTCGTGTTTATAGCTTAAAATTGGACTTAGAAGCTGTTAGAATGGGGTTTACGGCCTAAGATCCTCCTTAGGCCGTAAACCCCTTAATCAAGGCCAAAATGACCCCAAAATGTCCCTAAAGGCTTGGAAACTAATTGGGGATTTAGCCTAGGAGTGTTTGATCATTTAAAACAATCAAAATGAGGCATAAAAGAGAGTTTACGGCCCAAGCACATGCTTAGGCCGTAAACACCTCTAAACCTTGTCAAAATGCCCCAAAAACACTCCCAAACCACCCTTAGGATTAATACATAATTTAGGGACTTGCTATTTCGGGTCTAGATCAATAAAACACAAAGATTTAAGGGGTTAAAAGGAGTTTACGGCCTAGAAATGTGTCAAGGCTGTAAACACCCTCAAACATGCCAAAATGTTGGTTTTTGTTCCCCAAATGGCCTTAGACTATTACTATAAAATACTAGGAAGGTATTAAGGGCTTAAAACTTCACTTAACTCATGGCATAGGAGTTCACGGCCGTGAACTCCCTTAGGGATGGTTCATGGGCCGTAAACTCCCTAATGAAGCCCTTAGAAGCCTTAAACTCATTCATGCCTTATGGATTTGGACCTAGAAAAATCCCACGAACAAGATTGAGCCTTTAAAACACCCTAGAACCACTCACCATGATTTTACGGCCGTAAACTCATGGGGAGTTGTCCCTGGGCCATAAAATAAGTGTAGAGAGTTTACTCTCAGAGAGCAAACTCCATTCCTAAGCCATTTGAGCCCTTAGTTGTTACCCGGGACACCCCAAACACTTAACCAAAGTGTTTTCCGCTCTTTAGGGTGCGTATACTTGTTTAATTAGTATTATATGTACTAATTGTATGTAAACATATGTTATCATATGTTAAATAGGTCACTAAGTGTGTCCAAGTCTTTACTTGACACCGAGCACCCAATCGGCGCCTTCGTCGGATCCACTTACGCCAGGTGAGTTCATACCCCTGAATGAACCTTTTAAATGTTTTTACACGTTTTATAGGGGGGGGATACAAGTTAAACATGCCAGTTATCATGTCAATCATACGTGATTGATAACCCGCATGCACAAGATTTTACCACACTGTACACTGTTTTACCGAGTAGGATACTATGATGGTTTCAAAAAGGTTTTCATTTGTTTCAAAACTCTTACTTATACTGTTTTATCTAAATTCATTTTAAACTGGTTTATAAAGGTTCCAAGGATTTATAAAGTTTTTCAAACTTATTTTACCAAAGAATACCAAATGTGATTTTCCCGGAGTATAAAGGTTTTTCCAAGGTTTTCATCGAAGTTCCCATTCACGACGTATACTTTTACTTGTTAGTTACTGCTGCTTCGCTTTTACTTATTTAAAACTCCTACTTGATAACGCGTTTCCACATCGTGATACACTTATACTTGGTACACTTATACTTCACGATTCTATTATCTCACACTGTACGCTTATACTTCACGACTCGGTTATTCCACTGTACGCTTATACTTCACGACTTGGATATTCCACTAGACGCTTGTAGGGCGTCTGGTACTCTAGTGTCGGTTAGTATGGTTACGAGTATCCCGGGTTACCTTATAATTCATGGTCTTAAGGTAACGGTATTTCACCGGCAATTTACACTGTATGCTGGTAACTCATTTTCAGAGTCACACTGTTTTGACCTTGCAAGATGTATCTTTCATTTGATACTGTCTGCGGTCTGTATTCTCTGTGTTGACCTTGCAAGATGTATCTTTCATTTGATACTGTCTGTGGTCTGTATTCTCTGTTTTGACCTTGCAAGATGTATCTTTCAATTGATACTGTATGCGGTCTGTATTCTCTGTGTTGACCTTGCAAGATGTATCTTTCATTTGATACTGTCTGCGGTCTGTATTCTCTGTTTTGACCTTGCAAGATGTATCTTTCATTTGATACTGTCTGCGGTCTGTATTCTCTGTTTTGACCTTGCAAGATGTATCTTTCATTTGATACTGTCTGCGGTCTGTATTCACTGTTTTAGACCTTACCAGCTGTACCTTTCATTTGGAACCTTCTGGGGTCTGTGTCTTCTTTTGTTAGACTGAACCAGGCGTGTCGTTCGTTCGATACTCTCCTGGAGTCTATGTATTTCCCTGACTTCTCTTGCTTTCTTTAATAATCAAATTCCGTATTTTGATAATGATAGCGATTAAGGGAAAACTACTTTTTACCACGTAACTCTGTCCAGTCTTGGTAGAAGGCTGCTTTTATTAAAGAAAATATAGGATTTTCTAGAAAGAACTCTAATACACTGTAACCTCTTAAACTACTACTTTTATTAAAGTTATTTGAATAAAAACGTCACTAAATGCTTATGAACTCACCAGCATTTGTAAAAATGCTGATACTCGCTTTTCAAATAACTTGTATTCTCAGGTTAGCATTAGACAGGTACATTCCAGGAGCCGTTGATGAAGATAGCTTAGTACCACGCTGTATTTATTCTATTACTTGTATTACCTTGTTGTATTGTAAAGTAAACCATGTAAAACTATTACTATTAATGCAATGTTTTGTTGTACTTTGATTACTATAATGCATGTGTTGTGATACTTGACATGACGTCATCCACCCCAGAACGTTTCCGCCGTTCCGGTTTTGGGGTGTGACAGATTGGTATCAGAGCATTGTTTATAGTGAGCTAAGTATATCAATTCATAAAAGATATACAACCTATAAATACAATGGGATAAAACACTCTGACCAAGAATTATACTTTAAAATATAACCATATTTTACCAAAGTATAAGAACATCCAAAACCTAAACACTCGAACACAAATATCACAAGAACAACAATAATAAAAGTTGTCGGATGTTGAGCATTACCATTAAACCTGGGCAATTATGTAATCGTAAGCTGGAATAAATGTAACCTGATCAACTACATTTATTCGAGATGCGATGAACGTGTGCTTGGGAGTGATAGTGGTGTTGCAACAGGTCTGAAACCTACCAACTAGGAATGCTAGAGCCAAACATAAAGTTTAAAATACTATAGGAGTATTTTGGAATACTAAAAGACTAACAATAATCCCAGAATCATAATCAGAAGATAAGAATCAATCAAGAATTAAAATACCATAGGGGTATTTTAGGATCCATAACTAACCTTGTGTGAAGAACTAAAAAGATCCTTATTGATATACCTACAACTACAGAGGGTGTACTCCCAAGGTTATATATAATAAGGATCCCATAGGCTAAGAATGTGTGGTTTCGCTCTATTTCCTTTTCCTCGTTGGGATGTGGATATAGAGTAGTATCACATATTCGAAGGCCTATCGGATCTAAGCTATATATGAATTGTATACCCTGTGTAATCGTAGCAGGACTCGATATGGATCATCTAGTGAAATGTTAATAATCTCTTAGGATTCTTTAGACATTTCCATTCTCGCACGAACCCTGTAGAAAACCCTATCCACCTCAGTGTTTAACAGAAGAGTTGAGTCCGGCCCCGAAGAAGTTCATTGGGAAGATTTCCAGCTCGGAAACGAATGAACTAGGTCGAGACTATTGAATTCACCAAGTGCCTGTATCTTTTAGGGACATCGGTGAGAAATTCGCCTAAACTTCGGAGATTCCTAGTCATCCATCATGAAGTGATGACACCCAGAGTCGGATTCAGAAGTAAGGCGGAGTAGAAATTCAATGTCTTCACAAGAGAAGAACCCTAGGTAACTACCCGAAGGGAACCAACGCCGATACCAGCCAAAGATACGAGGCAGACAGAGGGAGCCAGTACATGGAACCCGAGAATTGTCTTTTCCTCGTGTTCGTCACACTAATAAACACGTAAAATAATACAATTTAGTGAGTTAGTGGTTACACTACTCACGCTATGTGTTAGGTAAATCGTCGTTTCCCGTTGCCAGTTACACGATTAGAGCGGAACCCCGCACCTCTATTGAGAATATTTAACCATAAGCCTCCATAAGCCTCTCTTTCCGCGGTTTCGTTCCGAACTGTTTTCAAATATCTCCAGGTCGGAGAGTGAAACCTTTCCTAGTATAAAAGGTAACTTAGTAGGAACGACTCGCATCTTATGGCCTTTTCCGATACTTATACTCCTACCTTGATTACCAGGACTACATCATAGGGATGTAGGTCGACACTCAGATAACCAGTACCCGAGGCACGGGAAAAATTCATACCTAATACAGTCAGGACAGTTATGTCCAGGGTTAGCCATCGTCTCTCATTATCTCGTATTCCTTTCCGTGTAGGAAAACCATGCCACCGAAGAAACGCAACCAGTCCACAAGCAAGAAACCTATTCTCTTATTCGATGAAGCTACGTTCCAAGTTGCAGTCTCAGCAGTCGTAGCAGCTGTCATGGCTCACCTGAATGCTAACAACGCCAATGTTAGCAAGGTACCTGTCGGGATTTTCGATCCTAGTAGTAGACAGCAACAACCAACCTCTGCATACCCGACCGCACAAAAACCTCACTCAAATCCACTGAAGAGAAAGATCAAGATCGAGGAGGGAAGTACCTCGGCTCAAGGACCTTCCGAAGGGCGACGAGCTGAGATGGTCAAATTCCCTACCAACCCTTCCATCCCTACACCTAGAAGACCATACCTAGGAGACCTCCCCCACTGCAGCAAGTGCAGCTACCATCATCATAGTGTCTGTCGGGAGCTCTATTGTGCTAGGTGCCACATGTTGGAGCATACTGCTCGCGTCTGCAGAACCCCGGTTGAGTTCATTACATCAACCACCAATGTGGCGACCCGTACAGTTTGCCACCTATGTGGTGAAATGGGACACTTCAAGAAGGACTGCCCAACTGAAGGGAAAGACAAAGACACCGGAGGAGTCTAACTCTAATGCTTAGGGAGAAACATCAAGGAACCTGGTAGATTTTTGGTATGTCTCTCGATCCCAGATACCTAACCGAGAACATTAAAAGACTAATTCAAAATGTAAATACTTCTGCATTAAGGAGAAAGTCGCATCACTGTTAAAAAAAATTTAATTCATTAGGTAAAACTATAATGGCTAAACGTATGCGTTATGGCCATGTATAGTTAAGATGGATAGACCTAGAGTGAGTGAATGCCGCCTCATTTCCTGTTTCTCGTATGGTTGTGATTTTAGGGCGGAGTCGCTCAGTCAACAGTCCTCCCCACCTTAATTATACATGACTAGTATATGTCAGGAGATTATAGAAATGCCTCGTGAGAATTCATCCATGAAAAGGTACTCCACTCAGAAACCCTTAGAACACTCTATAGTTCCGCGTCGACTCTATCGGTCCAAGTATTCGCGATAGTGATACACAGGATGAAACCTTAGACGCCTAGAACTTGTGTGCCTATTCGGCGCATGAATCTATCGATCTTCATTATATATCATGTCGAGGTATGCCAACTTCGACGACTCTATCGATCATGGTTTGACATAGTGCAACCATCTGTACATCCTTAGTGCTGTGTAAAAAGAACTTTCTCCGTAGCCATGTCGGCAAATAAAGGTTCTTCCGAACCTAAAACGTAACACGACTAATCAAACCTAATACGATCCGTCGGTCATCCCTCTTATCTCAAACCTTCCGAAGTACCCAGGAGAGGGGTACCGCGCGCTGTTAACCAACCCTCCTTAAATAGATAAGAACCGAAACGAAAGGCACTGCACGCATTCCAGAAGACGATAACCACCCGAAGCATACCTAGTAGATTCCCTAGAAAGACCCTTCATCCTATCCCATGGAACGGGAGCTAGAGTCAAGAGAACCCTTACAGATTGAGCTACTATGATGACCAAAAATCCGAAGTTGTTGTCATTCCGCTTGAGCCAACATAGTAGCTAACACCCTCAGTTGGTAAAGAAATCTGATTCGTAAGGGTCAAGGACATTGCCTACGACCATCCATTCACGCTTAATACCCCGAATAAAGCATCGCAGCGGATATCCCGGAAATCCGAGAGCTGCGATAAAGAAAACTCTAAGAAGAGTGGATGAAAAGACTAAAGTTCCGAGTGATGGGAACCTATACTCACTAGATTTGACCTAGATCGAGAAGACTCAGAACCTTCGGAAGAGTAGTGGCCGAAGATGTTCGCACTACTCAGGCACTTCGTCCGCCCTGTTATAGACGAGTAGTGCCTATCATCCTCCACCCTCTCGCATGGAGGAAATCATCGTCGCCCCCTGTTACAGACTAGTTTTGCCTATTGATAGACTAGATAATGCTTTATTAGTCGAAGTTGCTAGTGGTAAGTTTGTACCTGTTAGCCATCGTATGAAAAACATCTTAATCGACCTGAATGGGAATAAGTTTCACGAGGAATTAATGTCTATCGAACTTAATGGTTTCGACATCGTTTTGGGAATGGATTGGCTTAGCGCCAATGATGCCGAAATTTTATGCAAGAAGAAGATAGTTAAAGTAAACCCGCATGGGAAAGATTCGTTTATGGTGTATGGGGACAAACGCAGAGTAAATTCTGGAATCATTTCTCTAATGAAAGCCAGAAAGTGTTTCACCAAGGGATGTACATCATATTTAGAATTCGTGATTGATGCTAAGAAGGAAAAGAAGGTGATGCAGAGTATTCCAGTGGTGTGTGATTATCCGGAGGTATTTCCCGAAGATCTTCCTGGATTACCACCTGATAGACAAGTGGAGTTCAGAATAGACTTGTTACCAGGGACCACGCCAATAACAAAAGCACCTTATCGATTAGCACCAACGGAGATGAAGGAGCTGATGATGCAACTTCAGGAGTTATTGGACAAAGGTTTCATTAGACCTAGTTCATCACCTTGGGGAGCTCCGGTGTTATTCGTGAAGAAGAAAGATGGAAGTATGAGAATGTGCATCGATTACAGAGAACTGAACAAGGCAACAATAAAGAATAGATACCCATTGCCAAGGATTATTGACATGTTTGATCAATTGCAAGGTTCGAGCTATTTCTCGAAGATCGATCTAAGGTCAGGATATCATCAGCTGAAAGTAAGAGAGCAAGATATAGAGAAGACTGCATTCAGAACGCGATATGGACACTATGAGTTTTTGGCATCACCACGAACTCATAATGGCCATAGCAAGTACGAAAAGTTGTCTTCTGCACATCCTCATTGTAACATCCCCATTTTCACGGCCAGAAAAGACCGGTTTTGTTTATGCTTTATAAAAATCAGAGTACCTCTTTTAGTGAAAATGTTGCGGAATTTGTTCCCAGTAAAACATGATAAATACGTTATCAAAACATTTCCTAAGAAATGTATTTTTATTCATTTTAAAGCATTTGGGATGTCATCGTCAATACAGAAAAATAAACATAAACAGAACTTACATTCATTTACACTAGTGATCTACATCTCTTTAAATCTCTCAGTCTAATGTAACTTCGTATCGAAACCTGTGATACAAATAAACCGAGTGGGACAGGTTGGGAAATCTGGTGAGTACATAGGGTTTTCAACCCACAATAATATAATTATTATGTTTATACATCAAACAATTAACCCAATTACTCATCCCCGTTATCTTCCTTACTCTTAAGGGTCTACCCTAAGAGCCATCTATCCTACATTCATTCATTTCGAAGTCCCTTGCTTCAAGGGTTTATAAGACAGGCACTAATTCCATATCTGCTAAAGTTCATTCATCAAGTACTAAATCCATAGCTACCAGTGTAGGTACTAAGTCCATAGCTACCAACTTTTATCTAATAGACACTAAGTCCATAGCTGCCAGGTACTAAGTCCATAGCTACCATCACCTAACAGGTACTAAGTCCATAGCCACCCGTGTTTACCTAATAGGTACTAAGTCCATAGCTACCAGTGTTTGTCCAATAGGCACTAAGTCCATAGGTGCCGATGTTATTTATTAGGCACTAAGTCTATAGCTGCCAATGTTTACTCACATCATCTTTTATCTCTCATTATTCATCTACCCATGTCATACCCAACAAATTTGTAGATATAAAATACATATATAGTTTAAATCATTTAAAACATGTATAAAATCGTTCATCCAACATAGATAGCAAGTATACAGATAATATGCACACGTAGCACAGAGTTTATATAAAATATTTCATATCTATGTGTAAAATGAAAGTAACTATGCACTCACTTGATAAGGTGATGACTCGGTACTCGGACAGTGCTTCGTTTACTTTAAAATAATTTCCTTTGATGAAACCTAGTATTATTACCACTAGATTTTAGTATGATATTTACCGTGACTAATTATTAGTCTTTTTATTATTATATAAGCGTTTAAACAATACTTTCCAACCACTATGTACAGACATGGGCCATACATAAAACACCAGAGGGCAGGACCATTTTGGCATATAGCACTTCTGAAATCCAACAACCCTATGCGGCCCTTTAAACCAGATTCCCTGTACCGCGAGTAGTTAAAAAGATATTATAACGACACTTATATAAGTCATAATAATAGCTCAAATATTTATTATAAGTTCATAATAACAATACTAATTTTAAATATAAACTATATCTAAAATAGGGTAAGCATAACTTACTTACAAGGGGGTTTTAGCTAGGAGTCGGGCTCTGCTGGGGCAGAACTTCGTCGCTGAATCTTTCTAAGAAAGGTTCGTGCAGCGCTTCAGCGCTCACCTTACTATACTAAAACTACAAAAAGAGAAGTCGAATCACGAGGGACCGAAATGCTCGAGGGATAAGAAGAGAAAGACTCTTGAATCAAGAGTATGGTGCAAGAAATATGAGAGTCCAAACTTCTTATTTATAGTAATTGAATTTACAAAAACTACCATCCATAATTACTTAATGACCTTATAGTTATAAAAATGACTAAACACCCCTTCATTATACTATTTTAAATAGATTTAATGATATTTGTACTAAACTAATGTCGAAAGTACTCAACACTAGTCTTTTAATAACCGCATCGTCGATACCTTTCTAATGATATATACATTTGTATATATATATATATATATATATATGTGTGTGTGTGTGTGTGTGTGTGTACGTATATATGATTTATACTTTATTTTAATACGTAAATATGCTATTATAATTTGTAACTCGTTCATACGAACTCCATTTTTTACGTTCTTTATATCTACGCGTTGAAATACGAGTACTACAACTTTCATTTAGACGTTGTCAGCTAATTCTCATTCTATCTCAGATTTACAAAACTATATCGAATTTATTGCGCTCGAAGAGTAGGGACCAAGTTTCGTCCATATATTTAACATACAATCTCTACTCTTGACATTATTTATATCCACGCGTAGGTAAAAACAATATCTAAAACTTTCATTTAGACTTCGTCAGCTAATTCTCGACCGATCTTAAATTTAACAGTAGGAGGAGATTATACTGTTAAATGTCCGCGTAAAATTCATAACTTCTATATACGGACTCCGTTTTCGTCTGTCTTTTTACCGTTGAGTTCCTATTAATGAGATATTAAAATCTCATTTAGGTAGCGTAGGCCAAAAACCGCTCGAACTAATGTTAAATGTTAGAAAATTCATAATTTCCTCATATGAAGTCAGATTTGGGCGTTCTTTTTATGGATGCTCTCAGTTTAACATATTTTACAACTTTTGTTTAGATTACTAAGGTTAAAAAGTCCACTATCGTAAATTCACTATTTACGTCTCCCGGTGTCATGCCGGTTTTGCCGAAAAACTTCGACGGGTCATAACTTCTTCGTTATAACTCGGATTTCGGCGTTCTTTATATGTATTAAACCCTTGTAACATATACTAAAACTTGGTTAAGATTAATCCTTCTAAATAATCTTCCATCAAAAACTCACTTTTTATGCTTATTGTCTCTAAATTGACTAGCCCAGATCTGCGGGCGTTACACTCATCCCTCACTCGCATCTGATGATAACCCGATCACAGATTAATCTTAGAGAACCAAGATGCACCCTGTGTTGGATAAGGTGTCTAAGTCCATAACTATTTCTGGTATGTACTTGACCCGACCCGGCATGGTCCATTTGGGTTGCATGGCACCATGCAATTGGATAGACTAAATGAGAGAAATAACACTTGTGGTTTATTAATATGTTATAAGTTCTAATATATTAATAATATTATTTAATTAGGTTGATCAAGAATTAATTTTAGAATTAATTAAGTGATCAAAAGATAATTAATTAAATATATGAGTTGATTATGTAAATCATCCATAACTTATATAGTGGGCTAAGAGGCTCCATGGATAATCAAGTTGGGTTGAACCCCTTGGATGCTCCATGGAGGATCCATGGGAGTTACAAACCCATGGGTCATGGAAATGAAGAGTCATGACACATTAGGGTTTACATGGTGTAACCCTAAATGTGTCAACACTATATAAATCTCATGTTTCTCCCAAAATCGACTATGACATGCATGTTTGAGGGTTGGAGCTGATTTTTGAGTGTTACACTTTCTCTCCAAGTTTACTCCATAGCGTTAGGTGTTGTGTGAAGCATTTGAGGCATCACACTTGGGGTGATAGGCTCACAAGGTTTCAAGGATCAAAATCAACAACAAGGTATGTATTTCTATCTTTCATTTAAGTTAAAATTGTTCCCCATGTATGCTAGATAGGATCATAACCTTGGAAATCAACTTTGCATGAGAATTAGACAAACATAGATCCAAGGTTATTAGGGTTGCATGTACACTTAGGAAATGTTAGAATGCTCAAAACCCATCACCCTGAAGCTGGTCGAAAAGATCATCAATCCTCGGGAGTGGATAACGGTTCTTCACCGTTACCTTATTCAACTCCCGGTAGTCAATACACATCCGATGAGATCTGTCCTTCTTCTTCACAAACAAAATTGGGGCTCCCCAAGGTGAACTACTCGGTCTAATGAATCTCTTGTCTAACAGCTCCTGCAGCTATGTAGACAACTCCTGCATCTAGGAGGGGCCAACCGATACGGTACTTTGGCTATCGGAGCCGCACTTGGAATCAAATCGATCCTGAACTCCACCTGCCTTTTCGGAGGTACCCCACGCAAATCCTCCGGGAACACATTCGGATACTTCCGCACAATCGAACCTCGTCCACGGTCGCCTTACCCTCATCCCGTGTATCCATGACATAGGTGACAAAACTTGCACAACCCCGATGAAGGTAACGTCTGGCCCTCGCTGCAGAGCGCATGACCAGCCCATGTTGTGGTCTCTCACCCTGAATCACCAATTCTCCCCCACTTGGGGTCCGAACCTGAACCAACTGTTTCTCATAGTCAATCACTGCCCCATTAGGGCTCAACCAATCCATGCCCACTATGACCTTGTTCCCACGCAAATGAATGAGAACCAAACCCACCGGATACTGCTCGCTGAATAACTGAAGGGTACACCCTCGATGAACCCTTGCAACCCGAATAGACCTATCATCAGTAATCTCCACATTAATAGAACAATCAAGCTCCCCTGGAGCTCCAACAAATCTCTTGTTGAGCGCAAGAGATACAAAAGATTGGGTAGCCCCCGAATCGAATAATACCAAGGCAGAGATATCGGTCACGAAGAACGATCCTAAAATAAAACACGTAAACATAAGCAAAAATTCGATATAAATAAATAGATAAGGAGAGGTTACATACCCGTTACAACGTCAGGAGCTGCGCGCGCCTCCTCTGCCGTCAGCTGAAACGCCCTGCTCTTCGCCGCTGGCGCATCTGCCCGGCACAGACGGCCGTCAGTAATCCTCAATGTCATAGGAGCAGGTACTGACATCGGTCCTGCTGTAGCCAAACTCAGACATTAGGCCCTCTTGTGGCTCCTCTGATTGCACTGAAATCAAATCAGATTAGATACCGGGGTGACGGTGGTGGTCGCAGTACAATCCCTGCTAACATGACCAGTCTGACTGCACTTGAAGCAGCCAGAACCACCCACCCTGCAAGCTCCCTCGTGCGATGTGTTGCATTTGCAACAATGGCTTCGGCCCTGATGGCCATTCCCCCTTGTATCAACCACCTTAGGCCTCTTGCCCGAACTGCATCCCCCAGAGTTTATTCCACATTGGCTAGTTGTGATTTTTACTCTGATGTTTTGAGAAAACTATTGGTTTTACCATCTTTTGGAGCAATTGCATTAATGGATTGATTGGTTAAAAAATGAAATTTTACTTGGTATTTTGGGACGTTACACACACACTCTCTCTCTCTCTCTCTCTCTTTATATATATATATATATATATATATATATATATATATATATATATATATATATATATATATATATATATATTGGATCAAGTAGGAACTCAAAAAATGGTAGGAACCGCGATGACAATTTTTGGCCTTAAGATTGAAAAGATAAATTGCCACGATTTGATTTTATTTATCGTCAAAAACTCGCAAGATGATATGGCATTTTCGTAATTAATTGCTAGATTTTAATAATTTATGGAGAAGGTTAATTGTTTTGAGGGTACAAATGACAAAATCAAAAAAAATCAAAAGAAAAAAAAATTCGACCATGTGGTCTCTCTAAGAGCTGACACATACCCCCACCCCCAACATGACAAGTTTCCAGCCCTTATTGGTTGGTGGATTTTTTTTCCCACCCAACTTAATTTTTCAGTCATATCTTTTTTTTTCTTTGAAAAAATAAATTGAAAAAAAATCAAAGTTTTTAAAATTTAATTCTCTACAAAATGAGCACACTCATGAGAATTTGAAATATATATATATATATATATATATATATATATATATATATATATATATACTAGGTGTGAGACCCGTATATTATACTGGTTGATTAAAACAAAATGTTAATATAAATGATTAAATGGAAAATTTATTTGAATTTGAATTTTGAGATAACTGAAAAATTATGAGAAAAAAACATGCAAAAAATAAATTAATTAAAATTATGTATTTTGTTATCAAATTTGTGTACTAAACGGGTAAATTATAACAAAATGCTAAACACAAAGGTTTAAATTGTAAATTTATTTGAAATTGAAATTAAAATTTAGAATTTGAAATTTGAAATTAATAGTCATTATGCTAGGTTTAATTTATGGAAGTTATATTCATGATATATTGGAAATAAAAAATGAAGTAAATGACAAGTGGAAAATAAATATATCTCAAAATTATGACAAAATGACATGTGGCGAATTGAATGAGAGAATGACATGTGGCAAAACCATTCTTATTTATTAGGGTAGATATATATATATATATATATATATATATATATAAAGTAAAAACAATTCTCCAAAATTTATAAAAATTTAAAGAATACTTCTACTCAATATTCTTATGACTTTGTAAAAAGAATTTTTAAAAAAATAAGGTGTTTTAGATACCAAACTTGATTTTAAAAGACTAAAAGTTTTATTAAAAAAATATTGAACATAATATGATGCAAACAAAGACGATTCAAAATATTTCTGATTCAAAAATATTATGATTCAATATGTTATGATCCTTAACTAATTATGATCTAAAAATATTTTGATTCAAATATTTAATGATCCTTAATTATTCTATTTTTTTATGATTCAAAACTAAAAGATTAAAAAAAAACATAATGATCCAAATGTTCTATTGAACAAAAACTTTATTTAATTCAATATATTATGATCCAAAAGTGTATGATGCATAATATCGTTATGATTCAAAATTTATGATTCAAAAATAATATGTTTAAAAAAAAGTATGAATGAAAAATATTATGATAATTAATATTCTTATTGTTTAAAATTTTATAATTTTTAAACATTAAAAACTCAAACCGATATTTAGTTTAAAAAATCAAAAAACTCAAAAAATAAAAACAAAAAGAAAAAGAAAAAACCCTACTTCTTCAAGTATGTAGTAAAGATATTAAAAAACGAAAAAAAGAAAAAAATAATATTTATTTTAAAAACAAACAAAAAAATAAAAAAATGAAAAAAAAATATATTAAAACCGAGCATATATCTATTTAAGAAAAAAATGATTTTTTAACGAAAAATAAAAAAATAATAATAAAAAAACGGAGAAAACCAAAATAAATGAAAAAGAAAAGGAAAACTCATTTAAATAACGTTCCATGGACGTTCGTCACGCATGATTATACCATCGAGATAGTATTACGTTCCATGCACGGGTGCCGCTTGCGAACGCGTAACGACCAAGTAAATGAATTTGATGTTTGTGCCCTTGACGAAATGATTGGTGAAAAGTAGTTTTGCGGTTCCCACCAAATTCTGGGCTTCTACGGGATCCGGACTATATATATATATATATATATATATATATATATATATATATATATATATATATAGAGAGAGAGAGAGAGAGAGAGAGAAGATCACTAACGAACCTTGCTAACTCCTTCAATATCATTTATAATAAATTTTCAATCTTTTTTTATTTGTAATTAAGAGATCTTAATCCAATTTCAATCTTTTGTTTTTAATCTTTTTACACAATGTCAATTAGTTAAATTTCAGTTCGAACAAATTTTTTTTCACTATACATATGCATTAGATTGATGCATATGTTTTTTCACACGGTTTTTCTTCGCCACATCATTTGTTCACGATCTTATCAACATCTGATTGGTTCTAGAGTTGTTTTTTTCGATACATTCGATCTATTTGTTCTTTCAATTCACGCCATTAATCAATTTTTTGTAGAACCAAAATAACATATTAATCAAGAGATTTGTTTCACGCTTTCTTCAGTAATCATCGATTGATTTTTTTGACTTATCAAGTAAATCGATCGATTTCATCACAAATTCTAAATTTCTTATTGCTTAACCTGATTTCGTTTGTTTTTATGTCAATCGATAATACATTTTTTTATCCGAAATTTTTATCTTGTATTGTTATGAATTAGCACTTAGGCCACATTAACATTGTATATTATTATTTTACTGTTAATATCAATTTATCAGTAGCTTCCAGATGGCTTTAGTTTCTTTTGCTATTGATTTTATGTCCAGGCTCTAGGCACACCAACTGTTTGTTTCAATTTGCTTCCTAATTTTCAGTGAACATTTCATGTTTAAGAAAAGAGAAGCTTGTATCCGTTTCAGTTTCACTAATTTGGTAACTGAAAAGCTTCATAATATATGACTAATAGGTAGCTTCTTTGACATGGAACCCCCTGCAATCAAGACACCAAAACAAGTAAAAAATATCCCAACCATACTTTTTAATAATTTTTTACTAACAGTGAGTATGTTATTTCATCAAACAAGTTTTTTTCTTATTGTTCTAACTTTTTATACTCGTAATAAGATTATCATGATTTATATGTTGGTTTTAAGTTGGATTATATGGCTCGAGATCTAAATTACCGAATTGCCCTCTCTTACCGATCGGCAAAGTCATTTGTTAAGATGCAAGATTAAAGGGCATAGTTGGAAAAAGATTAGGTATGCAGCATCATGTGTTCCATTTTCTTGGTATTCAAAATTTAACATTTTTTGGTATGCATAATTTACAATGGTTGTATTTTTGCAACCATAATCAAATGCTTATTAGTTCTATTTTTTTCTTGGACACAAATACCCCTGAGTTGTAAATTGTAAACCTAAAAAAATTGCTAAAGGTTCCATTTTGTAAACATGGACAGAAATGCCCTTGAGTTACATTTAGCACTTGGATACAATTTTCATGTTTTAAACTTGAGCATAAATTCCCTTGACAGAAGTGAAACATACTCAAGAATGTCTTAATTCATCATAACTAAATCATGTACTTCTTTTTGATCAATATTAGAGTCCAACTAAATTAACCAACTACTATTACTTTTAAATGTAATTTTCCATTGACTGCATGAAATAAGAGCAATTGTTAGATGTCACACATATGGTCCTTATGAAAGGTTATATGAACAAAATTGGTCCATGACTACAAATTTTATTTATAAGAAATCGTCCATGTTTGTAAATGTTTCTATTTTTCCATTATGGTTTGGTGTTTATGTATTTCAATCTATATATGTTTGTAGCAAGTTAGAGTTGTATGTCATATATGTTTCATATTTTTCTATGGATGATGTGTTGATGAATAAAGTGTAATTAGCAACAAAAGAAGTCTTTCTTATTCTTATTCATTTGAATATGTATGTCATATACTTACTCTTATTCATATACCTATACTTATTCACATGCATATGCATATACTTATTCTTATGCAAATGCATATACATATGCATACACTTATGAGTATGCATATACTTATTCTTATGTATATGCATATGAATATGCATATGCTATATACTTATTCTTATGCATATGTATATGCATATACATAAGCATAATCATATGTATTTAGTTGTCTTATGTGTACACTTATTCTTATGCATATGCATATACTTAGTCATATGCTTATGCATATACTTATTCTTATGCATATGCATATACTTATTCATATGTCATATTATGCATATGCATATGCTTATTCATATGCATATTAATATGCATATGTCATATACTTATTCTTATATGTGTATACTTATTCATATGCATATACTTATGAATATACATATACTTATTCTTATGCATATGCATACACATATATCCATATGTTTATTCATATGAATATGCTATATACTTGTTCTTATGTATATGCATATTAATAGACATATATACATATAAATGTATACATATGCATATCATGCATATGTATATGTATATGTAGATTTATTTATGTATATGATGTATACATATGTATATGCATATAGATCCATGGAGAACCAAATTGAGGGAGTGAACCGATGAATTGTTTATCTACATTTAATTTTTGCACCAAATTTCATATTTGCATCGAGTATGCCATATTTAAGAGAATTACAAAAAAAAAAAAAGATTGTGTGCATATGCATATGCACATGTTTTTTTTAAATGTGCATATACACAAAAAAAATATGGAAATGCATCAGAAATGCATTTTTTTTTAAAAAAAATATTTTTTCAAATATCATTTTCGAATTATATAGAAAATATTCGTAAAAAAGAAGAATATATATTTTTTTATTTATATTTTTTAGTTTTGTCTCCTCATGTCCAAGCTTGTATTCCAGGCCTACTTAAGGTCGTTCTTTAGTCTATAAACATTGTTAGACACTTGGATGGCTTACTTTGTGTAATGAGGTCAATGTATGTTGTTATACATCTTGTAATGATATGGGAAAATACGTAAATTTGCAAAGTATGTTTTTAAAAAAATGCAAATTTTGCATATGTATTATGGATTCAACATAATCTTGAAAAAAATACTTGAACTATCTGAGCTTTACCACCCAAAATATGAAAAGACATTACAACATTGTCTGGACTCTATTATTGTATATTAACCCCATTTCCAATCAGTAACAAAATATCACAAACAAATGTTAAACACTAAATTCTAGCAATTCTAGTAAACTAATTAACATATAGAGTCATAGACTTATGTATAATACGCTAGGCTGCTAATTAAATCAATGATTCTACTTTTTATTTAACTATAAATGTTATGCTCAAGCCTCAAGAATGTCTCATTCCAGACAACATTTCACCTTGATTAACCCTCACATTAACTAGCAAGCACATCATACAACATTTATCTAATCATCAATCCTTACGAAAATTATAAAACATAAATGACCAAAAAAATCTTTTTCTTAATGTAACTTTCAATTCACCTTTGGCTAAAAAAGTAATTTTGAATATGATGGGTATGAGCCAAAAGAACATCCTATGTGCTCATGCAAACCCTAATGCTTGGATCTAGGTTTCTCTATTGTACATGCAATTCATCCAAGACTTATAAACCCTAGACCTAGCATGCATATTTCGAAATTAACATATGAAAACAGATCTAGATGATTACCTCTTCTACAATGGCTTGAATCTTCTTGTCTTGGAGTTTAGAGTCACAAGTTTCACTCATCTAATGGCTTACAAACACCACAAGCAAGAGGATGCTAATTGAGAGAGAGAGGATGGCACAATTTCGGCTATGAAGACTCCTAGGGTTTCAAGTGGCCGAAAATTGGATGCCCTAGGGTCTTATTTATACTGGTGATGTTAGGGTTTTAGTCAAAACCCTAATGGACAGCTTAGGCCTTAAGCAATCCAAGGAAGCTTCTGGAATAGGGCCCTTATGGCCGAAATTAGGATGGACACATCTCTAATTTCGTCCATGCCTAGTCCATAAGCCTTCTTAGCCCAATATTCAACTATCACACATTTGACAGTTTAAGTCCCCTTCATTTAGATAATGTCGTTAATGTCTTTTAGCCACAAAATTAATTCTTAATTAATTCTTGTCTAATATTAATTAAACTATATGATTTATCCTTTAATATATCATTCATATAATATATTAATAAACCATAATAACCTCTCTATTCATATATCATCCTATTAGACACTAATCCAACAGTCTCCCACTTGGATAAGTCTAGTAACTACAAATGTAAGTACAATCCGATTAGAAATCGTAGCTCTCAAAGACGTTGTCGAACTCTGATCTTATCAGTAACCTATCCTCTAGATAAGGGATCGTAGAGTCCTCCGTTCTAGATATCGTGCGTGCAATTACACGGAACATAGTCATACTTATTGTCCATCAGTTCATTTTTCGATTTTTTATTTTTCTGACATAGAACTTAATTGAACAAATCAATTCAGTCCTGACCGGGCCCGACACATAAGTCAAAACAAATCATCGAGGGGCCCAGATATCGCTTATACCCTCTTAGGATAAAAGGAACCGATAAACTTCGACTTATATGCATTTACCATTCACTCATCAATCATACACAACAATGTGTTTTATAATGTCAAGTTACTGATGTGTTTACGCATTATCAACGGACAATCAACAAGAAAACAATAAACCATATATCTAGGTTTTAAGACCATATGATATTATCATCTTGCGATCACTCGAGATAAATTCCATGAAGTGATGTCAGCAAGCGCGGGTTTAATCCAATGCTCAAATCAAATTCATAAGCACTCATGAATGTTGCAGCAAACCTTTACTATGTCTAATACACTTTAGACAATCTACAAACCAATTCATGATAATCTTCTTTCATACCTACTCCCAAAGTATGAGCGACTGTGGAACATACGAATAATCTTATTATTCAGGAAGTTAAAACATGCAAAGTGAAACAATAGGTAAATAATCAACATAAGACAATAACTTTACTTATAAATAATACTCTTTTATTTAATCATCAAATGTCAATTACATTTATGTATTACACGTTTCAAAGCTATCTAATCTAAACTAATATCGTCCTTCAGCCCGATACTCCTAGCGTGCTGCAAGTGCTTAACCCTACACAATCCCTTCGTAAGAGGATATGTTGGGTTATCCTCCGACGATACCATCTTCACAACAAGGAGTCCTTCTTCCACCCGATGTCGAATAAAGTGATATTTTCTGTCGATATGTCGAGATCTGCCATAATCCCTCGGTTCCTTGGTCAAGGCAACCGCTCCTTCATTATCACAGAAAATTTCCATGGGCTCCTTTATGGCTGGCACAACTCCAAGTTCTCCAATGAAGTTCTTTAACCATATCGTCTCCTTTGACAATTCGCTCGCCGCTATATACTCTGATTCATACGTTGAATCAGCTACAGTTTCCTGCTTGGAACTTTTCCAAGTCACTGCTCCTCCATTTAGGGTAAAGACCCAGCCCGAATGCGAACGGTAGTCGTCCCTGTCGGTATGAAAACTGGCGTCACTATACCCTCGCACCCTTAAGTCATCACTCCCACCGAGTACTAGAAACCATTCCTTGGTCCTTCGAAGGTACTTAAGAATATTCTTGACTGCGGTCCAATGTGCTTTGCCAGGGTTCCCTTGATATATGCTGACCATGCTCAAAGCGAAGGACACATCAGGGCGAGTACAAGTCATAGCATATACAATCGAGCCAACTGCGGAAGCATATGGTACTCGGCTCATCTCTTCTATCTCGACTTTGGTACTCGGGCTTTGAGTCTTAATCAACTTGTCATTACTTTGGATTGGCAACTCCCCCTTCTTGGAATTCTCCATACTAAAACGCTTTAGTACCTTGTCCAAGTAAGTATTCTAACTAAGTCCTATTAGTCTTTTACTTCTATTTCTCACTATCATTATTCCCAAAATATAGGCAGCCTCTCCGAGGTCCTTCATAGCGAAACACTTCCCAAGTCAGGACTTGACTTCCTGCAGCGTCAAGACGTCGTTTCCTATGAGTAGTATGTCATCGACATACAATACGAGGAAGCTCACTATACTCCCACTGGCTTTGGCATATACATATGATTCATCCTCGCTTCGTAGAAAACCCAACTCTTTGACTTTCTCATTATAACAAAGATTCCATCTGCAAGATGCTTGTTTCAGTCCATAAATGGACTTCTCAAGCTTACACACTCTATTGGGGTGCTTCGCATTGACAAAACCTGTTGGCTGACTCATGTAAACAACCTCAGCCAACTTCCCATTAAGGAAAGCGGTTTTGACATCCATTTTCCATATTTCATAGTCATGAAATGCAATTATGGCCAACATCACCCTAATAGACTTTATCTTCGCAACAGGTGAGAAGGTCTCATCATAGTCAACTCCGGGACTTTGAGTGAAACCTTTCGCAACCAATCGTGCCTTGTAGGTGTGTACCTTCCCATCCATGTCGGTCTTCTTCTTGAATATCCACTTGCACCCGACCGTCTTACGACCTGGCACATTGTTAACCAAATTCCAAACTCGATTTTCATACATGGACTGAATCTTGCTGTCCATAGCCTCTTTCCATTTTGCAAACTCCGGGCCTACCATGGCTTCCTGGTAGCTGCTAGGTTCATCCAAATTTATTAGTGTACTATCACTAATAAATGTATCACCCTCACTTGGTATATGAAAACCATATAACACAGGCGGAACACTAACTCTACTGGAACGTCTAAGAGGTAAGGACTTGTCAATCGGTTCAACTGGAGTTTCCTCCTCAGGTTGAGCGCCAGCGTTAGAGGTTCCTTCATCGATCGACTCTTGAAGCTCTTTAGGATCAGTTTGCCTCCCACTGTCCCCTGGGCTTATGAGTTATCGCACTCGGAAAACCCCTCTCCTCGCAACGAAGACAACATTTTCACTCAATCTATAGAAGAGATATCCAAAGGACTTCTGCGGGTAGCCGATGAAAATACACCGCTCACTACGAGGTTCGAGCTTGTCATGAGTCTCTCGTCTTAAAAAAGCCTCGCAACCCCAAACCTTGATATGTGCTAATGAGAGAGCTTTCCAAGTTAACATCTTGTGAGGTGTTTTGGCAACCTTCTTCATGGGGACTAAGTTAAGGATATGGGCAACAGTCTTTAAGGCATACTCCCAGAATGAGATAGGTAGCGAAGCACGACTCATCATGGAACGAACCATGTCTAGCAAGGTTCGATTACGCCTCTTACCCACACCGTTCAACTGCGGTGTCCTAGGTGGCATCAATTGCAAAACGATTCCGCATTCCTTGAGGTAGTCGTGGAATTCAAGACTTAGGTACTCTCCACCTCGATCGGATTGAAGCATCTTGATTTTCCTGCCCAACTGATTCTCCATTTCTTGTCTAAACTCTTTGAACTTTTCAAAAGTTCCTGACTTGTGCTTGATTAAGTAGATATACATATATCTGCTATAATCATCGGTAAAAGTCACATAGAAGCGGCTCACATCCCTTGTGGTGGATCTAAAGGGCCCACATACATCGGTGTGTATGAGATCCAATAAACCCTCACCCCACGTACAAGTGCCAGTGAAGGGTGACTTGGTCATCTTTTCAAGCAAACAAGACTCGCACATGTCATCGTCCCTAAGTTCGAATGACTCCAACACTCCATCCTTTTGGATTTGGGATATGCGTTTCTTGTTGACATGTCCAAGACGACAATGCCACAAGCATGGTTTATCCAAACCATTAGATGAATCAATACACAACACATCATTTCCTAAGTTATCTACAACCATCACAGTTTCATATATTCCATTACAGGGCAATGCTTCAAAATATAAGACACCATTAAGATAAGTATTAATAGAATCCTTTTCATTATCAAATGAATATCTAAAACCTTGTCTATACAAACCATTAAATGAAATGATGTTTCTTGCCATATCTGGCGAATAGCAACAATTATTTAAATCTAATCTTAATCCACTACTAAGCATTAAAGAGTAAACTCCGATCTTAATGACAGGAGACGATCTTCTGTTTCCCATGATCAAGTGTATCTTCCCATGCTCCACATCCCTATTTCTTCTTAGTCCCTGCAAATCAGAACAAGTGTGAAAACCACATCCTGTATCAAGTACCCAAGAAATAGCATGTGATGAATCATTAGATTTAATAGTGTAAATACATGCATAGGACGGCTTGATCTTTCCATCCTTGATATATTTGCAGATATTTCAGGCAACTTCGTTTCCAATGCCCTATTTCGTGGCAGTGGTGGCACTCTGCCTCCTTGGGGTTGGAGTTGGGTTTAGCAAAACCAGCCTTGGTTCCACTAGAAGAGGAGCCTTTTTGGAACTTTCCCTTATGGTGGCTCTTTGAGGGAGCCTTCCTCTTCTTACCCTTCCCTTGCCTAATTGCCAAGACTAGGGCAGCAGCAGGACTAGGAGTTGATGCAACAGATTTTTCTTTGAGGTTGCTCTTAGCAGCCCTCAGTAAGCCTTGAAGCTTGCTCAAAGTGACCTCCTCCTTGTTCATGCGGTAGGTCATGCGGAACTGGTTGTAACAAGGAGGAAAGGAGTGAAGGATGATGTCAATTGTAAGCTCTTCATCAAAGTTAACATTTAACTTTAGCAGGCGATCAACATATCTCTGCATCTTTTGTAGAAGAGCAGTAAGGGACTCTCCATTACCCATTTTCGCAATGATCATCGAAGTGATGATCTCGTACCTCTCTTGCCTAGCGCTTTGGTGATACCGATCCAACAGATCTTGATGCATCTCATAGGGATACATGTCCTCATAGGACTTCTGGAGTTCTGCAGTCATAGTCGCCAGCATGATGCAATGGACTTTCGTAGCATCACGCTCATGGGCCTCAAAGGAAGCGATGTCTTCAGCAGAGGCAGTGTTGATGTTGATTTCCTTCACCTTTTCATCGAGGACATACTCCTTGTCCTTGTAACAAGTGACCATTCGAATGTTGTGGATCCAATCATTGAAATTGGACCCATCAAAGACCACTATCCCATACAAGTTCATGAGTGAGAACGAGCCAAAGGAACCACAAGCGTTGTTGTTCTCATTCGACATCTGAAATAGAAAAAAGACATGTTTGATTTGAAATGATTCCCCAATTAAACACCCAAATGAAAAATCAGGGCTAAGATCCAACAACATTATTTTCAAATTAGAAGATGGATGCCATAATCTAACATGCAAATAATTTGAAGGTAAGTGAATGACGATTCACTAATTTTCCACCATGAAAAACAAATTAAAATTAAGTTCTAAATGTATTGAAAACTCCTAGATCTTTTGAGATTCATTGAACTTTTCAATGACATGTTTAAATCTCGATATGCCCCTCAAGTTTGTGACTGGGATGCTGAGGATCACAAAGCGGGTGTGAATAACCATGCAAATGTACATGGTGCCCTCAAGGTTACAGTTGCCTATTCGACGTGCTGGTTAACCACACACACTCCATCGAACTATGACAAACATTGAGTCACCCTTTGTCACCCTTTCTTACAGCCCAAATAGTTTCTCGGTTAACCACACACGCTCCACTAACGTCTTAGCAAGGGTACAAAGTGTAATTCACTTTTTCCTAAAGTAACTAAGATTGGGAATTTTGAAAAACATTTAGTTACTTTTATAAATTCATTATACATTTAATGAGGAAAGGGTTACCCTATCCTACCCGTTCGGTTAACGACCCTCCACCAATCAAGGAAGCGGTGGGTGAGAGTGGACACCCATTAAACGGCCATTTTATAGGCCAAACCTTATACCCCCCTTATAGATCGGCTTTGTGAATGAGGCCTACTAACGGTAAGACTAGCATATATATATATATATATATATATATATATATATATATATATATATAATAAGTATATTATAAGGTTGAATTGTAAACTTGTAAAATTCTATGGTTTGAAATTTAAATAGTTCAAATTAAACTTTTAATTAAAAAATTATATCTCAAAACTTGAGGGCAAGTTTCGAAGTTTTCAAAACATATAGGATCAAATAGCAAATAATTTAAAATTAAACATTTAATTTAATGATTATCTAAATTTGACCTATTCCATTTTATTCACAAGATAATTCAGCAAATAAATCAAATAATCAAATTTTATCACATAAGGAATTTGTATTCAATTAAATGGTAATTCTCTTTTGTTTTGGTAAGGATAATCATATACTAACAATAAAATTTGGATTTTATTAGTCAAAAACGATTTTGGTAATTATCCTTCAGCAAAAAAAAGAAGAAAATCCCGAGTATCCCTCTATCTGACTCCCCGACTCGCCAAGTCACTAACTGGACTCGTCGAGTTGGGCTGACTCACCGAGTTCCGCTAGTAACTCGCCGATTTAGGTTGGGTAGAGGGCAGAAAAACGATTTTTCAGAAGATGAAACATGTAAAGCATCAATACAATAGAAACCAAACAAAGCTCTAATACCACTGATGGGTTTGAGCCAAAAGAACATCCTATGTGCTCATGCAAACCCTAATGCTTGGATCTAGGTTTCTCTATTGTACATGCAATTCATCCAAGACTTATAAACCCTAGATCTATCATGCATATTTCAAAATTAACATATGAAAAAAGATCTAGATGATTACCTCTTCTACAATGGCTTGAATCCTCTTGTCTCGGACCTTAGAGTCACAAGTGTCACTCCTCTAATGGCTTACAAACACCACAAGCAAGAGGATGCTAATTGAGAGAGAGGGGATGGCACAATTTCGGCTATGAAGACTCCTAGGGTTTCAAGTGGCCGAAAACTGGATGCCCTAGGGTCTTATTTATACTGGTGCTATTAGGGTTTCAGTCAAAACCCTAATGGACAGCTTAGGCTTTAAGTAATCCAAGGAAGTTTCTGGAATAGGGCCCTTATGGCCGAAATTAGGATGGACACATCCCTAATTTCGTCCATGCCTAGTCCATAAGCCTTCTCAGCCCAATATTCAACTATCACACATTTGACAGTTTAAGTCCCCTTCATTTAATTAATGTCTTTAATGTATTTTAACCACATAATTAATTCTTGTCTAATATTAATTAAACTATATAATTTCTCCTTTAATATATCATTTATATAATATATTAATAAACCATAATAACCTATCTATTCATAAATCATCCTATTATGTTACTTTGGTGCAGGCAACCCAGAAGGACCATGCACAACCGGGTCAAGTACATACCAAATATAGTTACGGGCTTAGACACTAATCCAACAGTCTACCACTTGGATAAGTCTAGCAACTACAAATGTAAGTACAATCCGATTAGCAATCGTAGCTCTTAAAGATGCCATCAAACTCTGACCTTTTCAGTAACCTATCCTCTAGATAAGGGATCGTATAGTCCTCCGTTCTATATATCGTGCGGACAATTACATGGAACATAATCTGTGACATCCCCATTTTCTCGGCCAGAAAAGATCGATTTTGTTTATGCTTTGTAAAAAATCAGAGTACTTCTTCTCATAAAAATGTTGCGGAATTTGTTCCCAGAAAAACATGTTAAATACGTTATCAAAACATTTTCGAAGAAACGTATTTTATTCATTTAAAACATTGGGATGTCATCGTCAATATAGAAACATAAGCATAAAAAAAAACTTATATTCGTTGTCACTAGTGATCTATATCTCCTTAATCTCTCAGTGTAATGTGACTTCATATCGACACCTGTGATATAAATAAACTGAGTGGGTCAAGTTGGGAAACCTGGTGAGTACATAGGGTTTTCAACCCACAATAATATAATTATTATGTTTAATCATCAAACAGTTAACCCAATTACCCATCCCCATTATCTTCTTTAATCTTAAGGATCTACCCTAAGAATCAGCTATTTCTCGTTCATTCATTCCTAAGGATTTTCCTAAGGAATAGGTACGAAGTCCATCATTGTCAATGACACAGCTGTCAAGCACAGCTGCTAGTTCTATCACTTAGCCATAGCTGCCATAGTTGTGACATTCTACATGAGGCGCTTCTGCTGGTATCGTCCTTTCGACGCTACTGTCAAGGTTATAATGTTCTCTATTAGGCGCAGCTGCTGATATTATCCTTAGAGCGCAACTGCTAGGATGTTTATCGTAGATCAACATCTAAAGTTTGTGAAGCAGCTGCCAGTGCTCATCTATAGGGTACTAGGTCCATTGCCGCCAATGTTCACCTATAGGGCACTAGGTCCATACCACTAATATTCCTCTATTTCAGCTTTCACCCCTCGTCCTTCATCTACCCATGTTTTACCCAACATATTTAGTAGATATAAAAATACGTATACAGTTTAAAACATTTAAAACATGTATAAAAATCTCTCACCCAACATAGACAACAAGTATTCAGACAATATGCACACATAGCACGTAATTTATTTTAAATACTTCATATCTATGTGTAAGATGAAAGTAACTGTGTGTTGGATTAGTGTCTAAGTCCATAACTATTTTGGTATGTACTTGACCCGATGGTGCATGGTCCTTTTGGGTTGCCTTCACCAAAGCAACTTGATAGGATGAATAATGGAGAGAAAGGATTAAATATGATTTATTAATATATTATGAGAATAATATATTAAAGGAGATATCATATTGTTTAATTAATATTAGTCAAGAATTAATAAGAATTAAGTTTGTGACTAAAAGAGATTAATTAAACTTAAGGGACTAAAACTGTCAATTGTATGATAGTTGAATATTGAGCTAATGGACTCCATATTAAAGGAGTGGATGAATTCTATGGGGAAACCCATTAGAAATCATCCCAAGGCCTTTAAGGAAGGAGCCCATGGGTTGCTTAGGGATTAAGCATCCAAATTAGGGTTTCCTTGTTAGATAACCCTAATAGCCTCACTATTTAAGGAACCCTTATGCCCCAAAAACGTGGACAAGACTTCTTCTAGGGTTTCCACACATTTTGGGCAGCCTCTTTCTCTTCTCCTCTTCGTCCTCTTGCTCTTGGTGTTTGTGATCCATTAGAGGTGTGACATTTGTGACTCTAAGCTTTCTAAAGTCATTACAAGAAGGAATTGTGATTGTTATTGCTATATAACAATCAAGGTATGATCTAAACCCTTATTTATATGTTTTATTGATCATCATATGCTAGATCTAGGGTTTATAGTCTTGGATAACTTGCATGTACAATAGAGAAACCTAGATCCAAGCATTAGGGTTTGTATGAGCACAAAGGATGTTCTTATAGCCAAAACCCAACAGTGGTATCAGAGCCTTGATTGGTTTCTACTGTATTGATGCATATTTGATCGAAATCAGCACTGAAAATCAAAATTTTTGGATTCTGAGTGTTTGACTCACCGAGTCACTTGGTGCACTCACCGAGTCAGGTGTACTCGACGAGTCCAAGTCCAAAATCGACGAGTCGAAATGTCTGACAACTAATTTTCGTGATTTTCTTCCTGTTTTGGGTTTGGATAATTACCATAAACATGTTTTTGTTATAAAATCTGAATTTTATCAATATTTGGTGATTATCCTTACCTAAATAGAAGATAATTGTCAAAATTTAGATAATCTTTTGTTTTATTAGATAAAATTTGATTATTTGTAATTTAGATTTGAATTATCTTGTATGAAAAGTTTCAATTTTCCCCTTTAGGTTTTATAGTTTAAATTTGAACTTAAAAGTTTTGTTTTGAAATTTAAATAGTTGAAACCTTAATGTTTTGAAAAGGTTTCAAAACTTGCCCTCAAGTTTTGGAATTTAAATTTTGATGTATATTTAAATTCTCAACCCTAATGTTTTGAAATGTTTCAAAACTTGCCCTCAAGTTTTGGAATTTAAAAGTTGATTAAAAGTTTAATTTAGGAATGTTAAATTCTAAAACCCTAGTATTGTTTTGAAAAGTTCAAATCACACACTTATGGTTTTATTAATTAATTAAGGTGTATAATTAAAAGAGGCTTAATAAATCCATAAAGTTTTGGTTCACAATTTAATTGAATTAAAAGTATAATTGTTAAATTTGATTACCTAGTATTTTAAAAGTGTAAAATACACCCTATACTATATATAACATTAAAAGTCTAACATTATATATATGTATGAGTAAAAGTCAGTCTTACCGTTAGTAGGCCTCATTCACGAAGCTAGTCTATAAGGGGTGTTTAAGGAAATTGCCTATAAAATGGCGATTGAATGGGTATCCACTCTTACCACCACACTCTTGACTAGTGGAGGGTCGTTAGCCGAACGGGTAGGATAGGACAGAACTTTCCATTATAAGTATAATGAAGTACAAAAGTAACTAAATGTTTTTACAAATTCCCAATCTTAGTTACTTTAGGAAAAAGTGAATTGATGCAATTCAATGAAATTACACTTTGTGCCCTTGCGAACAAGTTAGTGGAGCGTGTGTGGTTTATCGGCACACTAAATGGTTCTAAGCAAAGGTAGCAATGGGTGACTCAATGTTTGT